>NC_080170.1:91789338-92454623 GCF_950295315.1 Erinaceus europaeus | reverse complement strand
CCCCAACAAATGATAAAGATTTGAAAATCATATATATATATATAATCAGTATTGGAAGTATCCATATTAATCAAAAATCAATAGTTAAAAAAGTGTAGCTGATTAGGAATTTAAAACAGTAGTCTAGGCTCAGTTTCAGATTCGAGAAAGTCTGGATTTTACTCTCACCAACAACACACACTGGACCAAGTAGTACAAAACTAGTAATTAGCAAGTCATCAGAATTATAGACAGTTAACCATTAGTAGTTTAGGCATAGTCTCTTGGAAACAGAGCTGGTAGTCAGCTGAGGTAAAGAACAAACACCTCATCACAGACCCCTGCAAGCGTCAGCCCGGCTTTGACCTAGCACGTTATGATTGGGCCCTCCTCAATCGCTATCGAACAGGCCATGGCCGGTGCACCGCTATGTTCCATCGCTGGGGAGCCAGAGACGACCCGAACTGCCCCTGTGGCTACAGACAGACTATGACCCACATAGTCAACGACTGCCACCTCTCCAGATTCAAAGGAGGTCTCGAAACTTTACATCAGGCTCAACCTGATGCTGTTGACTGGCTACGGAAGAAGGGCAAACGCTAGAAGAAGAAGTATTGATAATGTTGTCTTCACTTGAGGAAATATAGTAACAGAACAAGCTTAAAAGAAAATTCTCTAACTCACCTTGCTAATCACAGCAGTATGAGCAGACTGGATCATTGACTTTTGTTATTATTATATGATTTTATTAAATATCTATTCTGGGTTCAATTTTCTCTTAAATTTTGCTTTGGGACTTTTCTCTTTGGGAACACTTTTTTTTTTTTAATCCCAGTAGTTACTTTCTTCAAGTATCTTATAACAAGATTCATTTAAAAAAGTATTTCAATGTCTGGGAAGTTCCTCAGTGTAAAGATACACATCTTAAAATTTTATTTTAAATTTGTAATAAAACAGCCCAGGAGGTTGGGAGTAAGGAGAGTAAGGTAGAAGAAGAGGCAGAGTATCATTCTGGTACATTTGATACAAAGTTTTGAACTTGGGACATCCTGTTTGAAAATCCAAAATTCTAGCCACTATGCTACCTCTGTATTTTCTCTTTAATTTTACTGTTTAATCTATTTATCCTGACACAGTGTTAGCTTTTCTTAATAAAACTTTTATATCAGCTTTGCTATCTGTCAAGGTGTTTTTGGACAGTACTGTTATCTCTTTTCTTTCTACTTCAATGTCAATTGTAGAATTTGCTTCATAAATTGTATTAAAAAGCAAACCAATGAACAAACTTAAAACCCACTGAAGGAGGTTAAAAACCAAATAAAAACCAAATTATTAGATTATGAGGATGATAGCAGACAAAAAGTGGCTAAGGGATGGGCAAATCAATTAAAGAAGATTCCACTATTTGGTAGGTGAAAACTACACTTTTGGTGGATACCAAAATATTTTATACATAAATGAAAATCAAGATGTCGCATAAATTAAACCTATAAAATGTTGTAAAGAAATTATTTAAATAACTAAAAATAATAATTTTGCCAACCTTTTGCTAGAGTTTGGAATTTTTGATGGCTATTGATTTTTTTTGTAATTAAAACATTTAAGTGAGGTTATTTCCCAGATCAAAAGTATGAAATTTTAAGGTGAAGATATAAGAGCTTTTGAATACTTGAGATGGCTAATTGGTTCAAAATGGTTATTTGGTAAAAATGGATAATATGAGAGCTTGTTTGGACGTTGTATCAGGGGAACACAACTAATCCTATAGCCTCCACAGATTTGTCTCTTTTCAAGGCTGGTGTCCTCTTCAACGGAGAGCTCAGCTTGTGCAGGAATTCACAGGCAATGGTGAGGGAGGAAGAGATACACGCCTAGCCAGCCAGGCCTGGCCATCAATGGGGTAACAGATGTCCTAGCCAGATTTCTATCACATTCATAATGGGTAATTTCAGATGTCTATGATTGTGATGTTAACAAGGCCACAGGGCTTAGCTATTTGGTCAAACATTTTTCTAGAAGTCTGAGTAATAGTATTCTTGTGTAATATTAGCATTTACATTGATGAACATTGAATAAAGAAGATTGTGCTTCATTATCTGAGTGTGATCTTCATTCAATCAGTTGAAGAACTTAGGAGTAAAAATGAAATAAAATAAAATAGTCTCTTCTAATTAACAATGAATTTTGCCAGCAGATTACTTTTGCACTTGAATTGTGCTTCGAGTTTTATTCTAAAAACCCACTTGGAAATTTTTACCTTTCTAATCTTCATGTTTGCATGAGACTATTCCTTAAAAGAAACTTCCTTCCTATATCTATAAACACTTCTTACTGGTTCTGCTTCCTTGGGAAACTCTAATACAATGTAATAGAAAAGCATATTCCATAAAGAAAAAATAAATTAGACTACAGGAAATTTTGAAAGGCTTCTTTATGGTCCAGCAATTCTTCCAGTCATAGATATTTATCCAAAAGACTTGGAAACAGTAATTTGAAAGAACATTTACACCTCCATATTCATGACTGTTTTATCCACAATAACTAAAATATAAAAAAACACCTAAATGTCCATCAGCTGATGACTGGATAAAGAAGTTATGGGACATTTACTCAATGAAGTACTACTCAACAATTAAAGAAAATACCAATACTGTGTCCTTTAGGACAAAATGGATGGGACTAGAGGTGATTATGCATAGTGAATAAGTGAAGTCAAAGACAACTGCGGATAGTATTGCTCATATGTGGACTATAGATAACTTTAATGCATGAACATGCGAAAAAAAAGTGTAGCTAACATGACTCTAAGATTTTGGGAGAACTATAATGGCTACCCTTAGTGGTGGAGGAATGGTACTACATTATCCCCCTATTATCTTATAATCTTATAAATCACTATTATATCACAAACAAAACACTAAAAAAATTATTTAAGGTTTCTACTCTATAATAGAGACTGAGAAGATTATATGTCTCAGAGGGGCTTTTGTTAAGAACATGTAAATGACTCTAAATTCAATCACAAAATAGCAAACACAATTTTTAAAAACAGGCAAAATACTTGAACAGTTCATCAAGGGAAATAGCAGATAAGCTATTATAAAGTATTCAGAACATTGAAATTAATTAGTAAGATGAATAGCATAGTTGTCCATTTTGATAGATGCATTGGATCGACCTTCCCGTTGTGCATCCCATGAGTACTCATTCATTGGGGAAACTGAGGATCCTTCCTAGCCGACTGAATCCACATGGATCCCAGTCACTTTCAAAGCCAGCAACAAGCAGCTCCTGACAGCTTTCAAGCTGTTGGTCCTGCTCTTCGAGTCCTCCAACTTAATGTAGAGGGGCTGTCCTTTGCCAAACGCGTTCTACAGTAATGAGATATCACTATAAGAGGGAGCATTTAGGGTAGACACCTGAGAACAACAAGGATAAAGATATAGAATAGCTTGAGCTCTTGTGCATTGCTAGTGAAATTCTGACATGCCATAATCACTTTGAAAAACAGCATGGTAGCTTAATTTACAGTTAACATATACTTACTTTAACACCTAGCAATTTAAGACTTGGGTATTTAACCAAAAGAAATGAAAACAAGTTCACACAAAAACTTATACATAGATACTTATAGAAGTATTATTCAAAATCACCAAAAATTAGAAATACCTCAAATATTCTTATATGTTGACTGGAAAAAAATAATGTGTAAGTCATACGTTCGCCCCATGCAATGACATGTATGAACCTCATTTCCTTTGTGGTAGTAAAAGCTGCCAGAAGTAAAAGCTTTACATTCATAAATGACTATACCATTGGGACAGAGTTTCCAAGTGGTTACAGAGGTTAAAACTGATTTGAGGAACTGACTACAAAAGAGTAACACGAAAATTTTTATCTTAGAAGAAGTATTCTGTTGGGTTAGGTGGGGATGCATATGGTAGAGCACACATATTACAGTGCACCAGAACCCAAGTTGAAGCCGCTGGTCCCTGCTTGGGAAACTTCAACCCAAGTTGAAGCCTCTGGTCCCTACTGGGCAACTTCATGAGTGATGAAGCAGTGATGGTCTCCAATGTATTCAGTATATCTGCCTAGCCTTTGTCTAGGTGTTGAATTAAAATAACTTTTATGTCTGGTTTTTAAATGAGGAATTTTATGGCCCATTCTCAAAAGTAAATTAAGATTAGAGAAACTTATTTAATATGTTGATATTTCTTTCAAGCACAATATTATGAATTTTATAGCCATTATACCACTGAATTTCCATATCAGCACTGAAGTTAGCAGGTTGACAAATATAGAAGACAGGAGAGAGTCAGGCGGTAGCACAGTGGGTTAAGCGCAGGTGGCGCCAAGTGCGAGGACCAGCATAAAGATCCCAGTTTGAGACCCTGCTACCCACCTGCATAAGAGTCACTTCACAAGCGGTGAAGCAGGTCTGCAGATGTCTTTCTTTCCCCCTCTATATCTTCTCTCCTCTCTCCATTTCTCTCTGTCCTATCCAACAATGACAACAATAATAACTACAACAATAAAACAACAAGGGCAACAAAATAGAATAAATAAATAAATATAAAAAGAAAGAAAACAGGAAAACAAAGCATAAATAGTCCTATTAAATTAATGTCTCACCTGGCATCTCTGTAATCTCTATTACACTAATGTAAGTCACTCACTTATTATTAGGCTTTTGTGATTTGTGGATAAAGATAGTGAGAGAAGATGAAAAATTTTGATTGTAATTTCTTTGTTCAATATGAGTCACTACAGCACATAGAAGAAGGGGCCTTGATGAGAGAATATGGTTTAATAGAATGTCCTTACTCAAGTCAGTGAAATAGCTTACTTGGATAGTGAGATGCTAAGATGCTTTGCCATGTGCACAACCTAGAGAATCCCAAAGAGTCCAGGGGAAAGAAAAAAAAAAACTTACTGGAAATAATTAATAAAACCAGTAAAGTAGCAGGATACAAAATTAAAACCCATAAATCTGTGATATTTCTATATACAAATGACAACTGTTGGTGTACTGCAACACAATGGAAGAACTTTGTAGGGAAGGAGAGTTCAGGCCCTAGAACATGATGGCAGACGAAGATCTATCGGGGGTTGTATTGTTATGTGGAAAAGTGGGAAATGTTATGCACACACAAAATATAGCATTTTACTGTCAACCGTAAAACATTAATCCACTATTAAGAAATTTTAAAAATGACAGAGGAAAGGGGATTGAGAAATTAATCCCATTTACAATCAACACTGACCCCCCCAAAGTAAAATATCTTGGACTGACTCTCACGAAGGAGGTGTAAGATCTCTACAATGAAAACTATAGAAAACTGTTAATAGAAATAAAAAATTACATAAATAAATGAAAGAATATTCCTTGTTAATGGACTGGAAAAATAAACATTATTAAAATGGATATCCTTCCAAAAGCAATCTACAGGGTTGTTCTTTTTATTTTTATATATGAAAAGGAAACACTGACAAAAACTATAGGGTAAGAGTGGTACAACTCCACACAATTCCCACCACCAGAACTCCATATCTCATCCCGTCCCCTGATAGCTTTCCTATTCTTTATCCCTTTGGGAGTATTGAACCAGGGTCATTATGGGGTGCAGAAGGTGGAAGGTCTGGCTTCTGTTTTTGCTTCCCTGCTAAACATGGGCTTTGGCAGGTCAACCTATAATACCAGTCTGTCTCTCTCTTTCCCTAGTGGTTTTAATGCAATAGCTTTCAAGACCTCAATGACGTTTTGAGTGAAATTGAACATATTGTCCAAAAATTCCTCTGGAGCCACAAAAACCGCACAAATATCCAAACACTTTTGAAAGAAAAGAATAAAAATGAAGAATTGTTCCCTAACATCTTACTAAAAATAATAATTAATAAGATGTCACTGGAATAAAAAAAAATGGACACCAGGATCAATGGAAAAGAATTGAAAAGCCAGAAATAAACTCAAATATATATAATCACCTATACACAAAAGGGTCAAAACAGTTCAGTGGGGGAAAAGAAGGCCTCTTTAACATGTTGCTGGAAAAACTGGACAGCCACATGTAGAAAAAGAAAACTAGATCACCATTTAACACCATGAACCAAAACCAGATCAATATGTATCAAAGCGGGGGGTTTCTGGAAGATGGCGAACTGAGAAGCTGCTAGTGGCTTGAGCTCTGATCACATCTTCTGGAAATGGTAGGATTTTTCTGCCTTTAGTAGGCCAGTCAATAAGGGGTCCTAGCGGTGACACCAAGGAGGTGACTATAACTTAATTTGGGTTAAGAATTAGAGTAGAGGTGGCGCGGACTAGTGGGCGGGCTGCTCCAGACTTCCCAGGCTGCGGCAGGCAAGGCGGGTGCGCCGGGCACTGTCCTCGGCCCGGGAAGGCGGCTCCTCCGCCGGTTGCAGAGCGTTGCTGGGCGGCCGGCAGAGGACCAGGAGGGACCACTGTAGCTCGGGGGCTTTCTCTTGGGAGTCTCCGAGGACCACCGTGACCCTGAGGGTGGATCCGAGGACATCCTTGAGTACAGCTCTCATTGGATCAAAAGGACTTGGAGCTAGTTTTCATTTTTGAGAAATCCTTTAAAAAAGCTTCGGGGGGGTGGTGTTTCCCGGAAGATGGCGGACTGAGAAGGACTGAGAAACTGTTCGTGGCTGAGTTCTGACCACATCTCCTGGAAACCGTAGGATTTTCTGCCTTTAGCAGGCCAGCCAATAAGGGGTCCTAGCAGTGAGACCAAGGAGGTGACTATAACTTAATTTGGGTTAAGAATTAGAGTAGGGAAAAAAGGGGGAAAAATTTTTTTTTTCTTCCTTTCAATTTTCAAGCATACCTCCTTCCCGCCCCCCCCCCCCCATAACAAGTCCCTGGGGACCAGCTCCTAGCACGGGAGGGGAGCTCCTTTTCTTTACCAAATTCCTGTCCCACCAGGGAGTATCATTAATTCTAAGTCTATACCCTTCTGAAACCTCTGGCCTTTTTTCTTTCTAAGTAGCCTCACCCCACATAGCTAATTAAATAATTAAAAATAAATACAAAAAAAAAACCCTTTCCTTTCACTGCACTTTTATGACTGTTTTTTTTCTTATCTATTTCTTTTTCTCTCTCTCTCTTTTTTTTCTCTTTTTCTCATTCTTGTCATCCCTTCTTCCATAATCCTACAGCTTCCAAAGTCACAGCCCCCAGCCCCCACACCACAATGTGCTTTTATGAATTCACTGATACACATTTGGGAATTTCCTTTCACTGCTCTTTAATTACAGCTCTTTTTCTTATCTTTTCACTTTTCTCTCTCTGGCCTCTCTCTCTCTCTCTCTCTTTTTAAATCTTGTCATACACTTCTTCCTTCTTCTTTGCCTTTCTGAATTTGTGAATTATTTTGGAGAAGAAATCTGACTCAGAGTGGACTCTCTATGTGTGTATCTCTGCTCTAGTTCCCTTTCCCCTCTTGTTACCCCTAGAATATACAGTGGATAGTAGATTTGCATAACTGTCTATTCTTCCTATCCTTTCTTCCTTTTCTCTTTCTTCACTGGACTTTGGTTACTATTTTTTCAGGGACTGGAGAAATTGTTTGGCTAACTGGTAATGATTAAACTACTTCAATACTTGCTTAGGTTGCTACTGTAATTCCGGAGGTTGGTGAGTGCAATTGTCATAAAGGTATTTAGTACAGTGTTACTTGTACTCAAGACACAACAACTGAGGAACAACAGAGCATAAAAAAATAAAAAAGAAATACATAAATCAAAAAAAATGGATAGATCAAAAACAAATAAAACTGCTACTCCAATGAATGAAGACAAGAGCCCAGAAGAAACTACAAATCAGCCAGAAGTAACCATAGATAAGAAAAGTATGCAAGCAATAATAAACTTATTAATCACAGAAATGAAAACAACATTGGAGGAAAGGAATGGCAGTATTAGGGAAACAACAGTTGAGACCCGCAAGGAAAGTACTGATTATCTTGAGGCAATTAGAGAACTGAAAGCTGAAATAGCTGTAATGAAGAAAGAAGCTGAGGCAAGGGAAAGTAGACTAACAGAAGCAGAAAACAGAATCAGTCAGACAGAGGATGAGCTAGAGAAAACTAAGAAAGAGGTGAAAGAGCTTAAAAAGAGATTGAGAGACACTGAAAACAACAACAGAGACATATGGGATGATCTCAAAAGAAGTAACATTTGTATAATTGGCCTGCCAGAGGAAGAAAGAGAGGAAGGGGAAGCAAACATTCTAGAGGAAATAATAGAAGAAAACTTCCCAGACCTGAATAACAGAATGGACATCAAGATTCAAGACGCCCAGAGAGTACCAAACAGAATCAACCCAGACCTGAAGACACCAAGACACATCATAGTCACAATGAGAAGAAGTAAGGATAAAGAAAGGATCCTAAAGGCTGCAAGAGAGAAACAAAAAGTCACATACAAGGGAAAACCCATAAGATTATCTGCAGACTTCTCCACTCAAACTCTAAATGAAAGAAGGGAATGGCAAGATATCTATGGAGCCCTGAATAAAAAAGGGTTTCAACCAAGGATAATATATCCTGCTAGACTTTCATTCAAACTAGATGGAGAGATCAAAACCTTCTTAGACAAACAACAGTTAAAGGAGGCAACCATCACCAAGCCGGCCCTGAAAGAGGTTCTAAAAGACCTCTTATAAACAAGAACATCACTATAATACTTGCAATATATCAGAGCAAGCAATTTTTTTTGAACAATAGCACTACAATACATTAAATCCCTAATATCAATAAATGTCAATGGCTTAAACTCACCCATCAAAAGGCACAGGGTGGGGGGATGGATCAGAAAACATAACCCAACCATATGCTGCTTGCAAGAATCCCATCTGTCACAACAAGATAAACACAGACTTAAAGTGAAAGGATGGAAAACTATCATACAGGCTAACGGACCACAAAAAAGGGCAGGAACAGCCATTCTCATCTCAGACACGATAGATTTTAAATTAAATAAAGTAATAAAAGATAGGCAAGGACATTACATAATGATTAGAGGATCAATCAGCCAAGAAGACTTAACAATTATTAACATCTATGCACCCAATGAGGGACCATCTAAATACATTAAGCACCTACTGAAAGAATTTCAAAAATACATCAATAGTAATACAATAATAGTGGGAGACTTCAATACCCCACTTTCATACTTAGACAGATCAATAAAGCAGAGATCCAATAAAGATACAAGAGAATTGAATGAAGAGATTGACAGACTAGACCTCTTGGACATTTTCAGAGTCCTTCACCCCAAAAAACTGGAATACACCTTCTTTTCAAATCCACATAACACATACTCAAGGAAAGACCACATGTTAGGCCACAAAGACAGCATCAATAAATTCAAGAGCATTGAAATCATCCCAAGTATCTTCTCAGACCACAGTGGAGTAAAACTAACATTTAACAACAAACAGAAAATTATTAAAAGACACAGAATTTGGAAACTAAACAACATGCTCCTTAAGAACCACTGGGTCAGAGACTCACTCAAACAGGAAATTCAAATGTTCCTGGAAACAAATGAAAATGAAGACACAACCTATCAAAATATCTGGGACAAAGCTAAAGCAGTACTGAGAGGGAAACTTATATCCATACAATCACATATTAAACACCAAGAAGAAGCTCAAATGAACGACCTTACTGCACACCTCAAGGACTTAGAGGAAGAGGAACAAAGTACCCTAAAGCAACTAGAAGGACAGAAATCACTAAAGTTAGAGAGAAATAAACAACATCAAAAATAAAAAAAACCATACAAAAGATCAATGAAGCCAAATGTTGGTTCTTTGGAAGATTAAATAAAATTGACAAACTCCTAACCAGACTCACCAAACAAAAAAGAGAGAAGACTCAAATTAATAGAATTGTAAACGATGGAGGAGATATCACAACTGACACCACAGAAATCCAGAGAATCCTGCGAAACTTCTATAAAGAACTATATGCCACCAAGCTAGAGAATCTGGAAGAAATGGAACAATTCCTAGAAGCATATGCCCTTCCAAAACTGAACCAAGAAGAAGTACAAAATCTAAATGCACCAATCACAGACAAAGAAATTGAAACCGTTATTAAGAATCTCCCCAACAACAAAAGTCCTGGACCAGATGGCTTCACAAACGAATTCTACAAAACTTTCAGGAAACAGTTAGTACCCATACTTCTTAAGCTATTCCATAAGATTGAAGAAACAGGAATACTCCCTTCCACCTTCTATGAAGCCAACATCACCCTGATACCAAAAGTTGATAGGGACAGAACAAAAAAGGAAAACTACAAACCAATATCTCTGATGAACATAGATGCCAAAATATTAAACAAGATCTTGGCTAACAGGATACAGCAACATATCAAAAAGATTGTTCATCACGACCAAGTGGGATTCATCCCAGGAATGCAAGGTTGGTTCAACATCTGTAAGTCAATCAATGTCATTCACCACATCAATAAAACCACATGATTATCTCAATAGATGCAGAGAAAGCCTTTGACAAAATCCAACTCCCATTCATGCTCAAAACTCTACAAAAAATGGGAATAGATGGGAAATTCCTCAAGATAGTGGAGTCTATATATATAGCAAACCTACAGACAACAACATACTCAATGGACAGAAGCTGAAAGCATTCCCCCTCATTTCGGGGACTAGAAAGGGCTATCCACTGTCACCCTTACTCTTCAACATAGTATTGGAAGTTCTTGCCATAGCAATCAGGCAAGAGAAATAAATCAAAGGAATACAGATTGGAAGCAAAGAAGTCAAGTTCTCACTATTTGCAGATGATATGATAGTATACATAGAAAGAACTAAAGAATCCAGCAGAAAATTACTGGAAGTTATTAGGCAATATAGCAAGGTATCAGGCTACACAATCAATGTACAAAAATCAGTGGCATTTCTTTATGCAAACACTAAATCTGAAGACGAAGACATCCAGAAATCACTCCCATTTACTGTTTGAGCAAAATCAATCAAATACCTAGGAATAAAGTTGACCAAAGAAGTGAAAGACTTGTATGCTGAAAACTATGAATCACTACTCAAGGAAATAGAAACTGATACCAAGAAATGGAAAGATATCCCATGCTCATGGATTGGAAGAATAAATATCATCAAAATGAATATTCTCCCCAGAGCCATATACAAATTTAATCAAAAACCCATCAAAGTTCAACCAAGCTTCTTTAAGAGAATAGAACAAACACTACAATCATTTATCTGGAACCAGAAAACACCTAGAATTGCCAAAACCATCTTAAGGAAAAGAAACAGAAATCGAGGCATCACACTCCCAGACCTTAAACTATATTATAAAGCCATCATCATCAAAACAGCATGGTACTGGCACAAAAATAGGCACACAGAGCAGTGGAACAGAATTGAAAGCCCAGAAATAAATCCCAACACCTATGGGCATCTAATCTTTGATAAGGGGGCCCAAAGGATTAAATGGAAAAAGGAGGCTCTCTTCAATAAATGGTGCTGGGAAAACTGGGTTGAAACATGCAGAAGAATGAAATTGAATCACTTTATCTCACCAGAAACAAAAATCAACTCCAAATGGATCAAAGACCTAGATGTCAGACCAGAAACAATCAAATACTTAGAGAAAAACATTGATAAAACAGTTTCTAAACAGTTTGATAAAACAGTTTGATAAAACAGTTTCCTACACCTCAAGGACATCTTTGATGAATCAAACCCAATTGTGAGGAAGACTAAAGCAGAAACAAACCAATGGGACTACATCAAATTGAAAAGCTTCTGCACATCCAAAGAAACTATTAAACAAACAGAGAGACCCCTCACAGAATGGGAGAAGATCTTCACATGCCAGACATCAGACAAGAAACTAATCACCAAAATATATAAAGAGCTCAGCAAACTTAGCACCAAAAAAGCAAATGACCCCATCCAAAAATGGGCAGAGGATATGAACAAAATATTCACTACAGAGGAGATCCAAAAGGCTAACAAACATATGAAAAACTGCTCTAGGTCACTGATTGTCAGAGAAATGCAAATTAAGACAACACTAAGATACCACCTCACTCCTGTAAGAATGGCATACATCAAAAAGTACTGCAGCAACAAATGCTGGAGAGGATGTGGGGACAGAGGAACCCTTTTGCATTGCTGGTGGGAATGTAAATTAGTACAGCCTCTGTGGAGAGCAGTCTGGAAAACTCTCAGAAGGCTAGACATGGACCTTCCATATGATCCAGTAATTCCTCTCCTGGCGTTATACCCCAAGGACTCCATAACACCCAACCAAAAGAGGTGTGTACTCCTATGTTCATAGCAGCACAATTCATAATAGCTAAAACCTGGAAGCAACCCAGGTTCCCAACAACAGATGAGTGGCTGAGAAAGCTGTGGTATATATACACAATGGAATACTACGCAGCTATCAAAAACAATGAACCCACCTTCTCTGACCTATCTTGGACAGAGCTAGAAGGAATTATGTTAAGTGAACTAAGTCAGAAAGATAAAGATGAGTATGGGATGATCCCACTCATCAACAGAAGTTGAGTAAGATCTGAAAGGGAAACTAAAAGCAGGACCTGACCAAATTGTCAGTAGGGCACCAAAGTAAAAACCCTGTGGTGAGGGGTAGACATGCAGTTTCCTGGGCCAGTGGGGGGTGGGAGTGGGTGGGAGGGATGGGTCACAGTCTTTTGGTGGTGGGAATGGTGTTTATGTACACTCCTAGCTAAATGTAGACATATAAATCACTAGTTAATTAATATGAGAGGGGGAAAATCAATTGTATGTCTCAAAGTTTTTCAAAAGACAAACTGCATCTTTTGAATATATAGGCTGTGTATTTGATATGCGGACTCTCTCAAATGCCTAGACCAAGTAGATTAGAAGCATCCAATAGCACAGCTATATACAAGATACTGGATACTGTACAGCAAACCCTAACAAAAGGACTTTTCAAAGTTAACCCAATTACCAAATAATGTGATGATAACATTAACTATCAATTGTCTTTTTGAACCCTAAGACAGCAGGAACCTCACATCTCCACTGTAGAGCCCCTACTTCCCCCAGTCCTGGAACCCTTTGATAGGGCCCACTTTCCCGTATGCGTCTCCCAATCCATACCAAATAATATTGCATCCACCGATCACAACCTAACCAATGCAAGGATTGCCACCTCAACATGCTTCACCTCAGACTGTGTCCAGAGACTTCACATGTGGAATGACAACCCTTCAGCTTCATTATTCGGGTGAGACCTTTCCTTTTATAGTACACTCTAATTTCATCTCAGGTGGTTCACTTTCTAACAAAGTCCCATAACCTAGATATACACCAGTTTTTGTGAGAGAGAGCTTATATTCACACGTATCCATAAACTACTGCAAAATATATACCTGAAAGCAGAAGTACACTAGTATGGACCGACCAGTCAACGTCCATGTTCAGCGGGGAAGCAATTACAGAAGCCAACCTTTTGCAACCTTCAATGATCCTGGGTCTATGCTCCCAATGGGATAGAGAATGGGAAAGCTATCAGGGGAGGGGGTGGGTTTTGGAGATTGGGTGGTGGGAATTGTGTGTAGTTGTACCCCCTCCTACCTTATGATTTTGTTAATTAATCCTTTCTTAAATTAAAAAAAATGGATCAAAGCTCTAGATATTAGACCAGAAATTAAAACATACAGAAAATATATTGGTGAATATGTGCAGGGTTATCAAAGTCATATTTGAAGACGTAAGTTTATGGACATGTGAAAGAGAGTAATGGACATGTGAACAAGAGTTAGTAAGTGGGACTATATAAAACTAAAAACCTCCTATACATCGAAAGCAAGTTACCCAAGGATAACCATGGAACCCTGAAAATAAAAGATATTTACACATCAAACATCATGCAAATGATTGATACTAAACCTCTATAAAGAACTGGTATAGCTAAAAATAATAATAAATAAATAACTATAAAAATGAACAAAGAAGTCAGAAACAGAAGGATGAATATGAAATGTTTCACTCATAGGCAGAAGTTGAAAAACAAGATCAGAAGTGAAAACACTAAACAGAATTTGGACTGGAGTTGGTGTATTTCACCAAAGTGAAAGATTCTGGGGTGGATGGGGAGGAATGTTCAGGTCCTGGAACATGATGGCAGAGGATCTAGTGGGGGGTTATTGTTATGTGGAAAACTGGGAAATGTTATACATGTACAAGATACTGAATTTACTGTCAACTGTAAAACATTTATCCCCAATAAAGAAATAAAAAAGATGATCAGGCAAAAAAAAATGGAACAAAGAAATGAATAAATAAATGCACATGCCCCACAGGCATATAGAAAAACGCTCCACTCCACTTACCACTAGAGAAATGCAAATGAAAACTACACAGATTTTATCTCCCACCTACATTATGACCTACATTAACTAATCCAGAAAGGACAGGTGTTGGCAAGGGTGTGGATAGAAAAAAAATATTGTTCTACATTGCTAGTGGGAGTGCAAACTGGTACAGCTCCTTTTGTATAAAGAGTCTATAAATAAAAAAAAATGAAATTACCCTACGACCTGGCAATATTACTCTTAGGCAAATGTCTAAGGGACACTCAAACACTAGTTAAAAGGAATATATGCACCCCTATGTTCATAGATGCATTATTCTTAATAGCCAAAGAATGGAAACAGTATAAATGCCCATTGACAGATAAAAGAACAATTTAAAAAGTTATGGAATATACACTCCATGGAATATTACTCTGCAATCAGAAAAGATTATACTGTATCCCTTGGAACAAAATGGATGGAACTGGAGGTGATTATGCTTAGGAAATTAAGAAATGAAGGACAACTACTCACATGTGGAGTTTAGAGAACTGATGCACATGAATTTACAATAAACAAAACAGAAGCAAGCAAACTTTGAGACTTGTGAAAACTATTGTAGTTATCTTTGGGAGGTGGGAAGGTGGGAACACAGAACTTTGGTGTTGGATGTGGTGTGGAATTATACCTTATAACCCTATACAAATAATAATAATAACTAAAAAAAAAAGACAGTAGAGCCTGAAATTTGTGAATATTTGGTGATCTGTTCTGAGTCAGTGTCCTGAGAAAGTAGTGAAACTCTGGAGACAGAAATATGATGCACCATTAATAATGGAGGGGAGGTTTAGAAAAGACTATGTCTTTTATAAGAATATTACCAGTGCCCTGGGAGTGTCTCAGAACAGAGTTCTGCCAAAATTAAAATAAATAAATAAATAAATAAATAAATGAGGGTGTCAGAGAGGTGTTAGCCTCTCAAGCAAGAGGCTCTGAGTTAGATCTGTGGTATTGCTTATGTTGAAATGATTCTCTGATATTTTCACTAATAAATGTTTTTAAATTAGGGTATCAGCAATTATCAGAATATAGATAAATACAGGTTACACCCATATTTCAGAATCTGGGTAGTATCTTTCTGGTAGTATCTTGAAAAAAAAAGATGCTGAACTGATTAAAATATATTTTATTTTCACAGTGTAGAGAAGTAAACAAGGAAGAGGTTTGGAGGAAGTTTTCTGTTGATTTTAAGAGATTTTAAAATGAGGTTTATCTTCAGAGTCTGGGCAGTAACATACCTGTTCAAGCACCCATTTACACTGTGCAAAGATCCAAGGATAAAGGTTCAAGCCCCCAGTCTCTATCTTATAAGGGGCAGGAATAACAAGCACTGAAGCAGTGATACATATATTTCTCCCTCTCTATCTCCCCTTCCCCTACCAATATATCTGTCTCTATCCAATAAATAAATAAATAATTTTTAAAAGTGTTGTTGTTTTCTGTTTTCATATTAATACTCATGCATGCTATTGCTTGATTATATTACCTATTGAGTCAGCAGCATTGATTTAACAGAGAATGTCAAGGGTCCCACACAGAACTACAGTTATTTAGACTGATTTGTCATCTTTAAACACATGGTGGATGCAGTGATATTTAGTATATTCATAGATTATATCTTTTATATAAAAAATAAATAAGCAAATGACCACTTAAATGAATTTTCACTGGTGTTACAGAGAAAAGAATCTCAAGTCTAAGGTCATAAGAAGACAATCTCTAAGATCACACCTGTTGAGAAGAGCTCACATCTCTTAGGACACAGCCATAGTACCACCTGCCTCATTCTATTATGGTCTCAGAGTCCCTATGACAGTCTGTTCTTATCTCAAAAAATAACAAGTTGGGAGGAGGAAACATCTACTTTTATTTAAGACAAAATTTTCCAGTGACTGCTGCAACATTCAGAAAATAATGTTTTTTCATTAGATTATCCATGGAATTGTATTATTCTCCACCCTGAGCCCCTTAGGGTTTCAGATCAATGGTTTTGATTTGTCATCCAATCCCTTTCATCAATGCATGCTTGGCACCTGAGGTGAGAAATTCTGCTCAAATAAAGAGAAAGCATGAGTTGTTAGTCATAAAAGTGTTATAAAACATGATATCAGGGCACAATTTATTACTATTTCTGTGCCCATAGAATATATGGACAGCACCATGATCAAAGGAAGGACTTCTGTGCATCCCATCCACGACTTGTGTATCATAACTGTAGAGAATGTGGTGGGTGCATGGCATTTGAGACATTTAGCATCTAGGTAGCAATGAAACAAAGCCGGAGGGGAGGGTTGCAGGAACAGGAAATGGAAACTAGGATTTTGGTTAGCTTCTAGATCTCTAGGGGGAGACAGCTGTACTGGGAAGGTGACAGTGTCTCTCTCAAGTGAGAGCAGAAGTAGAAGTTTCATCATCGTCTTCCCTAAATGAAGGGAAAAATAAACGACAAGACAAAGTGTTAGCAGATGAGACTTAGGAAGCACATGAACTCCACCTTCTTGGGATCCCAGAAATAAATGAGGATGGGAGGTGAAGGACCAATTTCCTTAATTGCCTGCAATTACTCTGATCAAGGTCTAGAACCACAGAAACAGAAGGAGAAATGATAGTGATTCAATTTTACCCCGTATCTGCTAAGTTTTATAGTTGATTAAAATAAAATGAAGACTACATTTTGAAAATCTCCCAAGCAGACAAAACCAAAAAACCAAAACTAAATCTATTTTATTTTATGAACATAAGTGAAATTTAAGCAACCTTATTTCTTGCACATGCCTTTGATAAGAAACAAGTTGTTTCTTGAAGTGGTGTAAGGTAACCTCTTTGAACCAATGCCCTGCTGCCTAGAAACCTGTAAGGTAGTAAATAATGACTATAAAAATTAAATGACTTCCTAATGTTCACCTTATAAACTATGAGGTAAAGTTTTGTGCCCCTGAGTTTCATATCATTTTATGTTTGAAGACTTCCAGTTTACAAATTGTTTTATAGTACACAAGAAAATCTCATCCTGTATTATCTTATGAATCTGGTATTAATTGTTATAGTTTCTAAATTTTTAATGTGATAAAGATTAATGAGCAGTGCCATACTCATTTATTATGCATCTCTTCCTTCTTCCTCTGCTGTCATTCTTTCCATCTGTCATGGCATTTTTCTCTTTCCAAAATTTGGTCCAAAGG
Source organism: Erinaceus europaeus (assembly GCF_950295315.1). Taxonomy (NCBI): domain Eukaryota; kingdom Metazoa; phylum Chordata; class Mammalia; order Eulipotyphla; family Erinaceidae; genus Erinaceus; species Erinaceus europaeus. The sequence continues at coordinate 92,437,039 of NC_080170.1, read as the reverse complement.
CTAACTGTGGCTACTAATTTTGAAATTTATGCATCCTGCCCTATTACTCAATTATATAAAGACATTTCTGATTGCTACTACCCAGTTCTAAATTGCTCAATATTATTGTATTATTTGTGTTTTTCCCATGCACTTTTAATTCCCCCCTCCTAATTACAATCATTTGGCTTTATTTTTTAAGTAGCCACAAAACACTTGGAAAAGCTTATAAATACTTGTAGTTTTTGTTTCAGGTGTTTGTGTGTGGGTAGGGTGGGGGTGGTAAATGAGGGAGTCAGACTTTATGCTTGTTTGATTTCACTGCTCCGGGGTCTTCTTATTCATTCATTCACTGAAAGAGAGAGAATAGCAACTAGTACCTATGGAATTCCCATGCTTGGCTCGAACTTGAGCTATACACATAAGACATGTGTCCTACGTAGTGAGCTATCTCTCTGATCCCTAAAATTTTAGTAGATACTTATCACTGGAATTATTAACATTAATTTTAAGAATGAGTAAGAGTGAGTTAAGTGTTCTCCCTATAATTAAAACCAAGCACACACAGAGTAACAAAATTCTATAATGTAATTTCACTCTCTTCTAAGTGATGTAGGTAAAACAAACAAACAAAAAAATCATCGCTGTACATTTACTTTGGCAACCACAGTACTTAATGCTGCATAATTCTCCTCATTCAGAAAAACTTATTTTTAATGGTCACCAGGATTATTGTTGGGGCTCAGTGCTTGCAAATCTACTGTAATCATTCCATCCCATCTTACCCCACAACCACCACCATTTTTTTCTTTCTTTTATTTGATAGGGCAAGAAGAAATTGACAGGGCAAAGGGATAAAGAAGGACAGAAAAATGACATCTGCAGCACTGCTTTACTATTCATGAAGTCCTCCCCCGTCCACACTCACCCACCAGGAAGGAACCAGGGTCTTGAGCCCAGGCCTTTGCTCATGATAATGTGTGTGCTCTGTCAGGTGCATGACTGTTTGGCCCCACCCCATTCAAAGGCAAATTGAGTTCATCTCAGACAGGTGTCTAGAGTTTTCATAGGTTTGTTTGGGATGCATTGGATCGACCTTCTCGTGGTGCATCCCGTGAGTACCCATTCATTGGGGAAACTAACGATCCTTCCTAGCCAACTGAATCCACATGGATCCCAGTCACTTTCAAAGCCAGCAACAAGCAGCTCCTGACAGCTTTCAACCTGACCTGTTGACTGGCTACGGAAGAAGGGCAAACGCTAGAAGAAGAATAGGTTTGTTTCTTGGTTTTGTAAGAGTTTCCCTTTTTCTCACAAGGGCTCTGCAAGGACTTCATGTCTACATCATCCCACTGTTCCAGATAGAGGGTAAGAAACTCAGACTTTCCTTTTATATGTGCTACCATGTGGTGACCAGGAACTCAAATCTAGGTTCTCATACATGGTAAAATGTGTAATATATCAAATGAGCTATCTCCCATACACATTTTTCTAGTTAATTCCTAATTTTGAAAAGTAGAGAAGAAACTATTATGTTCTTCAGATAGATTAAGAAAAAAAATGCAGTATTTTAATGCTGATTTAAATTTTAAAGCTTTAAAAATCAGATTTAAAAATTAGTGAAAACACTACATTTCACACTGCCTTTAAAATGTAAACTAGTTACATTTGTTTATTTCACAGTCACTAATAATGCATTAAAGTTAAATATTTGCTTTTTAAAAAGAGTCCCCTAAGGTCTCTTTTAAAAAGATGAATTCTTAAATTAATACCTTGATTGAATCAACTAAACTACAATAAACAATTATCTAATGAAGGTCATAAATACACTTTTAGTGGTGAACTTAAGTGTATGTATAGGTTTTTTGTTAGTTAATTATGCATACCTGAAACTTAAAGAACATTATAACACAATGCTACATCTATGAAAAAGTTACAAAATTAAACAATAAATCCATCTGATGTAGCAAAATAACATGATTTTAAAAACATTTAAAATAGAGGGTGTTATTGAAAGCTGTCTTAGACTATGTCAATCTCTGTGACATTTGAGCTGAGACAAATGTAAATGAGGCAGATGGGCCAAACCCAAAGGTGGATTCCTTTGTGAAGAATGTCTAGAAAGACTGTTCTGCTTAAATCTTCCCTGTTGAGAGAAAAAGGAGGGTTTTTCCACACATGAAAAAGCAAGTGCTTGGATGAGTGATGACACATTCATTTGAGTACACCCAGTACCGCGTTCAAGGAACTGGGTTCAAGACACTGGTCTCCACCTGCAGGGGGGAAGCTTTGCACATGGTGAAGCCTCACTCTTTTTCTCTCCCTTTCTACCCATCCCCCCATTTCCTCTCAATTTCTCTCTGCCCTATCAAATAGAAGAAAGAAAAGGAAAAATGGCTACCAAGAACAGTGAATATGTCATGCAGGTACTGAGCCCCCTGCAGTAATTCTGATGGCAATAATAATAATAGAATTATTTTTTTTTCAAAGAGGCAATCGCAAGAGCCACCACATGACAGCTGAGATATTTTCTAGGAACTGTCTGATCTTGCCATGCACTAGAGAAAAGAACACACTCCAGTGCTGAGAGGCAGAGACCCAGATAAGGAACAGTCCTAAGGATTCTGCATAGACATAAAAGATATGGATTTGTTTGTTTTACTTACTTTTAGAGTATAGAATCAGCAAAGTAGAAACCATAGAAAAAAGAACAGACATCAGAAACCTATTCTGGATAAAATTTCCCATAAAGCTGCTATTAAGCACCATGTTTCTTATTAATGATTGAAGTCAGCTTCCTTCAGCTACCTTCATGCCTTAATGTCTATACAACAATTTAGTAAGCTTTCAGCTGGTATGCTTTGAAGTCAACCAGCACTATCCTTGTTAAATAGTATGCCTTAACTCTTTGCAAGCACAGTATTTAAGTACACATTTTAATTTTATTTCATAGAATGATGAAACCAGAGACAACAGATCAAGTGGAGGCAAAAGGGCACTGTGAACACATTACTGAACTTTTAGTCTTTTCTACTGCCTTAGCCACGTATGGTTTTAAATGATCTTTCTACTAAATTTAGCGAAATACAGCTGTTCCCTATCTCTCCATTGTCAATGGTTTACCTGACAGAGCAGGTGGATTATTCTGTATAGCACATGCCTTTAGGACACTTTATGTTTAATTGGAAAACTCATTAATGGAAGACCAAAATCTACATCTACCAATAGAGCTGATGGCAACTGGCACCAAATTCCTATGTCTAATTGTTGCCTGAGTTAATGGCAACATCTCCTAGTCCTTATCTTATCGTAAAGAATAAGACTTACTTGCTCAAAATCTTGATTTAAAACTTATTGCACTGGGGAGTCGGGCTGTAGCACAGCGGGTTAAGCGCAGGTGGAGCAAAGCACAAGGACCGGCATAAGGATCCTGGTTCGAACCCCGGCTCCCCACCTGCAGGGGAGTCGCTTCACAGGAGGTGAAGCAGGTCTGCAGGTGTCTATCTTTCTCTCCTCCTCTCTGTCTTCCCCTCCTCTCTCCATTTCTCTCTGTTGTATCCAACAATGACATCAACAATAATAACTACAACAATAAAACAACAAGGGCAACAAAAGGGAATAAATAAATAAAATAAAAAAACTTATTGCACTGAAAAAGTAAATAATAATAATAATCCCAACACCTATGGGCATCTAATCTTTGAGAAGGGGCCCAAAGGATTAAATGGAAAAAGGAGGCTCTCTTCAATAAATAGTGCTGGGAAAACTGGGTTGAAACATGCAGAAGAATGAAATTGAACCACTTTATCTCACCAGAAACAAAAATCAACTCCAAATGTATCAAAGACCTAGATGTCAGACCAGAAACAATCAAATACTTAGAGGAAAACATTGGTAAAACACTTTCCCACATACACCTCAAGGACATCTTTGATGAATCAAACCCAATTGCAAGGAAGACTAAAGCAAAAACAAACCAATGGGACTACATCAAATTGAAAAGCTTCTGCACATCCAAAGAAACTATTAAACAAACAGAGAGACCCCTCACAGAATGGGAGAAGATCTTCACATGCCAGACATCAGACAAGAAACTAATCACCAAAATATATAAAGAGCTCAGCAAACTTAGCACCAAAAAAGCAAATGACCCCATCCAAAAATGGGCAGAGGAAATGAACAAAACATTCACCACAGAGGAGATCCAAAAGGCTAACAAACATATGAAAAACTGCTCTAGGTCACTGATTGTCAGAGAAATGCAAATTAAGACAACACTAAGATACCACCTCACTCCTGTAAGAATGGCATACATCAAAAAGGACAGCAGCAACAAATGCTGGAGAGGTTGTGGGGACAGAGGAACCCTTTTACATTGCTGGTGGGAATGTAAATTGGTACAGCCTCTGTGGAGAGCAGTCTGGAAAACTCTCAGAAGGCTAGACATGGACCTTCCATATGACCCAGTAATTCCTCTCCTGGGGTTATACCCCAAGGACTCCATAACACCCAACCAAAAAGAGGTGTGTACTCCTATGTTCATAGCAGCACAATTCATAATAGCTAAAACCTGGAAGCAACCCAGGTGCCCAACAACAGATGAGTGGCTGAGAAAGCTGTGGTATATATACACAATGGAATACTATGCAGCTATCAAAAACAATGAACCCACCTTCTCTGACCCATCTTGGACACAGCTAGAAGGAATTATGTTAAGTGAACTAAGTCAGAAAGATAAAGATGAGTATGGGATGATACCACTCATCAACAGAAGCTGACTAAGAAGATCTGAAAGGGAAACTAAAAGCAGGACCTGACCAAATTGTAAGTAGGGCACCAAAGTAAAAACCCAGTGGTGAGGGGTAGACATGTAGCTTCCTGGGCCAGTGGGGGGTGGGAGTGGGCAGGAGGGATGGGTCACAGTCCTTTGGTGGTAGGAATGGTGTTTATGTACACTCCTAGCAAAATGTAGACATATAAATCACTAGTTAATTAATATGAGAGGGGGAAAATCAATTGTATGTCTCAAAGTTTCTCAAAAGACAAACTGCATCTTTTGAATATATAGGCTACGTATTTGATATGCGGACTCTCTCAAAAGCCTAGACCAAGTAGATTAGAAGCATCCAATAGCACAGCTATATACAAGATACTGGATACTGTACAGCAAACCATAACAAAAGGACTTTTCAAAGTTAACCCAATTAACAAATAATGTGATGATAATATTAACTATCGACTGTCTTTTTGAACCTTAAGACAGCAGGAACCTCACATCTTCACTATAGAGCCCCTACTTCCCCCAGTCCTGGAACCCTTGGATAGGGCCCACTTTCCCGTATGCATCTCCCAATCCAAACCAAACAATATTGCATCCGCCGACCACAACCTAACCAAAGCAACGATTGCCACCTCAACATGCTTCACCTCAGGCTGTATCCAGAGACTTCACGTGTGGAATGACAACCCTTCAGCTTCATTACTCGGGTGAGACCTTTCCTTTTATAGTACACTCTAATTTCATCTCAGGTGGTTCACTTTCTAACAAAGTCCCATAACCTAGATATACACCAGTTTCTGTGAGAGAGAGCTTATGTGCACACGTATCCATAAACTACTGCAAAATATATACCTGAAAGCAGAAGTACACTAGAGTTTGCAGTGAGTACCTCCCTAATACTTCCTCTCCACTATTCCAAGCTTGGGATCCATGATTGCTCAACAAATTGTTTGGCTTCATATGTTCTCTTTTCAATCACCAGGTTCCAGATGCCACCAGGATGCTGGCTAGGCTTCCCTGGATTGAAGACCCCACCAATGTGTCCTGGAGCTCAGCTTCCCCAGAGACACACCTTACTAGGGAAAGAGAGAGGCAGACTGGGAGTATGGACCAACCAGTCAACGCCCATGTTCAGCGGGGAAGCAATTACAGAAGCCAGACCTTCTACCTTCTGCAGCCCTCAACGACCCTGGGTCCATGCTCCCAGAGGTCTAGAGAATGGGAAAGCTATCATGGGAGGGGGTGGGTTATGGAGATTGGGTGGTGGGAATTGTGTGGAGTTGTACCCCTCCTACCCTATGGTTTTGTTCATTAATCCTTTCTTAAATAAAAAATTAAAAAAAAATAAAGACTTAAAAAAAATAAAAGTAAGGAACAAACAAAAACGTCAATAATAATAATAATAATATTTACTGTATGCTGTGATTAAGCATTGTTTATATTTCTACCCTAGTCCTGCTACCTACTATCTGAATTTTGAAAATGTACTTAGCCTTTCTGATTCTGTTGCATCTTTAGTCAAACAGGTACAGTATAGCACTTAGTCTCGTCATAATTGTTTTCCATGCCTTTTCTGTTAAAGGAGATACTCTCCCAAATGGGAATTTGAACAAGCACATGGCTTTGGGAGAGACATTCTTAGAAACGTGAAAAAAGAAGTGTACATATAACTTACCATAACTCATCTAGGTTGTCCTGGTGATAGCTGATGCCATGGTTATCTGAGAGAGTATTCTGGTGAAAAGAAGAAGCTTTCTGTAATCCATTAGATAAATAAAATCATCACACCACTGATTATCTTCTATAAACACTTCTTAAATATCAGAGTGTCTAGCTCCTGAAAATAGATTTCTAAGTTTTAGGCACATGTAAATATTTCTGATGAACTTGTTAATTAATAATGTGAGTCATCAGGAATAGAGGTAGGAGGACGCAAATGGAATGGATGAGAGTTTAGTTTTTCACCCTCTCAATAGCATCTAAAAAGCAATAAAAACTCATTGCTATGTGATATTAGCTATTTTCTTATTAATTCACACAGCCTTTCAGAAATGAACAAATTATACTGAATTTTTAAGTGCAGAAATAGACCCATTAGTTTATTTGCCATCTTTTACCAAGTAGAAATAATGTGAAATTAAAAAGTATAATATAAGTATTCTAAGAAATTGTTAAATACTTTATGGATGTTATATTCCTATTTGGTTGTTTTACTCCATTTCTCCTCTTAGTAGACACTTTTTGGTTTGAATATTTTAGGTAGATGTTTTGTTTGGTTCAAGTTTGCTATGGTATCTTAGTTATCATTGAATAGTACCTATTAGTGAAAACTGAACTGTCATCAAGCATATCCAACGGATTTATTAACCTTGTGCATATAATAACATATTAGCTCAGAGTTAAATATAAATAAGAGAAATACCTTGTCAATTATGACCTTAAATAGGTCTCAACATGATATTGTGTCCTTTGGAACAAAATGGATGGAACAGGAGATGATTATACTTAGTGAAGTAAGTAAAGGAGTAAGGACAACTACCAGATGATTTCACTCAAATATGGAATATAGAAAATTGAAACAGGAGAGGGGAGCTGAGTAGTGGCACACTCAGTTAAACACACACACCTTACTAAGTGTAAGGAACTGCACAAGGATATGGGTTTAAGCCCTCACTCCTCACCTGCAGGGGAGATGCTTCACACACAGAGAAGCAGGTCTGCAGGTCTGCAGGTGAATGAATATCTTTCTCTCTCCCTCTCCTTCTGCCTCTCCTCTCTCAATTTTTTCAGTCCTATAAAAGAAAATGGAAAAAAAAATGTCCACCAGGAGTAGTGGCTTTGTACTGCCAGCACTGAGCCTCAGCATAATCCTAGAGGCAAAAAAAAATTGAAATGCATGATCCTGAAAAATTATAGTCAACCCATACCTAAAACCTTGGGAGAACTTTGACAGTGATTGTGCTTATAAACAGATATCTTTAGAATTCTTTACCTAGAAATATATAAATAGTTTTATGTCTAAAAAGGATAAAATTAGTCATCATATCAGCAAACATAAACCTTTTTTTAGCACAACAAGCTTCAACATTTGACAAAGAATTCAACAGAATGAATGCTTCAACATTTGACAAAGAATTCAACAGAATGAATGCTTCCTTGAGTTGAATTACCTGCAAGCAAATTGAAAATTAACTTCATGTGTTGTGAAGATTTTAATAGAAATCTTACCATAATTGTATTTAAAACTTTCTTTTAACTTGACAGTTGCATTCCTGGAAGAATTCCCGGGGGGGATTGTGAGAGAAAATAGACACTTTATGCCTAAACAAAAGAAATGATTTTGGAACATAGCTGTATACTCAAATTCACTGTTGTTAACAGTCAATAAATGAAAGAAACTTGTTTTTAAAGAATATCTCTGGAATTTGTCATGGTACTAAATCCTTAGATTGCAGCTTAAACCTTAATTTTCAACAGACAGTAGAAATTGCAGAGGTGTTAGGCAGAGGATGGCAAACTTTCAAGGGTACTACATGGACTGGTTTTGGATAATTGTCAGGAGACAGTCTAAAGAATTCCACACCATCCTCAGATTCTTCCCTCTTACTGAAGAAAAAAAAAAGAATTGTGATATGATTCACAATAAGAATGAATTCACATTAAATTACCTAAGTCCATACACCATGATACAAGCTACAACCTTAGATGAATGCAATCACTGAAACTGGATGTGATATTTCTGAAAGCCAAGAGCGCCCCTTCTGGGGATGGCAAGATAGCTCATCTGGGAAGGTCTTTGCTTTGTCAGGTATGCAACATAGTACCAATTCAGATCCACTGCACGGAGAGCAGCTTCCATGCTGTCTGGTCTTTCTTTGCCTCACTCTGTCTCTCTTGTTTAACTGAAAAAGGTGGCCTAGAACAATGAAGGCCTAGAACAACAACAAAAAAATGTGTTTGTTATACAGTGCTTTTTGAAAAGATGATTCATAAATTATAAAGTTTTTCAGGTTTTGAAGAAAATACAGATTCCCAGAACTACTAGGCCATGAAATCAAAATATCTGTGCATAGCTCTAGTGGTGACTCAATGGTTCAGTCCCCCTCACCACCATAAGCCAGAGCTGAGCTGTAAGGAAATAATAATAATAAAAAGATAAGAAAGAACAGCTGAGGGAATCGGGCGGTAGCACATGTGGCACAAAGCACAAGGACCGGTTTAAGGATCCCGGTTTGAGCGCCTGGCTCTCCACGTACAGGGGTGTCGCTTCACAGGCGGTGAAGCAGGTCTGCAGGCGTCTTTCTTTCTCTCCCCTTCTCTGTCTTCCCCTCCTCTCTCCATTTCTCTCTGTCCTATCCAACAACAACAACAGCAATAAAAACAATAATAATAACTACAACAACGATAAAAAAATTTTTTAAAAAACCAGGGCAACAAAGAGGGGAAAAAAATAGCCTCCAGGAGCAGCGGATTCATGGTACAGGCACCGAGCCCCAGCAATAACCCTGGAGGCAAAAAAAAAAAAAAAAAGAACAGCTGAGAGGGCTTATCACTGCTCTTGAAGCAGAAAGAAGCTACTAATTGAAGATTCAAGAGTTGAGTGCTTGCTTAGCTATGTAAGTTGGTGAAAGATAACTATCAGCTATTTTGCTCATATATGAAATCTAGAAATTGAAACATAAACTTATCAATAACAACAATAACAAAAGAGAATCCAAACTGGTTAAGTTAAAAGATCTATAAAGATCTATATACTCAAAGAATAGGATATGATTAAAAGGAAAAGAAAAAAAAGACAGCCCATGCTTGTGGATTGGAAAACAACATAAATGGTTATATGACCTAATGCAGCTTGGTGTCTGGAAAGTGGCAGGACATTGTAAGTGAGACAAAGTGGTTAATGAACAGGAACCAAAAATTAACAACAGAGCAGTTGAGATTAGGGATTTTAGGGTGGAAGAAAGCTCAGAAATCCATTTTAGACATATTTCTTGGGGCTCACTACTATGGGAGTTTTTACTTGAGTTTCATAGCTAGCATTTGCACATGGCCATTATATGTGTTTCAGGTGTCCATCATTTTAAACCAACATATACATCCCCTTTGTCCTTACAAGCAGCCCATAGCAACCCCAATACATTCCTTTCATTTCTGGTAGCCGCTAATTAGTCTTATAGCCAAGTTTGTTTTTATTTTAATTAACCCATTTGCTTACTTTTTCTATGTACTACTTAATGAGTATTCATACTATATTCATCTTTGGCTTATTTCACTTAAAGTCATGATTTGTACATCCACCCATATTGCTTAGAATGAATAGATTTCATCTTCATTGAGTAATATTCCATTGTAAGTACATATTATGCATGTATACATCTTCCTTATGCATTCATTAATTGATAAGCATTTAGCTTGCTTCAGTTTATGACTATAATAATAGATAATGCTTCAGTAAACATAAAAGTGTAAATGCTATCAAATGAGTGTTTGTTTTTATTTTTTCAAGTAAATATCTAGATGTGGGATAAATGAATCACATCTAATTTGTATTTCAAAATTTGTTAGAATTTTCCAAAATGCTTTTCATAGTGACTTTTTTATGACTTCGCTGCTTCCTAGCCCTAAACATACTACATATTCATTTCTTCTATTTTAATTATGTACTTTTCACCTGAAGTTACATCCCATTGGGTCTTTCTTATCTGCTTTTCTCCATACTGTTTATTCTAAAACTGGAGAATAGCATGTATTTGATGCTTGGGGAAAACTTATTTTAAATAAATGAAAGAGCAGAGATTGACAGAGGTAGAGTAAAACTTCAATTGTGAAACAGCTGAGTGTTTTAAGTTCCACTTTGTTTGCCTTTTGTTAGCCAAGATAGCACAGCTGGCATAACAGGTGTCAACACAAGTGTTTGAAGCTCACAGATGAAAGATTTTGACTAGGTTGTGTGTGTTGGGGCAGGGGTAGGGGAGGGAGGGAGGAAGACATTTACATTTCATGTTTTAGAACTGGTTTCTCAACAGCATGTCCTAAGAGGTCACACAGGCTGGCAACAAAATCATAAACCTTACTCAATGCAACAGCTGTAACCTGGGGTCTTTAATTTCATTTAGAAGCTTCAATAGGAAATTGATTTCCACACATCAATAAAAGATAAGGTTTCAAAACTGACTTTAAGATTTCTTTCTTTTTTTTTACTCATTAGTGATACATTTTAATCAATTCTGCCTGTTCTTTCTAAATATATCAATATTTTCTTGCTTTATGCACATCATCTTTTCTACCTTCTGTAAAAATATTGTTTTCCTACTTCTAGAATATCTCCATCAATGTAACTGCTTTCTACCCAGTGATTTAGTGAGGAAATAGCTTCTAACTTACTTCACAGTACCTAAAAGTAGGTCTGCCTAACACTAATGTTAATTTTCGACTCTAGAGAAGAAGCACATTATCAAATGGTTGATCAAAGATTTCAAAACCCTGTGAGCAAGAGCAAGGTTTTCTATTAGTAGCAATTCACATATAATTTCCCTCCAAATGCAGATGCCCTAGATCCAGCACATAAAGGAATAGAGGAAAATTGGAGGCAGAGAAATTGGAAACATCTTACTAGCCAATAGTAACAACAGAACAAAAAACATTTCAACTCATAAAGCATAAAAATAAAACCTTGCTAATTATATTTTCCATTGAAATGATTCCATGATTTAACAAAAAGTAGGAATAAAATCATGTCTGACATATTTACAAGTTTTATTTTGCAAGATGACAGAAACTGAATGGAACATGAAATATAGAAGTATTTACTGTATAAAGCAGGGTGATAATGGACCTATTTTTTTTTCAATGTTGAACTTCATTATTTTTTGCTGTCATTAGTAGCAAAATGCAATACTAGCCATGGAAAAATTGGGAGCAGAATGGGTACAGTATTGTGGATTTGTTGAAATTAATCTATTATACTTCAATTCCTAAAAGACAATTCTTGAAGATATTCATATATAGCTTTCTATACACACCCAGAAAACAGTCATGTGTCAAAGTATGAAAAAAAATGAGAATTCTAGGTTTTGATACTCTACACCTAACAATTTTTCTGAGGTCCAAGTGAGGTATTGTAAGGTAGAAAGCATACATTACCATGCATTTGGACCTGGGTTTGAGCCCCTAACCACCAGATGGGAGTACCTACAGGGGGGAAGGTTCATGGGTGGTGGAACAGTGTCGCAATGTCTCTTTCCTCTGTCTTGTCTTGCCTCTTTCTCCTTCTCTGTCTCTCTAATTATCTCATCATTTACCTATAGTAAAGTACAGAAAATATATAGATATGGTTTCTAGGAATGGTGGAGTGTTGTGAGCACTGAGCCCCAGTGATAACTCTGGTGGCAAAAAAAAGAAAGGAAGGAAGGAAGGGAGGGGAAAGAAAGAAAGAAAGAAAGAGAAAGAAAGAAAGAAAGAAAGAAAGAAAGAAAGAAAGAAAGAAAGAAAGAAAAGACAAGGCAAGGAAAATTTTCTTACCATGAATGGACCTTTACATAGAAAAGGAAGTCACTTTTGCTGAATAGTTTTTATACAAAAAGACTTTTCTCCGGTTACTTATTTATATATTTACACGTTTATTTATTTATTTATTTATTCATTTATTTATTACCATAGCAATGTTCAACTCTAGTTTATGGTGGTACAAGGGATTGAACCTGGGGCCTCTGAGCCTCCGGTTTAAAAATCCATTGTAGGGCCAGGTGGTGGCGCATCCTGGTTAAGCACATATGTTATAATGCTACAGGATGCAGGTTCGAGTCCCCCATCCCTACCTGCAGGGGAAAAGCTTCACAAGTGGTGAAGCAGTGCTGCAGGTGTCTCTCTTCCTCTCTACCCCCCCTTCCCTCTTGATTTCTGGCTGTCTCTATGCAATAAATAAAGAAAGATAATTTTAAAAAGGAAGAAAGAAAGGGAGAAAGAAAGAAAATCCATTGTGTGAACTGCTATCATATTTTCCTAGCCCTTTGGGTGATTTATTCACCCCCACAATAATCTTTAGGATTGTATTATCCCATTTTACAGTGTATCAAATGTAGATTTGAAGTAATTTAGTAATTTAATCAAAATCACAGAGTCCACTTCAAGTCCTTGTCTGGCAGTTTTTGGGATAGGAGCAAGAGAAAATGAGTACTCCTTGAATCTCAGGAGCTAATGACTTCTGTATTACCAATGCATTTTGTATCTAAGTTTAACATCAGGGTAATTGGATTCTTTTGGCTCACATTACAAAACTATATTTTTATAAGTCTTGAAAAAGCAGTAAAATTGGTATTGATAATATATACATGTATATATGTGCTTATATGTGAATGTTTGATAGTCTCTGAAGCTACCACTATTTCATTTACTTGTCAAAGGTAAAAGTAAATTGCTGAGTCACATTCTCTATTCCCTCCACAGTAACTTTTTAAAATGTTTATTTATTTTATTTTTATTAGTGGGATTAATGATTTACAGTAAATACAGTTGTTGGTACTTCTGTAAAATTACTTAGTTTTCTACAAAACGTTCTCACCTCCAGCCTAGGTCCTTCTCCACTGTCGTGAACTGGGACTTGAAAGCCATCTCCTGTCCCCACTTCCATGGCCCCACCTCTTCCTTCCCAGAGTCCTTTCCGCTGCTACACTACCTGGACTTCAGTCTGAGTTCTGCTTTGTTTTTTCCCTTCTGTTCTTATTTTTTCAACTTTTGTCTGTGAGTGGGATCATCCTATATTCATCCTTCTCTTTCTTTTTTTTTTTTTTTTTTTTGCCTCCAGGGTTATTGCTGGGGCTTGGTGCCTGCACCACTAACCCACCACTCTTGGAGGCCATTTTTTTCCTTTTTGTTGACCTTGTTGTTTATCAGTGTTGTTACTGTTATTGTTGTCTTTGTTGTTGGATAGGACAGGGATAAATTGAGAGGGGAGGGGAAGACAGAGAGGGGAGAGAAAAATAGACACCTACAGACCTGCTTCACCACCTGTGAAGCGACTCCTCTGCAGATGGGGAACTGGGGGCTCCAACTGGGATCCTTATGCCAGTCCTTGCATTTTGCACCATGTGGCTTAACCCGCTGCGCAAGGGCCTGGCCCTCCATCCTTCTCTTTCTGGCTTATCTCATTTAACATGATTCCTTCAAGCTCCATCCAAGATGAGGTGAAGAAGGTGAAATAACCACTTTTAACAGTTGAGTTCTATTCCATTGTGTATGCATACCACGACTTACTCGACCACTCATGTTTTGCTGGACACCTAGGTTGCTTCCAGGTTTTGGATATTACAAACTGTGCTGCTATGAACATAGGTATACACAGATCTTTTTGAATAGGTAAGTTTGGATCCTTAGGATATATCCCTTGGATACGAATTGCATTCTAGCCTCCCCAGACTGCTCTGCACAGAAGTTGGACCAACTTACATTCCTACCAGCTATGCAGGAGGGTTTCTTTGCCACCACCAAAACCTCACCAGCATTTGTTGTTGTGATTTTTCTGATGTTAAGACAGTTTTTTGCATTTCTCTGACAACCAATGATGTGGAATTATTATTATTATTAGCTGCCAGAGTTATTGCTGGGGCTCAGTGACTGCACTACGAATCCATTGCTCCCGTAGGCCATTTTTTTCCATTAAAAAAAATATTTATTTCCCCTTTTGTTGCCCTTGTTTTATTATTGTAGTTAAAATTATTTGTTGTTATTGATGTCACTGTAGTTGGATAGGACAGAGAGAAATGGAGAGAGGAGGGGAAGACAGAGGAGAGGGAGAGAAAGATAAACACCTGCAGACTTGCTTCACTGCTTGTGAAGCAACTCCCCTGCAGGTGAGGAGCCAGGGGCTCCAACCAGGATACTCTGGTCCTTATGCTTTGCATCACATGCGCTTAACACACTGCGCTATCACCGGACTACCCATTTTTTCCATTTTGTTGCCCTTGTTGTTGTTGTTATTGTTATTGTTGCCATTGATGTTGTTGGATAGGACAGAGAGAAATCAAGAGAGGAGGGGAAACAGAGAGAGGAGAAGAGATGGATACACACTTGCAGATCTGCTTCACAGCTTGTGAAGCAACCCCCCCCCACCTGCAGGTGGAGAACTGGGGGTTCAAACCCAACCGGGATCCCTTCTCTGGTCCTTGTGCTTTGTGCCACGGGTGCTTACCTGCTGCGCTAACGCCTGACCCCAGACATGGAGTATTTTTTACTGAGAATCACACTGATTGTTATAACCACCTGGGCAGTGGTTCTAGGTTAAATACATATCCATCATTTGTGCTTGCATTAAAATATCCTTATGCCAGTTTGATGTGTTACTAAAAATAGACATCTTAATTAGATATGTTATAAAATGCTTACATAATGGTAAGCCATTGGTGAATTTATGAAAATCACATAGAATACTTTCAAAAGAGATAAAGGGGTGAACATCTTGGACGATGCGAATTTAAGAGCATGTGTGAGGGAGGAATCACTATATTAATAGTAACTGTAATCAGATTATTATATGGGTGTCTATGGGACCTTTTTCCATTGTTTTTAAATTGAAGAGCTGGAAAATATAGAGGAGATATTATAAGTGTAATTTATATGAAAAAGACAATTGAAATATCAATTGGGAGTCCGGTGGTAGCAGCAGGTTAAGTGCACTTGGCGCAAAGCTCAAAGACTGGCTGAAGGATCCCGTTTTCAGCCCACGGCAATCTCCTTGCAGGGGCGTTCCTTCACAGGCGGTGAAGCAGTTCTGTAGGTGTCTATCTTTACCCCTCTCTGTTTTCCCCTCCTCTCTCCATTTCTCTCTGTCCTGTCTAACAACGACGACATCAATAACAACAATAACTACAACAGCAATAAAAAGACAACAAGGGCTACAAAAGGGAAAATAAATAAATAAAATCTAAAAAAATTAAAAAAAGAAATATCAATGCAAAATTCATTGTACCCTACAACAAATAACATGGAATTTATAGACATTTATATATTTAGTTCTTCAAATATTATGTCCATATAATTTTTCATTGGTGCATTAAGTAAAGGTTTTGATTAATAAGCAAATTTATTCTAATTATATCAGTGTATTGGTTTTCTGTTAACAACACAAATTTATTTTGCTTTCTGGAGGTCAGAAGTTTAGGCCTGGTGTGACTGGATTCTCTCCTCAGGGTCTCACAGAACTGAAATCGAAATGGGAGTCATGTGGGTTTGCCATATGGGCCTCAACGTTTTTTCCAAGCTCCCTGGTTGTTGGCAGAATCCTTTTCCTTACTGTTCTGAGACGGACGTTCCCATTTTCCTGCTGCCTGTTAGAAGAGAATTACTCTGAGCTCTTACAGGCTGCCCACACTTCCCTGCCATGTGGTCTGCATAGGCAGTTTGCAACAGGGATATTTGCTTTTTTCCTAGTAAGCCAGTGCTGATTTCACTATTTTGTTCTATGACCAGCTGGATGTCTTTTTTTTTTTTAAGTCAAAGTTAGTATTAAAAGTTAGTAATTAAGTTATCCCCCTTCCTTAAAGTAAACTGCCAGTGTTACAGAGCCTAATCTCCAGAGTGAAATGAATTGTTCTCGTAGTCCCCCAAAATATGAAAAATATGCACTCCAAGGGGCTTAGAGTCTTAGGTTTCTTAGATTTCTGCCTATCACAGACTCTTGAAAGATCTACAGTATTTCCAGGGAGTCTGGTGGTAGCACAGCGGGTTAAGTGCACATGGCTCAAAGCCCAAGAACAGACTAACAATCCCGGTTCGAGCCCCCGGCTCCCCACCTGCAGGGGAGTCGCTTCACAGGCGGTGAAGCAGGTCTGCAGGTGTCTATCTTTCTCTCCCCCTCTCTGTCTTCCCCTCCTCTCTCCATTTCTCTCTGTCCTATCCAACAACAACAACGACATCAATAATAACTACAACAATAAAACAACAAGGACAACAAAAGGGAATAAATAAATAAATACAAAAAATTAAGAAAAAAAATCTATAATATTCTCCCAATCAGCATTTACATAAACAAAGCTCACCTGAAACAAAATGGCTAACTGTAACCTCCAGTTTTTGTTTTTTTACCCCTTCTCTATCTTTCTCTTTCTTTCAAATCAATATAATGTTTGATAATGTGGGGCTCATGCTAACTTCAGAAGCTAGAACTTATTGTAGCTATAGAAAGAGAAATTCTGACTTTTAAAATTAAAATACTTTGGAGAAATTCCCAGACAACTTCCTACTCTGTGACACTTTCCTTTAAAATAAGACTTATAAAGAAAATACTTTTGTATGAAATATAAATGTATCAAATTAGTTATTATTGGATTGTATTCAAATCATGACTCCTAAAAATCATAATTTCTCCTCCCCCCAAATAATATTTCAAAATTGAAAATTCAAATAATAACACATTAATACTTTAGCAACGTTAGTCTGATGCAGTATTCAAGAACTGAACGTTAATGGTGACCAAGCAGAATAAATGTCGTTTGCAATCAATAAGATCACATTGATGAAGATACACTAAAAGAATCTCAGAAAAGACGCAGCATAAGTGCCCGAGTAACCATTGTCTTCAGTTATAAACACTGAAATTCTTCCCAACTTTGTTATTCTGTGATATCTACTTTGAAAAATGTCAAGCAGCCTCCCCTTCTTTATCAGGTAGAAAGAATATCTTTGCTTATTATGCACAACCTTCATGCTTTCTTATATTTTAGGATAAAGGAAAAAAGACCTACACAAGTGGCAAAAGAATTATAAATCTCATTTCTACCCCACAATAGTTCTATCTGTGGATTTTCTCTATGAATAGTGAAGCAAATCCTTTGATTGTGGAGGGTAAAGAATAATTGGAGAAGATAACTTAGATAATATGTAATCATCAACTGGAATTTTTGACTATACATTTTAAAGACTGTGCCCTATCATACTCTGTGTGCTTAACCTGGTATGCTACCGCCCAGTCCCCAATATAAATTGATGGAAGGTATATCTAAATATATTTAGAAAGTTTTGAAACTTAAGTAAAGTGAATGCAACTCTGTAATGAGAATTCACCATAATCTTATTCTGTCTATTAAGCCAAAATATGTATTACTATATTCGTCCACAAGCTACTCATAACTTATTTCTGGGTAAACAGATATCCTGACATACAATACATAAGTGTATATTTTTATTATATGTTTATATGATTATAAATTGTGAATAAATCACCTTAGAAAACACATATTTTTTGTTTTGTTTTTTTTTGTTGATGAGAGCACTGCTCAGCTCTGGCTTATGGTGGTGCAGGCTATTAAACTTGGGTCATAGGAGCCTCAGGCATAGAAGTCTTTGTATAACCATTATGTTATCCCTTCTACTCACACAAATATTTTTAACATATGACAAATTCCAATATTTAAGTAATATTTACAAAAGTCAATCTTCTTTATGGGAATTTCCATTTATGTAACTCAACTTTTTTTTTTTTTTACTTGCAGTATTCAATTTCTTGTCATCGGTCAACACATACTATTAAATATAATGAGAAGTATGAATTTCTATAATAGCTATAATTTTATATACAGGAACAAGTTATACTAGAAACTCTGTACCAGCTTTTAAAATTTGCTTAAAGAATATTTTTCAAGAAAATTATCTGGACATTATAGAAATATATAAATAACTTTCAACTTTCTCAACCACCGTTGTGTCGCTGGGGCTGGAGGTGGAAGGTATCCAAAAGATTATTCAGAGACACCGGAGTTTTGTGTCTAACTGGAGAGTCCAGAGATGACCTACAGTGACCCTCATCACTATAGGAGTGAGTGCAGACCAGCACAAAAGTGCTCCTTCTGGGTCTAGTGTCCTTTTATAAGCAAGGCTTAAAAGACATTGGGAATTTCAGACACAAAATGGTAGTTTACCCAGGAAGCAGAACTCACATGGGGTAAAGGATTAAAACTACTTAAAACATAGAGTGTGATAACTGAATTTAGAGATAGCAGATTTAAACTCAGCATATGACACCTGTTTATCAGCTAGCTTATTGATAGTCTCTTTAGTCTCAAAAGTTAAGACATTAAATGCTCAGAGGCTTTGGCTAGGCAGGCTGTTGCCCATTAGTTTAGCTGTGTGGGAGGAAATATGCCAATAGCTTACTGGAAAAAGAGTCCTCTCTCAGGTACCTAAATTAGATACATCTGACATGAATGTTCCCCAACAAACCATCAGGGATCAATTACACATTATGAAAACATTTAGTTCAGAGAGAACACATAGCCATTTAAGCACCAGACTCCCATGTCCATGTTGGAGACACCAGAGATCCAAAGTTCAATCTCAGACAACACCATAACCCAAGAGCTGAACAGTGCTCTAGTTAACAATGAGTGAATGGGGTGGGACTACATAGCATAATGATTATGCAAATAGACTCTCTCATGCCTGAGGCTCTGAAGTCTGTGCAGTGCTCTGGTGTTTCTCTCTGTGTCTTTCTTTCTCAAAAATAAAATAAATAAAATACCTTAAATAGTAAATAAAAACAGTGAGTGAATAAATAAATATTCTATTTATGAATATAAACTTGAAGCTGAATGTTGAATTTCTCTAGTTATAATTTTTAAAAGTTGGGTTCTCTTTATCTTATTCCTTTGATCATGCCCCTCTCTGTAATACCTGTATTTCACATTGTATACTTCAATTTATTGCCAGGTGTTTGAAACAAAAATTGTGACCAACATTATATATATTTCTGTGGGAGCAAAATGGCATTGCTAATTTGGGTAACAAATTTGGGGTTTGGGGACAGAGAGAGATTTATTAGGTAGAGTGCATGCCTTTCCATGCATGAAATGAGTTTGAATCCCAGCACCACATGAGAATGATATAACAACAGGGAAGCTCTGATACTATAGCACCTTTCTCTCTTGCCCTCTCTCTCCCTCTGTCTCTTTGTCTTTGTTTCTCTTCCTAAATCAAAAGCAATAAAAAGGTTGGCCCACAGCAGTGACATCACAAATGCAATAGATTTTGGCTCCATAATAACAACAAAAAAAGGAAAAAGCTAGATTAAAAGTTTCATTTTATAAAATAAGGAAAATTAATGTAGAATGATATAACACAGATTTATTAGAACTCACAAATTCTCAATTGAGAGTTGAAAGTTGAGAGTGAGGCGAGTGTGAGGAAATTTTATATAGTAATGACATGTCTTATATCCTGGTAGGGAAATGTGTAATATATATCAGGGACCAGCCCTCTATTTCCACTACAGTAGGGGTTTTACAAGCATTGAGGCAGTACTGCTAATGGCCCTGCTTCTCTCTGTCTCTCACTCTTCTTCTCTCTGTTTCTCATTCTCTATAAAAAGGAAAAATGGCTGCTGAGAACAAAAGTTGTGTTGGCAGACTTCTAGCAATAACACTGAAGACAAAATTAAAAACCATACTTCATAAAAATAATTTTCAAAGTATTTGCTTTGACTGACAAGTTGGTAAGTCAGAAACAATGTTAGCTATGTGTTACTGCTAATGTAACTAAATTTTTGTATGTTTAAGATTTATTAACTTTTGTATTTTTGTGTGTGAGAAAGAGAACACACCATGCACATAAGTCCTAATCTCCACCCACCAACCAATATTCTTAATATTAATACAAATATTTTTATAGGAGTCAGAAGGTAGCTCAGAGGGTTAAGCGCATGTGGCATAAAGCAAAAGGACCGGTTAGGATCCCGGTTCAAGCCCCCTGCTACCCATCTGCAGGGGAATTGGTTCACAGGTGGTGAAGCAGGTTTGCAGGTGTCTCTCTGTCTCTCTTCCTCTCTATCTCCCCCTTCTCTCTCTTTCTCTCTGTCTCTATCCAATAACAAATAAATTTAAAAATAAAATAATAATACAAATATTTTTATATCACTGATGTTCGCCCATAATCTTGGAGATGGTACTTTACCAGAAATATTTAAATACTATTGTTAGATTGTTTTCTCAGAACACAAGGGTAAGATTTTATCACAGTGCATAAAAAAAGACAAAAATGTGTGTATGCGTTTTTTATTCCTTTATTGGTGAATTAATGTTTTACATCCCATAGTAAATATAAAAGTTGGTACATGCATAACGTTTCCCAGTTTTCCATATAACAATACAACCCCCACTAGGTCCTCTGTCATCCTTCTGGAATCTGTATTCTCCTTACCCACCCACCCCAGAGTCTTTTACTTTGGTTCAATACGCCAATTCCAGTTCAGTTTCTACTTGTGTTTTCTTTTCTGATCTTGTTTTTCAGCTTCTGTCTGAGAGTGAGATCATCCCATATTGATCCTTCTGTTTCTGACTTATTTATTTATTCTGACTTAAAGTGATTTTTCAAGGTCCTGACAAGATGTGCTGAAAACGAGGAATTCACGATTTTTTAAAGCTGAGTAGTATTCAACTTGCTCAGCCACTCATCTGTTGTTGGACACCTGGATTGCTTCCAGGTTTTGGCTATTACAAATTGTGCTGCCAAAAACATATGTGTACACAGACCTTTTTGGATGGTTGTGTTGGGTTCCTTAGGATATAGCCCCAGGAGAAGAATTGCAGGGTCATAGGGTAGGTCCATTCTAGCCTTCTGAGAGTTCTCCAGACTGTTCTCCACAGAGGTTGGACCAATTTACAACCCACCAGCAGAGCAGGAGGGTTCCTTTGACCCCACAACCTCTCCAGTATTTGCTGCTGTTACCTTTTCTGATGTATGCCATTCTCACAGGAGTGAAGTGATATCTCATTGTTGTCTTTATTTGCATTTCTCTGACAATCAGAGACTTAGAGCACTTTTTCATGTGTTTCTCAGCCTTTTGGATCTCTTCTGTGATGAATATTCTGTCCATTTCCTCCCCCCATTTTTGGATGGGGTTATTTGTTTCTTTGTTGAGATTTGAAGGTTCTTTATATATTCTAGTTATTAGCCTCTTGTCTGATATATGGCATGTAAAGATCTTCTCCCATTCTGTGAGGGGTCTCTTGGTTTGGGTAGTAATTTCTTTTT
Organism: Erinaceus europaeus; assembly: GCF_950295315.1. NCBI lineage: Eukaryota > Metazoa > Chordata > Mammalia > Eulipotyphla > Erinaceidae > Erinaceus > Erinaceus europaeus. Next base: position 92,415,264 of record NC_080170.1, on the reverse strand, counting down.
CTGTGCAGAAGCTTTTTAATTTGATGCAGTTTCATAGGTTTATGCTTGCCTTAGTCTTCTTTGTAATTGGATTCCTTTCATTTCAAGATGTCTTTAAAATTTATGCGGACAAGAGTTCTGACAATATTTTCTTCTAAGTATCTTATAGTTTGTGGTCTAACATCCAAGTCCTTGATCCACTTGGAATTTACCTTTGTATTTGGTGAAATACAGTGTGGTTCAGTTCCATTCTTCTGCATGTTTCAAGACATTTTTTCCAACACCATTTGTTGAAGAGACTCTGCTTTCCCCCTTTAATAGTCTGGGCACCTTTGTCAAAGATTAGATGTCCATAGATGTGGGGGCTTACTTTTGGGCTCTCAATTCTATTCCACTGGTCAGTATGTCTGTTAATGTTCCAGTACCAAGCAGTTTTGATGACAAGGGCGCTATAATACATTTAGAGATTTGGAAGTGTGATGCCTCTGGTTCTGTTCTTTCTTCTCAAGATTGTTTTTGCAATTCTAGGTCTTTTCTGGTTCCAGATAAACATTTGTAACATTTGATCTATTCTCCTAAAAAATGTGGTTGGGATATTGATGGCAATAGCATTAAATTTGTATATGGCTCTGTGTAGTATATTAATTTTGATGATATTAATTCTTCCAACACATGAACATAGAATATCTTTCCATTTCTTTGTATCTTTTTCAATTTCCTTGAGTAGTGACTCATAATTTTCAGTATACAAGTCTTTCATTTCTTTGGTTAGGTTTATTCCTAGGTATTTTATTGTTTTTGTTGCTATAGTAAAAGGAATTGATTTCTGGATTTTAACTTCTTCTACCTTAGTGTTTGCATAGAGGAATGCCACTGACTTTTTAATATTTAATTTTGTAGCCTGACACCTTACTGTATTTCCTGATGATATCCAAAAGCTTCTTGCTGGATTCCTTAGGTTTTTCTATGTATACTATCATGTCATCTGCAAATAGGGAGTTTGACTTCTTCTCTTCCAGTCTGTATGCCTTTAATTCCTTGCTCCTGCCTGATTGCTATGGCAAGAACTTCCAACACTATGTTGAATAGTAGTGGTGATAATAGGTATCCCTGTCTATTACCTGATCTGAGGGGAAATATTTCCAGTTTTTCACCATTGAGTATGATGTTGGCTGTAGGTTTGCTTTATACAGACTCCACTATCTTGAGGAATTTTCCATCTATTCCCATTTTTTATAGTGTTTTGATCATAAAGGGATGTTGTATTTTGTCAAAGTCTTTCTCTGCATCTATTGATATGACCATTTGGATTTTGGCCTTGTTTTAGTTGATGTGGTGGATCATGTTGATTTATTTACCTATATTAAGCCAATCTTGCATGCCTGGGATAAACCCCACTTGGTCATGATGAACAATCTCTTTAATATACTGCTGTATCCGGTTGGCTAGAATTTTGTTCAATATTTTCACATCTATATTCATCAGAGATATTGGTCTGTAGTTTTCTTTTTTGGTTGTGTCCCTGACTGCCTTTGGTATCAAATTGATGTTGGCTTCATAGAAGATGGAAGGGAGTATTCCTGTGTCTTCAATCTTCTGGAAGACTTTTAAAAGTAGAGGTATTATTTCTTCTTTGAAGGGTTTGTAGAGTTCATTTGTAAAACCAAATGGTCCAGGACTTTTATTTTTGAGGAGATTTTTGATAACTGTTTCAATTTCATTAGCTGTGATGGGCCTGTTCATGTTATCTACTTACTCTTTACTTAGTTTTGGCAGTTGGTAGGTATCTAGGAAATCGTCCATTTCTTCCAGGTTCTCTAGCTTGGTGGCACAGAGTTGTTCATAGAAGCCTCGAATGATCATCTGAGCATTAAGTAGTGTCCATTATTATCTTTTTAATCTCTGTGGTGTCTGTTATGATATCTCCTCTTCATTTACTGTCTGATTTATTTGGGTCTTCTCACTTTTTTGTTTTGTGAGTCTGGCTGTAGGTTTGTCGATTTTGTTCATTATTTTGAAGAACCAACATTTACTTTCGTTGATCTTTTGTATGGTTTTATTACTTTCAATGTTTCTATTGATTTCTACCCTAACTTTAGTGATTTCTGTTCTTCTGGTTGCTTCAGGGTTCCTTTGTTCTTCTTCTTCTAGGTCTTTAAGATGTGCAATCAGGTTGTTTATTTGTGCTTTTTCTTATTTCCTAATGTGTGCTTATATGGCTATGAACTTCCCTCTCAGCCTTAACTGTGTCCCAAATATTTGATAGCTTGTGTCTTCATTTTCACTGAACTCTCAAAACATTTTGATTTCTTCCTTTATTTTGTCTTTGAGCCAGTAGTTGTTAAGTAGTGTACTGCTGAGATTCCACATTTTGGGAATATTACTAATCTTTTGTTGATTGTGAAATGTTTGTTTAATTCCACTGAGGTCTAAGAAGGTGCTTGAGATGATTTCAATGCTCTTTAATTTGCTGATGCTGTCTTTGTGGCCTAACATATGGTCTATCCTAGAGAATGACCCATGTGGACTGGAGTAAAATGTGTATTCCAGTGTCTTGGGTTGAATGACTCTGAAAATGTCCAATAGTTCTAGTTTATCTATCTCCTCATTTAGTGCCCTTATGTCTTTATTGATTTTTTGCCTGGATAATCTGTCAAGTTGAGAGAGTAGGGTCTTGAAGTCCCCTACTATGACTGAGTTGCTGTTAATATATTGCTGTAGCTCTTTCAGTAGACGTTTGATGTATTTAGATGACTTCTCATTGGGTGCATAGATGTTAATAATTATTAAGTCCTCTTGATTGATCATCTGAGCATTAAGTAATGTCCATTCCTATCTTTTTTAATCTTATCTGTTTTAAAGTGTATCATGTTAGATATGAGAACAGCTGTTACTGCCCTTTTTTGTGTGCCATTGGCCTATATGATAGTTTTCCATCCTCTCAATTTGAGTCTGTGCTTGTCTTGTTGAGTTAGTTGGGTTTCCTGTAGACAGGATATTGTTGGGTTGTATTTTCTGATCCATCTCCCTACTCTGTGCCTTTTAACAGGTGAATTCAAGCCATTGACACTTATTGATATCAAAGATTGAAGCTATTTTAACGCCATTCTTGTAGAGTTTTAGAGAGTTCTGCTATATGGCCTAGTTATAGTGGTCTGACTTTTTTTTAGGAGACCTTTCAGAACATCTTTCAGGGCAGGCTTGGTGATAGTTGATTCCTTCAACTGTTGCTTGTCTGAGAAGGTTTTGATGCCACCATCTAGTCTGAATGACAATCTAGCAGGATACAGTATTCTTGGTTGAAAGCCTTTCTCATTGAGTACTCGATAGATATCTTGCCATTCTCTTCTGGCCTGTAGTGTTTGTGTGGAGAAATCTGCTGCTAATCTTAAAGGGTTTTCCTTTGTAGATGACTCTTTGTTTTTCTCTTGTAGCCTTCAGGATCCTTTCTTTATCCTTATTCCTTTCCATTCTAATTATGATGTGTCTTGTTGTCTTTAAGTCTGGGTTGATTCTGTTTGGAACCCTCTGGGCTTCTTGAACCTTTATGTTTTTTATGTTGCCTAGACTAGAGAAATTTTCAGCTATTATGGCCTAAAGAATGCTTTCTTCTCTCCCTCTCTTTCTTCCTCTGGTAAGCCAATAATGCGTATATATTATTTTTTGAAGTCATCCCATAGGTTTCTGTTGTTGTTTTCAGTATCTCTTAATCTCTTTTTGAGATCTCTTACTTCTTTTTTAGTTGTCTCTCATTTGTCCTTGATCTTGCTAATTCTGTCTTCAGTCTCATTTATTCTGTTTTCTCTCCCCTCTACTGTTTTCTGGAGTTCATCTATTTTTTTTACCCTGTTCAGATACTGATTTAGCTTGATCAGTTAGTTGTGTTCTTAGCTCTGCTATTTCACCTTTTAGCTCTCTAATAACCTTGAGATAATTAGTGTTTTCTTCCAAAGTCTCATTTGTTGTGTCTGCATTTATGATGACAATTCTTTCAAACTCTTTACTCAGTCCTGTGATTATTTACTTAACTAGTGGTTGGATGTTGACCTAATTATTTTGTGCTTCACCCTTTTGGGAGCTTTTAGCTGGACTCTTGTTCTGATTCATTGCTGCAATATTTCTTCTTGTTGGTTTAACCATTTTATATATTATGTTATGAGGTCCCTCTCTCAGTACTTTTCAAATTACTGATCACTATTGTCTTGATTGACTTGTAAGTCAGGTAATTAAAGAGTTCACAGTTGTGGAAGTTAATAGTTGTTAATAGTTGGGGGGGGCGGGAAAGGATGTATGCTTAGAAATTAAAAGGAAGAAAAAAAAATTTTTTTCCCCTTTTTTCCTATTCTAATTCTTAACCCAAATTAAGTTATAGTCACCTCCTTGGTGTCACCGCTAGGACCCCTTATTGGCTGGCCTACTAAAGGCAGAAAATCCTACCGTTTCCAGGAGATGTGGTCAGAGCTCAGCCACTAGCTGCTTCTCAGTCCACCATCTTCCGGGATCCTCCCACAGTGTCTCAACTGGTAAACTTCAGGACTGTTACCAGCCCCTTAATCTCTTCCTAGGCTCCTCTCTGTTCACCAGCCACACGTGTTTGCACTCACAGGTGATTTGCTGGGTTCCTGTAGTTGTTCTAGTTCTGTCTTGTTTCAGTCCCTGGTGGTCTCCTTTGGTATTCTTAGTTGATCCGGGAGAGGAAAGGAGAGGAAAGGAGAGGAGAGGAGAGGAGAGGAGAGGAGAGGAGAGGAGAGGAGAGGAGAGGAGAGGAATCACTTCTGCTGCTCATAGCCATGTCACTGGAACTCCCTTGTGTGTGGATATTAACAACATAATTGTAAGTGTGAAACCAAAAAAAACACAATATATATTTTTCTCATGTTCTAATGGCAGATGTCTTATTTTTGGCAGTACCTGTTAATAAGAAAAGAAAAAATGGAAATTTTTATTATGCCTACAAAACTTAGAGGAGAAAGCTGAATTAAATAGTGGAGGAAGATAAGCAGGGCAGTAAAATAACAAGGTATTGAGGCTGATTTAGAGAGGCAGGACAGTTGTGTGGGAAGTTTTAGGAGTTTTATTTTCAGCTCTGTGGCAGCATAGCTAGGGGCCCCTGGTCTATCCATGCAGGACACTCTGGTTGGTTTAGTAAATCTGATGTGAGAGTTTGTAACCATCTGTGACTGGTAGCAACTGTTATTGGGATAATGTAAGCAAGGCAATTCTATGTTCTCCATTCTTTAGGTCACACAAAAACTACAATATAAAAACTGATGGTAAAACAAAAACAAAATATTGTCAGAGAAAGGAAGTGGCACATCTGGCAGGGGACACACTTTAGGATGTGCAAAGAACTGTTTTAAGCTCCTGGGCCCTACCTGCAGGGGAGAAGTATTACTAGTAGTGAATCAGTACTGCAGCTGTCTCTCATTCTTTCTTTTTCTCTATCTCCCTTTCCCTCAAATTTTATGTATCTATAAAAAATAGCCATGATCAACTATAAAAACTATTCTACGAACACTTTGTTTTTAAAATTTATTCTCTTTTGTTGCCCTCGTTGTTTTATTGTTGTAGTTATTGTTGTTGTTATTGATGTCATTGTTGTTGGATAGCACAGAGAGAAATGGAGAGAGGAGGGGAAGATAGAGAGGGGGAGAGAAAGACAGACACCTGCAGACCTGCTTCACCACCTGTGAAGCAACTCCCCTGCAGTTGGGGAGCCGGGGTTCGAACCGGGATCCTTATGCCGGTCCTTGTGCTTTGCGCCACCTGCGCTTAACCTGCTGCGCTACCACCCAACTCCCTGTGAACACTTTTATAGATTATAATTCTTACTGGAGACTTTCACAAAATCACCACAATACACTCTCAAAGTTAAATGAGGGAAGTTGTGTGCAATTGGGTGGCCTAGGATGCATTCTGATGTCAAGAGATAACTTAGATGCATCTCCATAAACTAGAACTAATGTAGGGAGATCTTGGAATATTTTACATGAATCTTTTATGTCGCATATTTACAAGTAATCATTTCTTTTCAAAATGTTTACTACTTATTGTAAATAGTGCATCTATAAATCCCAATAAAAATATGTATTATGTTTCTCATGTGGACCATTCATTTTAATAATGTTTCCAAAGTGTGAGCTTATCAGTGGGACTAATACTTCAGTCCTACTCGATACATGTAGAGGATGAAAGAACATTATAGAAAACAAATAAATGGATTGATGCATGTGTGGATGGATGGGTGGGTGAATGGATGATACAAGTCAACATTACATGAATAGATAGGTAAGTGTTATAAAATATTCTGAAAAATGAATGCCAAATAAATTAAATAAATAGGGTGACAAATTATAAACAACAAGGATGAGCTTTCAGTTGAGATGAATAAACGCTTATTGGGGAGTATCCTCACCATAAATGAAGATGTATTATATATTTATTATTCATGTATTTATTTGTTGTTTAGTGATCAAGAAATAGCTGTGTCCTATTTTTTAGCCTTGTACTAGATATTTTTAAATGTGCATTCATTCACTTTGATTTAAAAGTATTTTTGTAAATATGGACAAAGTTAAACATCAAGAAGAAAAAAATAAATAATATTGAATCAAAAATAAGTGTAATCTCTTAGAACCAAAAAAAATAGTATAATCCCTTTGAGGCTTTGGGGAGTTTGACAATTTAACCTATTTTGTTGTCTGACTGTGATGCATAATTTCTCAATAATGAGGATGTTGGAAAGATTGACCACTGGATCTAGCTACCTTAAACTAAGATCAGACGAGATAGGGCGTGTTTAGGGTGGTATGGCCGTAAACGAACTAAGATCAAAAGTTTCACAGAAGATTACTGACCAATATGCTTTAAGTAAAGAACCTAAAGCAAAAGAGGAGAGAAGAAAATAGACTTATCTTTTTATTCTATTAAAAACACCTATTTTAACTTAAGCAAGAACACTTGTATCATAACAAAAAGGAATATATTTCCTTGCCTAACAGTTAGAAAGTATGAATAGACACAAAGAAAACATTTAAAAATCAATATATTTATGAACACTTTAATTATATTACTATAGGGGTGTCTCTCTCGTGTGTGTGTGTGTGTGTGTGTGTGTGTGTGCCTGTGTATGTATATAATTTCCTCTTATTTTTAAGTTGGATCATGTGATACAAATATATGTAAGGAATAAGGTTGGAATGTCTTCCTTCTTTCTCCTAGGAAACTGGCTAGACTTTGTACTGTAAAGAGGTCTTAGTTACTGTAGACTAAAGACAGGTTGGGATTTTTTTAACTTGAGGTTAAAGTTTCCATGTAGCCTGTTACTAATCTCCTGAGACAGCTTGTCCCCAGACAATGTTTCTTGTGGGCATATTTTTGTCTAGGTCTCTTCGCCCAGCCACTCAGTAAGAATCATGTCAGTCTGAAAATAGTGAAAGTTGATGCTTGAAAAACTATACCAAGTATTTTTAAGTACATTTTGTACTTTGATCTCCTTTTAGAAATTTCCTGGTTGGTATTAACAGCCCTACCAAGAAAATATCCCTCTGCAGTTGAAAAAGATGACCTCAGATAAGAATAGATATTTTTCAAATATCTATATGACATTCAGACACATAAGGGGCTAACTAAACAATAGTTCTCTGTAATACAAATATACATTTGTCATTAAGCGCAACTCATCAGTTTCAATAATAGACAATTATCTATTTTGTCACATTTCTTATCACTTTATTATTATACATTTTTAGAATAACTGATCATGTTACAGCATAGTTAGAGTCACTTCCAAACTCATGTGCAAATAAAGAAAATGAAAATAAGTAATATTTACCTTACATTGTTTTTCACATGCATTTATCACAGGAATATGAAATAGTCACTACACTGAAATCAGATAAAAGGGAAATCCCTTGTAACACAGCCAAGAGTGATATGTTGAATTTCCATAGACCTTAGAACAACATTAAAAGCTTGATGTGTAAAAGATACTTACAGCCCCCACATCTATGGACATCTAATCTTTGATAAAGGGGCTCAGACTATTAAATGGGGAAAGCAGAGTCTCTTCAACAAATGGTGTTGGAAACAATGGGTTGAAACATGCAGAAGAATGAAACTGAACCACTGCATTTCACCAAATACAAAAGTAAATTCCAAGTGGATCAAGGACTTGGATGTTAGACCACAAACTATAAGATACTTAGAAGAAAATATTGGCAGACCTCTTTTCGTATAAATTTTTTTAAATATTTATTTTATTTATTATTCCCTTTTGTTGCCCTTGTTGTTTTATTGTTGTAGTTATTATTGTTGCTGTCGTTGTTGGATAGGACAGAGAGAAATGGAGAGAGGAGGGGAAGACAGAGAGGAGGAGAGAAAGATAGACACCTGCAGACCTGCTTCACCGCCTGTGAAGCGACTCCCCTGCAGGTGGGGAGCCGGGGTTCGAACCGAGATCCTTATGCCGGTCCTTGTGCTTTGCGCCACCTGCGCTTAACCTGCTGCGCTACAGCCTGACTCCCTCGTATAAATTTTAAAGACATCTTCAATGAAACAAATCCAATTACAAAGAAGACTAAGGCAAGTATAACTATGGGACTACATCAAATTAAAAAGCTTCTTCACAGCAAAAGAAACCACTACCCAAACCAAGAGACCCCTCACAGAATGGGAGAAGATCTTTACATGCCATACATCAGACAAGAGTTAAATAACCAACATATATAAAGAGCTTGCTAAACTCAACAACAAGACAACAAATAACCCCATCCAAAAATGGAGGGAGGACGTGGACAGAATATTCACCACAGAAGAGATCCAGAAGGCCGAGAAACACATGGAAAAATGTTCCAAGTCTCTGATTGTCAGAGAAATGCAAATCAAGACAACAATGAGATAACACTTCACTCCTGTGAAAATGTCATACATCAGAAAAGTTAACAGCAGCAAGTGCTGGAGAGGGTGTAGGGTCAAAGGAACCCTCCTGCACTGCTGGTGGGAATGTCAATTGGTCCAACCTCTGTGGAGAACAGTCTGGAGAACTCTCAGAAGGCTAGAAATGGACCTACCCTATGATCCTGCAATTCCTCTCCTGGAGATATATCCTAGGGAACCCAACATATCCATCCAAAAATATTTGTGTACACATATGTTTTTGGCAGCACAATTTGTAATAGCCAAAATCTGGAAGCAAACCAGGTGTCCAACAACAGATGAGTGGCTGAGCAAGTTGTGGTCTATATACACAATGGAATACTACTCAGCTGTAAAAAATGGTGACTTTACCGTTTTTAGCTGATCTTGGATGGACCTTGAAAAAAATCATTTTGAGTGAAATAAGTCAGAAACAGAAGGCTGAATATGGGATGATCTCACTCTCAGGCAGAAGTTGAAAAACAAGATCAAAAAAGAAAACAGAAGTAGAACCTGAAATGGAATTGGCGTATTGCACCAAAGTAAAAGACTCTGGAGTGGGGGGTGGGGAGAATACAGGTCCAAGAAGGATTCAGAGGACCTAGTGGGGGTTGTATTGTTATATGGGAAACTGGGGAATGTTATGCATGTACAAACTATTGTACTTACTGTTGAATGTAAAACATTAATTCCTCAATAAAAAATAAAAATAAAAAAAATGACCAAGTAAGAAAAGTACAGGTAGGGAACATTTCCTGCTCCCTGGAACATTTCTTACATTCTGGGGGTATTTTTCTCCCTAAAGCTAACATTACATTTTCTATGTCTCCTGTTGTTTCTGTACCTGTGTGTTATACAGAGGCTTTATTAATTAAAGTTAATGTTTTAACTGTTAAAAAATAAAAATTAAAGATACTTACATTAGAAGTGCCTATATTGATGAGATTAAAAAATAAATGTCTTTATTACCGTAACAAATTAAGCACCAAGTTTACTTCCATTTCTACATAAAATTTACTGTTCATTATATATAAACCTTTTGTGTCAATTGGCTTCTTCACTGGCAACTGAATTTGTTTAAACAGTTGTTTCAGCAAAACTAATACTCTAGTTCTTTAAATTATCCAAGTATATCCTGATGCATGATAGTAGAAATGGACATAAGCTGAGGATGAGAGTGTTTTGCAGACACCAATCACAGGGAGATGAGAAATTATATCTGTGTGTCACAACTATACTGTAAACCATCAAATCCAAATAATATGATAGAAATAAATAAAATATCTAAGTATAAAGTCCAGTTGTACTAAACTCATTCTAAGATGAAAACATATTTATTACCTGCCTGGTATATTGAACTTATTTGGAAATATCTTTTGCAATGACTTTATTTGTTTTTATAATTGGATAAAAATGCATAATTTGAATTGAATTTCAAATTTAACATTTTTATGTGGGAGTAAACACACTCTTCTGTCTTTCCTGGATATAATTTTCTTTACATGATATAGGTCCAAACATCTATGTCATGTCCACTTCTCAATTTTAAATGGTGGGACATGTTCCTGTTTATATCTACTCTTGAAAATCACATCAGATAGTAAGTAGCCTATATTATAATGCATGAAAGACTCTGTAGTTAAGGTAACATAGATATAAACATATGGTCAAAGAGAGAACAATTACATATCTTAAACTATGTCTATAGTTTTCAAGTGCGACCATAAACAAAACAGAAGACTTGAATGAGAAAATATTATACACCAGACATCAAAGTGTTAATATCCAAAATATATAAAGAGCTCACAAAACTCAGCAATAAAAAGCAAAAACAAAAAGTAGAGGCTCCAAATGAACTCTTCAAGACAGAGATACACAGACAACAGATATATGAAAAGTTGCTCAAAGTTACTGATTATCAGAGAAATGCAAATCAAGAGAGTCACTAGATACCATCTCATACCTGTGAACAAGTCATACATTAAAGGAAACAGAAATAGCAAGTGCAAAGATGTGATGAAAAGGGAACTTTGCTTCATTGCTAGTGGAAATGTAAACTGGTCCTGACACTATGGAATACCATTTAGAGATTCATCAGAATATTAAAAATTAACCTACCATATTATCTGAAAGCTCCTCTCTTACGTATTTATTTTTAAAAAATCAACATTTTTCCAAAGAGATCTATCCACACCTATGTACATGGCAATACTATTTGTAATCCCTCAAATTTTGGAGCAACCCAACATCTAATGAAAGATGAGTAAGGAAGTTATGGTATATATACATAATGAAATGCCATATGGTAGTAAAACATGATGAAATTTTGTCTTTTGCTATAACTTGGATGGAACTTGAAAGAATCATTTAAAGGGAAATAAGCCAGAAGGATAAATATAAACACCAAATGCTGACTCAACTGTGGGATTTTTGACTAATTTGAGAACAGTATCTTCCTAATATACATATAGGGAGTCAGGCGGTAGCACAGCGGGTTAAGCACATGTGGCATGAAACACAAAGACTGGGGGATCCTGGTTGGAGCTCCCCGCTCCCCACCTGCAGGGGAGTCGCTTCACAGGCAGTGAAGCAGGTCTGCAGGTGTCTTATGTTTCTCTCCCCCCTCTGTCTTCCCCTGCTCTCTCCATTTCTCTCTGTCCTATCTAACAATGACATCAATAATAACAACAATAATAACTACAACAACAATAACAAACAATAAGGGCAACAAAAAGGGAAAATAAATAAATTTTAAAAAATAATATACATTTATTAGACTTTTAACTTTCTTATGGCTCCAGGAACAATCCCAGGGTCAGTGTATGCATATTACTACTATTGAGTGTTTTTTCACACTAGCTTTTCATAGTTTATTCTAGACAGAAGAGGAGAGAGAGACAAAGAGAGAGAGAGAGAGAGACTACAGCACTGGTTCACAGTGCTCCCATGTGATTTGGGCTGGAAACCAGAGCCTCATCGTATGTTAAGAGAGTGCTCTTCTTAGAGAACAAGCTCCTGGTCCTAGAGAAATTTTATATCTGTGTCTTAAATATTTTTATATTTACATTTAGACCAAACTCCACATAAAGAACTGCAAAAAAAAGTAGTAGACAATAACTATATATGTGGTTTTCCTTCAACTTGTTTTGCTATTAAGTAAACCCATTTCCTACATCCTTGTTTTAAACTTTGAGATTTTTGTTGTTGTCAATATTACCATTCATAATATTGTTGTATTGTTTACTTAGTGTTCTACTGTTTGCTTAGAACAATCTTAACAATAAATTAGCCTTCAAAATCTACGTTTGACAAATAGCATACAATATTATCAACAACTTGAAAAACAGTTAACAGTGTGTTTTACTTAAATAAGAGACATTTTTTAACTTTTGTCACCTTTTCGTTGGTTACCTAGTAATATTGACCTGTAACAATTGGTCTTTCCAAGCTGAATCAAATAGAGCAGGTCTGCATATGCATATGATTTTTTCATTTCAACTTTACACAGCAGAGTGGGTGTCTTGAGAATGGGAACTGAACCTTAAACTTTTGGTTAACGCTTCAAGCGTTAAAAACCCCTTTACATATCCATTATGCTATCTCCTCAGCCCAAGGGAGTTTCTTCTTAAAATCAGAAAATTAGTTGGGCAATTGTGCTTGTCTGACAAGTTTACAGATAATGCTTCTCTTTCATTTGAAATTAGCTGCCTTTCCCCAGCCTTCTCCTTTTTTAAGCCTCTTATTGCACATGAGAAGAAATCTTGCGTTTGCACTGTCACAAAACAATCTGTCACTACTCAGAATCAACAGAATATATGTATATGAAGCATTCTGTATAAAAGGAGGTTATCCTACAGTTGGCAGGCAGGAAATGTATGAATAGACACAAACAAGAATGTGTTACTCATCTATTACTATGAGAAGTACATGTCTTGTAGAATTGAGTTATAAACAAAATTAAATTACACACAAACTCATAACAGAGGATATAATTAAAACAAATCAATACTAACTTTAGGCTCTTTTTTTTTTTTTAAATAGAAAAAAATACATATGGGGTATTGGGGAATGACTCAAGGGCATTGCACATACACTCCCCTCCTGAGCCATCCCTGCCCAGCTATTTTTTTATTTTTATTTTTTTATTTAAGAAAGGATTAATTAACAAAACCATAGGATAGGAGGGGTACAACTCCACACAATTCCCACCACCCAATCTCCATATCCCACCCCCTCCCCTGATAGCTTTCCCATTCTCTATCCCTCTGGGAGCATGGACCCAGGGTCATTGAGGGTTGCAGAAGGTAGAAGGTCTGGCTTCTGTAATTGCTTCCTCGCTGAACATGGGCGTTGACTGGTCGGTCCATACTCCCAGTCTGCCTCTCTCTTTCCCTAGTAGGATGGGTCTCTGGGGAAGCTGAGCTCCAGGACACATTGGTGGTGTCTTCAATCCAGGGAAGTCTGGCCGGCATCCTGATGACACCTGGAACCTGGTGACTAAAAAGAGAGTTAACATACAAAGCCAAACAAATTGTTGAGCAATCATGGACCCAAAGCTTGGAAAAGTGGAGAGGAAGTATTAGGGAGGTACTCACTGCAAACTCTAGTATACTTCTGCTTTCTTACTTTGGTTCCATACTCCAAACTCAGTCAATTTCTGCGTTGTGTTTCTACTTCTTTTTTTTTTTTTACATGCATAACATTCCCCAGATTCCCATTTAGCAATACAACCCCCACTATTTCATTCATCATTTTTCATGGACCTGTATTCTCCCCACCCACCCACCCACCCCAGAGTCTTTTACTTTGGTGTAATACTCCAATTCCATTTCAGGTTCGACTTGTGTTTTCTTTTCTAATCTTGTTTTTCAACTTCGGCCTGAGAGTGAGATCATCCCATATTCATCCTTCTGTTTCTGACTTATTTCACTCAACATGATTTTTTCAAGGTCCATCCAAGATCGGCTGAAAACGGTGAAGTCACCATTTTTTACAGCTGAGTGGTATTCCATTGTGTATATATACCACAGCTTGCTCAGCCACTCATCTGTTGTTGGACACCTGGGTTGCTTCCAGGTTTTGGCTATTAATAGTATACTATTAATAGGCTCTTAATAGTATACTTTTACTCATCTAATATGCTACAAATAAACAGGTGTTCATATGAGTTTTTTCTACAGTAGCTAAAATAGTTAAAATTTCTGTAAAGCAGGAATCTAATCTTACGTCTCTCTCTCTCCCCTCTCTTTTTCTTTTCTATCACCAGAATACCACACAGTCTGGCTCAAAGTGTATAGACTTTATCTTATCAGAAAACAGATGAGAGCTAAACATTGCTTAAGTCCCTCTGTTACTATATGTACACTTCCTGTTAATTCTCTTTTACAGCAAAAGTAATGTTTCTTTTGTGGTAATTACTTATCTAATCTTCAGAGAAACTCCAAACATATTAGAAGAGGGGCTGAGGAAATAACGTAATGGTTATGCAGACAGTCACTTCTAAGGCTCTGAGATATTAGGTTCAATCCCTGGCCCTCCATAAGGTATAAATTGTTTCCTATAAGGACTTTCATGTTTTATAAATATAAGCCCAATCTCTTTTCCCAACTAACTACCAACTATCATTATGTTATACCCATCTCTTTTCCCAACTACCAACTATTATTATGTTATACTCTGTCTACTTGTCTTTAAATTTTCTTCCCAAACTATCCAGAAACTCAAACATCTGGGAAACTCTCATGCTTTTATTTTTTTTTTAAGAATTTTTTAAAATGTTTATTTATTATTGGATAGAGCTAGACAGAAATTGAGAGGGAAGAGGGAGATAGAGAGGGAGAAAAACAGAGAGACATCTGCAGCTCTGTTTCACGACTTGTGAAACTTTACCCCTGCAGGTGGGGACCAGGGGCTTGAACCCTAGTCCTTGTGCACTATAGTGTGTGCATTTAACCAAGTGTGCCACTGCTTCTCCCCCTTTAAAATTTTATTTATTTATTAATGAGAGGGAGAGGAGAGAGAGAGAGAGAGAGAGAGAGAAAGAGAGAGAGAGGGTGAGAAAGGCAGAGAGAGACACAGAGACAGAGAGAGGCAGAGAGAGGCAGAGAGAGGCAGAGAGGAAGATAAACAACCAGACGTTTCTTTGGTACATGTGCTGCCAAGAATCAAACACAGGACCTCATACTTGAGAGTCCAATGCTTTATCCACTGTGCCAACTCCTGGACCACTCATGCTTTTAATTTTTTTAAACAATTGCATATCTTTACTTTTTAACATGAGAGAGAATCAAAGCATAATGTTGGGGATGAAGCTTGTCATCTCTTGCTTTCAAGTCCAAAGTTCTAGCCACTGCATCACTTCCTAAACTCTGTGCTCACGCTTTAATACTGTTGTTAGCTTTTACTAACAATGGAAACTAGCATTTCTTTTTTTTTTAATTGGGGGTGGGATTAATAGTTTTCAGTGCTATTTTAGACATAAGGGTACAATTTCTCATCTTCCTGTGCATAAAAAACAGAATGTCAAGGTTTCCTCCCTCCCTGCCTCCCTTTCCTGCCCCATAGTCCTTTGCTTTGGTCTGATACCTCACCTAGCCCAAGTTTCTTCTCTGTCCTTAAGTTCCACCTCTCAGTGAGATTATTAGATATTTGTCCATCTCTTTTTGATTTATTTCACTTAATACAATGTTTTCAAGATGAGACACGTGAGATGACTTCACCATCTTAATAGCTGAGTAATATTCCTTTATGAATATATACCACAATTTTTTTAGTTATTCATCTTCTGTTAGACATCTGACTTGCTTCTAAGTTTTAACTATTACAAATTGTGTCATTATGAAAATAGGTGTGCACAGATCTCTTCTGACAGGTGTTTTTTTCTTCCTTTGGGTATATCCCCTAGAGAGAAATTGCTAGGTTAGTGAGAAGATCCATTTCTAATGCAAAAGTGTCTCCTCCCTGCACCCCCACATCTTCACCACCATTTATTTTTTTTCCTTTTATTTCTTTTTTTGCCGCTAGGGTCATAGCTGGGGCTTGGTGCCTGCACTACAAATCCATTGCTCCTAGAGGCAATTTTATTTCCTTTTGTTGTCCTTGTTTATTGTTGTTATTATTATTGTTGCTATTGCTGTCGTTGTTGGATAGGATAGAGAGAAATTGAGAGAGGACGGGAAGACAGAGAGGGGGACAGAAAGATAGACACCTGCAGACCAGCTTCACCATTTGTGAAGAGATCCCCCTGCAGGTGGGGAGCCGGGGGCTCAAACCTGGGTCCTTACATCAGTCCTTGCGCTTCGCACCATGTGAGCTTAACCTGCTGAGCTACCACCTGGCCCTCTTTTCTGTCCTTTTTAATGTATGATATTCTCACAGGTGTAAAGTAGTACTTCATTATTGTCTCCATTTGCATATCTCTGTAATCAGTAACTTTGAGCACTTTCCCATGTGTCTGTTAGCCCTCTGGAAATCTTACTAGGTGGTGTTTCTGTCCATGTCCTTGTCCCAATTTCTAATAAGGCTGCTTTTTTGGGGGGTGGGGTGGGGGATGGGGGTGGATAAGTATTGAGTTCTTTATGTATTTTGGTTATTAGTTCTATACCTGAAATAACTTTATAAAGATCTCCATTCTGTAATGTCTCTTTCAGTTTGGGTGATGGTAGTTTTTGTCATGCAGAATCTTTTTAGTTTGATGCAGTCTCACTGGTTTATTTTTGTTTTCTGTGCTGTTAGATTTGAGTCCCTGGAAACATTCTGAAGTATAGATTGTGAAATGTTCTGCCAATATTTCCTTCTATGTATTTAATAGGTTCAGATCTAATACCCATGTCTTTGATCCCCTTGGAGTTGGCTATTGTGCAAGGTGATATATGGTGGTCCAATTTCATTTATTTGTATGGGAAACTAACACTTTTTAAAAATTTTTTAAAAATATTTATTCATTCCCTTTTGTTGCATTTGTTGTTTTATTGTTGTAGTTTTTATTGATGTCGTTGTTGTTGGATAGGACAGAAAGAAATGGAGAGAGGAGGGGAAGACAGAGAGGGAAGAGAAAGATAGACACCTAACATTTCTAACACCTGGGGTTCCAGAGGGGATAAGGAATGGAACTAGGCCAACTGAAAAGTCCTCATTCACCCATACAGCAATTAACTAAGTTTAAGTCTAAAGAAATATAGTTGAGCAGTACTTTGGCGTCTCTCATTCTCTTTCCCTCTCATAAAAGTAAATATATATATATCTTCTTTTTTAAAGTTTTTTTTTGAAAAATCAAAAAAGAAAGAAAGCCCGGTATTCCACATGAGACAGTGTGTGGCCTTCAAAAGAAAAATAAAGATGAGTGTGTTTATTTTAAATTAATTTGGAAAAAAAAAAAACAACTAGTCACAGCCATGGGGCTAAGATGCAAATTAGAATTTAAGCACTCAGTAGCAATAATTTAAAACAAAGCACAGTTTAGCTTTTTAGTTTAGTAGAAAGTCTTTGCTTTATGTTTGCATAACTTAATGGATTGCTCATGAGGGCTTCTCAAAATAAAAGTTTTGCAACAAAGACCAAAGGAAAAAAAAACAAGTATTTTTTGTAAAAATAATATAAATAGCCCAATGGATACCCTCCCCTTCACCACAGGGTTTTTACATTGGGCTTGGG
This sequence comes from Erinaceus europaeus, assembly GCF_950295315.1. NCBI lineage: Eukaryota > Metazoa > Chordata > Mammalia > Eulipotyphla > Erinaceidae > Erinaceus > Erinaceus europaeus. The sequence goes on along the minus strand of NC_080170.1, from coordinate 92,397,717 downwards.
CTTCCCAGCACGGTGGGGGGTGTGGGGGGTGGGGGTGGGGGTGGGGGTGGGTGGTGGGGATGGGACACAGTCTTTTGGTGGTGGGAGTGGTGTTTATGTACAATCCTATTAAAGTGTAAACATATAAACCACTATTTAATTAATATGAGAGGCGAAAAACTGATGATATGTCTAGAACTTCTTAAAACACAGACTGAGTCTTTTTAATACATAGGCTGTCTTTGATATGTTGTCTCTCCCAAAAGCCTAGACCAGGGAGAACAGAAGCAACCTGTAGCACAGCTATATACAAGATGCTGGGTATTACACCCCAAACACTATCAAAAGGACTTTCCCAAAGTTAACTCTATCACCAAATAATGTGATGATAACAATAACTGTCCACTGTCTTCTTGAATTCTAAGACAACAGGAACCTCACATTTCCACTATAGAGCCTATATTTCCCCCAGTCCTGGAACCTTAGGGTGGGGCCCACTTTTCTGCATGCTGCTCTCAATTCAAATAAAATAATATTGCATCCACGGATTGCAACCTAATCAATGCAACAAGTGCCACCCCAGCATGTTTCACTTCAGACTGTGACCAGAGACTTCAGGTGTGGAAATGACAACCGTTCAGCTTCATCACTCGGGTGAGACCTTTCCTTTCATAGTATTCTCTAATTCCATTCCAGGTGTTCCACTCCCCAATAAAGTCCCCAAACCTAGAGATAGTCCAGGTCCCCTGAGATAGAGCATAGGTTCACCCGTGCCCATAAACTAGGGGAAAAATATATACCTGAAAGCAGAAGTACACAAGAGCATGCAGGGAATACCCCCCAACACTTCATCTGCACAATTCCAGTCTTTAGGTCCATGATCGTTCAACAATTTTTTGGCTTTGTATGTTAACTCTCTTTTCAGCCACCAGGTTCCGGATGCCAGCATGATGCTGACCAGACTTTCCTGGACAACCCCATCAATGTGTACTGGAGCTCCACTTCCTCAGTGGCCTAACCTACTAGGGAAAGAGAGAGGCAGACTGGGAGTATGGATCGACCAGTCAACGCCCATGTTCAGTGGGGAAGCAATTACAGCCAGACCTTCCACCCTCTGCAACCCACAATGACCCTGGATCCACACTCCCAGAGAGATAGAGAATGGGAAGGCTATAAGGGGAGGGGATGGGATATGGAGATCGGGTTATGGGAATTGTGTGGAATTGAACCCCTCTTATTCTATGGTTTTGTTAATGTCTCCTTTCTTAAATAAAAAAAGGGCAATAAAAGGGAATAAATAAAAATTTTAAACCTATCGTGAAAAGATATGTAATTTAATAAAATAAAAAATAATAATATAAATAAATGATAGCGGTTAAAGCTAAAGATTTATTTTTTCCATTAAGGAAAATCAGTTGACTAAAAAACAGAAGTGTTAAAGAGGAAAAGGAAAATTATGGTAGGTAGAAAAAAGAGAATTGAGATAGAAAGAGAGGAATAAACTTTGGGGATAGTCAATAGAAAAGTCCAAAAATTTCCATCTAGACAGTGCTAGAAACAGCTATCTGCCTAGAAAGGTAAAAATAATTATCTAGCTAACAAGTCAATAAAAGGTTGAAGGTGGCTAATCACCAGTTAGTAAATATGAAAGATAGGTTGTCTCAAATACTGCATATAAAAGGAATCACATCTCATCCAGTCAGAGAACTTTTAACAGACTTGCCACTTCTAACTCATCCACTTTAGTTAACATGATGTCATATAATGAATAAAGGGCATTCTCTGAGATGTCCTCATAGTTCCACTAAGCCTTAGACTTTCAAATTCCATATACTAAGAGACCAGCAGAACAGGAAATCAAATCCATGAAGGGATACTTTATTAGGTTATCCTAATAAGATATTTTACCTAACATATATTAACTTTCTCATTTGTAAAATTTAGACAGTAGAATAAAAATAAAGATCATTATTGAGATGACTGTTATTTGTAAGGTATTTAAACACATTCTGATATATGTTATACAAATATTATATGAGATTATTTGTCATTGTAGTTTCCATGAACATACTCAAATCACATTGAACACGTTTTAAAATGTTTATTGCACTATCCTATTAGTTACTTACATATTTAAAAAAAAGTGTTTCTTAATTTTTTTCATTTGATAGCTATAATATTTACTTTTGCTTTATGAAAATACAACTTTTGGAGACAGTATTTGCTTATTCAGCACTGACCCACAATAAAGACAAGCACTACCACACTATTAGTGGATTCTAGCCAGGCTGTCTTCTGAACACCATACTTTCTAAGATTTGTTAATGGAGGGTTAGTTCCTAGATTTTCACATTAAGAACCAAATAATTAAACCTTCCCACAAGCTTCAGGAGTGGTGCAGTAGTGCTACTGGTGTGTGTGTGTGTGTGTGTGTGTGTCCTCTACCTATTGCTTTTTGATTTATCTCTGTCTCTATCCAGTCAATAAGAAATAAAATATTTTTAAAAAGTAAACCTTAGCATTGTTATGCATAATGATAATTTCCTACCCTAGCATAAAATTAGTACAAATTTCTTCATCTATCATATTTATATATGTGTGAAAACTGCATCTGATACTTTATAGTATTGATAGCCCATATACTAGATAAACACAGCTTCTTAGGCTAGTTGATCTTACATGAGACATCAGGCATATAAAACATTCTAAGTAAGTTTTTTTAAGCTGTGATATCTCTTCCTCTTACGCCACTTTATAATAGCCATTCTCACGTTGATGTAAATAAGAATTTTGGATATGGGTGATTTTTCTTCTCCCATTGGAGGCAATAGTTTTTTTAAATTTAAAAAAAATTTTTTTAACAGTTTTAGTGAAGAAGTAGTGATTTACAGGACAGTGTTTGACACATGGCTACAGCCTCCTATTTCTTCAAGGTAGGTATTTTCACATCACTCCCACCACAATACCACTCCCAAAAGTCTTTCTCCACAGTTGTTCTGAAGCCCTCTCTCTCACTCCCCTTCCCCCAGAGTCCTTGACTTTGCTGTAGTATACAATTTCCCAGAACAGAAATACGTGAGTATCCAGATCAAAACAGTTCTCTGAGGGATATTTGCTTATTTTATTTATTTGTTTATTTATTTATTTATTTATTTATTTTAACTAGAGCACTGCTCAGTTCTGATTTACAGTGGTGCAGGGGATTTAAACTGGGATCCCAGAGCCTCAAACATGAACATCTTTTTGCATAACTAGCATGCAATCTCCCCAGCCTATCTGAGGACTTTAGAAAATAAATGATGAAAGTAAGATGTACACTAAAGTGCATAATTAAGAAATTTCTGAAAATTAGAGTTAAGAAAAGAAGGTTCTAAGAGCTCCTAGGAATTGAAAAATAAATTACATTTAAAAATTCTGGAAATCATAGAGTCACTGAGCAAGATTTCAACAAGATTCCAAATAGCCACAGAATTGTACTATATTTTCCAATCCTATCAGATAATGAAGTTCTATCAGTATGAGTTTCCTGGTTTTGCCACCAATAAAGTCATATAAGACTCTTGTGTGAATACAGAAAGGAGTTTGATTTTGTAGCCACCATTTTTTTAAAAGATTTTTTTATTTATTAATGAGAAAGATAGGAGGAAAGAAAGAACCAGACATCACTCTGGTACATGTACTGCCAGGGGTTGAACCTGGGACCTCATGCTTGAGAATCCAATATTCTATCCATTCCGCTACCTCCCAGACTACGCCATCATTTTTCAATCTTAATCATGATATGCTTATATTTGTGTTTTGTGAATGATGTTCAACTGGACAGTGTGCTGCCTTCTTACCTTCCTGGCATGGGATCTTAGCTACCTGCTCCTAGACCACCACCAAGAGACTTCTGCTGCCTTCAAGCCCTGGTAGGCCTGGCGGAGTGACAGGTTAACAAGCACATCTCCCATATTTTGCTATTTTTCAAGATCCTGACCCTGAGCTTTAAAACTTACTATCGCTAGAAAGTATCTTCCTGTCAAATAAATAAATAAATAAAACAAAATACTTTATTTTCTGCTCTTTTTCTAGAACTTTAGAAAAGATATTAGGAGGGCTGGGTGGTGACACACATGATTGAGCATACATGTTACTGCACAAAGAGCCAGGTTTAAGCCCCTAGTCTCCACTTGCAGGAGAGAAGCTTCACAAGTGGTGAAGCAGTGTTGCAGATGTTTCTCCTTCCCTCTCCCCCCTCAGTTTTTCTGTCTGTCTCCAATAAATAAATACTAAATAAATAAATATATATTGAACTACATAGATACTAGACAATTACCATTTTTTTCGGCCTTATTAAAAAATCATGTGTCCATGCTTGGGACATAGCAAAAGTTTACTGCGTATTTATTCCACTCATCTTTATGGAGTCAACATGAAAGGGTGTAGTAATTTTCACCCATGATTATATAAAGTAGTCACCAACAGAATTTGTTTAAAAAGTGAATGAGTGTTGTCTGGGAGATGGCAAAATGGATAAAGCAATGGATTCTCAAGCATGAGATCCTGAGTTCAATTCCTAGAAGCACACATACCAGACTGAGGTCTAGTTCTTTCTCTCTCTCTCTCTCTCCTATATTCCTCATTAATAAATACATAAAATCTTAAAAAAAAGTAAATTAATGATCCCAAGATATGATGCAATGGATAATGTTTTGGACTACCAAGCATGGGGTCCTGAGTTTGATTCCCAATATCCCATGTACCAGAGTGATACAGTGGTTGCCTTTTCATTCATAAATAAATTGATCTTAAAACAAAAAGCAAATTTAAATTACTAACATCTTCACAACAGAATTTTATTCAATGGATCAAGGGAAATTTTTTTTAGTTTTTTTTTTTTTTTTAAATAGGGAACTAATGTTTTACAGTTGGCAGTAGATACAATAGTTTGTACATGCATAACATTTCCCAGTTTTCCACATAACAGTACAACCCCCACTGGGTCCTCTGCCATCAGGTTCTAGGACTTGAACCCACCCACCACAGAGTCTTTTACATTTGTGCAATACATCATTAAGGGAAAATTAAGTCATGTATTTCAAAACAATCCAAATTGATTCAAATAATGATGGTCATTAAAACAGTTGAAGAAATAAGAGTTTTGAGCCTAACTTATAGCTCTGCAGGTCTAGAAAACTGATTTTACCAGTAAACTCCAGGTGACCAGGATTTAGACTCCTTAATTCAAAACAAATTTGATCATAATGTCAATATAATAGCTTAAGATGAGAAACTGAACTGTAGAAATATTTATCAACTGGCCACTTAAATCTCTTCTAAGAAAATTAATATGAAATTATAATCAAAAGATTGTTTTGTGTGGATGGTATTTCAGTAAATGCTCCTTCTGAACTTGCTTTATAAATGAGAAAGTGACATAACATCTATCATAATTTTTAAATAAAGTTTGTTCAGACAAAGATATATACTTAGGAAATTCCTTTAAGCAAAAAAATTCCAACTTTTTCCATGTTTGGTAAGATATATCTATTTATTAGATTTCAATGTCTAGAAAAGTAACTATATATTTTCACTTGGCCTATGAGGCCATTGTATAAGTGCCTACATAAACAAACTAAACACCATGTTGAATGGGGAAAGATTTAACGGAGTGCCTTTTCACACCACAAGGGTTGCTACAGAAATACATAAACAAGCTTCTCTTACACTATTACCTGGGGCTATAGGGTGAATTGTCTACAATTGTTTATTCTAACCAAATATCTCCTAACAAGTGATCAAAAGAATTACATTTCTGTCTATAAACAAAATCAAAAGCTTCCCTAAATGTTAACAGAACATTCCTAAAAGTAATAGAAAATTACCAGAAAAAAATAAAAAAGGCACAGATTTGGGTAAGGGGAGGGGGAGGCATGCAAAATGAAAAGGGAGATCAACAAAAGCAACTTCATTTCCATAGGTGGAAATTTAAAATTTTAAAATTTAAAACAGGTCAGGGAGAGAGTGTAATGGTTATGCAAAAGACTTTGATAGCTGGGCAGTGCAACAGTTCACTTGGATAGGCTCTGATTTGCCAAGTGAAACACTAAGGTTTGAGTCAAGCAACAATCACACTGAAGAAGCTTTGGTGCTCTGGCTTCTTTCCCTCTCTAATACCCCTCACCCTCACACACACTTCTTTGGAAAACAAACAAACAAACAAACAAACTTTCATGCTTGCGGCACTGAAGTTGCAAGTTCAAGTTCAATTCCCTGTACCACCATAAAGCAGAGCCGAGCAGTGCCCTGTTATAAACAAATAAGTAAATGTAACTGTAAATGGATTTCATGAGTAAAATATTTTGGATAGCCAAATATTTGCAGTATACACTTGATGCTACAGTTTAATTTTCAGATGTTAAAAGCAAATAATAATTCCATTCTATAGAACCACTGGAATAAAATAGCAACTGAGAAAAAGCATATGCACAGTAGTTTTTTGTAAGATGTCTCTGAAACACCAGAGGCCTAAATACTAGAGATATGGAGACAGAAAAAAGAAAGCACTAAATAGAGAAAATATTTTATTTGCAAAAAGGCTATTAATATACATAAATTAAAATCTTTAAAAATGTCACTGTATAATACCCTAATATTTAAAATATACTATTCACTTTTAAAAACATCCACAGCTGAAGGATCTGCTACTTAAAGAAATAAAGGATTTATATATGTATTTTATTTCCCTGTCACTAACGGATATTGGTAACAACTCACTGCTCCAAATCTCAGTTTCTTCCTCAGTTTCTTTTGAAACAAAAACAGATTCCACAAATCTGGAGCCTGAGCTAAACAGTTTGTGATAGGTTAAAGATGGTTACAGAATCTCTGTTATTTCTCCCACTGAGATGGGAAGTCAAGTTCACTGCCAATGAATATTAACTGGTCTTAAGAACTGCTTGAGTATGGAAAGCTGAATTAGTCATGTGGTCACATGAGGGAAGAAACAGTCAACTCCCATATGCCTCAGCCACCCAGGCCTCTTGCTCAAAAAAAAAAAAAAAAACTGCAATGGCTCCAGCTAACAACTGAGTATAATCACATAAGACATCTAAATAAGAGCTGTGCAACTAATCAAGTCATTTAGAAAATATAAGCTGAAATATGTTTTGATAGATATAGCAGTAAATCACTGAGGATGTGTAATAACTTGGTAGAACCCTGGCTTCCCAAGGCAAATTTTTCTACTAGGTTCTATAAAATCTCAGGTAGTGTAAAATGTTATTAGCGGTTGTATAGTAGATAATATCAAAGAAAAAAGTGTAAGTTTTGCAAGCTTTTAATAAATTTCATCATTAACAAAAGTGGAAGGCAACAGTAGAGATTTTTTTTTTATTTGATTGATTCTATTCTGCATTTTTGGCATGGAAACTATTGATGAAGATGGGTCCTTATATTGAGTCAGCTTAGAACGTTCCTACTTATGACCACAGAATGTGAGCTCAGATCTACAGAGATGCAGAGGTCACACAGGTTCCTAAGCTAAATACGGACCCCAGATCACATCAAATCAATGGAGTTTACAGTCAACAATATTTATACACCTTTACCATATTTGGAAGGTACTCTTTCCCCGATCCAGCTTTCTGGTCCTTTTGCCAGCCATGACATCATCTCCCCAGACAATAACTGGGATCCACCTTCATATCAGATTTCAGGCTCAGGGGAAAACAAACAAACACACACACAAACAAACAAAAAACCTAGTATAGCCACAGGCCCTTTGGAATATAATTAAAATATGCCTACTAGCTATCTACAAAATGGAGACACCCCCCACCACCACCAACTCTTCATCTGCACTACTCCAGCCTTTAGGTTCAACAACTTGTTTGGCTTTATATGTTAACTCTCTTTTCAGCTACCAGGTTCTAGATGCTAGCATGATGCCAACCAGACTTCTCTGGACAGACAACCCCACCAATATGTCCTGGAGCTCCAATTCCCCAGAACCCCGCCCCACTAGGGAAAGAGAGAGGCAGGCTGGGAGTATGGATTGACCTGTCAGTGCCCATGTTCAGCAGGGAAGCAATTACAGAAGCTAGACCTCCCACCTTCTTCATCCCACAATGACCTTAGGTCCATACTCCCAGAGGGTTAAAGAATAGGAAAGCTATCAGGGGAGGGGATGGGATACGGAGTTTTGGTGGTGGGCATTGTGTGGAGTTGTACCCCTCTTATCCTATGGTTTTATCCTACCTTTTTATAAATAAATAAATAAATAATAAATAAGATTAAAAAGCAAAAAAAAGGGGCCAGATGGTGGCTCACCTGGTTAAGTACACTTACTATGGTATGCAAGGACCTGTGTTCAAGCCCCTGGTTCCCACCTGCAGATGGAAAGCTTCACAAGTGGTGGGCAGGGTTGCAGGTGTCTCTCTCTGTCTCTCTCCATCTCTATCTCCCCTTCCCCTCAATTTCTCTCTGTCTCTATTCAATAATAAATAAATAAATAAATAAAATTTTAAAAAAGATTAAAAATAAAAGAAAAAAGAAAATGCACTTAAGGGATAATTTATTTATAAAATATTTAAAAAATCAAAAAATAAGTAGAAACATTGTAGAGATATTAACTTAAGTGAGCTAAGCTGGGTTTCATGAACTAGGAATAATAAAAGTAAGCAGGAAAAGAACATAACTGTCCTCATAAAGTGGATCGTTCATAAAAGAAAGGCTATATTAAGGTAAAGGAGATTCCCACACAGAGTATACCTGATAGAGTTCCTCTTAGGTAATACGAATTATATTCTTATTTGAATGGAAATAGTTTAGAAAGTTTCCATTTTCAAAAAGCTAAGAAGTTCTTATTTAGACCAGGAGCAAAGTGAATAAAGTGGTAAACAGGGAACTGAATATTGAGGCAGCTATTTAAATCTAAATTAATGTTCAATGCATAGTTTAAATGAAGTGACAATGAGTAGAGTAATTTTAAAACTCTGGAGTTGACTCTGGCTGAGTGACCACGGACAATGATAAATAAAACTAGGCAGAGAAAAGAGAAAGCTAAAAATGGAATTTTCACTAAAATTCCAAGACTAGTGACGAGAAGGAAAGTTATTTCTGCTTATGAATTCATCGAACAGCTGTGGAATGCAAGGGACTACTTGGGAATTCTTGTACATGTTTCACCAAATCTTTACTATATATTTCTGTAGAATTAACCCAACTCTTCTTTCTCTTTGAACACAAAGTCTGACAAAGTACATTGAGTATATAAATGTCTGATAAATATGAAATAAATGGTTAGGAGAATATGAAACTATTCAAAAGACCTCTTTCATATTGTTTGGAGTAAAATAATAATAATAATAATAATAAGAAGAAGAAGAAGAAGAAGAAGAAGAATAGTATAACAGAAATCACAATTAAAGGAGTTCACTTCATTCTGTCACTTAGCTCCTATATCTGTCATCACTCAAATTTGCCTCCAATATACACTTGCTAACTTTCTCTTACAGTCTTTTTCAAGGGCCATGTCAAATCCTTTAATCTGACAAAAGCTTGCCTTCCCTGAGTCAAAATTAAATGATAATTTGCAAACCCTACATGATCCCAGATAAGAAAAAAAAGATTAATAAAATGAGTGAAAATGAGTGTTTTCTTCCTTCTGCTATCTGCATTTCCTTTTGGAGAGTTTGTAGATTAACTTAATGAGAAAAAGAATTTTTGTGCATAAATTCATAAAACATTGTATTCTAGAATAATAGAAGTTTTGGGTGGCAATTACACTATTCCTATTTGTTTCAGAAATTAAAGTTCTGTGAAAAGTGAGACGGCATATGCCACAATGGCTAGAGAATAAGACTTATAAGGATAAGGACTGGCAATCATCTTAAGTTCCTGTACCAGTGTTACTCTGATACTGTCATCTCTGTGTGTGTATGTGTCTATGTGTGTGTGTGTGTGTGTGTGTCTTCTCTCCCTCTTTCTCTCATATTAATAAGTTTAAAATTATTTTATAAATTCATAAAAAATAATTCATGAAGAAAATAAATTGATAGGAAGATTAGGGAGATAGTATAGTAATTTATGTAAGAGTCCTAAAAGCCAAGACACCAGACTCTGAGGTTTAATCCTTGACATTATCAGAGCTGAGCAGTATTCTGGTTGAAAGTAAGAAATCAAACAAGAAAAAAAAAAGGAAAGAAAGAAAGAGAAAAAGGAAGGAAAAGAGGAAGAAAGTTGGAAAGAAGAAGACTGGAGATATTTCATATCTATATATCTACATATATGGGTAAACTAGATCTCACTTTTATAGTTTGATCAAATATTTTATTAATAGTATTTATTTATCAGTGTTTCTCGACTTTTTCAGAAGTACTAGTATATTCAGTCTAGCAAGAGATCATCAAATACTATAAGACTAGTGTCATTACCCTTCAGTGTAGGTTTAACAGTTTACTAAATGTTATTAAATTCCTTAGCCCTGAGAATTCTGACAGTAAATCACTGAAAAGGTTAGTAAAGCAGAAATTATGGGCATCAGTGGAATCTTTCTTGGCTGCCAGATTTTCACAAGACTGACCTGTGGCACATGATTGAGCTCCCAACACCACCCAGACGTTCCAAGAGGGTGAGTAATCTAGTTTTAAGTATCACCAAATAAACGCCTCACTGCTTCTTTTTACTTCTATATAGAAAGTCTATAGATCTTTGGGCAAAAGTGAGACATGAGTTTCAAAGAAGGCTTTAGCAAATGAATGGAATGGGGGTTTTGCCTATCTGAAAGGCAATGGGGGAATTAACTAGAGTGTTCAGAGAATCACTGCTTATACCATCTTAATAAAAGAACTATGGGTTGGGCTATATCCTGCTTCACATAATGCTGGAACACCACTGTTAATTTCCATTCTTCTCAAGAACTGAACTTGACAATATCCTTCCAGTTATGTTAACAAAAGGTGGTGCTTCTAAGAAATTACATGCTATGGAGCTGTAGTACATTGTCATCACAATGCATGATTTGTATGGGGTAAAGGAATTCTCAGAGAGCTTTCAACCTCATTATAACCTAGTTATTCTGACATGGGGGTTTTAGAGATTGTGTAATTTGAGAAAAGATGTATTATTTTACTCCCTTCTATTTTTCCACCTCTTCCTCCTTGTTTTTGTTTTGTTTTGTTTAGTAAAGTACTGAGCTTGGGTCAGTGTTCCTTAAACTGTGCATATTTAGTTATATCTTTCAGAGATTTCATTCCTTTTACTGAGTGAAGTCCAACAGCATTAGTCTGGTGTAACCTGCCCTTTATTAGTTCACTATCTTACCCCATTTCTTTTTTTCTTTTAATTTTTATTTATAAAAAGAAAACACTGACAAAACCATCAGATAAGAGGGGTACAACTCCACACAATTCTCACCACCAGAACTCTGTATCCAATCCCCTCCCCTGGTAGCTTTCCTATTTTTTAACCCTCTGGGAGTATGGACCCAGGGTCATTATGACATGCAGAAGGTAGAAGGTCTGTCTTCTGTAATTGCTTTCCTGCTAAATGTGGGCATTGACAGGTCGATCCATAGTCCTATCCTGTCTCTCTCTTTCCCTAGTTAATCAGGGTTCTGAGGAAGTGGGGCTCCAGGACATATTGGTGGGGTCATCTGCACAGGGAAGTCCAGTTGACATCATGCTAGCATCTGGAACCTGGTAGCTGAAAAAGAGTTAACATATAAAGCCAAAAAAATTGTTGACTAATCATGAACCTAAAGGCTGGAATATTGCAGATGAAGATTTGGGGTCTCCGTTTTGAAGATGGCTGGTAGGCCTATTTTAGTTATGTTCCAAAAGGCCCATGACTATACTAGTTTCTTCCTGAGTCTGTCACCTGATATGCAGATGGATCCAAGTTATTTTCTGGGGAGATGATGTCATAGCTGGAAAATGGTCTAGAAAGCTGGATCAAGGAAGAGAGTAGCTCCCAAATATGGGAAAGGTGTATAAATATTGTTGACTGTAAACTCTATATTCAGTTTAGGAACCCATGTAACCTCTACATTCCTGTAGGTATGAGTTTGCATTCTGTGGTCATGAGAAGGAACTTTCCAAACTGTCCCAACTTCAGGACCCATCTTCCTCAGGTGGTAGAGTATCTTATCCAGCCTCTCTTGGGAGGATGGAACATTCCACATTGATCCACATTGAGGGCAGGGTCCTACGGGGCCCTATGTGGTCCTATGAGTCCTATGTAGTCTGGGAGGTGTCACAATGGCTAAGGCACTAGACTCACCCAAAGCACCCCATTTCTTATCACCAGGACATCACATACCCAAAGCTTTGCTTTGTCATTCAGCATGCCTATAGTCCCCATAGGCTGTAAGGTAACCTCTCCAGTGTTTAGAGGATTGGTCCCTTTCCTTCATCACACAGCCCAAACTTAATCTCCTATGAGAAGACAGCATTCTTTAATCCTATAAAGTTCTCCTAATCTCACTGCTTCTTCAAAGTTTTCCAATTTTGATAGCAGTCATCAGATATAACCCTACTTCTTGAACCAGAACATGAACTCTAAGTAGTCAGTCATATATATCTTTCTATCCCTTGGGGCACAGCAGAGACAGAAACAAGAAAAATTCAATTACTTTTTAAATTTAATTTTTTAGTGATTCCAAGAGGGTGAGTAATCTAGTTTCAGTTCTTGCCTATGAGAGAAATATTGTAGATAGCTTGCAGTTAACATTGTCTACAATATTTATACCATTACCCAAGCCCCACCTTTTAGAATGCTTTTATTGACTTCTTGTGAAGATAATGTAGCTTATATGATCTAACGTCATTACCAAGGTTAGATTTTAAAAGACTGATTCTAACTTGAGTCACTTTGTCTCCCCTCCTTCTCTGAGCAAAGTTTGGTAACACTTAGTGATAATGGGGATAGAAAGGTCCACATGTTTAGGAGCTGAAAGATGACCTTGTCAATAGCTGGAGAAGAAATGAGACTCTCAAGCCAGTAATATGAGTCACTGTGACTGTTATTAATAGTAGACTCTCCCCCAGTTGAGATTTCAAGTGAGACCAGGTATCCACCAGCAACAAAATTAACTTCAGGCTCTTGAGGAACCCAGACTAGAAGGCAAATAACTGAATTATGCTTGCATTCCTGACAAGATAATCTGTGAGAATTTTTCCTTTATGTTTCTATGTTTTGGAGTAATCTTTTATAGAGAAGAGCTAACTAATATAGACAATAAAGAATTATGCTAAATTACGTAATATTAAGTCATGAATTGGCTTGATCTTGCAAAACATCCTATCCTGATTTGTAAATGGTTTCTCAATGTCCTCACCTGATTGGAAAGGGATTATCAATTAGTAAGAGAGAGAGGGAGAGGGAGAAGGAGAGGGAGAAGGGGAGGAAGAGGGAGTGGGGAGAGAGAGAGACAGAGAGAGACAGAGAGAGAGAGATCTTATTTTAGAGGGAAACTAATCTTATTAACCAGGATGCTACTTAATCTAATTCTCTCCTTATCAGCCTTACCTCTTATACAATATACTGCAGGAGGCAGGGTGGGAGGGATTCAACATAATGAATTTTGGACACAATTCAGTTTATAGCACTCTGTTTTTAGATAACATTTTTTAAATTTCCATTTAATTCCACAATTATACAAAGAACAACCAAAACATCTTGGACTAAAGTAGCAGTAAGTTCCAGGTAATAGTGGGTTAGTATTTTTGAACTAATCTTTCTATTAGCAGTTATAAAGTTTATGAAAATTATATTTGATATTACAATATAAACCACAAAAGAATAAGCAAAAATTGGCAGAAAATGGAGACTGTTCGAATCTCAAAAGAAAGAGATGCCTGTCTATATACTCGTTTCTTACTGGCATTCATCAGTTAGTAAATTGTAGAACAGCTAGAATTCTTTAAGACGCTAAAGTTTCCTTGGTTGAAAGGTTAAAGTACAAAACTGAGACTGATAAAGTTAGAGGAGAGGTAAACCTGGAATGGAGAGTACCACCAAAATATCATACTAAATGTGTCTGTAACAAATAAATAATCCTGGGGCCCGCGGGTGGGGCACCTGGTTAAGCACACACACTACAGTGCCAAGGACCTGGGTTCAAGTCACTGGTCCCCACTTGCAGGAGGAAAGCTTCACAAGAGGTGGAGTAGAGCTGCAGGTATCTCTTTGCATCTTTCCCTCTCAAGTTTTCTCTGTCTCTATCCAACAATAAATAAATAAAATAAAATAAATTTGCAGATATTAAAAAAAAGACTCCTAAACTATATTGTGACAAAGGCAAATTTCCCAATACACAAACAATGGTGAAAATGATTTGAAAGATACTCAGAGGATCCCCTTATATGAAAAATGTACAAATTTCACTTTATTATTATTGATAATTTTTTTAAAGAGAAAGCAAAGATGGGATTCTTTACTCAGTAAAGACTATACATTATTAAGTGCAAAGTCCTAGGTTTGAGCCCTGGCATGACATAAGTGAACCATGAACAGCATTGGAGAACTCCATGATTGGCTCAGTGGTGGCGAGGTAGATCCTGCTCTTTCTCATGTTTTTCTTCTTTCTAAAGATTAAAAAAAAAAAATTGGAGTCAGGCGGTAGCACAGAGGGTTAAGCGCACGTGGCGCAAAGCACAAGGACCGGCTTAAGGAACCCAGTTGGAGCCCACGGCTCCCCACCTGCAAGGGAGTCGCTTCACAGGTGGTGAAGCAGGTCTGCAGGTGTCTATCTTTCTCTCCCCCTCTCTGTCTTCCCCTCCACTCTCCATTTCTCTCTGCCCTATCCAACAACGATGACATCTACAACAATAATAACTACAATAAAAACAACAAGGGCAACAAAAAAAAATAAATAAATATAAAAACAAATAAAGAAAATCCTGGCCTGGGTGATTCCCACATTGTACTGGGTGACTCCTGCATTGGTACTGCACATGTGCAAGACACAGTGTTCATTTTCTGGCAATGAAATAAAATAAAGGAAGAAGAGTAGGAGGAGTGGATGAGAAAGAGAAAGAGGAGAACTATTGATATGTAGCTTACTTTTGAGAGTACTATAAATTTATTTACGCTGATTATATCAGCTTAATTTAAAATCTGAGTATGAGAATGGACAGGATTCAGAAAGACAGATATGGCATAGTTTGGAGTGGGGTATGAGCAAACACTTACTGTTAATCTTAAAAAGACAAATGAACAAATGAAGTACATAACAGAAATGATGCCTTTAAGAAATGCTGCTAAACTAACGAGTAAACTGCCTTGCCGTCCTCTGACAATGATCATCCGACTTTATGAAGATAGTGTTCCATAGCTAGGACTTATCCTTGTAGAGAGCAAAGTGGATTAAAAACCCTTCCCAGCTGAGTGACAATACACTGAAATTAGGAATGGTGGAAAATTTCATCTCAACAGAGATGATGAACATCAATTAGATTTATAAGTGTATGATATTGGTCTCAACAGAGATGATGGACATCAATTAGATTTATAAATGCATGATATTATCAGCAGCATGTTGACTTTTAGTCAATTTTATTACTGCTCTTAAGTTATCTACCAATAAAGTATCCCTTAGTAGTTGCAGTAGAAAGCACTCTTCCCACTGCTCCCTTCTATAGTAATTACAAAATAAAGACCTTTAAAAGAAAACATTTAGAGTTAAGTCCAGATAATGCATTTCTAGGGTGTTTCTTTGGTCATCTCATGGAATAGTACATCTATTGGAGAAAAAACAGAAGCTCTGTGGAGAAGTGACATTCAACAGCTGTTTGATTAGAACTATACAGTACAAAATTTTAAAATATGTAAAGCTCTATGGATTTTCTTGTTTTTTTTACTCCACCTTTTTTTTGGCCTTTGCACTGCTCAACTTTAAATCTACCACATGGGTCGAAATTTTTATCCCCACCCCTTTTCTCTGATGTTTTTTGCCTCTACTCTACAAGTGATCAACTGGCCTATACAAATTCCTAGTCAGTGACCTATGTTTAATTTGTAGCTTTCTTCTACTTTCACTCCCTTCTGAAACTCTCATTACATTCTAAAAAAGATAATTTTCACTTCAGACAATCAAAAGGAATGCTAAAATTTTGTAATATCCATCGTTCCAGCTGATAAGTTGTTACTTATTAAGTCTGTCTTCACATGTCTTTTCACATGTGAAATTTTATCTGTTGAGTTTCAGAAAAAAGTTGGAGTAGATCAGATCTATAACCTCTGCCTCTCTGAAGCAACTGCAAGCTTCTTTATAACAGAGCTCCTCCCATATCCTCTCCTATTCTTGGTGGCCAATCTACAGCTTCTCTGTCATGAGGGAAAAGATAAAAAGATGGAATGGAATATATTGTTCTGCCAATTTTTTTTTGGAATACTTATGTGCAAAGATCCATAGTAGGTGCATTTCTGGTCAGAAGACCACATAAATAAATCCCATGAGATCAATATAATCTTAGTAAAAAGTGTTGTTATTAAAATATTCTAATTGGCCCTCCAAAAAAAAATGCTGAACAGATGAATGAATGGGGATTCATGATAAGCTTAAAAACTCAGAAGACTACCATTTATTATATATTATTATACTGTAAACTTTCTCCCTGACCAACACTTTTAACTCAACTTCCTATACACATGAATTAATTGATTATGTGGATCTAGAGAAATCTAGGAAGACATTATGGTCCTTACTTGAATCTAAAAGATCTGTATTAAACTATATTAAACTTTGGATTAAAGAGAAGGTAGAAGAGAGTCCTCACATCAGAGACAGCTATAGTTATGAAGAACTAAGTCTCTAGAAATTCACAAAAATCATAAAATTGCAGGTTAGTAAGCTCCATGAATTTCATCTAAATTTCAAAGGAGAGTGTAATCTCAGTTCCTTATACTTATCTCATTTAACTCTTGTGATTATACGGCAAAGGTAAAGTTATAACCCCTAGGTCTCCTTAATCTTAGTTTAGCATCTTCTTATTATGGAAATAAGGAAGACAGAGTAAAAACACTAGAAATCACTATGGATTTGGAAAGCTAAGAAGAGTAAATGAAGAAAAGTGCCCTATCTTTAAGATACTAAGGTCTAATGACTTGAGTACTTAATGCAACACCAAGGAGCATTATTTTTTTCTCTTTGAGGACCAATAAAAATTTCTATTTTAATAACAGCTCATCTTAAAAAGCTTATATTGATTCCCATAAGATTTATTTATGTGATCTTCTGAACAGAAGTGTACCTATAATGTATTTTTACACCTAAGTAGTCCAGAAAAATTGGTAAAACAGTATATTCCATTTCATCTTTTATCCTTTCCCTCATGACAAAGAAGTGAAAAAAACGAATACCCCACTTCCCCCCCCCACAGGTGGAATAATTGCTATCATCTTCACAAAAAGAATATTTTAACTGATTTGTTTTATAAATATACATTCCTCAGCAGTTCACATAAACAATTAACATTGTAGTATTATTTTAAGTAAATAGTATCATAATAAAAATATTAATGTATGTTTTCATTCTTTCTATAGTAAAAAATTTTTTAAAAACCTTTTGGACTTTTGCTGTGGGTTTAAACAAAAACGGTTTATTTAGGTACATAAAACAACAACTGGAAAATAGGAGGGAAAAGTTAGCTAGACGTGATGGAGCCATGAATCTCTAAATTTAATTCACCAGAGTTCAGCTATAATATGTGCATGTCCCAAGAAACACAGCATCATTGGGTCTGGAGAGAAGAGATGACCAGGCGTAGGACAAACAGAAAAAGAGAGAGCAACTTCCACCAGACATTTGTTTAAGAAAGTTCATGTACCCACAATCCCTTGTAAATTTGTGTATGTCTGTCATATGCTCCTGACATCAGCCTGATTAATGTCACCTCTATGCTAATGATGTTCATGTCCCATAATTCCTTTTGCTCACAGTTCCTGTTACTTACTTTTACAATAAGTAAAACTATTCCTAAAATCGCTCTTTAAAATTTTTTTTAAAATATTTTTTACTTATTAGACAGAGACAGTCAGAAATCAAGAGGGAAGGGGGGTACAGACGAAGAGAGGCAGAGAGATACCTGCAGCACTGCTTCACCACTTGCAAAGCTGTCCCCCTGCAAGTGAGGACTGGTGGCTCGTACCTGGGTCCTTGTGCAATATAACATGTGTGCTCAACCAAGTGCTCCAGCATCTGACCCCCTAACATCTTTCTATAATAACTCCTTCACTCACATTGACCTTGTTATTCATCTTGGCAGGATTCATTATTTTTTGAGCCCACAATACTTGTCAGAAAAAAAATGATAAAAGCAAAAATAAGTTAATCTCTTCCTTAAGCTATTTATTTCTCATTATATTACACAATGACTGTTTTTTCCATGTATAGATAAATATGATTTTCTGTCTCTTTGTGTGTATATTTTAGAATATTCTCTCACAGCTCCACATCTAAATGCTCAGAATCTGCCCATCTTCAAGTCTCATATTAAATATTTTCTCCATAAAAAATGTACATTTTAAAGTTGTATTCCTAGATTTCTATAGCACTTTGTATTTTTTATGTTCTTCCACATTCACATATTTAGTCCAAATTTATAAATGCCTTGTGCTTCCTCTTAGACTACTGGCATTTATTGATGTCTCCCCATTTATCCCTTTTTGTAGCCCTCAGTATTTATTATAATGCTTTTCTCTTATAAACATTCAACAAGTAAGTCTGGAACTAAGACATTTTTAAAAAACATTGGCATTTTATCAACTGTTTTCCCAGTCAGAATCTGACATTCTTCTTTCACTCTGCGAAAGTATGTGTTATTTCTTGCGTCTTTTACATCAATTTTCATTTGTTTTTCCTTATTATATGTCAAATTCAACTCTTCTCATTTTTCCTTAATAAACTAACATCTTTAGTCTCTCTATGTATATTTCGCATAACCTTAATATATGTTCTGAAATTTATACGAGATTCTGTGGCAAAATCCTTTCTCTCTTGTTCTCTTAAAAACAAAAATGAAAACATAACAAATTAAAGTCCAAACCACCCGGAAATAACTCATCACTTCCTCCTCATCTGTCATTAAGAAAAAGAAAATCCTTACTTTAGTTTTCTAGTCATCAATCTGACTTAATATACATTAAAAGTCATTGCTTATCATATATAAACTTGGATATCTTACTACATGTACCTGCTTTACTAATATTTAGATGTACTGTCTCTTTTTTTAAAATGTCTTTTAAAATTTTTATTTATATGTTTTAATGAGAGAAATACAGAGCAAAATGTACAGAGATAGAAAGCAAGAGAGAGACCAGAGCACTACTTAGTTTTGATTTATAATGGTGCTTGGGGTTGAACTTGAGATCCTTGGTGCCATAGGCATGAAAGCCTGTTTGCATAACCATTATACTATCTCCCCAGTCTAACTCATTTTATCTCTGTTTCATTCTTCAAGTACAGGGAAAAAGAAAGAGTACAATCTAAAGCTGTAAAATTATAATAAAAGAAATATAAAACAACTTTTTTTTAACAGAAAAGCCACCCCTACACATTGAATTATTGACTTTTATATGTTAATTTAGAATAGTTTCAGTTGGGAGTCGGGCTGTAGAGCAGCAGGTTAAGCACAGGTGGTGCAAAGCTGAAGGACCGGCATAAGGATCCTGGTTCAAGCCTCCGGCTCCCCACCTGCAGGGGACTCGCTTCATAGGCGGTGAAGCAGGTCTGCAGGTGTCTATCTTTCTCTCTCCCTCTCTGTCTTCCCCTGCTCTCTCCATTTCTCTCTGTCCTATCCAACAATGCAGACATCAATGATAACTACAACAATAAAACAACAAGGGCAACAAAAGGGAATAAATAATAAATAAATACTTTTAAAAAATAGTTTCAGTTATTAGGATTGTATATTAGAACTCAAACATGTTACTAGTAATGGCTCAAAATGAACTAACAATATTTCTGAAGAAGTTACCTGAACTGTCAAAATTATTAAATAAGTGTGATAAAAAGTAAGATCATATACAACTTCTTTGCAAATATCCCAAGGTGAATATATGCAAATTTCCTAGATGCTTTGTAGTGACGAAAACACTGTGCTTTTATGAGCAGCATTAAAAATGAGAGCTGGTTATAAAAACTAGAAGATAGTTTGAATTAAATGTTGTTCAGTGTTTAATTGGAGAAGTACTGTATTCTGTCACTGTCAATTAGAATTCCCTAGAAACTTCTTAAGTGATTGCTTTTCCTAATGAAACAGGATCTTCTATATGTTTCTGATACTGGCTATAGAGCAATCTATGCGGCCAAACATAATTTTGAAAAGAAAGAAAGCAAGCTATTTCATATTCTGATACTGGGTTTACAAGTTTGTTTTATGATTTCTTGTAAAGGCAAATATCTCATCTAAAGGAATTTAACACTGCGTTAATTCTACTAAAAATAATGAATTGACCAACTGATGGAAAAAAATATTTCATTTCTAGTCTTTGGAAAGACCAGAATGGGTCCTGCAGCCTTTGGGTCTACCTGTTAACTTTTCTATGACAATATTCTGTCTAACTTGCATAGACACAGAAACCATAATATAACAGCTTGATTACTTGAACTTAAAGTCCATTGGTTTTTACATTCGGCTGCATCATTTTTAACCACATACATATAAATATATTAGAATCAGACAAACTTTGTCTCTTCTCTTGGATTAAAGGATGGAACAGATATATACATATAATCTCTGCCCTTAGTTTCTCAGAAGTTATCTCTTGTGGAAGCTGTTTAAACTACCCATTTAAACGAGCTTAAATTGGATCTTTTTTACAAAAGTACTTTGGTTAATGTGCCAGAATTTGAGCTACAATTTTCTAGTTACTGGGCCAGGCAGTGGCACATCTAGTTAAGTGCTCGCATCACAGTGTACAAGGGCCCAGGCTCAAGTCTCTGGTCCCCACCTACAAAGGGAAAGCTTCACGACTGGTGAAGCAGGGCTGCAGATTTCTCTCTTTGTCTCGCCCTCCTTACCTCTGCCTTCCCTCTCAATTTCTCCCTGTCTTTATCCAATAATAGATAAATAAAAATGTTTTTTTTTTTAATTTTGCCAGTTACTGAGGAAAAACATCTGGTGAAATTGAGGCAGATTTTTGGGCCAACCCAATTAAAAATGTATATATTTTCTCTTTTAATGTCTACACTATCTGCTACAACAAACACTGGCTATAATCTTTTAAACATTGTTACCTCTAAGCATAGTCAGAAGGAGCATTCAAGTTATGGATTTTTTTTTTGACTAATCAGATAATGCAAGAAATAACCAAATTTAAACTTCCTGTCCTATCAACAAGCTAGATATATGGTTACAGATAAATCTCTTTCTCATAGACATAGTAGAAACTAGAGTCTGGGTTCCTCATCTTAAAACAGATTAAATTATATTCCATCAAAAAATTCTTCTTCACTGTGTCAGATTAGAAAGAAAAGATTACCTCTATTTCATACAGACTAACATGCTAACACACTATTCTGGAAAAGAAAAGATCACTTTTATTTGATTGCCCTTATAATAGTTGTGCTTAAGAGTGTAGGCAGGCATCTTTGCATAATTGTGTAATGAAGTTCTTAACAAGAGATGAGAAGACATATTGTAGTGTGTGAAGAGGTGATGGAATTATGTTATCTGTGGGCAAGTGTTTACATGGTGAAGATTCATTTGAACTAGATAGAGAGAATTAATTGTATAGCAAGATTCTAGTTTTAAAAGATCCTTTCACTCTGTTTGTAGAAGGAATCAAAATACTTATCCATACAAAACTGAAAGAAATAACAACAAAAGGCCCTGAATGTTTTCAATCTTTTCCTCCCTAGAGTTTGCATCTCTCAGCTTTTGGCTACCAAAATCTAAACACCAAATTGATTGTGGGTTTCTTTATTGAATTTACAGCCTCCATTCAAAGTACATTATTGGAAGTAAAAAATCAATTCCAGATGACCTTCTGGGTACACCCTCGCATGCATGCTTGTGTGCGCACACACAAACACACACACACACACACACACACTCACACACACACACACACACACACACTGTGTATCTGTGTGTTTTAGTCTTAATATTTCCTAAATAAAATGCTTTTATTTTTGACTTGGAGTTTTATTTATGACTATCAGAAGCAAACATTTCCATCAGAGTGAAAATGTGTGAGTTCCTGGAGGCATAGGGTAAAGTTACACTGTGACCTGTCTTCAATAAGAGCTATGCTTCAGGGATGGCCTCTTCACTACATTTGGAAAAAACACATCCTGATTATTTTTGGAAATATACCCTTACCATGGCCACACCTTGTCAAGGTATAACTCTTAGATCAATATTATAATTCCTACTCCCCACATCTTTAATGGACTCCAAAATATTATCCCAACACCTTTCAGGAATCATCACTAACAATATATTAATGCAAATGAAATACTTTATTTCTCTGGAGCTTTGCTTCCATTTCATTTAACTGCTAAACACTGGGATGAACTAGCATCATAGAGAAGTTTTCAGTAGAATTTGTACCAGAGAAATCCCTATAAGATACCACCTCACTCCTGTAAGAATGGCATACATCAAAAAGGACAGCAGCAACAAATGCTGGAGAGGTTGTGGGGACAGAGGAACCCTTTTGCATTGCTGGTGGGAATGTAAATTGGTCCAGCCTCTGTGGAGAGCAGTCTGGAAAACTCTCAGAAGGCTAGACATGGACCTTCCATATGACCCAATAATTCCTCTCCTGGGGTTATACCCCAAGGACTCCATAACACCCAACCAAAAAGAGGTCTGTACTCCTATGTTCATAGCAGCACAATTCATAATAGCTAAAACCTGGAAGCAACCCAGGTGCCCAACACCAGATGAGTGGCTGAGAAAGCTGTGGTATATATACACAATGGAATACTATGCAGCTATCAAGAACAATGAACCCACCTTCTCTGACCCATCTTGGATAGAGCTAGAAGGAATTATGTTAAGTGAACTAAGTCAGAAAGATAAAGATGAGTATGGGATGATCCCACTCATCAACAGAGCTGACTAAGAAGATCTGCACCACTTTAACATTTACAGTCTTTTTTTTTCTTCTTCAGAGACAGAGAGTATGAGAGATGTCTGCTGCACTGCTCCACCACTGATAAAACTTCCCAGTGCAATCAATACAACGAGCACCACCTCAGCATGCTTCACTTCAGACTGTATCCAGAGACTTCAGGTGTGGAATGACAACCCTCTGGGGAAGCAGAGCTCCAGACACATTGGTGGGGTTGTCTGTCCAGGGAATTCTGGTTGGTATCATGCCAGCATCTGGAACCTGGTGGCTGAAAAGAGAGTTAACATACAAAGCCAAACAAATTCGTGAACAATCATGGACATAAAGGCTAGAACAGTGCAGATGAAGTGTCAGGTTTGTAGATAGCTAGTAGGCATATTTTATTTATATTTCAAAGGGCCTGTAGCTATACCAGGTTTTCTGTTTGTTTGTTTGTTTGTTTTTTCTCTGGGCCTGACATCTGATATGCAGGTGGATCCAACTTATTGTCTGGGGAGATGATGTCATAGTTGGAAAAGGGACAGGGAAGAGAGTAGCTCCCTAATATGGGAAAGGGGTATAAATATTATTGACTATAGACTCCATCGATTTGATTTGATCTGGGGCCCATATTCAGCTTAGGAGACTTTGTGACCTCTGCATCCCTGTAGATCTGAGCTCACATACTGTGGTCATGAGTAGGAACATTCCAAGCTTCCCCAATATGGACCCATCTTCCTCAGGTGTAGCAAAGAGTATGTTGTCCATCCTCCCTTTGGAGGATGGAACATTCTCTACTATTGTTGATCCAATTTGAGGACAAGGTCCAATAGGGGGCCAAAAAGGGTCTTTTTATTGTTCCTGATAGAATGATCTGTAACAATGGAGAGAGGGATTTATTTGAGGTCTAGGCCAATCAAGTCTGTTTGGGAGGCTCAGGACTCCCCGATTAGGGCCCCAGCTGGTGAAATTGTCTCAAAGTGATTAAAGAATCATTGTAAAAGTATACCAGTCTCTTGCCGTTATTCAACTTTTGCAGCCCTTGATTTGCTAAGGTTAGTTTTGGAGTGAGTGAGAGAACTGAAATAGGAAGTAGGTGAGGAGAGTTTCTAAGTCTAATTAGATATTATTTTATTATGAACTTTATACTGACTCAATGCAGACTATTGTGCACTTTTGCTTTAAGGTATATATTTTGCCCTAATTTATGGATATGTGTGAATATATGCTCTATCTTATGGGACCTGGTCTATATAGGTTTTGGGACTTTGTTAGGAACTGAACCATCTGGAATGGAATTAGAGACTACTATGAAAGGAAAGGTATCACCCGAGTAATGAAGCTGAAAGGTTGTCATTCCACACCTGAAGTCTCTGGATACAGTCTGAAGTGAAGCATGCTGATGTGGTACTAGTTGTATTGATTATATGTATATATGCATATGTATATATGCGTATATATTATATGTATATATGCATACGGATATATGTATATATGTGTGTGTATGTGTATTCATTAAACCACTCCTTCCACTAATAGTTGTTAACTATTAGTAATGTTGGTAATCAAACTGGAGAATGTATTACAGAACATATGAGAGCAGGTAAGCAGTTCAGTTTTAACTTAGAATGTCACCAAAAATAAAAGTTAAAAAATCACCAATAACAGACAAAGAAATTGAAACCGTTATGAAGAACCTTCCCAACAACAAAAGTCCTGGACCAGATGGTTTCACAAATGAATTCTACAAAACTTTCAGGAAACAGTTAGTACCCATACTTCTTAAGCTATTCCATAAGATTGAAGAAACAGGAATACTCCCTTCAACCTTCTATGAAGCCAACATCACCCTGATACCAAAAGCTGATAGGGACAGAACAAAAAAAGGAAAACTACAGACCAATATCTGTGATGAACATAGATGCGAAAATATTAAACAAGATCTTGGCCAACCGGATACAGCAAAACATCAAAAAGATTGTTCATCATGACCAAGTGGGATTCATCCCAGGAATGCAAGGCTGGTTCAACATCCGTAAGTCAATCAATGTCATTCACCACATCAATAAAAGCAAAGCCAAAAACCACATGATTATCTCAAAAGATGCAGAGAAAACCTTTGACAAAATCCAACACCCATTCATTCTCAAAACGCTACAAAAAATTGGGAATAGATGGGAAATTCCTCAAGATAGTGGAGTCTATATATAGCAAACCTACAGCCAACATCATACTCAATGGACAGAAACTGAAAGCATTCCCCTTCAGATCGGGGACTAGACAGGGCTGTCCACTGTCACCATTACTCTTCAACATAGTATTGGAAGTTCTTGCCATAACAATCAGGCAAGAAATCAAAGGAATACAGATTGGAAGGGAAGAAGTCAAGCTCTCACTATTTGCAGACGATATGATAGTATACATAGAAAAACCTAAATAATCCAGCAGAAAACTACTGGAAGTTATTAGGCAATATAGCAAGGTATCAGGCTACCAAATCAATGTACAAAAATCAGTGGCATTTCTTTATGCAAACACTAAATCTGAAGACGAAGACATCCAGAAATCACTCCCATTTACTGTTTCAGCAAAATCAATCAAATACCTAGGAATAAAGTTGACCAAAGAAGTGAAAGACTTATATACTGAAAACTATGAGTCGCTACTCAAGAAAATAGAAACTGATACCAAGAAATGGAAAGATATCCCATGCTCATGGATTGGAAGAATAAATATCATCAAAATGAATATTCTCCCCAGAGCCATATACAAATTTAATGCAATACCCATCAAAGTTCCACTAAGCTTCTTTAAGAGAATAGAACAAACACTACAATCATTTATCTGGAACCTGAAAACACCTAGAATTGCCAAAACCATCGTAAGGAAAAGAAACAGAAATTGAGGCATCACACTCCCAGACCTTAAACTATATTATAAAGCCATCATCATCAAAACAGCATGGTACTGGAACAAAAATAGGCACACAGACCAGTGGAACAGAATTGAAAGCCCAGAAATAAATCCCCACACCTATGGAAATCTAACCATTGATAAGGGGGCCCAAAGGATTAAATGGAAAAAGGAGGCTCTCTTAATAAATGGTGCTAGGAAAACTGGGTTGTAACATGAAGAAGAATGAAATTGAACCACTTTATCTCACCAGAAACAAAAATCAGCTCCAAATGGATCAAAGACCTAGATGTCAGACCAGAAACAATCAAATACTTAGAGGAAAACAATGGTAAAACAGTTTCCCACCTACACCTCAAGGACATCTTTGATGAATCAAAACCAGTTGCAAGGAAGACTAAAGCAGAAACAAAATAATGGGACTACATCAAATTGAAAAGCTTCTGCACAGCCAAAGAAACTATTAAACAAACAAAGAGACCCCTCACAGAATGGGAGAAGATATTCACATGCCATACATCAGACAAGAAACTAATCACCAAAATATATAAAGAGCTCAGCAAACTTAGCACCAAAAAAGCAAATGACCCCATCCAAAAATGGGCAGAGGATATGAACAAAATATTCACTACAGAGGAGATCCAAAAGGCTAACACACATATGAAAAACTGCTCTGGGTCACTGATTGTCAGAGAAATGCAAATTAAGACAACACTAAGATACCACCTCACTCCTGTAAGAATGGCATACATCAAAAAGGACAGCAGCAACAAATGCTGGAGAGGTTGTGGGGACAGAGGAACCCTTTTGCATTGCTGGTGGGAATGTAAATTGGTCCAGCCTCTGTGGAGAGCAGTCTGGAAAACTCTCAGAAGGCTAGACATGGACCTTCCATATGATCCAGTAATTCCTCTCCTGGGGTTATACCCCAAGGACTCCATAACACCCAACCAAAAAGAGGTGTGTACTCCTATGTTCATAGCAGCACAATTCATAATAGCTAAAATCTGGAAGCAACCCAGGTGCCCAACAACAGACGAGTGGCTGAGAGCTGTAGTATATATACACAATGGAATACTATGCAGCTATCAAGAACAATGAACCCACCTTCTCTGACCCATCTTGGACACAGCTAGAAGGAATTATGTTAAGTGAGCTAAGTCAGAAAGATAAAGATGAGTATGGGATGATCCCACTCATCAACAGAAGTTGAGTAAGAAGATCTGAAAGGGAAACTAAAAGCAGGACCTGACCAAATTGTAAGTAGGGCACCAAAGTAAAAACCCTGTGGTGAGGGATAGACATGCAGCTTCCTGGGACAGTGGGGGGTGGGAGTGGGTGGGAGGGATGGGTCACAGTCTTTTGGTGGTGGGAATGGTGTTTATGTACACTCCTAGCTAAATGTAGTCATATAAATCACTAGTTAATTAATATGAGAGGGGGAAAATTAATTGTATGTCTCGAAGTTTTTCAAAACACAAACTGAATCTTTTCAATATATAGGCTGTGTAATTGATATGCAGACACTCTCAAAAGCCTAGACCAAGTAGATCAGAAGCAATCAATAGCACAGCTATATACAAGATACTTGGTACTGTACAGCAAACCATAACAAAAGGACTTTTCAAAGTTAACCCAATTACCAAATAATGTGATGATAACATTAACTATCGATTGTCTTTTTGAACCCTAAGACAGCAGGAACCTCACATCTCCACTATAGAACCTCTACTTCCCCCAGTCCTGGAACCATTGGATAGGACCCACTTTCCCGTATTCCTCTCCTAACCCATATCAAATAATATTGCATCTGCCAATCACAACCTAACCAACACAACGATTGCCACCTCAACACGCTTCACTTCAGACTGTGTCCAGAGACTTCACTTGTGGAATGACAACCCTTCAACTTCATTACTCAGCTGAGACCTTTCCTTTCATAGTATACTCTAATTTCATCTCAGGTGGTTCACTTTCTAACAAAGTCCCAAAACCTCGATATACACCAGTTTCTGTGAGAGAGAGCTTATGTGCACACCTATCTGTAAACTACTGCAAAATATATACCTGAAAGCAGAAGTGCACTAGAGTTTGCAGTGAGTACCCCCCTAACATTTCCTCTCCACTATTCCAAGCTTTGGGTCCATGATTGCTCAACAAATTGTTTGGCTTCGTATATTAACTCTCTTTTCAGTCACCAGATTCCAGATGTCATCAGGATGCCGGCCAGGCTTCCCTAGACTGAAGTCCCCACCAATGTCCTGGAGCTCCACTTCCCCAGAGACCCACCCTACTAGGGAAAGAGAGAGGCAGACTGAGAGTATGGACCAACCAGTCAACGCCCATGTTCAGCGGGGAAGCAATTACAGAAGCCAGACCTTCTACCTTCTGCAACCCACAATGACCCTGGGTCCATGCTCCCAGAGGGATAGAGAATGGGAAAGCTATCAGGGGAGGAGGTGGGAAATGGAGATTGGGTGGTGGAAATTGTGTGGAATTGTACCCCTCCTACCCTATGGTTTTGTTAATTAATCCTTTCTTAAATAAAAAAAAGATGGACCCTAAAAAGTGGGGTTCTCTGTATAATACCTACTTTCAGAGAGAAGGGATAGTCTTATGATCACCTCAATAATCTTAAAAGCAAGGTGGACTGGAGGCATATTAAATCTGTTATTGATAAAGAAACAACACTTCTAGTAGCTGAAAGGATATGTTTAGAATCTTGTCCGAGGCCAGGTGGTGGCACACCTGGTTGAGTGCACATGTTATAATGCTTAAGGACCCAGGTTTGAGTCCCCGGTCCCCACCTACAGGGGGAAAGCTTCACAAAGTGGTGATAGTGCTGCAGGTGTCTCTCTGTCTCTCTCTTCCTCTCTATCCTCCCTTCCCTCTCGATTTCTGGCTGTCTCTATGCAATAAATAAATAAAGATAATTAAAAAAGAAAAAAAATTCAGAATGTCTGGAAGTTGAGCAATAGCACAGCATGTTATGCGCATGTGTTGCGAAGCACAAGGGCCATCTTAAGGATCTCGGTTCAAGCCCAGGCTCCCCACCTGCAGGAGAGTCACTTCACAAGCAGTGAAGCAGGTCTGCAGGTATCTGTCTTCTCTTCCCCTCTCCATCTTCCCCACCTCTCTCCATTTCTCTTTGTCCTATCTAACAATAACAATAACAACAATAATACAACAACAATACAAAACAAGGGCAACAAAAGGGGAAATAAATAAATATAAAAAATTTAAAAATTAAAAAAAATTCAGAATGTCAAATATGCTATAACACATTTTACCATAGGGATTTTTACCAATATAGCTTAGAATAAAGACCAAATGCTTATCTTCTAAATTGAAAGCATTTAGTAATAGGATATTCCTAAAGTTTTGCACAAGTTGCATACATCAAAAAGTTAGTGCTTCTTTATACTGGAAAGTAATGGGCCCACTATTAAGCTTTAAACTTCTTTCTCCAATGCTAGGATGAACTTTCACTGCTAGTGTCACAGCATACAGGCATAGTACAACACTTTCTTGCTTGAAACTCTAACAGAACTCCTGGGCTTTGTGCCCCCTTTCCCTCTTCATAGTCACTCAGTCTGATTTTCTCCATCACCTCAATCTCAATAAGCACATTCTGGGATTTCCTCTATTTTTTCTGTAATAACTTTATTCACATCCTTTTATAACTCCTCTATAAGATTTGTGTTCCAGTCATATGGTTTCTGGTATTTTCAGAGTTCCACACATGTACATAAACACATACACATATTTTTTTATTTAATATCCTTATCTAGTGGGTAGATTGTGAGAAATTGAGAGGGTAGGGGGAGATAGAAAGAAAGACAGAGAAACAACCGCAGCACTGCTTCACCAGTCTCAAAACTTTCCCCCTTCAGGTGAGGACGACGCTTGAACCTGGGTCCTTGAGCATCATAATGTATGTGCTCAGCCAAGTGCACCACCAACTGGCCCCCATATATATTTATTCCTCCCAGGGTTATTGCTGGGGCTTGGAGCTTGCACAATGAATTTACAGCTCTTGGTGGAGGGTAAGGGTAGATGCTCAGCTTCACTCGCTGGGGGGTGGGGGAGTTTGGATGGGGGAGACACACAAGCCTTCGGTAGTGGGAATTGTGTTCATATACACTCCTACGTACTTATAGTCTCACAAATCACTATCTAGTTAATATGAGAGGGGGAAATTGGATCGAATGTCTCAAACTTTTTGATGCATAGACCATACATAGTTCTGAGTATATGTTCCTTCAGTCTAAGCACTTAAAACTTCCAACTGGTAATCAGATTGAATTTTAACAGCGGGCTCAAATTGTTAATACATTTCTAATAATGACTTTTTCTTTGAAAAATTAAATCTCTTAAAAGCTTAGACCAAGAATAAAAGAAACAACTGGTGGTGTTACTTTATAAGATACAGCTATATGTAAATAGTATAATAGGACATAAATTATGATGAGGTCTTGTATGATGTAGCAAATCCTAATAATAGGATTTTCAAAATTAGCCATTTGTTTTTCTTTTTCCCAGGAAAAATTGAGAGGAAAGTAGGAGATAGAGATGGGGAAAGACAGAAAAACACCTGCAGTACTTACTTAACCACTAATGAAGTATCTCCCCTCTGCAGGTGGGGATTGGGGCCTCAAACTTGGAACTCGGGTCCTTGTACATGGTAATTGTGTGCTTATCTAGTGTTCTAGAGCCGTGTTCCCTACTAGCATATATTTTTAATTTATCACATAAATCCTATTAAACAGGGACACCTCAGCTCAGAAAGAATACTTTCTTTAAGTCTGCAAAGTATAAGGAAATAGCTGATATTTTTTACATTTTATTTTTTCATTATTTACATATTTTAATGAAAAAGAGAGTGAGATAAGACTGCTCAGTGCTGACTTACAGTAGTGCTGGGGATTGAACACAGGACCTCAGAGCGTCAGGCAG
The DNA here is from genome assembly GCF_950295315.1 of Erinaceus europaeus. Lineage (NCBI taxonomy): Eukaryota > Metazoa > Chordata > Mammalia > Eulipotyphla > Erinaceidae > Erinaceus > Erinaceus europaeus. The sequence goes on along the minus strand of NC_080170.1, from coordinate 92,366,823 downwards.
AAAGTCTTTTGCCTGACTATTATGCTATCTCTACTGCCCCAAAATAGAATTTCTTAATTTAAAAAAAGTGTGGGGAACATTACAGGGTTGAGAAAACTCCAAATGAAAGCTAAAGAATGAGGATTCTAGAACATGTCACATGAATATTTGTTGTTGTTGTTGTTGTTTTGTTTTGTTTTTTGTTTTTTCTTTCTTTTTAAGAAGAGATGGACAAAGAGAGGCAGAGGGAGAGAATGAAACAGAGGTCAACTCTGAAGTTTCCTTCTCAATGCAGTGGGAATCCGTCTCAAATTTGCGTCATGCCTATGGCAAAGCAGCAAACTATCCAAAGGAACTATTTTGCCAGCCCTAATTCACTCTTGAAGACGCAGGAAACAAAGTAAAAACAAAACAAAACAAACAAAAAAAAAAGATGAAGTTAAAGTAAAAATAGAACTAAAAAAGCAGAATGTTTTGATCACCTTAAAATAGAAGGTATGAAAAAGTATTACCGTAGAATGCTAAAGACACAAGTAGTTAGTGAATATCTCAGTTAATTCAGTTAGCTATACCAGCATTACTTATACAAGGGGTTTGGTTGTTGTTTTTCTCCTGTCTCCATTCTGAATTCATATGGATTACCTCATGGAGTCTCCTAATTTCCTTTGTGAGACTCAAGTCTACTATTTCCTGAACTCACTAACAGTTTTCCCTCTAAATTGCCTGTGATTCCCATCTAGCGCTAGCAATAATTGACTTCTCGTTAACAATGAGCTTCATTCACGACAAAGAGATCAATATAATGTGCTGTGTTTTCTGAGAGTCACTCTGTGCTCAGAGGATGTCAGATCTGGCATTTTTGAGATAGAAATCATGAGGTCTGCTGAGCTCAGTGTAGCAAAAGATATAAAATAGATGTGACCTCAACTCTGCAGATTTTGAGGCAGTGCCCAAACTGCTGGATAATCATTTCATACACAAGATGGCATATTTTTTAAATGATTCAGGAAAATTTGTAGACTTTTCTCAAAGCATATATAATGACAGAGCAAGAAATTATTGCAGTAGACCCCTGCCATTCCTCCACATGATGCCATGCTTATTTTAATAAAGCATCTTTTTCTACAGCAAAGAGATTGTGAACTTTCGGGAAAACATGCCTATTTTGACTCTTTCAATGACACTTATATAAAAAGCTTTTCTGTACTGTACAAATTGATGTAATTGCTCATTAATGAATATATTCCAAATGCACTTGTTTCTTTGATTTTTTTCCCCCTTGGGGATTAATGGTTACAGTAAATATAGTTGGTATATGTGCTTTTTATGGTTTATTGCAAATATAGTTGTTGGCGCATGTGTAAAATTTCTGTTTCCTGAAAAACACTCTCACCCCCAGCCTAGCTGTTCTTCCTCTACCATGCAACATGACCTGAAAACACTCCACCTCCCACGCCCTAACTTCCCAGAGTCCTTAAGTTGGTGCAATACACCATACCCAGTCCAACTTCTGTTTTGTATTCCTATTTTCATTCTTCTTTCTTGACTTCTGTCTGTGAGTGAGATCATTCCACATTCATCCTACTCTTTCTGGTTTATTTCACTTAACACAATTCCTTCAAGCTACATCATTTTTAATAGCTCAGTAGTATCCCATTCCATATATATCACAAGGTTCTCAACCACTCATCTTTTTTTGGATACTCAAGTTGCTTCCAGTTGTTGGTTATTATAAATCGTGCTGTTTTGAACATAGGTATACACTCAACTTTTTGGATGGGTGTGTTTGGTTCCTTAGGATATACCCCCAGGAGAGGAATCACAGAGTCATTTCTAGCCTTCTGAGAATTCTCCAGCTGCTCTCCATAGGGGCTGAAGCAAATTACATTCCCAACAGCAGTACAGGAGGGTTCCTTTGCCCCCATAACTGCACTAGCATTTGTTATTTCTATCTTTTTATATATATGACACTTCCACAAGATGCTGTAGTATTTCATTGTTGTCTTAATTTGCAGAAAAAAAGTTATACATTTTTATCTAGAACCAGAAAATATCTAGAATCACCAAACATTCTTGTTAAAAAAAAAAAAAGAACATATCTGGAGGCATCACACTTCCAGATCTCAAACTATAATTTAGGGCTATTATAATAAAAACTGTCTGGTACCAGGACAAAAATACATACACTGACCAGTGGAATAGAATTAAGAGTCCAGAAATATTTTAAGAGAACATAGAGTTGTGGTTAAAAACAAAATTAACAGTATAAAATTATGTACTGTTCTGTCCACATTTTCTCATCCATAAAATGTAGTTAGCAATCATATTTGACTAATAAAGTTGCTCTTTAGGCTAAGGAATCAGTAAACAAGAAAGATAAATATAGAATAGTGCATGCAATGGCAGTTTTTAAATAAATGACATTGGTAAGATTATAATCTGTGAGAAATATATCAATACAAATTTATTTTTAAAATCTTAATCATGAAATATTTCAAACCAACAAAAAGTATACATAATGATTTAATGGATATATGCTGAAAAGTCAGATTTATCAAATATTAATAATTTGCAACATTACATCCAATCACACTTAGTACAAAAATGAAACACTACAGCTATAGCTGCAACCTCAAACCCTCTTCTTATTTATTTCTTTCCCAACAGTAAACACTATTTTGCTGTTTCTGGGTATCAGTTTCAAGTATATGTTATGTCATAGCACACCTATACTATATACTATTATTTATATGGCTTCAGTTCATGTACACATCATCACATCTCAAAATATTATTTTATTACTCAAAGGATTTTTATATTGACATATAGTTTACTACATGAATCTATGGTCTTTTAATTCCCTTATTGTATGCCACTTTACCAACTGAGATTACATATCCATTCCCTAATAAAAAACAGTTAGGTAAATTTCTTTTTTTTTTAAATATTTATTTTATTTATTTATTCCCTTTTGTTGCCCTTGTTCTTTTATTGTTGTAGTTATTATTGTTGTTGTCGTTGTTGGATAGGACAGAGAGAAATGGAGAGAGGAGGGGAAGAGAGAGAGGAGGAGAGAAAGACACCTGCAGACCTGCTTCACCACCTGTGAAGTGACTCCCCTGCAGGTGGGGAGCCAGGGTTTGAACCGGGATCCTTATGCCGATCCTTGTGTTTGCGCCACCTGCGCTTAACCCACTGCGCTACAGCCCAACTCCCAGTTAGGTAAATTTCTTTCATTGTTCTTCAAATATAAAAACACTATAGGCACCAGGTGGTGGCACACCTGGTTGAGCACATGCATTACACTGCTCAAGGACCTGGGTTCAAGTCCCTGCCCCCACCTGCAAGGGGAAAACTTTGCAAGTGGTGAAGTAATGTTGCAGGTGTCTCTTTGCCTCTCTCGCTCTCTATCATCCCCTTCCTTCTTGATTTCTGGCTATTTCTATCAAACAAAATAAAGATAATAAAACATATATACATATAAACACTATAGTGATCCTTGTTCTGGATGCTGGGAGAATTTATTATTGTAGTTGTCCTGGGCTTTGCCACTCTGGACTGACTTTTTTCAGAAAGAAAGGGAAAGACAGAGACACCACAGTAGCAATACTCCCCCTTAGTACCTTAGAGACTAAGGACTCAAACCTGGTTTATACGTACAGTTGTTCCTCATTTATTGTGGTTAATCAGTTCCAGACACTACTGCAATAAGTTAATTTCAATGAAGTAGAATTCTTTATGTATAAATCAAATATTTTCATAGTTAGAGCTTATAAAACCTGTTTACAACCTTCTAAATATGATTTTTAGCATTATGAGCGCTCACTAGACATGAAATAACACCTCTTTAGCTTTGCTTCCTTGATGAAAGAGACAATAGCCATTACATGGTTGTTCTGTTCATCTTTATGGATGAAGTGAATGGTAGACTCATTCAAGTCATAATAGTGGGCAACCTCCATGATTTTCTTGCCATCTTTGATCATATCCAAGAATTTCACCTTCTCCTGGATGGTAAACATCCACCAAGCACCCACTGTATTTGCTTTAAAGCCTTAATTTATACAGTACTCCTGTACTCATTTTGCCTTTCACTAAATAATTGGCCACCAGTCAAAGAAAACCAAAATCATAAAATGAAAATAATTTGAAATAATGTGATATATTTTTCCTGAAAACTGAAATGAATAAGTAAACTGTATGTCTAGCTGGAGTAAAAATGACCCTTTGAATATTTAAGTGAGTTATGGCTCTGGAAAATTCAATTAATGGAAAATGAAATGAAAAGAAAGCGAAGTTGGCCAAAGTCTGTCTGCTGCTTCTGAGGCAAAAATGACTGGCAAATAGTTTCTTATTTCTAATTAAGGTAGTATCAATCATATAAGATTTTACTGTGAGTTATCTTTCTAGAAAATCATTGACTATGTTACATACAAATTTGAACATGAGACATCCTTACTTTCTCATTTACTGTAATTACATCTGTATTAATTGTCATAGACATTGTGGATACATTGGATAGGATGTCTCAAACAACCACAAATGCTCCTACAATTCTTGGCATTTTATGACATTTTATATTTTTCTCTGATTTATATGCTTTTATACTGCTCATTAACATGCTTTGTTGCATTCCATATAAAATGAAATGAGATCAATGCACATTTTAAGCTCATTATGCTGATATTACAAATGCAAATTGCCTGCTACCTACAGAGTAGTTAAATATCATCCTGAAGTTTCCTGTTACTTATGAACAATTTAGAAATAACATCTGCAATTTTAAGTGTGTTTTCTTTGTCTACTCAACCTTGCACTGCTCCAATTTATACTCCATGCTTTGGAGAAAGATTTGCAAAGTCAAAAAGACTATTACCCAATTGCTTGCCAGATTATTGGGTTTAAAATAAAATACATTGCCATTAATTTTTAGATTGGAATACTAGGAAAATTGATCAGTTTATGGTATAGCTGGCATTTCCATTTGGTGAAGTATCAACATGTCATGTGGCCTTACAGTCCACAGACTGGACCACACTCATAAGGAGGAGACATGATCAGTGTTTGAGTTTCTTATGACGAAGCACTGAATATCCGTGGACATCCTCACCTGAAACTTTGTGAATCGTCTCCCACAAGCAGCAGCATACAATGGTACTAATCAAGTAATGAATATCCAATCTGGCCCCAGTATACAGTAGCCTTTCTAAGACAATCTAGGTTTCAGAATCATAATGATAGCACTAACTTCTACTTGAAATGTCATGGGAGAACTCTGACAATTAGTATGAGGGACATAGTCACTTCTTAATCATCAGAAAAAAGAATTTGTCTTTTTTCTCTCTCCTAAACCTCACTCTTCCTAAAGACTAGACTCAAGTTTCAGGTAGTAGTTCTCTTTTCCTTTTTATGATTGGGGCTTCATCTGGTTTCTCAGTTAATGAGAAATTACATTGTTTCTTTAAAAAAAATATATATATATATACATACATATATATATATAATGTTATATTTTATTGGGGGAAAAAAGAGACAAATACAAACAGGAAGAGAGACCAGCACACTGACCACCTCTGCCTTATAGTGGTCTGGGGAATTTAACTTGGGACTTTTGAAGCCTCACACATGAATAACCACTATACAAAACCGTTCATGCATAACTGTTATGCTATCTTCCTTGGCCAACATTTTTTATTTTCTTTTTTACTTTTATTTTATTTATTTATTTTTAACCAGTGTGGGAGATTGAACCTGGGATTTTTTTAAATTTATTTTTTATTTAAGAAAGGATAAATTAACAAAGCCATAGGGTAGGAGGGGTACAACTTCACACAATTCCCACCACCCAATCTCCATATCCCATCCCCTCCCCTGATAGCTTTCCCATTCAACGCAATGATTGCCACCTCAACAATCTTCAGCTCAGACTGTGTCCAGAGACTTCAGGTGTGGAATGACAACCCTTCAGCTTCATTACTCAGGTGAGACCTTTCCTTTTATAGTATTCTCTAATTCCATCCCAGGTGGATCACTTTCTAACAAAGTCCCAAAACCTAGATATAGACCAGGTTCTGTGAGAGAGAGCATATGTTCACACGTATCCATAAACTAGTGCAAAATATATGCCTGAAAGCAGAAGTACACTGCAGTTTGCAGTGAGTACCCCCCCCCCCCCAACACTTCCTCTCCACTATTCCAACCTTTGGGTCCATGATTCTTCAGCAATTTGTTTGGCTTTGTATGTTAACTCTCTTTTCAGCCACCAGGTTCCAGATGCCATCAGGACGCCAGCCAGGCTTCCCTGGACTGAAGACCCCACCAATGTGTCCTGGAGCTCTGCTTCCCCAGAGACCCACCCTACTAGGGAAAGAGAGAGGCATACTGGGAGTATGGACTGACCAGTCAATGTCCATGTTCAGTGGGGAAACAATTACAGAAGCCAGACCTTCTTGGAGCTTCAGGCACAAGAATCTCTTTTCATAACCATTATGCTATCTACCCCCCACTTTTTTATTTTCAAAGATTTCTTCAGCCTCCCTTATTTTTGTCTTAAACATATACACTTATCTCTTTGGACATGTCTATGTCCTAGCTATAGGCATTCCAGTACAAAATATTTAGAGAATCAGAACCATATTTATGCCTGCATGCTGGTAGGAGATATTCAATGATGATCTATATGTTAAAAACTTCTTGGTACATTTCTTTCCACTTCTCCAAAAGACATATAAAATATGTATTTTAAAATATTTGGATATTTCAGACCCAAATGGAGAGAAATACACATGGCAGTGCTTTGGAAGTGTAATAAAAAGGTAGAACTGTTTAAAATAATGAGGGCATCTCCTTTGCAATATCTTGGTCAGAACTCAAAGACAGCATCTGAAATGACACAAGCCAGACAAAGAAATACTAATCTCCTTTTGATCCAAATTGAGGGTAATGGGGGCCCACAAAGGGGTCTATTGTGTTGTTCCTGATAGAGATAACCTGTTATAATGGGGAGAGGGATTTATTGGAGGTCTAGGCCCATCATGTGTGTTTGGGAATCTCAGGACTTCCCAAATAGGGCCCCAGTTGATGGGGTGGCCTGATAGTGATTAAAGAGTCATCGTTACAGTATGCCAGTCTCTTGCCCTTATTCAGCTTTTACAGTCCTTGCTTTGATAGGGTTAGCTTTGGAATGAGTGAGGGAAGTGTTAATAGAAAGTAGGTGAGGAGGGTATCTAAGTAGACACTATTTCATTAGGAACTTTGACTCACTGCAGACTATTGTGCACTTTTGCTTTTGGGTATATATTTTGCCCTAACTTATGGATTCATGTGAACATATGCCCTATATCAGGGGACCTGGTCTATAGCTAGGTTTTGGGACTTTTTTAGGAAGTGATCCACCTGGAATGGAATTAGAGAATCCTATGAAAGGAAAGGTCTCACCCGAGTAATGAGGGTGAAGGGTTGACATTCCATGCCTGACGTCTCTGGACACAGTCTGAAGTGAAGCATGCTGAGGTGGTACTTGTTGCACTAATTAGGATGGGATCGGCAGATGCATTATCATTTGGTATGAATTGAGAGAAGCATGCAGGAAAGTGAGCTCCACCCTAGAGTTCCAGGACTGGGGAAAATATATGCTCTATTGAGTAAGTAGGAGGTTCCTGCTATCTTAGGGTTTAAGAAGGCAACAGATAGTTATTGCTATAATCACATTATTTGGCAATTGGGTTAACTTTGAAATATCCCTTTGTTAGGATTTGCTGTATCATATACAACATCACCATAATTTATGTCCTTTGACATTAATTGTATATAGCTGTGCCACTGGTTGCTTCCAGGTTTTAGCTACTTCAAATTGTGCTTCTATGAACATAAGTGTACAAATATCTTTTTGGTTGGGTGTTATGCAGTCCTTGTGGTATATCACTAGGAGAGGAATTACTGAGTCATATGGAAGGTCTAGCCTTGTGAGAGTTCTCCAGACTGCTCTCCACAGAGGTTGGACCAATTTACATAATTTACATTCCCACCAGCAGTGAAAAAAGGTTCTTTTGTCCCCACAGACTCTCCAGCATTTCCCACTAAGGAAAGAGAGAGACTGGCTAGTGGTATGGATTGACCAATCAATGCCCATGTTCAGTGGGGAAGCAATTACAGAAGCCAGACCTTCCACCTTGTGCAGTCCACAATGACTTTGGGTCCATACTCCCAGAGGGTTACAGAATAGGAAAACTATCAAGTTAGGGGATGGGATCCGGAGTTCTGGTGGTGGGAATTGTGCGAAGCTGTACTCTCTTATCCTATGGTTCTATAAGTGTTTCCTTTTTATAAATTAAAAAAAAAGAAATACTAATCTCAAATGGTCTCACTTACAGATATAATTTAAGAACAAAGAGCAATAAGACTCTAGGTAAGGAGGGAAAGGGACAGAATAAAGGGGCATTGGGATTATATTGTTTATCCTAGACACCAGTCAAGGAGAGATTAGAAGATGTGTCTATGTGTTGAAGACTCTAATGTAAACGATTACCCCATCACTCCAATAAAATATGTTTTTTAAAAAAAAGAGAGATTCACTTTCTGGGGCTGGGTGGTATTGTACCTGGTTAAGGGCATGCATTACAGTCCACAAGGAACTGAGTTAACAAGTTGCATAACTCTCAGTCACCTTGGTATCAAATAGGCTATAGTCTACTGCTTTGACATTCAGAACTTAGTCATCCATTTACACCTTTCAATATTTGAGGAGTTACAGATCCTTACTATCAGGCAGAGTAATTATGCCATATGTTGTACAAACCTGTGGCAAAGACAATCTTGACTTTCTGAGATATCTTTCCTGAATATTTTCCCATGAAATCCAGCACATAAGAGATATGAAAATGATTACATTCCATTTTGAAAACTTGGAATTGAAAATAGTTTAAGATTTTTAAAAAAGTTCTTTTTTTATGAGGTGCAAAGAATGAGCTTTCTTTATTGTACATGCTCTCCACTGCTGAGTTACCCTGGTCTATTTTCCTACTGCATATTATTATGATGGAGGAGGGGTAGCATCAGAGAAAAACACTAACCAAAGTATTGCTCCTCCATGACTTTGCACCTGTTTCTGTCCTTGTTCTCATGTGGCCAGGAATCAGATTCTGGGCCTTGCACATGAAAGGCATGCATTCTTCTCACCAAGCTACCTCTCTGATCTCCTAAAAGGCATTTTGACAAGATAAAATGGATGCATATTATCATGAGACAGTGATAAGTGTTGGCCATTCTTTCCCACACAATATAGTTAGGACAGTTGTTAATGACAAATACTTGGCATAAACACTCTCATCACCCTCTCAGACCTGCCCAGCGTTAATAATGAATTAGCGCTTAGACATACCTTTTGAATTCTTTTCATCACAATTTTCTAGATTCTTGCTGACAGCATATTGGAATATATTTTTTAATTTCTTTATTAGGGGATTAATGTTTTACAGTTGACAGTAAATACAATAGTTTGTACATGCATAAAATTTCCCAGTTTTCCACATAACAATACAACCCCCACTAACGTCCTCTGTCATCATGTTCCCTGAACCCTCCCCCCACCTACCCTGGAGACTTTTACTTTGGTGCAAAGCATATATTTTTATGTTATAGTTATATTCACTATAATTAATATCTTAATGTCCATTTATTAACAATAATATATGTGTACATATGCATGCATACATATTACGACACATAGTCTACAACTTTTTCTATAGTTCTAATTGCTTATAATGAATATGTATACAGAATTTTTTTGTTTTGTTTTTTGGTAGTTGCTAGAATTTCTCCACTCTGGACATACTTTTGCAGACAAAAACAGAAAAACAGATGAAAAAGCACCATAGTAGTGAAGGAAAAAACAAAGTATCACTATGGTCCAAGTAATGGTAAGGTTCAAATTCAAGATCTCATGCTTGTAAGTCCAGTGTTATAGTCACTGTACCAAATATAAGATAGCTAAATACTTTTTTTTTTTTTTAACAAAAGTTCTTTTATTACTTTGAATTCACAACTCCATTATCGGATCTTAAAGATCCAATTTTAAGTAATAGTTGTGTTTTGCATCTTTTTAAAACCCCAAAATTGGAGTCTTTAATTAACCAAATTTTACATTAAATCATTCAACCACAGTTCTAAGGTCAGAGTCTAGGGGTTTGTTTCCATTTAGTCTCATCTATTTCCTAGATGGTTTCTTTGTATGTTACATGTAAGTCCCAGCCTGCCCGGACCTTGTCAGACAGCAGACTTGACTTCACCTCCTCCATTTCCCCTTTTTGTTTTTATTTATTTATTTTTAAAGTTTTTTTATATTTATTTTATTTATTTTTTCCCTTTTGTTGACTTTGTTGTTTTATTGTTGTAGTTATTATTGTTGTTGTTGTTGTTGGATAGGACAGAGAGAAATGGAGAGAGGGAGGGTAAGACAGAGAGGAGGAGAGAAAGACAGACACCTGCAGACATGCTTCACCGCCTGTGAAGCGACTCCCCTGCAGGTGGGGAGCCGGGGTTCGAACCGGGATCCTTATGCCGGTCTTTGTGCTTTGCGCCACCTGCACTTAGCCCGCTGTACTACAGCCCGACTCCCCCCCCCCTTTTTATTTTTTAGTAAGAAAGTCTTTCATTTCTGTTGAATTTGAATCTCTCTTTATTATCCCCTGGTAATATTTGCCTATGCCCAATATAACCAATAAATCCCAAACTACCAATGTAATTGAAAACAAAATAATGAATAGTTTCAGTTTGGTCCAGGACTTCCTGCTCTACAGGCATTCCCAAACTGCCCAGACCTTGTCAGATAGCAGACTTGACTTCGCCTCCCAATATTTGCTCTCCTTCTGAGTGATTTTACTTGCTATAATCAGAAGTGAGTTTATCAAAGGAAGAGTGGAAGGGGATTAATAGGGTAGAGTAGGCCCAATAAATGGGTGGAGTGATATTGGTGCTTTGGTTGTGGGCATGGTATAGTACTACACATAATGGAAAAGTGTCAAATTGTATCCCTACAGACTTGTATGTCAATGTTATATCAATAATGAGAGTAATCAAAAGGCTTAACTAAATGGGAACAAGTACGGAACCTTAATCATAGACACTGAAAACATCTACTAGTCAATATGTTTTGGAGCAAATTCCTCACATATATGGTCCATAAAGGAGTCAATAGAGATTTAATGTTAATGATTTGCTGAATTCCTAAAATCAAATTACATATTAATTGCACTGTCTTTATCCATGCAATGAGAATATAATTTGTTCTTTACTACTGGGTGACCTCTAGGGTGTTAAAGCTTATTTCTAAGATAAAAAATCATAACCTTCATTCATATAGCAGTCCAAATTTATTTAAAATCTTATTTTATTCATAATAAGTAAGATATTAAAACTGATTCAAAGGCAACTCTGAAGAACATATACACATATGAGCAACCAGTAATGATGAAATAAATTTACTAGTTGATACAGAAATACCTATTATCTATAGGGCAATAATAAGATATAGTAATATAGAATGTAATAACAATATAAGATCTAGTAAATATAGCAAATTCAGAAAACTAAAATAATATTTTTTTAAAGTTTAATGATGTGATTTATCTTTAGGAACCCCTTACGATCTCTAGTTATATTTTCAATGAACTGTTTTACAATTTTTTGGAAACCTGAATATATCTCTTAAGTATTTCATGTTGTTTTTACTTTCATTCAACAGTTTAAGCCATCTTAACTTATGGAAGGCTCAGTTATTTTCCCCTCAACATGTCTTCTGAACCCACATACTCACATTTCCACATTTTAACTTTTTTTAGTCAAATTTTGGTAGAAGATTGGCATTCTTTCACGTCAGTTGTCTCTGACTTCCATTTATTATTATTAATAATAGTAGCACAGGTTGCCTCTTTGCTTGTATATAATCCTCACTGCATTATAAACTCTTTAAAATTATAGGCAGCCTCCTATTTACCTATGATTCCCTAATATCTATTATCATGACTGACTCATTAAAGTTCAACATGTGATCACTGACTGAATGAGTCAAAGTCAGTCAGTTAATGTATTAGCAATGGTAGACTGTCAAGTGACTAATAGTCTGCAATTTCTGCAATCGTCCTACTTCCCTTTTTTGCATATCACAGTTACATTTACCTGCTTGCAATCTTCTGGAGTCTTTTTCATCCTGTAAAGAACACTTTTAATAAGTTGAGCTTGCAACCTTGAATATGTTTAAAGGACCCAAAGGCTCTCCTAATTTTTTTTCTGAATTTCATTTCCTATTCACCAATATATCTTTATATAGTTTTAGTCTTCACAAAGTCTAATTTAAAATTCATATTTAATCACTCAAAATTATGTAAGTCATTGCTGCAATTTAAACTTCTAAATAGGAATCAACTTAAAATTTTATAGTAAAATAATTATTCAGAATTAATAAGCACAGAAATCTGTTGCATTAGCATTCTAGAAAACAAACAAAAATTAGCACAGAAATCTGTCAGCTAACACCACATAAGTGTTGGCCAGATATAATGAAATGATAATAGAAAAGATCACAGTCAGATAAATAACCAAGTTCAGTTTCTCTTCTCACATTTAAATACTCTCAACTGTAAAATTCATTATAGACTGTGAAATTGCAGTGGTGTCCTAGCATAAAGTGGTCATTAATAGTGCTTGTGACTAACTCCTAATTCAGACACAATTCTAAAGATTTGCCTATGATTCGTGGCTTGTAGACAAAAACAGACACACAAAATAGGGATTTTATCATCTACATTTTTTTCTGGTTCACAAACATCAGATTTTTCAGAAATAATTTATTTAACATGTCAGCACTATGTAATAAGTGTCAACAACTTTATTGACCTGAGGCTATAAGGGGAATTGTTTGACATTAGCTTCATTTGCCCTCACAACTCCCAAGAATTTTTTTTACAAAGGAGATAATAAGCACAGAGACATGCTAGAAAGGAACATGCAGTGCAGAGGTGAATATGAGGTTACACTAACGACTTTCTGAAAGAGAAAAAAGCAAAAGGAATAAAAGTATCACACACATATGTAAATATGTGCATATATATATATATATATATATATAATTTTTTAAACCAAAATATTGGTCTTTCTTATTTACGGTGGTAGCATGAATTGAACCTGGGAGTTTGGTTCCTCAGGAATAAAAGATTGTTAAACAGTTGTGATATTTTCCCCATTCATAAGTGCCCTTTTAATACCTATAAAAGCAATTCACTTCCAAACGCATGTTGTTACTACTCTGCCTAGATGGGAACTTGATAAAACCCCTAAATTCTGCTTTATAGAAACCATGGCATGAACATCTTTATCATTTAAATATTTACTTAAGCAGCTTCTCATATGCAAAGGTTCAAAATTACTTTCAAACAAACATGCAGCATAAAAAATAGACCTACTAGCTTTTTCCAAAATGGAGACCCCAAATATGACTGCTATATTCTTACCTTTAGGTTCCTGATTATTAAACAATTTATTCTGCTTTATGTCTTCAGTGTTTCTCAACCACCAAATTACAGATGCTATCATGATGCCAACCTGACTTTCCTGGGAAGATGACCTTACCTCCCCAGACCCCCCACTCCATTAGGGTAAGATAGAAACAGACTGGGAATATGGATCAACCTGCCAACGCCCATGTCCAGCGGAGAAGCAATTACAGAAGCCAGATCTTCCACCTTCTGCTCCCCATAATGATCCTGGGTCCATGCTCCTAGAGGTATAAAGAATAGGAAAGCTTTCAAGGGAGGGGACTGGATATGGAACTCTGGTGGTGGGAATTGTGCGAATTCTACACCTCTTATCCTATGGTCTTTTCAATAAATTTTAAATCAATAATAAAAAAAATTCCTGAGGGGTTTCTGTCACTTTTACTCCTACACTCCTTCTTTTTAAATTTCTCTCTGATGTATCAAATAAAATAAATGAAGTTTAAAAAGCAAATAAATTATTAAAACATAAAAAGAAGAATGAAAATTAAAAAGAAAGAAATGATCACCCACAGCTGTGGATTTCTTGCAAGCACAGAGCCCCAGCAACAATGCTGCTGGCAATTTTAAAAAATTAGACTCACAAGAAGATTGGAGAAAATGAAGTGTCATTTGGTCAGAAAACAGTAGCATTTAAGAAGCAAATTGCTGTACTACTTCTATGTATAGCACAGGGTATGGAGTGGGGTTCTTCAAGAATCATTCTGGAATCCTTTTATCTAAAGACTTTTCATAATGATCTGAAGCAACAGAACAGAATGAAGTTTCAGAAGTGACAAGTGAATGAAGATTATCATAGTGCATTTCTCAGAATCTGTGTAAATTGACTGTATTGTACACAGAGCCATTTGGAAGCAGAAACCATATAAGTTTATTATCGCTGGGGTACAATCACAGAATATGGTCCCAAAATTTTTTGTGTGTAAAAATGAGAAGAAATTTTTTTCAGATAGACAGCTAAAAAGTTAAGCTAAACAGTTTTGCCAAGTCACGGAGAATAAAGTCACAGAGAACAAATATAAAAGGTTTGTATAAACCAAAATCCAGCCCCTTGTTACAACCCTAAAATAAGATGTAGGAATGAATGGAAGAATTTAGTTCAATATGCCTTGGGGACAACAATGTTTCAAAAAATCAATTTGGCTCAATTTCTTAAATAGTATTAAACATAAAGAATCCCAGGTACAGAGGGCCTAAAGCAAAAGGGGGTGAGGAAGCCTAGATTAAATCATTCCTTAACTCAGTTGAGCAATTGAAATTGTTACAGCTCTAATTTTCCTTTCCTGTTGACAATGTGTTTTCTTATCACTCGCTACAGTTTCAGAAAAACAACTTTACCAGGTAGTTGGGCAGTAGCGCAGTTAGTTAAGCACAGGTGGCGTGAAACGCAAGGACCAGCATAAGGAGCCTGGTTCGAGCCCCAGGCTCCCCACCTGCAGGGGAGTCATTTCACAGGGAGTGAAGCAGGTCTGCAGGTGTCTATTTTTCTCTCCCCCTCTCTGTCTTCCCCTCCTCTCTCCATTTCTCTCTGTCCTATCTGACAATGACAACAATAATAACTACAACAATAAAAAGCAAGGACAACAAAAGGGAAATATATATATATATATATATATATATATATATATATATTAAAAATAAATAAACTAAGAAAAATAAAGATTTATTTTAAAAAAAAAACTTTACCTGAAGTAGTTGCCTAAATCCATGTTGCTCCAGAGAGTTTAAAGCAAGATGCCAAATCCCAAATTTCAACATCCCAACTCCAATAAGCTGGTGGTGCCTTTCCTAACTCTTGGGACTACCTAGTTCCATTTTATTTTATTTTTATTTATTTTTATATTTGTTTGTATTTATTTTTCCCCTTTGTTGCCCTTGTTTTAGTTATTATTGTTGTTGTACTTGATGTTGTCATTGTTAGATAGGACAGAGAGAAATGGAGAGAGGAGGGGAAGACAGAGAGGGGGAGAGAAAGACAGATACCTCAGACCTGCTTCTCCATCTGTGAAGCCACACCCCTGCAGGTGGGTAGCCCCGACTCGAACCAGGATCTTTATGTGGGTCCTTGCTTAGTGCAGCATGCGCTTAACCTGCTGTGTTACCGCCCAACTTCCCCCTCATTCCATTCTAAATGGCACACTCTTTAACAAAGTAACAAACCCTAGGTAAAGGCTAAGGCCTAGTGGACTCAATAGTTCAATAGTTCACTGTGATTAGATTTAGATTTAAAATTCTTGGAAAGCAAGTAGAAAGGCCTAAAGAAGGCACCAAAGTCTAATCTAATATTTACTACTTAAGCCTAGACACTCTTCCCTCCTATCCCCACTTCACATCCATCAATCACTCTATTCAAATAACTAAGTTTGACTCTTTCAGAGAGAGGGAAACAGAAAGAAAGAATTTGAACCTCCTTCCAATGTGGAGGTGGAAACCAGACCTAACTTGAATCATGTATATGGCAAAGCAGGCATACTCCAAGTAGCATTTGTTGTCCTGGGAAGCATCATCTAAAATAACAGTGAAGCCACCTGAAGGGTTCTTGGGTCACCCTGGGAAAGAATGCATTGAGAATCCAGGTTTTGATGAAGATTACAAATATTTATAAAAGATACCTGTGGTGCTGAGTGGTGTGCTCCTTATTTGAATGCACACATTACAGTGTTTAAAGACTTGGGTTCAAGCCCAGGTCTCTATCTATCTATCTATCTATCTCCCTCTCCCCTCTCAACTTCTCTCTGTCTCTCTCCAAAATGTATAAGATAAATACATAGAGTATGCATATTACAGTGCCAAGGACTAAGTTAAATCCCCTGGTTCCCACCTGCAAGGGGAAAGTTTCACAAGTGGTAAAGCAGAGCTACAGGTATCTCTCTCTTTCCTTCTCCATCTCCCCCTCCCTTCTTAATTTCTCTTTGTATCTAGCCAATAATAAATAAATTGTTTAATTAAAAAAGAAACCTTAAAATAAAATTAAATAAAAAGGTACCTGCTGTAGTTAGAACTTTGGTTTGGTCTCAGGAAATGGCATATAGCCTGACTCCAGCTTCATAGGGCATAGAAAATATATTTATCCAAGGAAATAAAAAAGATAATTTGGTGTATTGCACCAAAATAAAATAATCTGGGGTGGATGTGGAGGGTTCGGGTCCTGGATCATGATAACAGAGGAAAACCTAGTGGAGGTTGAATTGTTATTTGGAAAACTGGGAAATGTTATGCATGAACAGACTATTGTATTTTACTGTGAACTGGAAGCCATTAATCCCCCAGTAAAGTGATTTTAAGAAGAGAGAAAGAGGGGGAGTCGGGCTGTAGCGCAGCGGGTTAAGCGCAGGTGGCGCAAAGCACAAGGACCGGCATAAGGATCCCGGTTCGAACCCCGGCTCCCCACCTGCAGGGGAGTCGCTTCACAGGCGGTGAAGCAGGTCTGCAGGTGTCTATCTTTCTCTCCCCCTCTCTGTCTTCCCCTCCTCTCTCCATTTCTCTCTGTCCTATCCAACAATGACAACAACAATAATAGCTACAACAATAAAAAACAACAAGGGCAACAAAAGGGAATAAATAAAATAAAAAAAATTAAAAAAGATAATAAAAAAAGAAGAGAGAAAGATAAGTAGCAATAGCTTGAGTGAAAAGCTTAGTTAAAGAAATAATACATCTTTGAGGAAGGAAGGTAGACAAGGAGGAATCTTGTTGAGCTAAGAAGCTTCTGTGTTTATATGAGTTCTTAGTCCAACCCTCATCATTCAATTTTTATTTTGAGTGGACTGACTTAGTCCTCGTGAGTTGTACAAGTGAAGATGGGTAGAGCTAGTATCAGGTTATAGGCCATCGGTCTTATGTCAGCTATCTTGTTTCTTCATGCTGACTCACAGTACATAGTCTCCACCACTTTGGGTATTCATGGAATAAGCACACAGACAAAGCTATGGGCAAATATAAATGTAAAATAGGGAAAGAGAGGTGACAATTTGTTTTTCTAGAGTTTGTTTTTTCAAAGATTTATTTATTTATTTACTTATGAATGAGGGAGAGAGAACCAGAGCAGCATTTTGGCACATGCACTATTGGGGACTGAACCAAACAACTTACATTTGAGGGCTCAATGTTTCATCCACTGTATCACCTCCTGGGCCACGTGTTCATAATTCTTTTTTTTTAATTTTTTATTTTAAAAAAGGAAACATTAACAAAACCATAGGACAAGAGGAGAGCAACTACACACAATTCCCACCACCAGATATCCGTATCCCATCCCCTCCTCTGATAGCTTTCCTATTCTTTATCACTCTGGGAGTATGGACCCAAGATCATTGTGAGATGCAGAAGGTGGAAGGTCTGTTTTCTGTAATTGATTCACCACTGAACATGGGCGTTGCCTGAACTAAGCAGCTTTTGTTTGAGGGCTCAATGCTTCATCCACTGTATCACCTCCTGGGCCACGTGTTCAGCATTCTTAAGGCTGATATAAGGAAGTAATCTACTTCTACATATTCCAAAGTAATGCATCTTAGTCATTTTGATTCACTGATTTTTGACAGTGGAATTAACTTAAAAAAAAAAAAAAAGCTTTGTAAAGCATCCAACTCAACCAAAATAATTGATAGTGACTGGAGCCTCTTTCAAGAATGTCACATCATTCCTTTATTCCTTTCTAGTGATGCTCTATATTTTTGACAATAAACTAACCCTTCTCCATCTGTTCTTCTCCAGCCTGTCTCAAGAGAGTAATTTATAGTACTTTGATACAATCAGAACTTTTGAAAAAGTGATATAAGGAGTTACCGATGGGTACAGAAAGTCATCTTGTGTAAAGGACATTTCTCGGTATTAGGAGTTCTCACACTGCATGTTTTGAAAATACTAAAATTTTCTTTAGTGAGACATGCTGATCAATGGAATCCAAAATGTATTATATGATAAGTATTATTTGATTCTATAGTAAAATTCAGCATAATGTAATATACCAGTTGGAGTATTTCATGTTTTTTATTGATACTATATGTTATAAAGAGGTCAAGTTTTATTTATTCAGCATCAATAATATTAATAGTTACTACTATTTTTGTTTTTTCACTAGAGCAAAGCTCAGCTCTGCCATATGGTGGTGGTGAGGTTTGAAGCAGGAACCTCAGAGCCTTTGATATGGAAGACTTTTGTATAACTATTGCTACTCTCTTTCCAATCAGCAGTGAGTACAGTCTGACCTTAAAATTTCCACATAAATGTTTCCTGTGGATAAAATTCAAAACATGTTTGTGTCACCCCACTTTCCTCTATAATGAAATCATATCCTACACATCAAGACCCTAGAATATTCCTAGCTATGACCATGGAACACAAGCTTGTACCTACAGGGATGTGGAAGTTACACAGGCTCCTGTGTTGAATATGGACCCCAGATCAGATCCATGGGATCTACTGTTAATGCTGTTTGTGTAGTCTTTCCATATTTGGGGGCTACTCTCTTTCTTTATCCAGTCTTCTAGTCCTATTTCCAACTTTGACACCATCTCCCTAGATAGTACCTTTAGTCCACCTGCATGTTAGCTGTTGGGACCAGGTAAAATTAGTAAAGTCATGCCCCCCCGGAATATAACTAAAATAGACTCTAGTTTTTTCCAAATGGAGACCCCAAATTTCATCTGCTGTATTCTTCTTTTTTTTTTTTGCCTCCAGGGTTATCGCTGGGGCTCAGTGCCTGCACTATGAATCCACTGCTCCTAGAGGCCATTTTTCCCCTTTTATTATTACTTTTTGTTGTTGTTGCCCTTGTTGCACTTGCTATAGCTGTTATTGTCGTCAAGCTGTTTTCGCTGCTGGATAGGACAGAGAGAAGTCGAGAGGGGAAGGGGAGACAGAGAGGAAGAGAGAAAGACTGACACCTGCAGACCTGCTTCACCTCCAGCGAAGCAACCCCCTGCAGGTGGGGAACTGGGGACTCGAACCAGGATCCTTACTCTGACCCTTGCACTTTACACCATGTAAAATGCAACCGCCCAGGCCCCCATCTGCTATATTCTGACCTTTAGATTCCTGATTATTAAAAAAAAAACTACTTTATATCCTTTTTTTTAGATTTTTGAAACATTTTTATTTATAAAATGGAAATATTTACAAGACCATAGGATAAGAGAGATACAATTCCCACCATCAGAACTCTGTATCCCAGCCCCTCCCTTGAAAGCTTTCCTATTCTTTATCCCAATGAACTCAGGATCATTGTGGGGTGCAGAAGGAGGAAGGTCTGACTTCTGTTATTGTTTCCCTGATGAACATGGACGTTGACAGGTGGATCCATATTCCCAGCCTGTCTCTTTCTTTCCCTAGTGGGTTGGGGGTACAGGGAGGCAGGGTTCCAGTACTCACTGGTAGGGTCGCCTGCCCAGGGAAGTCAGGTTGGCATCACGTTAGCATCTGGAACTTGGTGGCTGAAAAAGAGTTAAGATATAAAATGGAACAAGTTACTGGCTAATCATGAACCTAAAGGCAATAATATTGCAAATGAAAATTTGGGGGGTCTCCATTTTGGAAAAAGTTAATAGGTCTATTTTAGGTATATTCCAGAGGGACCATGACTTTACTAGTTTTTGCCTGATTTTGACAGCTAACATGCAGGTGGACCCAAGGTATTCTCTGGGAAGATGGTGTCATAGATGGAAAATCTGCTTTATATCTTAATGCTTTTCAGCCACCAAGTTGCAGACACTACCATGACACCAACCTAACTTCCCTGGGTAGACAATCCCACCAATGTGTCCTGAAACCCCACCTCTCCAGAGCCCTGACCCACTAGGGAAAAATAGAAGCAAGATGGGAGTATGGATCAACCTGCCAATGCCCAGGTTCAGCAGAGAAGAAATTACAGAAGCCAGACCATCCACTCTCTGTACCCCATAATGATCCTGGGTCTATGCTCCCAGAGGGATAAAGAATAGGAACTCTTCCAGTGAGGGGATGGGATATGGAACTCTAGTGGTGGGAATTGTGTGGAATTGTACTCTTCTCATCCTACAACCTTGTTGATTACTATTAAATCAATAAAATAAAATAAAAGGACAGACAACAGTTTAAATATCAATAATATTGTGGAGGAAGTAAAAGTTTCAGTTATCAGCCTACAGTTATCATGAAATTAAAAAAAATTCCTGTGTGTCTGTTTGTAAATAAACTTCATTTTGTACATTTATAAATTTTATGCTCACTGGGAATTAACCAAAACTTCCTTTCTTTCACATTTCATATGGCAAGAAGATAGCAGGTGTTTAATTTACCCACTTGACATTTTCTCAAATATATTCCTTGTCATATAGTCAATGTATTCTAGCTAATACATCTTAGTTAACCTATCAGTAGCATTTGACACAGTTAATCACCTCTATTTATTGACAGTCTTTTGTCCTGGCTTCCAGAACACCACATTTCTCATTGCCTTTCCATCTCACAGATACTCATTTGCATTCCTTTGTTACCTGTATTCTCCTCTACCCTGTGACCTTAAGACATCAAAGTTACACAAGGATCAGTCTTGAGATTTTTTTTTAATCTACATTAACTCACTAAGTGATACCATTCATTCAATCTAGTAACTTTAAATAACATTTGTACACCCAAGTTTAAACTCTAGTTTAGATTTCCCTATAATCTCTGTAATATATTTCCAACTATCTCTTTAGCACTTTCATTTGCATATCATATGGTCATCTCAAATATAATGCCATTAACTCCATTTCTGCTTTCCAGTTCCACGTGTTTCTCCTGCTGTCATCAATCTATTAAATACGGTGCCATTTTCCATTTACTTGCACAGTACTGGAGTCAGTGTTGTGTCTCAAATAGCAAATACAATAACTCAGCAAATCCTGTTTGTCCTATTAATAGACTATTTGCAAAACTAACTTTAAGGGCCTTGTTTGGAACCACCCAGTGACAATTGTCATCAGGTCTCACCTAGAGTAAGTCAGTAGTTTTCAATCTGCCCACTACCTATCAGCTTCAAATGTTGGCCATAACTTCTGCTATCTCATCACTATTTGCCTCAATCCTAGGGACAGAAAGACCTTTTTGAGCCTAAATCATGACATGAAATGTTTCTTATCCAGATTAAAATTACTTTGAAATGGTGAGGACTCTTAAGGAGGTCATATAGAGAATAAAGTTTGGATCAGATCATGGTAAAGTTTTTTTATATATTTATTTATGTATTCTTTTTTGTTGCCCTTGTTTTATTGTTGTAGTTATTATTGTTGCTGTTGATGTCATTGTTGTTGGATAGGACAGAGAGAAATCAAGAGAGGAGGGGAAGGCAGAGAGTGAGAGAGAAAGATAGACTCCTGCAGACCTGCTTCACCACTTGTGAAGCGACCCTCCTGCAGGTGGGAAGCTGGGGACTCGAACTGGGATCCTTATGCCAGTCCTTGTGCTTTGCACCACCTGTGCTTAACCTGCTGAGCTACAGCTCGACTCTCGGGACTGAACTTTTAATAACTGTTCATTGACTTTATGGGCCTAGCATACTCTTAACCCCTGATGATAACTGTTTATTTTTCAGTACTTAAAATATATGTCCCATATTTTTGCACTGGCCTAATAAACCTTGATTTATTTAAACCTGTTCCCAGTGCCCCACAGTCTATCCTTCATGTGCCACGCTTAAAGCCCCGATCCCAATAGGTATCATGCAGGTGGGAGAAACATAAATAAGGAGAGAAAATACAACAGAAAAAAAATTGAAGAAATACTTGTGAATTTTGCTACAAACTACGTGACAATAATTTACAAAGTGCTAAAGAAATGCAAAATGGGGGTGGGTGGTGGTCCACAAAGTTAAGTACACATAGTACCTAGTTTATGGACCTTCTCAAGGATCTGGATTCAAATCCCTGGCTTGAGATGCTTTACAAGCTAAAAAGCAGGTCTGCAGGTGTCAATCTTTCTCCCTCCACCTCCCCCTCCTCTCTCAATTTCTCTCTGCCCTATGCAATAAAAAATGGAAGAAAAAAAAAAGGCCACCGAAACAGTGGATTCATAGTGCCAGTAAAGAGCCCCAACAGTCACTCTGGAGGTAAAGAAAAAAAGAAATACAAAATAAAATAAACTAAAATTCTTACATGGAAGTGCATTATAATGAAATTGAGGAAAAATACTGATAAACAATAAATTTTCAAAGCAGCACATTTAAAATGACATATTAGGGGAACAACAGTCTGATTAATAACTAACTTCTCACTAAAAATAAGGATGTCCATATGCGATGGAACTTTAAAGATGAACCACTGAAAGAGAAAAGAAGATGAAAGAAAAAGTGGGATCCACCAACTCAGAAATCTATAATCAATGAAAATACTACTTAAGAACAAAGGGAAGTAGGGGAGGGAAGGTACTCTGCAGAAACAGAAAAATAAAAAAGCAAAAACCACATAAGTGTGTCTTTTTTATACTGGATAAAACAGATTCTTTTCAGTAAAAATTAGTTAAAAGAAAATAAAGATGTGTGTTTATGTTTAAAGAAAGAGAAATCTACCAATAAAATAAAATGACTGCAAATATGTATGCACTAACATAATAGTATTTAAGTATTCAAAACAGACCAGAAGGAGAAAATAGATAGCAATGCAGTAATAGTAGGAAATTTAATATCTCAGTTTCAATTTGGGGTAGATTGTTCAGACAAAAAAGCAATAAGGAAGCAGCGAACCTAAATAACACTATACATGAAACAAACAGCATGCATATAGAACATTCATTTCAACAATCATAGAAAACACATGATTCTCAAAAACAGAACACTTTTGAGGACATATCTTGCATTTTGGGCTGGAAACGTAAGTAGATTAAAATTATATCAATTTTTTTTCTAACCAAATAAACTAAAACTAAATTTAGTAGTTTACCAGTGAACTTATTATAGTATTGTAGTATTACATGTTGATTTTCAGCGATACATACCTGAAACTTAACGTCACAATTAAATGTCACTTTAATTACAATAAACAAGTAAATCAAATTTTCTCTACAAAAATTATCTTCAAAAATATATAATTTTATCTTTCAAGACTGATAAAAGAAGGACAATTTAAGATGTAGCAGTGTCCATTGTGGCACAGAGATCAAAATTGCTGAACTCTGAAGCGTGAGGTCTCTAACTTGATATGTAGCATTACCTGTGCCAAAGTGATTTTTCTGGCTCTTTCTCCCTTTTTCTAACAGAAATCTTTTAAAATAAAAAAGCTAAAGATAGAAGAAAGAATATAATAAAAAATTAGAGACAAATAACAAAATGCAGACTAGAAAAATAATATGGAATAAATAGCATGTGGAGAGAGAGAGAAAAGAGGAGAAAAAAGTAGATGTCTGTTTTTTTATTCTCAGCACCAGATGAGGGAATATTAAAGATAGAAACATGGATGGTAGAATGGTGATGTGGTCTCTCTCACATAAATAAATCAAAAGTTGGGTCAGAGAAGCAGCTCAGTGATAGGATACAAACCATGTATATGTGAGGTTCTAGACTGAATTTCAGCACCTCGTGGGGAAAAAAATCCATAAAACTTCAGCTGGACTAGCCAATGGTGGGAAAGGTATTCATAACTAAAATTATAAATGAAAGAGAATAAAGGGTCTGGGTGGTGGCATACTTGGTTGAACATACATGTTACAATGTGCAAGGACCCAGCTTTGAGTCCCCGGTCCCCACCTGCAGAAGGAAAGCTTCACGAGTGGTGAAGCAGTGCTGTAGGTGTCTCTCTGTCTCTCTTTCTCTCTATCCCAACCTTCCCCTTGATTTCTGGCTGTCTCTATCCAATAAATAAATACAGTTAATAAAAAGTTCTTTAAAAAGTATAATTACAGGGAGGCAGGCAGTAGCACAGCGGATTAAGTGCACATGGCATGAAGTAAAAGGACCAATGTAAGGATTTTGGTTTGAGCCCCCACCTCCCCACCTGCAGGGGAGTCACTTCACAGGCGGTGAAGCAGGTCTACAGGTGTCTATCTTTCTCTTCCCCTCTCTGTCTTCCCCTCCTCTCTCCATTTCTCTCTGTTGTATCTAGCAACGATGACATCAATAATAACTACAACAAGGGCAATAAAAGCAAAAATAAATAAATAAATAAATAAAAGTTTTTTTAAAAAGAGTATAATTACAACTGATACTATTGAAATGCAAAGGATGAGATTTTTATGATAAATTATATAGCAATAAATTTAGCAATTTAAAATAGATAAATTTCTTTTTCTTTTTTAATTATAATTTATTTATTAGATAGAGACAGAAATTGAGAGAGGAGGAAGAGATAAAGAGGGAGAGACTGACAACTGCAACCCTGCTTAACCACTGATGAAGCTTTCCCCCTGCAGGTGGGACCAGGGACTTGTGAAGTGACTCACTGCAGGTGGGGAGCCAGAGGCTTGAACCGGGATATTTCCACCGGTTCTCGCACTTTGTGCCACCTGTGTTTAACCCGCTGTGCTACTACCCGACTCCCACAATCTGATATTATTCAAAGTCATAGAGTTAGTAGGTGGGGACCAGGGACTGTAACCTGGGTCCTTGTGCACTGTAATGTGTGCACTTAACTAGGTGAAACCACAGCATGGCCTCAGAAAATATCTAAAAACAGTCGACAAGGAATAAGTTATATACTAAAAATATGGAAAAAAGAAAAGTATTTAAGAGTGTATAAGTTTTATTTCTTTGTTTTTTATTAGGAAGTTATTGATTATGGTATAATCTCACAATGGGATTGTATAGTGAGTGAAAATATGTGTGGCTCCTAGACAGAGAGGAGCCTAGAGAGAGGTTAAGTGTCTGGTAACAGTCCTGCAGTTTACCAGTTGAGACACCACCTCCAGTCTGTTTCACCAACAAAAAGACAGCTGAAGGGAGGAGAGGAATCCCCTAAGACTCACAAAATTCAACTGTTATTCTCCATTGCTACTGCTCTCAGATGCTGGAGCAGCAGGGGGGAGGCCCTGGGCTGACACCAGAGGACAGAGAACTAACAAGGAAACTCAGGAGAAGATCTATACCTCCCATGGCCTAGCTATGAGTCTGTGAGAGTCTCTTTGCATAACCACTGGATTATCTGTCATGCCCTGCTTTATCACTTGGTCAGGAGTCAATGATTAAGCTAAGAAGCCTACTTATAGTTTAAAAGCCCTCAGGCTCCCATAACCTATAGGGAAGGAAAAGAACAAAAGAGGCTTTTAACAGCCTGTGTGCTCCAACTCAGGGACTGAAATAACATTGAAACAACTGTTAATTTCCACAACTGTGAAGTCTTTAATTACCTTACTGAAACATAAGACAATCCAGGTAAGAATGATCAGTAATTTGAAAAGTACTGAGAGAAGGACCTCATAACATACTATATAAAATGGTTAAACCAACAAGAAGAAATATTGAAGAAATGAAGTAGGACAAGAATCCAACTAAAAGTTCACCAAAGGTTTAATGACAATATAGTGAGGTCAACATACAAACTTTTGTTAAGGAAATAGTTACAGGAGTGAGTAAAGAGTTTGAAAGAATTGTCATCAGAAATGCAGAAGCTACAAATGAGACTC
This sequence comes from Erinaceus europaeus, assembly GCF_950295315.1. Taxonomy (NCBI): domain Eukaryota; kingdom Metazoa; phylum Chordata; class Mammalia; order Eulipotyphla; family Erinaceidae; genus Erinaceus; species Erinaceus europaeus. The sequence goes on along the minus strand of NC_080170.1, from coordinate 92,340,730 downwards.
TGGAAGAAAATACTAATTATTTCAAGGTTACTAGACAGCAGAAAGCTGAAATAGCTGAGATAAGAACACAACGTGCTGGACAAGCTAAAATAGTATCAGAAAAAAGTAACAAAATAGATAAACTCCAGATAACAGTAGAGGGGAGAGAGAATAGAAAAAACAGGCTGAAGACAGAATTAGGAAGATTGAGGACAAATTAGAGACAACTAACAAAGAAGTAAGAGATCTCAAAAAGAGATTAAGAGATACTGAAAACAACAACAGAGACCTGGGGGATGATTCAAAAGAAACAATATACTCATTATTGGCTTACCAGAGGAAGAAAGAGAGGGAGAGAAGAAAGCATTCTTCAGGACTTCTCTAGTCTAGACACATAAAAGACATAAAGTTTTAAGAAGCCCAGAGGGTCCCAAACAGAATCAACCCAGACTTAAAGACACCAAGACACATCATTTTTAGAATGGAAAAGAATAAGCATAAAGAAAGGATCCTGAAGGCTGCAAGAAAAAAAAAAAAAAAAAAGAGTCACCTACAGAAGAAAACCCAAAAGATTAGCAACAGACTTCTCCAAACAAACACTACAGGACAGAAGAGAATGGCAAGATATCTATCAAGTGCTCAAGGAGAAAGGCTTTCAACCAAGACTACTGTATCCTGCTAGACTGTCATTCAGACTAGATAGAGGTATCAAAACCTTCCCAGACAAGCAACAGTTGAAAGAATGAACTATCATCAAACCTGCCATAGACAGCCATATAAGCCATATAAGCCTCCTATAAACAGTCAGACCACCATAAATAGACCATATATCAGAACACTCTAAAAATCTGTAAGAATGGCATTAAAATATCTTCAATATTTGATATCAATAAATGTCAATGACCTGAATTCAACTATTAAAAGGCACAGAGTAGGAAGATGGATCAGAGAACACAACCCAACAATATGCTGTCTACAGGAACCCACCTAACTCAACAAGACAAACACAGACTCAAAGTAAAAGGATGGAAAACAATCATACAAGCCAATGGCCCACAAAAAAAGGGCAAGAACAGCTATTCTCATATCTGACAAGATAGACTTTTAATAAATAAAAGTAAAAAAGATAAGGATGAACATTACATAATGCTCAGAGGATTAGTTAATCAAGAGGATTTAACAATTAGTAACATCTATGCACCCAAGAGAAGCCATCTAAATACATCAAACGTCTACTGAAAGAGCTACAGAAATATACTAATAACAACACAGCCATAGTAGGGGACTTCAACAACAAACTATCAATTTGGCAGAAAATCCAGACAGAAAATTAATAAAGAAACGAGGGGGCTAAATGAAGAGATAAAAAACTAGAACTATTTATTGGACATTTTTAGGGTCATTCACCCCAACAAACTGGAATATACATTCTTCTCAAGTCCACATGGGTCATTCTCAAGGATAGACCATATGTTAGGCCACAAAGACTGCATAAGCCAATTCAAGAGCATTCAAATCATCTCAAGCATCTTCTCAGACCACAGTGGAAATACTTAACAATCAACAAAAGATTAGTAATAGTCCCAAAATGTGGAAGCTCAATAGTACACTACTTAACAACTACTGTGTCAAAGAGGAAACAAGGAAGAAATAAAAATTTTTCAAGGGTTCCATGGAAATGAAGAAATAAGCTATCAAAATATTTGGGACAAAGTTAAGGCAGTACTGAGAGGGAAGTTCAGCAATACAAGCACACATTAGGAAACAAGAAAAAGCACAAGTAAACAACCTGATTGCACATCTTAAAGACCTAGAAGAAGAAGAACAAAGGAACCCTAAAGCAACCAGAAGGACAGAAATCACTAAAGTTAGGACAGAAATCAATAACATTGAAAATAAGAAAACTATACAAAAGTTCAACGAAAGTAAATGTTAGTTCTTCGGAAGAGTGGACAAAATCGACAAACCTTTAGTGAGACTCACAAAACAAAATAGGAGAAGACCCAAATGTATCGAATAGTAAATGAAAGAGGAGTTATCACAACAGACACCACAGAAATTAAACATATCATGCGAGGCTTCTATGAACAACTCTATGCCACAAAGCTAAAGAACCTGGAAGAAATGGATGATTTCCTAGTTACCTGCCAACTTCCAAAATTAAATAATGAGGAAGTAGATAACATGAACAGGCCCATCACAGCTAATGAAATTGAAACAGTTATCAAAAATCTTCCCAAAAATAAAAGTTCTGCACCAGATGATTTTACAAATGAATTCTACAAAATCATCAAAGATGATTTGTAGATTTTACTTATTTTAAAAGTCTTCCAGAAGACTGAAGACACAGGAATACTCCCTGCCAGCTTCTATAAAGCCAACATCATTCTGATACCAAAAGCAGACAGGGACACACCCAAAAAAAAAAACAAAAAACAGACCAATATCTCTGATGAAGAGAGATGCTAAAATATTGAACAAAGTTCTAGCCAATCAGATACAGCAGTATATTAAAAAGATTGTTCATCCTGATCAAGTGGGGTTTATCCCAGGCATGCAAGGTTGATTTAATATACATAAATCTATCAACGTGATCCACCACATCAATAAAAGCAAAATCAAAACCACATTGTCATATTAATAGATGCAGAAAAAGCCTCTGGCAAAATATAACAATCCTTTATGATCAAAGCGCTAAAAAAATGGGAATAGATGGAAAATTCCTCAAGATAGTTAAGTCTATATAAAGCAAACCTACAGCCAACATCATACTCAATGGTGAAAAACTGGAAGCATTTCCCCTCAGATCAGGTACTAGACAGGGCTGCCCACTACCACAATTACTATTCAACATAGTGTTGGAAGTTCTTGCCATAGCAATCAGGCAGGAGCAAGGAATTAAAGGTATACAGATTGGAAGAGAAGAAGTCAAACTCTCCCTATTTGCAGATGACATGATACTACACATAGAAAACCCTAAGGAATCCAGCAAGAAGTTTTTGGACATCATGAGGCAAGACAGTAAGGTGTCAGGCTACAAAATTAACATTCAAAAGTCAGTGGCATTCCTCTATGCAAACACTAAGTTAGAAGAATTTGAAATACAGAAATCAATTCCTTTTACTATAACAACAAAAGCCATAAAATATCAAGGAATAAACTTAGCCAAAGAAATGAAAGACTTGTATACTGAAAAGTATGATTCACCATTCAAGGAAATTGAAAAAGCACGAAGAAGTGGAAAGATATTCCATGCTCATGGGTTGGAAGAATTAACATCATCAAAATGAATATACTACCCAGAGCCATCTACAAATTTAATGCTATCCCCATTAAGATCCCAACCACATTCTTTAGAAGAATAGAACAAATGCTACAAATGTTTATCTGGAACCAGAAAAGACCTAGAATTGCCAAAACAATCTTGAGAAAAAAGAACAGAACCAGAGGCATCACACTCCCAGATCTCAAATTGTATTGTAGGGTCATTGTCATCAAAACTGCTTGGTACTGGAACATGAATGGACACAATGATCAGTGGAATAGAACTGAGAGCCCAAAAGTAAGCCCCCACAGCTATGGACATATAACCTTTGACAAAGGTGCCCAGACTGTTAAATGGGGAAAGCAGAGTCTCTTCAACAAATGGTGTTGGAAAAAATGGATTGAAACATGCAGAAGAATAAAATTGAACCACTGTATTTCACCAAATACAAAAGTTACTTCCAAGTGGATCAAGGACTTGGATGTTAGACCACAAACTATAAGATATTCAGAGGAAAATATTGGCAGGACTCTTTTCCACATAAATTTTAAAGACATCTTCAGAGAAACAAATCCAATTACAAAGAGGACTAAGGCAAGCATAAACCTATGGAACTACATCAAATTTTAAAGTTATGCACAGCAAAAGAAACCACTACCCAAAAAGACCCCTCACAGAATGGGAGAAGATATTTACATGCTATACATCAGACAAGAGTTTAATAACCAAAATATATAAAGAGCTTGCAAAACTCAACAACAAGAAAACAAATGACCCCATCCAAAAATGGGGAGAGGTCATGGACAGAATTTTCACCACAGAAGAGATCCAAAAGGCAAAGAAACTCATGAAAAAATTCTCCAAGTCTTTTATTTTCAGAGAAATGAAAATAAAGACAACAATGAGATACCACTTCACTCCTGTGAGAATGTCATACATCAGAAAAGGTTACAGCAGCAAATGCTGGAGAGGTTGTGGGGTCAAAGGAACCCTCCTTCACTACTGGTGGGAGTATCAGTTGGTTCATCCTCTGTGGAAAGAAGTCTGGAGAACTCTCAGAAAGCTAGAAATGGACCTACTCTATGATCCTGAAATTCCTCTCCTGGGGATATAGCCTAAGGAACACAACACACTCATCCAAAAAGATCCGTTCTTGGCAGCACAATTTATAATAGCCCAAACCTGGAAGCAACCCAGGCCAGGTGTCCAACAACAGATGTGTGGCTGAGCAAGATGTGATATATATATATATATATATATATGCTACTCAGCTATAAAAAATGGTGACTTCCTCATTTTCAGCACATCTTGGATGGACCTTGAAAAATCATGTTAAGTGAAATAAGTCAGAAACAGAAGGATGAATATGGGATGTTCTCATTCTCAGGCAGAAGTTGAAAAACAAGATCAGAAGAGAAAACACAAGTAGAACCTGAACTGGATTTAACATATTGCACCAAAGTAAAAGACTGTGGGGTGGGTGGTGGGGGAGAATATAGGTTTAAAAAGGATGACAGAAGACCTAGTGGGGGTTGTATTGTTATGTGGAAAACTGAGAAATGTTCTGCATGTGCAAACTATTGTATTTACTGTCGATTGTAAAACATTAATTCCCCAATAAAGACATTTTTAAAATAATAACAAATATATCTTGAAATCTAAAAAAAAGATGCCAATTTTGATTTGATCCAGGGTTGCTAATATATTTCAACATATACAAACTTCAGTGATACACTAAAAGGTTTAATGAAATATTTAAAAAAATCATATGATCATCTCAAAGATGCAAAAAATCATTTGAAGAATATTGGATGTTCAACAACCTTGTATGACCAAAAAAAAATCAAAAATGAAAAATATAATATACCTAAACATATTGAATATCATATATAATATGATTTTAACCCCATAACTTATATATACACTCAATGGTAAATAATAATAATAATAAAACACTTTCTCCAAAGTAAAAAATAACATAAAGGTGTCTAATCTTACCACTTCTATTCAACTTAATATTGAATGTCCTACCTAAAGCAACTAATAAAGGACAAAAGAAAGGAAGGAAGGAAGGAAGGAAGGAAGGAAGGAAGGAAGGAAGGAAGGAAGGGAGATAGAAAGAAAGGGGAAAGAAGGAAAAAAGAAACAGGAAAAGAGTATGCTATTCAACCTCCCTTTGGAGAATGGAACATTCTCTACCATTGTTGATTCACATTGAGGGCCAGGTCTGATAGAGGCCCACAGAGGGATCCATTATGTTGTTCATGATGGAGATGACCGGTGACAGTGGTGAGAGAGATCTGTTAGAAGTCTAGGCCCATCATGTCTGTGTGAGAATCCCAGGACTCCCTGATTAGGATCCCTGGTGATGGGGTGGCCTGGTAGTGACTAAAGAGTCAACATTAAAGTATTCCAGTCTCTTGCCCTTATTCAGCTTTTGTAGTCCTTAATTTGTCTGACAAGGTTAGCTTTGGAGTGATTGAGGGACGTGCAATAGGAGGTAAGTGAGGAGGGTGTCTAGGTCTAAGTAGAAACTATTTCATTGGGTATTTTATGGTGTCTTTTTAGGTCTTTCTGCTTGCTTGCTACATTTATTGACTCACTGCAAACTACTGTGCACTTTTACTTTAAGGTAAATGTTTTCCCTCAATTTCTGGCTTCTGGATATATATATATATCCCATCTCATGGACCCTGGTCTATATCTAGGTTTTGAGGCTTGTTAAGAAGTGTACCACCTGAAATGAATTTAAGGAGTCCTATGAGGTAGGAAAGGTCTCACCCGAGTGATGAAGCTGGTCAGTTCACATTCCACGCCTGACGTCTCTGGACACAGACCGAAGTGAAGCATGCTGAGGTGGTAATTGTTGCGTCAGTTGTATCAGCTGGTATGAATTGAGAGAAGCATGCAGGGAAGTGAGCCTTGTCCTAGAGGTTTCAGGACTGGGAGAAATAGGGGCTTTATAGAGAAAGGGGAAGGGTCCTGCTATCTTAGGATTTAAGAAAGCAATAGACAGTTACTGCTATAACCAAACCATTTGGCAATTGGGTTAACTTTGAAAATCCCATTGTTAGGATTTGCTGTAGCATACAAGATGATGGGTCCTGAAATTGGCACAGCCTGAAATGTTTCTAACCATGACCACAGAATGTGAGCTCAGACCTACAGGGATGCAGAAGTTACATAGGCTCCTGTGCTGACTATAGACCCAGATCAGATCGATGGGCTTTGTAGTTAACAATATTTATATACTTTTCCCATATTTGAGAGCTACTCTCTTTCCTGGTTAGGCTTTCTGGTCCTTTTTCCAACTGTGACACTATCCCCCTACACAATAGCTTCAGTCACCTGCACATTAAATGTCAGGCACAGGCAAAAACTAGTTGGGTCATGGGACCTCTGGAATATACCTAAAATAGACCTACTAGCTTTTTCCAAAACAGATACCCCAAACCTCTTTCTGCAATATTTTTGCCTTTAGGTTCATGATTAGTCAACAATTTGTTCTGTTTTCTATTTTAACACTTTTTCAGCCAGGTTCCAGATGCTACCATGATGCCAACCTGACTTCCCTGGGCAGAAGGTCCTACCATGTGTCCTGGAACCCCACATCCCCAGATCCCTGCCCCACTAGGGGAAGAGAGAGACAGACTGGAAGTATAGATCAACCTGTCAATGCCCATGTACATGGGGGAAGCACTTCCAAAAGCCAGACCTTCCACCTTTTGTACCCCATAATGTCTTTTGGCCCATGCTCCCAGGAGGTTAAAGAATAGGGAAGCTATCAGGGGAGGGAATGGGCTATGGAGTTCTGGTGGCAGGAACTGTGTGGAATTGTACTCCTCTTTTTCTATCGTCTTGTCAGTGTTTCCGTTTTATAAATAAAAACTTAAAAATAAATAAATAAATAAATAAAAAGAAAGAAAGAGTGAAAGAATATATAATCAGAAAAGATGTTAAATTGACCCCTTTCTCATTAATATTCCCTTTCTTTTTATGCAGACTATATATGTGTGTGTGTGTGTGTGTGTGTGTGTGTGTGCGCGCACTTTGTTACTAGTAGTTCTAGTAGTGGCTTTATAAATTTAATAATAGTAATGTTACATAATAAATGTAAATACTTGATTTATTTTTTTAAGAATTTCTTAAAATATTTATTTATTCCCTTTTGTTGCCCTTGTTGTTTTTGTGGTTATTATTATTGATGTCATTGTTGTTTGATAGGGCAGAAAGAAATGGAGAGAGCAGGGGAAGACAGAGAGGGAGAGAAAAACAGACACCTGCAGACCTGCTTCACTGCCTGTGAAGCGACTCTCCTACAGGTGGGGAGTTGGGGGCTCAAACAAATAATTTGATTTCTTGTGTTTATTGGAAAATTGTATACAAGTGAAAGTAAAATTAAGTGTTCACTATGGACTTTCATCATAGGACCAGGACCTTTCCTAAATTTTCTGCTAAAGTCTGATCTATCTCAAACACCAAGTTATTGTGTTACAGATTAAGAAAGACTCTAGACTACTCTGACATCTTCTTTATGAAATGACTAAGAAGACTGAGTAATTCTTATCTTCATTATAATAGATTAGAGCTGTATGAACATATAGGTACTTGAATATAGACTACTCTGACATCTTCTTTATGAAATGACTAAGAAGACTGAATAATTCTTATCTTCATTATAATAGATTAGAGCTGTATGAACATATAGGTACCTGAATATAATGTGCAATCTACATTACAGTAAATTGAATATAAGGATTTTTTTTCTCTTTTCATCTACTGTGTTTTACAGTCTTCCTCAGATAGCCTACCTGCCTGCATTTCCACACACTTCTAAATCCCTAGACAAGGTGAGTGTATTTTCTAAAATGCCTGAATAGAGAATTGTCTTTAACATCATCTTCTGTCTCTTCTAACAAGCAGAGCATATGACTCCGAAACTAACCTCCCTCCTGCTGACTGCCATTGCTCTCTCATCTCATGACAAACAGGTCACTTTAGTGTTGATAACCACTCCATTTATAATGGGACTGCCAAATTAAAGGGACTCAGACTTGATGTTTGTGGGGGTCCAATTAGCAATCACTAACAAACATGACATTTATTTTTAGTTTGATTGGCTGTAAAAGTTTTTTTTTCCATTTTTAATACAAAGTGAGTATCATTGCTTTGCCAGGATTTTGCTTGCATCTTTTCTTAAATTCAAATTTGAAGAAAAATATAATGAGCCATAGGCACAAGGGTACAGAACAATATTCAAATATCTGGCTCATTAAAAGCCACAGGGCTCTGTGGCCAGCCCGTACTTTTCACTTGACACCAAGACAATATGTGCATGACCTTCTCAAAGAATCAGCTAGAAATAAACCTTATCCAAGAGAAGGGTCAAATTATGAATCAGCCTATAGAGTATACACAACAATAACTAGCATTCTGGGAATAACAACAAACCAGCTGCCTGCAATAGCATCCATCTCATGATTAAAAAGAAAGCATTGAATATCTGTAGTAATCAATCCTTGCAGTTTTATAACTGCCTAATCCAAACATCTAGCAAATTTCAGAAGCACAAGAGGAATAGATTTTATCTTCATATTTATTCAAGATATCCTTTTCATTCTTCTATATTACTATAGTAAGAAGTAGAAGTATTTAAAAATAAATATAGAAAGGATATTTCCCAATAATGATTTTAGATGGAGTATGTATATTCATACACAGAGGGCATTTTATGGAATTGCACTCACTGCTGTACAAATTAAATCCTAAAAAAGGACAGCATATTATCAAAAGACCTATACTTATTACTCTATATAATCCCTAATATAACAGCTTTCAGGAAAATTACATGTTTCTATAAAAAGCCAACCCACAGCTTTTGGATGAGATTATCTCTTTGAAGTTGCATGTTTCTAAAACTAGGGATCTGGAGGTTGAAAGGGACATACCTGTAAAAGCAGATACTGATTCTGATGCTATTATATGACCAAGAACTTTAATGACTTTACCCAAAATTTCGTTTATTATGGTGAAGTAAGTAGCTCAGTTACTAGAGCACAGGACGTGCATGTGTGAGACACAGGGTTTCTCCACAGCACTGCATATGCCAGGGTGGATTTGTGCTCTGCTCTTTCTCTTAATTGCTTGTTGTCTTTTACACTTTATCTCATAAAATCAATAAATATTTAAGGTTTTTGCATTGAAAGGAAAAAATTCTTTAGTAGGTATAATTATGACTACAATAACAGTAAAAATATATGTACTTTTTCTAATAGGCACTGAAACATTTGTAACTATATTTATTGCTGTCTTGGTAAAAGACATTAGTAGTTTGAATATAACTTTTACTTGGAGGAAGGAGACTAAAAGCATTTTCTACATCTTGGTGTCAATGTGACTAACTATACCATGGTTGTTTTTTTTTTAATCCACCAATTATACACTTATTTTATTGTTTGTGTCTCTGTCTGTAATGCTAGACATTTAACTAAAAATATCTTTATGCAGGTATCATGTATTTTTCTGTGGCTTTTCACATGGTTTCAAACCATCATTCCAGATTTAAATTATCTTTTATCATCACTTCTAGTATTTTTTCCTATCCATTTTATATCACCCAATGCTTTTAAAAATTTTATGTATTGCATAAAGATGGCCAGAAATTGAGAGGGAAGGGGAAAGGTAGTGAGTAGGAGAGACAGAGAGAGACACCTGTAGCACTGCTTCATCACTTGCAAAGCTTTACCCCTGCAGGGGGGACTGGGGGCTTGAACCTGGGTCCTTATGCATTGTAACATACATGTACTTAGCCAGGTGTGCTACCACCCTGCCCCCCCAATACTTTTATATACTGCAAACTGGAGAAGCCATATATTTCTGTCTGGTACACTCTGGGATGTATTTGAAGTGGAAGAGCCATTGAAAAAAGCAAGAAAATTTATTTCTTGGCACTAAAGTATAGACATAATACTTTCCCCATATTTGAGAGCTACTCTCTTCCCTGGTCCTCCCCAGATCCCTGCCCCACTAAGGAAAGAGAGAGACAGGCTGGGAGTATGGCTCAACCTGCCAACGCCCATGTTTAGCAGAGAAGCAATTACAGAAGCCAGACCTTCCACCTTCTGCACCCCATAATGACCCTGGTCCATACTCCCAGAGGGATAAAGAGTAGGAAAGCTTTCAATGGAGGGAATGGGATACGGAATTCTGGTGGTGGTAATTGTGTAGAACTGTACTCCTCTTTAACTAAAAAAAAAAAAGAAGAAAGAAATTAACAGTGTGCATTGATGAAGGTAACAAATGTGTTATAAAATGCTATCATAAAGACGTTTGATATTTTTACTGCCCAGTTGGAAAGAAAGCTTTTTAGTTATAAAGCTAAATAGTATATGACTGTTTGATATAATTTTTAGACAAAAGGTTCATAATAAGTTTGTGTACTTCATTAGTTTTATTTATTATTCTGAGAGAGAAACTCAAAGAGAGAGAGACCAGAACATGATTTAGTTCTGATCAATAGTTGGGCTGAGAAATAAACTTGTGACCTCTGGGGCATCAGGCATACAAATTCTGTCTTCTAACATAGTGAACTGTCTCCAGGCCCTACCTAAAATTTTTGTTCCATTCTTTGATAGCCTGTTTCATGGAATGTGGACAGTAGCAGCCTTCAAAAGTGAGTGAACACAGAACGCTTAACTTTTCCTAATGACCTTTCAATGCAAAGCAAAAGGTCAACTGTTGGTGTTAATACATTGAAGCTGACAAAGAATGTTGATCAAACATAAATGACAAAGGTTTGAAGCTGGAAGTTCACTTCTTAATTGACTTTGCTGACATTAAGGCTTGTGATAACTGAGGCAACTGGTTTTAAAGTTGCAGATCTCTGTCAAAGCCTTGTTAATTTAGATAAGGTATTTTGTCAGAGGCATAGGTCATTGCTTACTCAGTTGCATAAATAATCAACACAACTCTCGAGTGTTCATTCTTTCAAAAAAATATTTGGTACACTTTTTTTAAAACTAAATTAGAATTCCAAGCTATTTCTCTAGATCTTGTAGCTAATCAGTGTTGGGGTTTTGACATTCTTTGATGAGCCAACTATGGATTATCCTGTGTGTATTTGCCAGGTCCCTTTGATTTCTGATCCTATGGTTTGGTCAATGTTTCCTTTTTATAAATAAAAATAAAAATTAAAAAAAGAAAGGCATTCTCAAGTCTTAGACTCTAATGAACTGGATTCAGATTATCAAAGTAGCAGTTACATAAATATTAATATTAACGTGCTTTCACTGGCAAAATTTCCCCTACATATATGCAAAATACATATATATTAAAAACTAGAAAAACATACAGATATATTAAAAACAAATTTGAAAGAGTAATACTATAAAGCCTCCAATGACATATGCATGTCTACAGATTAAATTTTAATCTCCAATTCCCGAGGATTTCTGTTTTCATAATATTAGTCTTGATATGTACAGTATTCCAACAACATAAGAACTTTAATTCAATTTCACTTCCTGAATGAACTGAGTAGTGGCTGTATATATGTATAGGAATTAATGTTTTGAGAGGATATTAGTAATGAAGTAGTAGTAAGCACCACAGCATGTCCAGAGACCATATATTATATATGAATGAATTTGCTCAATTGTCTTGGAATTGTAGAATTGCATCTGCTCCCTACCAACCATAGCTTAGAGTAACTTCACAGCAACACACAATCAGCATAGAATAAAGGCAATATTCTTTTTTTTTATTTAAGAAAGGATTAATTAACAAAACCATAGGGTAGGAGGGGTACAATTCCACACAATTCCCACCACCCATTCTCCATATCCCACCCCCTCCCCTAATAGCTTTCTCATTCTCTATCCCTCTGGAAGCATGGACCCAGGGTCATTGTGGGTTGCAGAAGGTAGAAGGTCTGGCTTCTGTAATTGCTTCCCCACTGAACATGGGTGTTGACTGGTCAGTCCATACTCCCAGTCTGCCTCTCTCTTTCCCTAGTAGGGTGGGTCTCTGGGGAAGCGGAGATCCAGTACACATTGGTGGGGTCTTCAGTCCAGGGAAGCCTGGCCGGCATCCTGATGACATCTGGAACCTGGTGACTGAAAAGAGAGTTAACATACGAAGCCAAACAAATTGTTGAGCAATCATGGACCCAAAGGTTGGAATAGTGGAGAGGAAGTGTTGGGGGGGGGGGGTTACTCACTGCAAACTCTAGTGTACTGCTGCTTTCAGGTATATATTTTGCAGTAGTTTACGGATACATGTGAACATATGCTCTCTCTCACAGAAACTGGTGTATATCTAGGTTTTGGGACTTTGTTAGAAAGTGAACCACCTGAGATGGAATTATTCTAAGGGTATTCTAGGTAAATGCAGCATTTGAGTCTGAGAAACAAAAATGCTGTCTTTTGTCTTCCTCTCACCTGGAATAACATAATAGGCAGAAATCTGAAATGCTTCTCTCCAAATTGGTTAAAAGCTGCTTTGATTCAATGCATATATTGTATTAAGTAATCACTGAAGTTATTTTGCAAGAACTTTATTAACCTTTATAGAAAACTATGGTTATTATTCTCAACCTTATCTGAAAACTGTAATTTTCTTAGGAACTAAAAATATTCCAGTGCCCAAAGACACTCTCAGAGATGTTTTGGTCATTGTGAGGTCATTACAGCAACAATACTTAAAAGCTTCTCAAGAGATTATCTACAACATGGGTCAAGGAGTCCTCTCTCAGGGCTTATTAATATATGACTGAATTGGGACTCACACTTTGTCCTTTTACATTAGTCCACATGTCAAATACCACAGACCATTCATTTGGTAAGAAATTAGGCAGCAGACTTGAAAGAAATTGAATAAATATTTCCCCACTTTTTTTAATCTCACTGGCTAGACTTTTCAAGGATTTCAATTGTTATAAAGTGAGCTCAAGCAGCAAAAGCTGGTATATTCTGGTGCCACTGAGATGGTAAACAGAGAACTGTCTGGGAAAAACTAGCCTAGATGAATAGAGTCAATGAACTTCAATGCACTTGGTGGAAACTTGGTAAGCCCTTCTGAAAACCTGCAGGTTTCCTAAATCAACATCCCTGGGCAGGGTTTCTGTAATAATTATGCCAATCTTTGCTACTGTCTGTACAAGGGTAAAGCAACTGCCATGAATTATTGACAATTCAACTCACATATAATGTATACCTACTTTAACAGCTGTGACTACTCTACTGACTCTATTTGATTCTTTTCAGCTCCAAAGTTTGTGGCCTAGAAAGTTTGTCTTGTCTACATACATAGCAACTCTACAAACTACTCATTAGTTCTAGTAATATTCTTCTCCAAAGATGAACTGTTTGATCAGTCCACATATCAAGCTTTTATGGAATGCATTTGCATCTGAGTACTTGCTAATTCTATTTCTATTGCCAAAAAATGTGAAATGTATTAATGTATTTTAAATAAAAGAGAGAAATTTATATATTATAAATTACTTGCAATGTGAACATAAGCTTGATTAAAAATGAAAAGTTGACTTTCCATTACAATATGAAAGCATATTCATGAATATTGATTGGGAATGGCATACTTATTAGTATAAAAACTTACAGTTATGAATATCCATGATAATATACTAAGCATGAAACATTATACATATATTCTAAACATATCTTAATGTGATATGTAAGTAGATCATTGCCTTATATCAGGCAGTAATGTATACAACCTTATTTTATTTTATTTATTTTACCCTTTTATTTTAGGGCTAATGGTTTGCAGTACAGTTGTTGACATATGGGCACAATTTACTATCTCTTTGTGACAGGGGTTTGCAAAACATTCTCATCTCCAGCTAAGGTCCTTTTCTATCATCATATGCCAGGACACCTAATTTTAAATCATATGCTAACTTTGGAGTTGGAGGAAATAACTAGGGCTGTTTTGAGATGTTGAGTGCAATCTCTGTCTCTCTCCCTCTATCTCAGTAAGCATATACATAACAAATCTTAATTGCTACTCATTCAAAGGTAACCATTTAAGATTCAGTCTTGTTTCCAGTTAATCTGCCTCACATTTTGCTAAATATAGAATCAAGTTGACATAAGTAACAATGACATAAGTTCCTATTACTTGACTTTTAACACATAAGATGCCATTATGGTAAGAGTAAGTATAACAACAACTCTGTTGAGGACTTGGTTCTAGATTCCTTACCTAAATAGTGACAGTTATAGATTTATAGCATAGTCTTAAAAATTTCTGAGCACATTAAACTTGTTTTGACTTTCTCATCCCTCCTACCCAATAATGATATCTTTCTTTTTGTATCTAATGTAAAATGCAGTCTATAGTCCCTAATGAAAATTTTGTGCTAAAAGTTAAAAGGTAATGATCAATTGTGATAGTACTTTTTAATTTTAATATAGTTATTTATTTATTTATTTTTGATAGAGGTAGAGAAAAGTTGAGAGGGAAAGGGGAGATGATATTATTTTTATAAATCATTGCTTCATGCTAAATTAAGATCTGTTCTAATATTGAAAGCAATATTATTTTCCTCGTGAATAAAATTTAACATTTTACAACTTTGGAAATATACCTGCTAACAGCCATTTTAATAAAAAAGAATAAGACTGGAAGTATTATATTGTATGATCTCAGTATTGCATGATCTCAATCTATACGCTACAGAAACTGTAATCAAAACTGCCTGGTACTAGAACCAAAATAGGCAGATAGACCAGTAGAATAAAATTGAAGATCCAGAAACAAGCCCCCTCATTTCAATCTAGTTAGTTTTTTAGGCCCAAACCATTAAATAGTGAAGGAATGTCTCTTCAACAAATAGTGCTGGGAAAATTGGATTGAAACACTCAAGTAGATGAAATTGAATCATCACTTGTCACCATACATAAAAGTCGACTCTAAGTGGATCAAGGATCTGGACATTAGACCAGAAACTATCAAATATACAGAAGAAAACATTAGCAGGGTACTTCATGACTGATACTTCAAAAAAGCTTTTAAGGATTTAAATCCAACAACAAATAAAAGCAAACATAAACCAATGGGACTACATAAATCTGAAAAGATTCTGTATGGCAATGGGTATCACCACCCAAACAGAAGGACACTCTAACAGCATGGGAAAAGATCTTTACACAACACACCTCAGACAAAGGTCTAATAATCAAAATACATAAAGAGCTTATTAAACTAAACACACACACAATAAAAACAAGTCCATTATAAAATGGGGCCAGTACATGGACTAACATTTCACCTAGGAGAGGTCCGGAAGGCCAACAGATACATGAGAAGGTACGCAAAGTCACTAATCATCAGAAAAATGCAAATAAAGACAACAGTGTGCTACCACTTTACACCTGTGAGAATGTCATACATCAGAAAAGGAACCAAAATCTTCATCTGTAATGTTCTTGTCTTTAGGTTCATAATTAGTCAACAATTTGTTATGATTCATATCTTAATTTCCTTTCAGCCATCAGGTTCCAGATGCTACTATGATGCCAACCTGACTTCCCTGGGCAGATGACCTCACCAATGTGTCCTGGGGCCTCACCTCCCCAGACCCCTGCCCCACTAGGGAAAGAGAAATAGTCTGGGAGTATGGATCTACCTGCTGATGCCCATGTTCAGTGCGGAAGCAATTACAGAAGCCAGACCTTCCATCTTGTGTACCCCACAACTAGTCCTAGGTCACTGCTTTCATATGTAAGATAATAATAATAAATCACTGTTTACCACTGCTAAAGTGACTCGGTATGATACAAGAAATATTTAATACAATGTAAAGTACATAGTAAATGCTCAAAAACAGCAACAATAATGATAGTTTAAAAAAAAAGATGATGAGGAAAGGGAGTGAAATTAATGAGAGCAGAAAAATTTTGTAATGTATTTTGCCAAAAGTCAAATTACTGATGTGCTTATTATTCTGACCTACCTTTGAAAAGACCATTTAGGAGGGATAAGCTATTTCAAGCAAAAATAGCCAACTTAGAAGTCATGTAAAAAATGGGTGGCTTGCACTTATATTCTGCCAGATGTATCTTATTTAGATATTTATTTATTTATCATATTTAGATGCAATACTAATGATAATTATTTTTTTTAGATTGAGACAAAGAGACAGTGAGGCTGAAAGAGAAAGAGAGAGAGAGATACCACATCATCTAAGCTTCCTTCAATACAAGTAGGTGTCAGGCTCATACCTGGGTTGTACAAAAGAGAATGTATGTTCAGATGCACCAGGTTCCAGATGCCAGCATGATGCCGACCAGACTTCCCTGGACTGAAGACCCCACCAATGTGTCCTGGAGCTCCGCTTCCCCAGAGACCCACCCTACTAGGGAAAGAGAGAGGCAGTCTGGGAGTATGGATCGACCAATCAACATCCATGTTCAGCAGGGAAGGAATTACAGAAGCCAGACCTTCCACCTTCTGTATCCCACAATGATCTTGGGTCCATGCTCCCAGAGGGTTAAAGAACAGGAAAGCTATCAGAGAAGGGCATGGTATACGGAGATCTGGTGGTAGGCATTGTGTGGAGTTGTATCCCTCTTATCCTATGGTTTTGTTAATGTCTCCTTTTTTAAATAAATTTAAAAAAAAGAGCATATTTGTTCAAGTGAACTACTTCACTGGCCCTGATGTTAATGGCCCTAATTTTTATGAATATGTCTCTTTACATTTATGATCATTATATATATTGTTATATCATGTGAAACTTGAAATAGGCAGGTATTACAAATTAATTTTTTACAGATAAATAAACTCCAGAGTGAAAAATTAATGTTATATACAGGTGCTAATAAATAGAATCTGACTTTTTTTCTGACCATAGTTTATCCATTATACTTCAGTAATTCTAGAATTAGGTCTAACCAAAGAATACAAATAAGCTAGTTTGCTTAATATTCCTGACTGTGGACAAAATGAGATGGCTATTAAACCATTTACTGATAAAAATTACATTAAATCAAATATTTGTATTTATAAATAGTAAGAATTTCTACAGAAATCAATGTTTCTGCTAATGACCTAGAGTCAATACTTTAAGCTTTGCAGATTATATAGTTCCTATCACAATTACCCTAACTTTAGCACAAGAGCAGACATGAACACACACACACACACACACACACACACACACACAAGTTCATCACAAATTGCTGCAATTACTATTTTAAGTTTTTAAAAGTGGTTTAACCACATACTACCTTTATTTCTCTAAAGGAATATGTTGCCGTATGTATGTTGTTGCTTTTTCTTTTTCAAGTTAATAAGTATTAATTATCCATGCAACTGCATTAATGAACTTATCTTGAGTAGCTTCAGTCATTTTATTATAATATATGTGGCTCATGTGCTTTTTTCTTACATTAATTATTCTAGGGTTCACTAAATTACTTAAATTTTTGGATTGATTTTTTTCAGTAGGTTTGAAAAAATTGTAACGACTCGGTCTTCAAAATTTGCTTCTTTCCATTATCCATGTCTCCCCCTCTAATAATTTTGAAATAAAATTATACATGTTAGATCTTTTCACATACTCGCTCATACTACCTTCTATGTTTTTCATCTATGAGAACTTCAATTTTGATACTTTTTCCTGGCATTTTATTTTATAAACCTCTCTCTTTTAAAAGTTTTTATTTTTGTATTCAGGAAATTCTGTTTTACAAGATTATTTTTGTGTCAGATGTACAATCATATATCTCCCAAAATTTGTGTTATCAAATCTTACCTATTACCAAAGTGTTATCTATATCTATCATCTATCTATATTCTATCTACATACTTATCATATCTACCTATATATATCTATCTACCTATTATCTATCTACCTCTCTCTCTCTTTCTCTTTAATAACAAGTAAATAATTAAATCACATTTTAAATTCATGATTTAATGATATTAATAAAATTATTTTGGCTCTTTTATGTTGTTTTTCTTTTCTTTTGGTTTTCAGTTTATCTGCTCCTCTTTCCTGGAATATGTGGCAATTTTGAACAAATGACACACAGAGAAATGAAATAAAGTCATTTAATCAGTAGATATTCAGATGACTTTTGTTTAATTTCACTTTAAATTGAATTTGACTTTATTCTGAAGGGGAGACAGAATAATCTAAAAACTTTGGGAAATATAAGTTAATTCTTTTATATATGTATTTATTTATTCCCTTTGTTGCCCTTACTTTTTTGTTGTAATTATTATTGTTGTTGTTGTTGATGTCATTGTTGGATAGGACAGAGAGAAATGAAGAGAAGAGGGGAAGACAGAGAGGGGGAGAGAAAGATAGACACCTGCAGAACTGCTTCACTGCTTGTGAAGCGACTCCCCTGCAGGTAGGGAGCCAGGTGCTCGACCAGGATCCTTAAGCGGGTCCTTCCATATAAGTTAATTCTTAAAAGTATGGTAAACAAATGTTGGGTCATTCTGTATTATCTCCTATGCATTCACTAGGTGAGATTGTCTTGTGAGAAGTGACTATTTCGCCACACCTACGTGACAAATGTATTCTCTCAGAAGCACAATCACTAGGGCAGAATATCATACACATTGTCAACATGGGCAGATGATTGAACTGAGGTCATTGGTGTAGAAACAAAGGTGTCTATACTAAGTTAATTTACGATTTCTTTTAACCTTGAAATATTAATTTTTTCATGGAACTTCAAGATTTTGACTGTCTTATTATGTCTTTTTGTTTTTTAATTTCTTTATTTATTGGATAGAGACAGCCAGAAATCAAGAGGAAGGGGGTGATAGAGAGGGAGAGAGAGACAGAGAGACACTTGCAGCCCTGCTTCACCACTTGTAAAGCTTTTCCCCTGCAGGTGGTGACCAGGGGCTCAAACCTGGGTCCCTGACGCATTGTAAAACATGCGCTCAGCCAGGTGTGCCACCACCCGGCCCCTATTATGTCTTTTAATATCTATTGCAAATAGTTATCATACATTTCTTGGAAGGAAAAAAATTCTAGACTATCCAGAAATAGAAATAAGCTCAGGGTCAGGTGCTGATGCACCTGGTTTTGTGCACATGTTACAATTCACAAGGACCCAGGTGTGAGCCCCCAGTCCCCACCAAGGGGGAAAGCTTTGCAAGTGATGAAGCAGTGCTGCGGGTGTCTCTCTTTCTCTCTCCCTCTCTATCACCCATTCCCTTTCAATTTGTATATCTAATAAATAAGTAAAGATAACAAAAATTTTTAAAAAGAAATAAGCTGATCTGGGGTCTGGGTAGTGGCACACTTGGCTGAGTGCGTAAGGACCCAGGTTTGAGCTCCCAGTCTGCTCCTATAGGGGGAAAACTTTGCAAGTGGTGAAGCAGTGCTGCAGGTGTCTCTCCTCTTCCCAATCCCTCTCAATTTCTGGCTGCCTCTATCCAATGAATAAAGATAATAATAATAAAAAAAAAACCTCAAAAAGAGCCAAAAATGGGTAAAAGAAATAAGCTGATCCTTCTGTATTTAATCTAAAATATAAACATTCAATCTTCAGAATTCTGAGAAATGAGTCCATGATGCCTTCCATTAAGTAGTTGTCCAAAATATTAGGCTTGAGGCTATGCAAAAGGTGAAAACTTAGAGAAAAGAATCTGGAAACCAAATAGCATACTTTCAAGTAAGAAATGGTTGAAGGCAAAATCAAAATGAATATTAAATAAATTTTCTTTTTTAAGATTTATTTATTTATCTCTTAATGAGAGTAAGAGAAGAGGAGAAGAGAGAGGAGAGGAGAGGAGAGGAGAGGAGAGGAGAGGAGAGGAGAGGAGAGGAGAGGAGAGGAGAGGAGAGAAGCAGAGAATCACTGGTGAGAGAGAGAACCAGAGCATCACTCTTGCACATGCAATAACAGGCATCACACTCAGAACAATATATATATATATATTGAAGTTAATGACTTATAGTATAGTGTTTAACACATAGCCACCACCTCTCATCCCCCCCCTTGATATGTATCTAGGAGACATACCAGGACCCCAGTTTCCCTTCATCCCATCCTCTTCCTTACTTCCATTCATTTTGATGAAATATACCAGATAGTTCTGAGTTTTACCTTATGTTTTTACTTACTGTCCTTTATTCTTAAGTCCACCTGTAAGTGAGATCATTTGGTGTTGTTCTTTCTCTTTCTAGTTTGTCTCTCTCAATATAATATTTTCAGGACTCTGTATTTTTTAAATTTTTATTTATTTGTTTATTCCCTTTTGTTGCCCTTGTTTTATTGTTATAGTTATTATTACTGTTGTTATTGATGCCATTGTTGTTGGATAGGCAGAAAGAAATGTAGAGAGGAAGGGTAGACGGAGAGGGGGAGAGAGAGACAGACACCTACAGACCTGCTCACCACCTGTGAAGTGATTCCCCTGCAGGTAGGGACCCAGGGGCTCGAACCAAGATCCTTACGCTGGTCCTTGTGCTTTACACCACCTACACTTATCTTGCTGCGCTACTGCCTGACTCCCTTGGACTTCATATATATATTTCTTTTTTTTAACTTCTTTATTGGTGAATTAATGTTTTACATTCAGCAGTAAGTACAATAGTTTGTACATGCATAACATTTCCCAGTTTTCCATGTAACAATACAACCCCCACTAGGTCCTCTGTCATCCTTCTTGGATCTGTATTCTCCGCACCCACCCACCCCAGAGTCTTTTACTTTGGTGCAATACACTAATTTCAGTTCAGGTTCTACTTGTGTTTTCTCTTCTAATCTTGCTTTTCAACTTCTGCCTGAGAGTGAGATCACCCCAAATTCATCCTTCTGTTTCTGATTTACTTCACTTAACATGATTTTATCAAGGTCCAAGATCAGATGAAAACAGTAAAGTCACCATTTTTAATAGCTGAGTAGTATTGAATTGTGTATATATACCACAACTTGCTCAGCAACTTATCTGTTGTTGGACACCTGGGTTGCTTCCAGGTTTTGGCTATTACAAATTTTGCTGCCAAGAACATATGTGTACACAAGATCTTTTGGGATGGGTGTGTTGTACTCCTTAGCATATATCCCCAGGAGAGGAATTGCAGGATCATAGGGTAGGTCCATTTCTAGCCTTCTGAGAATTCTCCAGACTGTTCTACACAGAGGTTGGACAAATTGACACTCCTACCAGCAGTGCCAGAGGGTTTTTTTGACCCCACAACCTCTCCAGCATTTGCTGCTGTTACCTTTTCTGATGTATGACATTCTCACAGGAGTGAAGTATTATCTCGTTGTTGTCTTTGTTTGTATTTCTCTGACAATCAGAGACTTGGAACATTTTTTCATGTGTTTCTCGGCCTTTTGGATCTCTTCTGTGGCGAGTATCCTGTCCATGTCCTCCCCCCACTTTTGGATGGAGTTATTTGTTTTCTTGTTGTTGAGATTTGCAAGTTCTTTATATATTCTGGCTATTAGCCTCTTGTTTGATGTATGGCATGTAAAGATCTTCTCCTATTCTGGGGTCTCTTGGTTTGGGTAGTAGTTTCTTTAGCTGTGTAGAAGCTTTTTAACTTGATGTAGTACCATAGGTTTATGCTTGTCTTAGTCTTCTTTGTAATTGGATTCGTTTCATTGAAGACATCTTTAAAATTTATGCAGAAAAGAGTTCTACCAATATTTTCCTCTAAGTATTTGATAGTTTCTGGTCTAACATCCAAGTCCTTGATCCACTTGGAATTTACTTTTGTATTTGGTGAAATATAGAGGTTCAGTTTCATTCTTCTGCATGTTTCAACCCATTTTTTCCAGCACCATTTGTTGAAGAGACTCTGCTTTCCCCATTTAACAGTCTGGGCATCTTTATCAAAGATTATATGTACATAAGTGTGGGGGCTTACTTTTGGGCTCTCAATTATATTCCACAGGTCAGTGTGTCTATTCATGTTCCAGTACCAAGCAGTTTTGATGACAATGGCCCTATCATACAATTTGAGATCTGGAAGTGTGATGGCTCCAGTTCTGTTCTTTCTTCTCAAGATTATTTTGGCAATTTTAGGTCTTTTTTGGTACCAGATAAACATTTTTAGCATTTGTTCTATTCTCCTAAAGAATGTGCTTGGGATCTTGATCGGGATAGCATTACATTTGTAGATGGCTCTGGGTAGTATATTCATTTTGATGATTCTAATTCTTCCAACCCATGAGCATGGAATATCTTTCCACCTCTTTGTGTTTTGTCTTGTTTTTTAATTTCCTTGAGCAGTGACTCCTAATTTCAAGTATACAAGTTTTTCACTTCTTTAGTTAGGTTTATTCCTAGGTATTTTATTGGTTTCTGGATTTCTACTTCTTCTAACTTAGTGTTTGAATACAGGAATGCCACTGACTTTTGAATGTTAATTTTGTAGCCTGAAACCTTACTGTATTGTCTCATGATGTCCAAAAGATAATTGCTAGATTCCTTAGATGTTTCTATGTATACTATCATGTCATCTGCAGATAGGGAGAGTTTGACTTCTTCTCTTCCAGTCTGTATACCTTTAATTCCTTGCTCCTGCCTGATTGCTATGGCAAGAACTTCCAACACTATATTGAATAGTGGGCAGTCCTGTCTAGTACCTGATCAGAGGGGAAATGCTTCCAGTTTTTCACCATTGAGTATGATGTTGGCTGTAGGTTTGCTATATATATAGACTCCATTATCTTGAGGAATTTTCCACCTATTCCCATTTTGTAGTGTTTTGATCATAAAGGGATGTTGTATTTTGTCAAAGGCTTTCTCTGCATCTATTAATATGACCATGTGGTTTTTGGTCTTTCTTTTATTGATGTGGTGGATCACATTGATTGATTTATATATAGTAAACCAACTTTGCATCCCTGGGATAAACCCCACTTGGTCAGAATGAACAATCTTTTTAATATACTGTTTTATCCGGTTGGCTAGAATTTTGTTAATATTTTAGCATCACTATTCATCAGAGATATTGGTCTGTAGTTTTCTTTTTTGATTGTGTCCCAGTCTGCTTTTGGTATCAAAGTGATGTTGGCTTCATAGAAACTGGCAGGGAGTATTCCTGTGTCTTCAGTCTTCTGGAAGAATTTTAAAAGTAGAGGTATTAGTTCTTCTTTGAAGTTTTTATAGTATTCATTTGTAAAACCATCTGGTGCAGGACTCTTAATTTTGGGAAGATTTTTGTTAACTGTTTCAATATCATTAGCTGTGATGGGCCTGTTCATGTTATCTACTTCCTCTTTACTTAGTTTTGGAAGTTGGTGGGTATCTAAGAAATCATCCATTTCTTCCAGGTTCTCTAGCTTGGTGGCATAGAGTTGTTCATTAAAGCTTTGCATGATATGTTTAATTTCTGTGGTGTCTGTTGTGATATCTCCTCTTTCATTTATGATCCGATATATTTGGGTCTTCTCCTATTTTGTTTTGCGAGTCTGGCTAAATATTTGTTGATTTTGTTCACTCTTTCAAAGAACCAACATTTACTTTCATTGATCTTTTGTATGGTTTTCTTACTTTCAATGTTATTGATATCTGTCCTAACTTTCGTGATTTCTGTCCTTCTGGTTGCTTTAGGGTTCCTTTGTTCTTCTTCTTCTATGTCTTTAAGATGTGCAATCAGGCTGTTTATTTGTGTTTTTTCTTGTTTCCTAATGTGTGCTTATATGTCTATGAAATTCCTCTCAGTACTGCCTTAGCTGTGTCCCAAATATTTTGATAGCTTGTGTCTTTATTTCCATTGAACTTTTGAAACATTTTGATTTCTTTCTTTATGTCCTCTTTGACCCAGTAGTTGTTAAGGAGTGTACTGTTGAGCTTTTGGGACTATTACTAATTTGGGGACTATTACTAATCTTTTGTTTATTGTGAAGTGTTTAATTCCACTGTGGCCTGAGTAGATGCTTGAGATGATTTCAATGCTCTTGAATTTGCTGATGCTGTCTTTGTGTCTTAACATATGGTCCATCCTTGAGAATGACCCATGTGGACTTGAGTAAAATGTGTATTCCAGTGTCTTGGAATGAATGACTCTGAAAATGTCCAATAGTTCTAGTTTATCTCCTCATTTAGCTCCCTTATATCTTTATTGATTTTCTGTCTGGATGATCTGTCAATTTGAGAGAGTGGGGTGTTGAAATCCCCTACCATGACTGTGTTGCTGTTAATATATTGCTGTAGCTCTTTCAGTAGACGTTTGATGTATTTAGATGGCTTCTCATTGGGTGCATAGATGTTAATAATTGTTAAGTCCTCTTGATTGATTGATTTCTGTGCATTAAGTAGTGTCCATTCCTATCTTTTTTAATCTTATCTATTTTAAAGTGTATTGTGTCAGATATGAGAATTGCTGTCCCTGCCTTTTTTTGTGTGCCATTGGCCTGTATAATTGTTTTCCATCCTTTCCCTCTGTGTCTGTGTTTGTCTTGTTGAGTTAGATGAGTTTCCTGTAGACAGCATATTGTTGGGTTGTGTTTTCTACTGCATCTCCCTACTCTGTGTCTTTTAATAGGTGAATTCAGGCCATTGACATATATTGGTATCAAAATTGAATTTATTTTAACAACATTCTTGTATATTTTTAGAGTGTTCTGATATATGGCCTATTTATGGTGGTCTGACTGTTTATAGGAGAACTTTCAGAACTTCTTTCATGGCTGGCTTGGTGATAGTTGATTTCTTCAACTGTTGCTTGTCTAAGAAGGTTTTGATGCCTCCATCTAGTCTGAATGACAGTCTATCAGGACACAGTATTCTTGGTTGAAAGCCTTTCTCATTGAGTACTCAATAGATATCTTGCTATTCTCTTCTGGCCTGTAGTGTTTGTGTGAAGATGTCTGCTGCTAATCTTATGGGTTTTCCTCTGTAGGTGACTCTTTTTTTTTTTTCTTGCAGCCTTCAGGATCCTTTCTTTATCCTTATTCTTTTCCATTGTAAAAATGATGTGTCCTGGTGTCTTTAAGTCTGTGTTAATTCTGGTTGGGACCCTCTGGGCTGCTATAACCTTTATGTCTTTTATGTTGTCTAGACTAGAGAAGTTCTCAGGTATTATGGCCTGAAGAATGCTTTCTTCTCTCTCTCCCTCTCTTTCTTCCTCTGGTAAGCCAATAATGTGTATATATATATATTTTTGAAGTCATTCCATAGGTCTCTGTTGTTGTTTTCAGTATCTCTTAATCTCATTTTGAGATCTTTTGCTTCTTTTTTAGTTGCCTCTAATTTGTCCTCAGTCTTGCTAATTCTGTCTTCAGCCTCATTGATTCTATTCTCTCTCCCCTCTACTGTTTTCTGGAGTTCATCTACTTTGTTACTCTGTTCTGGTACTGTTTTAGCTTGTTCATCTAGTTGTGTTCTTAGCTCAGGTATTTCAGCTTTCAACTCTCTAATAACCTTGAGATAATTAGTGTTTTCTTCTAGAGTCTCATTTGTTGTTTCTGCATTTCTGGTGGCAATTCTTTAGAACTCTTTACTCAGTCCTGTGCTTATTTCCTTAACTAGTGTTTGGATGTTGACCTCATTATTTTGTGGTTCAGCCTTTGGGGGGCTTTTCAGCTGCACTCTTGTCCTGATTCATTTCTACAATATTTCATCTTGTTTATTTAAACATTTTATATAGTATGTTATGAGGGCACTCTCTCATTACTTTTCAAATTACTGATGACTATTGTTTGGATAGACTTGTGTCTAAGTAAGGTAATTAAAGATTTCACAGTTCAGGAAGTTAACAGTTGTTTCAATAGTATTTTAATCCCTGATTTGGAGCTCAGTGGCTTAAAAGCCTCTTTTGTGCTTTTTCTTCCCTATGGCTATGGGAGCTTGAGGGTTTTTTAACTATATGTATGCTTCTTAGCTTAATCACTGACTCCTGGCCAAGAGATAAATCAGGGTGTGACAGAGATAATCCAGTGGTTATGCAAAGAGACTTTCACAGCCCTACCACTATGCCATGGAGGTATAGGTCTTCTCCTGAGTTTCCTTGTTACTTCTCTGTATGCTGGTGTCAGCACTGGGCCTCCCTGCCACTGCTCCAGATTCTGAGGGTAGCAGCAATGGAGAATCAGAGTTGTATTTGGTGAGACTCTGCGGAGTCCTCTCCTCCCTTCAGCAGTCCTCTTGTTGGTGGAACAGACTGGAGGTGTGTCTCAACTGATAAATTTGCAGGACTGTTACCAGCCCCTTAATCTCTTCCTAGGCTCCTTTCTGTCCACCAGCCACACGTGTTTGCACTCACAGGTGATTTGGTGGGTTCCTGAAGTTGTTCTAGTCCTGTCTTATTTCAGTCCCAGTTGGTCTCCTTTGGTATTCCTAGTTGATCCAGGAGGGGAGAGGAGAGAAACACATTTGCTGCTGCTCTTAGCCCCGCCTCCTGAAGTCCAAACCTGAACTTCATATTTTTAAGTCCAGTTCTGTAGCCACTGTGTCACTTCCTAGGTTGCACAAATTAACTGTTTTGTTTGAAACTGACTGACAATTAAAATAAAAAACTAAAGCCGTGGTATTCAATTAAAGTACAGCTTAGAGAAAAATTCTAGCACTACCATATGTACTTTATAAAAGGAGATCTCAAATCACTCATTTCAAAATGATTACTAGAAAATTAAAAGCTTTACAAGAAGCAGAAGAAGGTCAGAAAATTAGCTCCCTTGGATTATGTGCTTTCTTTGTTCAAACATGGCTTAACCTTTAAAAAATAATAAAATGTATTGGATCTTGTCAAAGGCTTTCTCTGCATCTACCGAAATAACATGTATACCTTTATTCATAGCAGCACATTTTGTAATAGCCCAAAC
The DNA here is from genome assembly GCF_950295315.1 of Erinaceus europaeus. Lineage (NCBI taxonomy): Eukaryota > Metazoa > Chordata > Mammalia > Eulipotyphla > Erinaceidae > Erinaceus > Erinaceus europaeus. The sequence continues at coordinate 92,313,712 of NC_080170.1, read as the reverse complement.
CAAAGCAACCTAGATGTTCAACAATAGATGTGTGGCTAAGGACATTGTGGTATATACACAAAGGAATACTGCTCAACTATTAAGAATGATGAAGGTACTTTCTTCACCAAATTTTAGATGGATTTTGTATGAATCATGGTGAGATAAGCCAAAAAGAGAAGGATAAATACGGGATAATCTCACTCATGGATGTAACCAAAGGAATAAGAACCGAAAGGGGAAAAATAAAGAAAACTTGTGCTGGTTTAGTGTGTTTCACCAAGGCAAAGGACTTTAAGGAAGGAGTCCAGGGAGGTGGTAGTAGGACGGAGATTTTAGGTCCTGGTACCTGAATTGGACCTAATTTGGAGGTAGGTGAACTTTGCAGATGCCTATCTTGATGAGTTGAGAAATTATGCCAAAAATTATATTGTAAACTATTAACCTCACAATAAGAAATAAAGAAAATAATAAACAGAAAAGTATATGTTTTTTCCTCCCTCACTTGCTTTTTTTTAAAATTTTTTATTTAAGAAAGGATTAGTGAACAAAAACATAAGGTAGGAGGGGTACAACTCCACACAATTCCCACCACCCAATCCCCATAACCCACCCCCTCCCATGGTAGCTTTCCCATTCTCTAGCCCTCTGGGAGCATGGACCCAGGGTCATTGAGGGCTGCAGAAGGTAGAAGGTCTGGCTTCTGTAATTGCTTCCCCGCTGAACATGGGCGTTGACTGGTCGGTCCATACTCCCAGTCTGCCTCTCTCTTTCCCTAGTAAGGTGTGTCTCTGGGGAAGCTGAGCTCCAGGGCACATTGGTGGGGTCTTCAATCCAGGGAAGCCTAGCCAGCATCCTGGTGGCATCTGGAACCAGGTGATTAAAAAGAGAGTTAACATATGAAGCCAAACAATTTGTTGAGCAATCATGGATCCCAAGCTTGGAATAGTGGAGAGGAAGTGTTAGGGAGGTACTCACTGCAAACTCTAGTGTACTTCTGCTTTCAGGTTCACTTGCTTTTTTTAATGTAGCGCCCAGAATGAACTCAGTGCCTTACATGTGTGCAATGCTGCTGAGCAGTCTCTTGGCTCTAATAATTCTTTTTTTAATTTAGAGAAAGGGGTAAATAGACAAGAGAAGAGAGACACCATAGCTCCACTATCCGTGAGATTCCCCAGTGTGGTTCATGGTATTCCTCTGTGGTGCCAGAGTCCAGACCCAGTATCCTGTGAATGTGAGAAGCACACTCTACCAATTTTCTCTCATCCACAAAAAATCTCCAGTAATTGGGTATAGGATTATTGATTAGTTAAAAAAAAAAAGAAAAAGAAATCACTATAGTAGTTATATTTTATCTTAAAAAAGGAATTCATATTAAATGCCTATTTTGTGCCATTTAATTTGTTAGTGATAGTATAGCTTTCTTTTTGTCTGTGTTCTTAGTGTCACATACATCTGAATGTACAGAGTACTTATATTAGGTAAACTCATACAAAAATCACATTTAAAACTAAATAGTTTTAATATCACAAATAGCTACACAGGTGATAGAGCAGATGGTTTGATGATGAGACAACTGAGAGGTAAACAGAGTAGGAAGCTCCTTTCAGCAGCCAGAGAATCAAGGAGGAGGTGGACTGTGGTTCCCGTCAAACAGGAGCTGGTATTCTTAAGGAAGTATAAGTATTTACCAGGCCAACATACATTTCTTATAGTTAATTAGTTGCTATGGTACCAAAAAATAGCATAAAATATAATTCAAATGCAGAAGCAATCAACAATCTTTTTTTTCATTTTATTTTTAATTTTATTTAAAAATGCAACTGAATTAATGGCAGGTGACGTGTTAAAGCAACATAGTGATGTTGCATTAGTATAAGATACCAATTTTTTTCCCCTTTTTGTGAACTTCTCTTACAGTGGAGAACTCCTTCCCTCCTACCTTCCCTGGAAATCATCTCCTTTGTGTCATGAAACTTTGGATGAACTTGAAGATATACTGGATAAGGTATATTGTATCAAATCAAAAGACAATACACTTTATCCAGTCCATATTTCACTCTGTTTCTTCCCTACTTCTCCTCATATATGAAGTCCTGGTTATAACTGAGATCATTCAGTATTTGTCCTTCTTCTTTTGGCTTATCTCAATTAACATATGTTCAAGTTCCATCCAAGATGACACAAAGAAGATGACTTCATCACTTTTGACAGTTAAGCAGTATTCCATCCTGTGTATATACCACAATTTGTTTTAGCAATTCATCTGATGTTGGACGTCTGGGTTGCTTTAGGTTCTGGCAATTACAAATTGTGCTGCTATGATTATAGATATACATGCATCTTTTCTGATAGACGCTTTGGGTAACTTTGCTTTGGGTAAATCTCCAGGAGAGGAATTTCTGGATATTAGGGTAGGTCCATTTCTTGTATGCTGAGAAGTCTTCAGACTGATTTCCACAATTAGACTCCCACCAGCAGTGCAGAAGTGTCCCTTCCTGATTTATGACACACGTGCAGGTGTAAAGTGGTATCTCATTGTTTTTATTTGAATTTTTCTGATGATCAGTTTTTTAGAGCACTTTTTCATATATCTGTTGACCCTCTGAACATGTCTTTCTAGGTGAAATTTCTGTTCATGTCCTTGCCCCATCTTTTAATGGGGTTGCTTTCTTTCCTCTTTCTTTCTTTCTTTCTTTCTTTCTTTCTTTCTTTCTTTCTTTCTTTCTTTATTTCTTTCTTTCTTTCTTTTTTCTTTCCTTCTCCTTCTCCTTCTCCTTCTCCTTCTCCTTCTTCTCCTTCTTCTTCTTCTTCTTCTTCTTCTTCCTCTTCTCCTCCTCCTCTTCCTCCTGTTCCTCCTCCTTTTTGTTGAGCTTATTGAGCTCTTTCTGTATTTTGGTTTTAGTCCTTTGTCTGAGATGCTTTGTATAAAGACCTTTTCCCACACTGTAGTATGTCTTAGTGTTTGGGTGGTGATACCCTTTGCTGAATAGAAGCTTTTCAGTTTGATTTAGACCTGTTGGTTATTATTTTATTGTATTTCAATCTTTGAAGGTTTTTTTGAAGCAGAGGTTGTGAAGTGTCCTGCCAATGTTTTCTTCTATGTATTTGACAGTTTCTGGCGTAATAGCCATGTTCTCCTTCAACCATGTTTTCTTCCTTTATCTGTCTAATTTGTTGAGGTTATGTAAAATATATTATATACCTAAAAGCAGATAAGATATTTGGTCTGGAATGTTCCTGTATTATATAAATTTTCTTTATTACAGAAACAATTAGAAAATATCATTTTAAAGTAATTTACTATGGCAGAGTAGGACAATTTGTTAATTAGAGAAACATTCTTAGCAAAGTGCTCACAATATTAAGCTAATATTTCTAGGATGATTAATCAGTGATGTGCAAAGTGAATAAAAGAGATATATTAGAAGGCTATTAAAGCAATTAACTTATAAGATAAGAACACCATTGACAATACTTATTACTAGTGAAATGAATGGAATGATAGAATACATGCTTAAAAGGTGATGTCTTCTTGATTAATAACATAAGTAATGTAATTTACAAATCAGTGGTCTAAAAGAAAGAAGGTTTCAATAATGACTTCAAGTTGCCTTGAATTCAGAAGGCATAGAGATATAGTAATGTCTATTATAAATAGTTATGGGTAACAAGGAATGGAGCTTGAGGGATAACTAATCTGGTAGTTACATAAAGTATAAGATAGTGATAAATACCCCGCTATAACAATGCACAGCAAGAGTGTAAATTTAAAACCTATAAAGCCTTCAAACTGGATGAGCATTTGTCAATGGGTGCATTAAACCTAATCATAGGCGCACTATATTCTGGCCCAGCTAATTAGTTTATAAAATACCTTAAATGAACAAAAATAATATGAAAGGGCTCATTAAGAATTGTTTCTGAGGAGGTGTTGCCTGCTCAAAGGCCAGGAGGACCTGAGGCTGCTAGAGAACCCTTGGCAGATGTATTGCTGCCATTGAGCATTGGCCCGTTTGAAAGTTCTGGAGAAGCTCAGTCATCAGTATGTCCAATACAAACTGACTATGTTAAGACATGGAGAGGGTGCTTGGAATAAAGAGAAACATTTTTGTATCTGGGTGAATCAGAAACTTAACAGTGAAGGCATAGAGGAAGCTTGGAACTGTGGGAAGCAACTCAAAGCTCTGAACTTCAAATTTGATCTTGTATTCAAGTCCATCCTCAGTCGGTCCTCCACACCACCTGGCTGATCCTGGAAGAACTAGGGTAGGAATGGATTCTGGTGGAAAGCTCCTGGCATCTCAGTGAGCATGAGAAGATAGCTTTGAATCACGGAGAAGAACAAGTGAGGCTCTGGAGAAGAAGTGACAATGTGACCCCATGACCAACTGATGAATCTCATCCTTACTACCACAAAATCTGCAATGACTGGAGGTACAAAGTCTGTGATGTACCTCTGAATCAGCTGCCAAAATCTGAAAACCTCAAGAATGTTCTGGAGAGACTCCTTCCGTTTTGAAATGGCAGGATTGCATCGGCGTCCTAAGTGGCAAAACCATTCTCATTTCTGCTCTCTGAAAATAGTAGTAGAGCACTCCTGAAGCATTTGGAAAGTATCTCAGATGAAGACATCATTAACATCATACTTCCTATTGGAGTACCCATTCTCCTGGAGCTAAATGAGAACCAGCATGCAGTCAGGTCTCACCAGTTCTTGGGTGGCCAAGAGGCTATTCAAGCAGCCATTTAGAAAGTAGACAATCAAGGAAAAGTGAAGCAAGCTAAAAAAAATAAGTGTTTCTCAAGTGTTAACTGGGAATACTTTTCAAAAATGATAGCATAATGTGTGTTTTGGGTGCTGATATTTCTCTTCTGATTTTTCCAGACTTTATTAGTGCTACACTGTGAGGGATAGGACTCTTGTAGATGATGACTTCTCTTGATCCTGATAAAGGATCACGACTGTTCTTGTCACAAGATTTGTGAGTCAACTTTCCTTTTCCTTTAACCAGAGCACTCTTCAGCTCTGGCTTATGGTGGTGTGAGGGATTGAACCTGGGACTTTGGAGGCATGAGAGTCTGTTTGCATAACCATTGTGCTATCTACCCTCCGCCCCTGAGTCAACTTTCCTATTAGTCCTATTTGCAGTAGTCACTAAACTTATAAGCAGGAGGCATTATTCAGGGCCTTGAGTTTCTAAGATGGGGAAGTAGCAAGTGGAGGTGAAGTTTAAGGTACAGTCACCATTAACAGTCACTACTTTATTCTTTGAGTAAGTAGTTTACTTTGTATTTAAGACTTTATGGGATATTAGTAGGAGATATTAGATAATCAGTTATACTTGAGTATTTATTATTTGTCTTTTCATTTAGGAAAATGGATGTTTTGACAATTAAGACCACAGGCCCATTAAGTGGGAGAGTCACAAATAGCTTCCTCCATGATTGTCAATGATGAACAACAAGGTCCACTTACCTTGGCACTAGTCTAGAGATTTTTTTGTTTTTGTTTGTTTTGTTTGACATTTGGAAGTATTTCTCTCTGACTGCTAGAATCAGCAGCTAGAATCAGCAGCAGATACATAACAATAACTGTTCTCTTTCGTTTGGGGGATTTTCATCTTTGAGTACTTAATTAGCTTAAAAATAAAGTTCTGTATTCAAAAATTTTAAAAAAGAGTGGTTTCTAATTCACCAATAAGGATAAAACTAAATCTTTTGCAATAGTGGAGAGGAAGTGTTGGGGGGGGGGGTACTCACTGCAAACTCTAGTGTACTTCTGCTTCCCCCCAACACTTTCTCTCCACTATTCCAACCTTTGGGTCCATGATTGCTCAACAGTTTGTTTGCCTTTGTATGTTAACTCTCTTTTCAGTCACCAGGTTCCAGATGTCATCAGGATGCCGGCCAGGCTTCCCTGGACTGAAGACCCCACCAATGTGTCCTGGAGCTCAGCTTCCCCAGAGACACACCCTACTAGGGAAAGAGAGAGGCAGACTGGGAGTATGGACTGACCAATCAATGTCCATGTTCAGCGGGGAAGCAATTACAGAAGCCAGACCTTCCACCTTCTGCAATCCACAACAACCCTGGGTCCATGCTCCCAGTGGGATAGAGAATGGGAAAGCTATCAGGGGAGGGGATGGGATATGGAGATTGGGTGGTGGGAATTGTGTGGAGTTGTACCCCTCCCACCCTATGGATTTGTTAATTTATCCTTTCTTAAATAAAAAATAACTTTTAAAAAAAGGTAAAAAAATAAATATTTTGATTTTCTTATATGATTGACATGAATGAATATTGGTTTTGCTCAAAGAGAATAAATCCAGGATTTACAAGGCAGTAGTTGAATACAACTTGTTGGCTTCATCCAAAATTTTCTTCTACATGATTGTCTTTTTTTTTTTAACATGAGTGCTTTTTTTGAAGATATGTACAATACTTTCCCCTAATACCATAAAACCCTTATAAGAGTGGAGTACATTTCACAGCTTATCCTTCAGCATGTTTAATTTTAATTTGTAATTAACAATAACTCATTTGAGAATTATACTGTGGTGTTTCTTGGCTTTGAATTTTCATTGAGTCATTTTTTTATGAAAAATTACAAACTACTAGGAGGGAATGATATTTGTTTGTTCCCATGGATAATTGTCTCTAAATAAACTCAGAGTAGCTAAATGAATATGAACAGATGGAAATAAATTGATGGAAGTTTACTACAGTTCCTCTTAGCTCCTGTTTATTTGTCACCAGCAGTATATCTTTCTGTCTTACTATGTCTGTAATTTTATGCACTTGAACTTTAACAATATCAATTACATTTCTCTTCAGTGTCTGCATAAAACAGTTACAAGGTAGAGCTTTCAGCCCACAAAGCCACAGATATAAGAGAGACCTATCATATTTCTCTTAAATTCTATAGGAAAGATGGGCACACATATAGGTTGAACTGCCTAACCATATTCAGGTTTACCTAATCTCAATTGAAATCAGGATGTTAAATATCATTCCCTACTCCTGGTTTACAGGTGGGGAAAATAAAGCCAGAGTAAGGAAAATAAATTGGCCTAGTGTATAGTCAGTCATTCATAGAAACTAATTCCACAATTTGTTATTAGGTGATAAGCACAGGCTGACCATTGTTAAGGTCTCTGTAAATACCATAGTGACAAAGCATATTATTGAAGAAGTTCTCTGAGTCATTCAAAAACCTAAAATGATATAACTAAATAAGCTGAAACTTCAAAGAGGAGTTCTGATTAAATCCTATTGTTGATGTTAATACTTAACAGTTTTTTTAATTAATTATGTTATACCTTTTCTTGGTCAAATTGACATGGGTTTAGTTTTCATTTGAAAATATGTGTGACGTTCTAACAATTAAAAATAAGTTACATCAGGAGTTGGGCGGTAGCTCAGCGGGTTAAGCGCACGTGGCGAAAATCACAAGGACTGGAGTTAAGAATATCGGTTGGAGCCCCTGGCTCCCCACCTGCAGGGGAGTCGCTTCACAGGCGGTGAAACAGCTACGCAGGTGTCTTTCTCTCCCCCCCCTCTGTCTTCCTCTCCTCTCTCCATTTCTCTCTGCCCTATCTACCAACGACGACATTAATAACAACAGTAATAACTATAATAATAAAAAAACAATGGCAACAAAAAGAAAATAAATATTTTTTAAAAAGTTACACCTATGTAGAATAAAAAGGTTAATAAAGGTTATATTGTGTTAAAGTGGACTTTTATTCAGTATGATTGATATCCTCTAAGAAGTGTATAAGGGCAGAGGGATACACTCAGAAGATGATAGGAGGATTCACTAAGAGAGTGTCATATGACAATGGAGACAAGACAAGGAATACCAAGGATTGCTGGCAATACTGGAAGCAATGAAAAAGGCCTAGAACAGATTAGAAATATCGCTCACCAGGTTGTAGGACACAAGCTGAAACTTCATGTTTCATCTGAGTAAAAAAGTGATTCAGAGCACAGCTATAGCACATACATCAGACACAGAAAGAAGGAAGGAAAGAAAGAAAGAAAGAAAGAAAGAAAGAAAGAAAGAAAGAAAGAAAGAAAGAAAGAAAGAAGAAAAAGAAGGAAGGGAGGAAGAATAGAAGGGAGTTAGGAAGGAAGGGAGGTAGGAAGGAAGGAAGGGAGGCAGGAAGGAAGAGAGATGGAGGAAGGAGAAAAGAAGGTAGAACACACACTTCATATAGTTTTCAGAAATTGCATGGTTCTATTAACTATATAATTTTGGACTTCCTGCCTTCACCGCTGTGTGAATGAACTTCTACTGTTTCCAAATGCCTCGTTTGTAGTACTCTGTTGTAGAAGTTATAGGAGACTAATACAGAAGTTAAGCATATAGCACTGAAAAAGAATTTGGCGTTTCTGAGTATAATTTCTGACTGTTATCTTTAAGTGTATAAAAGCTCAAGTGATTAGGAAACACAAACATTTTGTCAATGGGTTGAGGCTGCAGATTACCGAGCATAGTTATTGCAGATGGGCTCAGGGGAGAGACCATCCATAGCACCAAACTTAGATAGATTGACACAGGGAACTCAAGAATAGCAGCCATAGCAGCTGGTACAAGATTTTCAGGGTTTTGATTCTTCTCACCTAGGAGCATCTTCGTAGTGGGAAAAACCATGATATTTAAGATGCTAATATTTATTCTTAAAGAATAGCAAAATCAAAAGAGTATTTTGTGCTGTTCAGGTAACCAGGAATATGCCCAAAATGGTTCTCCTAGCATTCTTCTACCCTAAAATCCCTAATCTCATCCAGTCTGATCCTACTTTCTGGTTCCTGTTCATTAAGCATCTTGTCTCAACTTAGGTTATGGCACCTTCCAGGCACCAGGCTGCAGATGCAACCATGACACCACCTGAATTCTCTGAGCAGATGACCTCACCAGTGTGTCGTGGACCCTCGCATCTCCAGAGCTCTGGTCCACTAGGGAAAGATAGAAACACGCTGGGGATTTGGATCAACCTGCCAATGCCCATGTCCAGTAAAGAAGCAATTACAGAAGCCAGAACTCCTACCTTCTGTTCTCCATAAACAACCTTGATCCATACTCCCAGTGTGGGAGAAGTGATAGGATGAAGATAAGAGGACTCTGCACTCTAGCTCCATCAGCACACAGACAGAGAGCAGGAAAAGGAGAGGGACATATGGAGTAGTTATGATTGATGTCATGAGTGGCTTAGAGGGGAAGAGAGAATTGAATCAGGAAAAGAAGGGACAACTATGTATAAATGTGGACAGATAGCTGTAGAGAAGATGGTTGGCCCATGTCTCCAACTTTAGGGGAACTGTGGGGAATTGCAGTGGGGAGAGTGAAGATTCAGAACACTGGTGGTGGGAATGGTGTGGATTCAAACCTCTGTTGACATGTGATTCTGTAATATAAAAATAAAATTAAAAAATTAAAAAATAAAATACTGGGGCCAGGTGGTGGCGCACCTGGTTAAGAGCACATACTACAATGCGTAAGGACCCAGGTTCAAGCCCCTGGTTCCCACCTGCAGGGGGAAAGCTTTGCAAGTGGTGAAGCAGGGCTGCAGGTCTCTCTCTCTCTCTCTCTCTCTCTCTCTCTCTCTCTCTCTCTCTATTTCCTTACCTTCTTGATTTATGACTGTCTGTATCCAATAAATAAAGATAATAAAAAGAATTTAAAAATAAATAAAATAAAATACTGTTTCAATTTGCTATTCATTAAGAAAAAATTTTAAAAAGATGAGTCAGTAAGGGAAGAGAGGGAAGGACAAGCACACAAAGAGCATCTCTAAAATGTAACTGAAAAAAAGGGGAAAATGTAGAATGTTGTAATAAAGTGGATAACAAAGAATGAGAAAGAATGGGAAGGGCTGATTTAAGATAGATATGTGAAAAAGGAAGACAAGATGGAAGTGGAAAAAGAGTAAGAATTAAATTTGGGAGAAAATATCTAGTTTTCTCAACCAGTATGTCTAGGCTTCTGACAGATTGAATATACCGGGATGATCAGGACAGATCACCATAAAACATACCATTTTGGCATATATACATTTTGGCATATTATATTTCAAGGTAATATAATTCAAAGTTTTTGTAGACTCCAGAAAAAATATTCTTATCACTTTTTTTTTAACTTATAGAAATTTAAAAGGTTGGGGTATTTTCCTAATTTAGGTCTATCTCTAGAAATAACTTATGTATCAGAGAAATCTATGTATACAGTAAGGCATACATCTAGTTAAAAGAATGTGCACTTTTTATTATGAGTTGTACCTTCCTTCCTTGAAATTTCAGACCCCTGTGTTATGTCTTGGTCCAGGCTAAGTGTCCTTGTGTTGTCATATATCCTTGACAATTTACACTCAGATAGGTTCTCTATGTCTATACAATTGATTTTTTTCCTATTACTCTGTTCAGTGTTAATTTTATTATTTACCAGCTTGAGAAAATCTTGGATGTGTTTTTTTCATATCCAAGGATATGAGAAAAGGGAGGGGGAGGGGGTTCTCTCTAACTCTGTACTTTCTAGAAACGCTATGGAGGTGACATATGCAAAGGAAAGAATGCCTTTGTCCTGGAAGAAATAGGAGAGAAGTCAATGGAGAGTTAAATATAAAACATTGTTTTTTAGGGTGAGGAGTGATATTTGATCTTTTCCCACTTAGTACATTTGTAATCAATTATGTGGAAATAATATATTGTTAACATATTTCAACTTAACTTGCAATAAATACTACCTCACATACCATTAAGTTCCTTAAATTCAGAGGCAGACATGAGAGAATTCATCAACCCTTTAGTGAATACTTTTACTTCATTCTATTTAAAAGCAATTAATATTTAAAATGACCTATTTTAAGATACTATATCTCTGATGGACTCCAAATGTCTTTAAGAAGTTTCGGAGGATTGATTTTACAACCAACACTGTGAATGCATATAGCAACTACTGAAATGTTCACTTTAAAATATCTGAAATAGTAAGTTCTGTTATACAGATTTAACAAAAATGTCTAAAATGTAATTTAAAAGTTGGATTTATCTGTAGAGCACATTAGTTCATAAATGAAAGTCTAGGTTCAATCCCTAACATATAGTGGACCAGAGTTCTAATCTGTTGGCTTTCTGACAGGTTTTCTATTTAAAAATTAAAATACGGGCTAGGTGGTAGTGCACCTGGTTGAGCACACACAGTGTGCAAGGACCCAGTTTCAAGTCCCTGGTCCCCACCTGTAGGGGAAAAGCTTTGTGAGTGGTGAAGCAGGGCTGCAAGTGTCTCTCTGTCTCTCTCCCTATCTCCCCCTCCCTTCTCAGTTTCTGGCTGTCTCTATCCAATAAATAAATAAAGGTAATCAAAATTTTTAATTAAAATTAATTGTTTAAAAAGTACTTTAGGGGTTGGGCGGCAGCGCAGCGGGTTAAACGCACATGGTGCGAAGTGCAAGGACCAGCATAAGGATCCCAGTTCCAGCCCGGCTCCCCACCTACAGTGGGGGTCGCTTCACAGCTGTGAAGCAAGTCTGCAGGCGTCTGTCTTTGTCTCCCCTTCTCTGTCTCCCCTCCTCTCTCGATTTCTCTCTGTCCTATCGAACAACATCAACAACAGCAATGACAACCATAATAATAATGACAACAACAAGGGTAACAACAAAGGCAACAAAATGGGAAAATGGGCCTCCAGGAGCAGTGGATTTGTAGTACAGGCACAGAGTCCCAGCAATAACTCAGGAGGCAAAACAAAAAAAAAAAAGTACTTATTTAGTAAAGAGAGACACAGGTACAGAGAAGAGAGAAAGAACCAAAACAACACTCTGTCACATGCACTGCCTTGGATTAAACTCAGGACCCCAGGCTTGAGAGTCTAGGGCTAATCTACTGAACCACCTCACAGGCTGCAATTATTTTTAAAAAGTAAAATAAAAGACCTGCCTAGAGTACCAATGGATCCAAAATAATAATGATTCAGGAGACAGCAGTTGTTTAGATTATAATAAAACTGATATAAATAAATTTAAATTGCAAAACCTGAACACCAACCCTAAAGCAAAGTTTTTACATGTGTAAGCACCTTACATAGGGTAATGTGGAGTACTGTGAATGTAATAAGATAGTTGCCTAGGAGATAAAATTTTATAAAAATAAAAGAGTCTGCTTCTAGAAGTAATAATCACTCATCAGCTTGCTAAATGAATCTACAAAATTCCAAACCTTAAATTTTATTGATTTTTTGTATTTATCTCTAAGATTCAGATGCTAGAAATCATGTGCTTTGTTTGTATTCTGTTAGTAAATAATCCCCAGATCTTTTTATTCTTTCTTTACTAGTTATAAAATCCAGGTATTTCATACTGCCTTTACCAAAGCCCCAAGTAAGTGCCAGTAGCTCTTCATTTCATTCTTCCTTTACCAGAAATTGTTGGGTTTTTACGTAATTTCTGAGTATAAGAGCCTCTTGTCAGGTAAATAGTTAACCAGATAGGGTATGTGTACAGCCCAGGGTTAATCCCCTACACTTTGTGGGAGGACCACAACACTGTTGGAAACTCTAGCACTGTAGTGTCTCTCCCTTACTTTCTATTTTTATTTATCTGAAATGAAGAATGAAAATATCAGCCCAAGAGAGATAAAACTGTGTATAGGGGAAACCCTGTCTCCTATCTACATTTATATTGGGGGAAAATCCCTCATAAACATGCCTATAAAGGGAAAAAATATATACTTTTGAATTTTAAGTCAATATTACATATGATAAGAAATTGTGGAAATGTACACTTTTAACAACAAAAATCTGTAAAAAAAAAAATTACTTTTTACTCAACAAAGTGGTATTGGAGTGTTAAAAAATGTGAAAATTTGGGAGCTACTTTCTTCCCTGATCCAAATTTCTGGTCCTTTTTCCAGCCATGACATCTCCCTAGACAATAACTTGGGTCGACTTGCATATCAGATGTCAGGCTCAAAAAACAAACAAACAGAAAACACTAGTATAGTCATGGGCCCTACCAGACAAAGGACACTGAAGCTTCAACATCACTGAAGCAGAATTCCACATCAAGAAGAAGGTTGTTTGATAGATTTAGATAGAAAACAGCCCACTGTAAGCCCCGTCCTTCTCACATTTAAAGAACTCTACCCCCCTTCTCCCCCCCCCAAAAAAGAAATTTACCCTAAATAGTCCAGGGAAAAATAACAGATATCCAAATGGAGAGAATGAGAGAGCAAAGGATTGAGTACCACTTGTCTCAAAGTGTCAAGGGACAGTTGCATGCTCATCCATTAGGTTTTCTTGTGATGGGAACATTTATTTATTTTTGCCACCAGAGTTGTCACTGGGATTCAATACCTCCATAACTCCGCTGCCCATGGTTGTCATTTCCCTACTCTCCTCTCCTCTTATGTCCTCTCCTCTCCTCTCCTCTTCATCTTTATCCTCTCTTCTCCTCTTTTTCTCTCTCTCATTTCCTCTCTTCTCCTCTTTTATCTCAAATCCCCTCAAATCCTCTTCCCTCTCCTCTAGTTCTCCTTCTCTAAAAACCATCCTTCCTTATTTCCTTCCTTCCTTTTGACAGAAAAGAGAGAGAAACCAAGAAACAAGGAGGTAGAGAGAGAAACACCTGCAGCACCACTCCACCACTTGTGAAGTGTCTCTCCCTCACTATTTTTATCTAAAATGAAGAATGAAAAAAAAATCAGCCCTATGGGTATGGACTGGGGGCTTGAATCTGGGATTAATAATATAATAATAATGAAATGTGTTTTAACAAATGCACCACTGACTAAATATATAAATATATGACTAAATGATGAAGTGATGGAAACATTTAAATTGTAGGCTCACCCATTCACACAACCCTACTCCTAGCCTTTTGAGGAATGTGGATCCATTAAGTATCATTGTTTATGCTCAACTGAGTAGTCTGAATACAAAAGAAGCAAAACATCCCTCAAACTAACTTTACTACAAAGACTGATGTTTTGATTATTTAAGAGGGGACTAAGCAGTGACTGATAACTGGTTTTAACCATAAAGTGAAAAGTGCCAGTGAACAGAAGGTCTAAAGTCAACAGATCTTTAGTTTTCCAGGAGGGAAACCTAGCTATTTACATTATTAAGTGAAATGTCTTCTTCTTTAAAATAGTTGGCAACTGATTCAACTTTTTCAGCACTCAGTGAAGGTGAAAGTTCAAATATTCTATCTGCGGGTTGTACCCAGACTGTTTAGTCACCAAGTTGTGACCTCAGCTTTACATACTGAAAATTGAACATTTAAAGTAGAGGATACTAGGAAGACATTTAAAAAAGAGAGAGAGAGAGATTTGGTAGCTATTCTATGAAGTGGGAATTTATAGAGAGGCTATTCCTTAGGGGAAATTGTTTAGGGATGTTTGGGGCATTGTAAAACAAAACACCACTAGTGTTTTTAAAACTGGATTTCTATTCTTTTTTTTTTCCTTTGGATATAGGAGCATGCTAACACATAGAGTGAAAAGGAAACAGTATGATTATATAGGTTTACTCTTATAAATGACAAGTATTATATACTCAAGTCTTTAATGACAAAAATCATACTGGACTTCATAACAGAGTTTAGAACAAAACAACTCTTGAAGACTGACTAAAGTCTTCAAATGCCTTTCCAGGTTATTAATATTTTCAGCCAGTAGATCAGCTCAGCACAGTACAAATGTTAAAATGCTAAAAGATGGACTGAAGTTATTCCCAGATGCCTGCTTATTTTCTGATCTCCATCAGACACATATATGCACAAGTACACATACAAATGTTACCTTAGCTGCATAATAGGTACCCAATATTTACTACATATCATTGGAAAGGTATTTATTTATGAAACATTCTTCCAGACACTTCAATTTGTCTCCATTCAAGGGCAGAAATTGCTGTCATCCAATTGACTGTCTAGAATAATTTTAAAAATCAACCCTTAAGTAGAATGTCATTATAGAAGACCACAATGACACTGTTAACTATTTAACTCATTCAAATACAGTTTTAAAAAATAGTTCCAGCAGTCTTCATAGCACTATAATTAAAGAACAGCAGCTTATGATATTTTTCACTTAGAATGCAGTTTTATTTTTAAAAAGAGAGGCTTTGAAGTGCCTCTCCTACTCTCTGCAATACTGAATGAAATGGAGGGTCGATCTAGGGTACAGTCCTTGGCACAATCAAAAGCCAGATTTGAACAGTACTTTGGTTTAGACAAATGATATAGATTATAGATAGATAGATAGATAGATAGATAGATAGATAGATAGATAATAAGGAGATTATGGATGGATGATAGATTGATAAATGATAGGTAACAGATAATAAAACAATGCATAATTTTCAAGAAACAGTAAAATAAGTCACTATATTAGATACTGGAATAGTGGTTTCCTTTGAAAATAAGGGAGAAAGATGAGGTCAAAGTCTGGAGGGGACCAAAATGTTTTCTATTCCCAGTCTCAGGATGGGTGGTGATTATGATATGATCACTGTAACAATTACTGGGCTGTTCATATATGTTTTGTGTACTTTTCTGTATTCATGTTGAAGCCTAATAGAGTTAAGAGGAATTGCAAACAATAATATATACTGCTTCCACAGAACTCAGAATTACAGTGAGCACATTTGGAAAACATTTTTGTCTAGGTTTGTGAAATATCTTTGCAAGGAATATCCTAAAATTGCTAAGACAAAAACTGTAAGATTGCTTATTGAAGTAGGATGGCTTTTGACACTAATATGCATTGTTAAAAAGTGTACAACATGTCAAGAAATCTCTAAAACAGCAGAAATTTTCCCCATTCTTTATAAAACTCATATTTCTATGATCCTGAGTCCATACTTCCAGAGGGATAAAGACTAGGAAAGCTTCCAATGCAGGGGATGGGATACAGAAATCTGGCAGTGGGAATTGTGTGGAACTGTACTGCTCTTATTCTATGGTCTTGTCGATCATTATTAAATCAATGAATTTTAAAAAATCTCTTTTTTAAAAAAAGCTCCATTTTACCAGATTATTTCCTTGCTTGTGGATATTTCAGGAGTATTTGTAACTATCTCCATTAAATTACTTAGAAAATAACTGATATCATGGGCTCTGCAAAATCAATAGGTAATTGGTAGTATCCTTTGAAGTTCTCAAGTACAACTAAGAATTGAATCAAATTGATTCAAATACCTAGACTCATAAATAAGGGCAGTTTATGCATCAGGGCTGGGGGCTAATTGAAACAACTACTGTCTTTATTTTGTTATCAAGTCACATGTGATAATGTCATGATCACTGTTTTATTTTTGTATATGTGTTTGTATTGATTTGACAGTTAATCAAAAAAAAAGTGGGTTAGGAAAAATGAAATAATTTATAAATTCTCACCCATGAGGGATTTTGATAAACCAGTTTGCCTGCGTTATCTAGAAAAATCTGACAAAAATACGTTTCTCTTACATTAATGTTACATGAATTAATGGAAAATAAGTTACAATACTAGCTACATTTACAACTTGATAAGCTGATTTAGATGTGAATTGTTATTTTTTTAAGAATTTATTTATTGATTCATGAGAATGATAGGCAGAGAGAGAGAACCAGACATCACTCTGGCACATGTGCTACCGGGGATTGAACTCAGGAACTCATGGTTGAGAATCCAGTGCTTTATCCACTGTGCCACTTCCCAGACCACAGATATGAATAATTCTGGAAGCTTTCAAAAAAGACAAAGTATAATCCACATTGTTTTCCCACTACCTATAGTAGGGATATTAACAATGGCAGAGTATGTAAAAGAAGATGCTCAAAATGAGACTCTTTGTAGCTGCTGTTTTCAGTCACCAAATTGATTTAATTCAACTATCCTTTTCCCATCTAGAAATGAGGATAATATTAGAAACTGTCTCATTGAACTGTTGTGGATTTAAAATGAGCTATGGAAGATCTCTATATCTAAAATGTATTTATATTTCACCAAGCACCTTTTTTTTATAGAGGTATAAACCGAGGCTTAGAGCAGTGAAAAGAGCAAAATCTCAACTGAGAAAGTTGCATACATTTGATGTTCCTTTTTATTAAGAAAACTGATATTTTGTGTGAACGTGAATATTCTGATACTATGCTGTGAGTCGGTCAGCCTCTAGGAAGCTTGAGTAATAGGGGTTCTGAGTGGTATGAACAGAGGGGACTTGGTGGTTAGGAAGTGAGAGTCATTGCGGCATAATTTGAATTTTCATTCAATTATGGAGTCTTTTCATTGTTGCTGAAGATGATTTTTTTTCACTCAGAGTCTTCACAACTATTTTTAAACTTTTGAACTTATTACAAACATAATCCTTTCAACTAACTGTTGTCACATAATTTATTATTATTGAGATGATGGGATTCTCAGCAATAATAGATATAACACTTTTATTGATTAAGTAAATGATAGAACTTTGACAATTTCCAAATCTCCATCACTCAAATATTCATGAAGTCACATTCCAGCTTTCTGACTTTCAATTCTCTTTTTATCCAAAATAAACTTCCCTTGAATAGTTTTCCCCAACATGCAGTGCCTTATATCACAGGTGGAACATATTTCCAGGTTAATAATATAAAGACATTGCATGGAATAAAAAGAGATAGGTGTTAATTAAAAACATACAGGAAAATTCTTTGCAAGTTACAAAGTGCTGTGTAAATTTAAGGAGGTATTGAAATGTAGGAAGAAATCCATTCATTTGAATTATGAGATATTTTTTATCATGTACCTCTATACTAAAGTCAATGAAATATTAAAATATTAAAATAACCTAAGAGACAGACATTAATTTCATAGGAATCACAATCAAATCATAGAGGCAAGAATTATATCCATGATACAATGATATAAATATAATAATAATAGTACTGCTGATAATAACACATACATAAAGTATAAATTATAAATTACTTTGTAATAAAAGACAGAAGATCTTAAAAATGCAGAAAATACAAAATGTTATTTGAACTGATTTTTCTTTCTTTTTTTTTTTGCCTTGTGGGCTCAGTGACAGCACTATGAATACACCACTCTTAGGGCCACCCCCCCTTTTTTTCTATTGTATTTGATAGGAAAGAGAGAAATTGAGAGGGAAAGGGGAGACAGAGAGGGAGAGAGAAAGACACGTGCAGCCCTGCTTCACCGCTCATGAAGCGCCGCTGCTGCAGGTACTACGTGCTCTTAACCGGGAGCAAAGCCACCTGGCCCTCTCGAACTTAGTTTCAATAATGAATATTACTTTAAAAGTGGAAGAGAGAGTAAAAGATAATGAGCAAAAGGGAATGAATTAAAAATGGCCCCTGGACTTGCCAACATAGTATCCGTATCCATTAGCTATGGTAAAGAAGTGGAATATCTTAAATGCCTACAGATGAGCAATAGGAAAATCTTTAGATAATGAAAAATACCTGTACTACTACCTGACGGTCATATCTATCTGAAGTCCATGTTCATTTTGTCTCAGAGCTGCCCTTTCTCCATGTTATAAACCATAACCGCCGTTCTTTTCACATTTCTTTCATAAGCCTAAAATGGACTGAAGATATAAACAGATAAAATTCCTTTTAGACTGAATTAGAAAATAGAGACATATGCAAATGATTTCCCTGTCCCCACAAATTAAATACCACATGTATCACATATACTCTATTCATACATAGATTATGTTTACTGGTGATTCCTGGTGTATCTGATTTTTACCTAAAAAGTATGCATCTGAATTGTCTAGGACATGTTTTACATTTACCGAAAAAGAAACATTTCCTGGGATAACAGAGCTAGTAATATTCCCAATTCTTGAATGTTTTCAGAGGTTATAGGAGTAGTAATTTAGACTAGAACTCCTAGAAAACAAGACAAATAGTATCTACCTGGATGTGTTAAACCTACTTTAGTAAAGTCAAAAGCATATTTTTAAATTTTTTCATCCAGTTTAAATGATTTACATTTGCTTCACATTTACAGAAAAGGGTAAAATTTCCTGTCTAAAAGTACTTAATGAAAAATTCAGTCTATGGCATTGTAATAGAAATTATATTAGAATAAAAATATGATTTAAAACTGAAGATATTCAGTTACTGACAGATTCAAAAGCATATGAAAATTTCAAAACAGATGTAAGTCTTCATTATCATTACCATCATTATCACCAATATATTCAATGTGCTATTTATAATTTGGTAAGCAATTCTCAGTGATGACGTTGTGGTCTGAAGCATTTCTTAAAATATATTTTTTTAAATCAACCAAGATAAAGATTTAAGCATTGTCATTCACTAATCACAATTATATATATTAGGGTAGAAGAGAGAAAGAAGGAAAAGAAAAGTATTAAAAAAGAGAGAAGTATTTGCCTATCTGTTTGAAGATCATATAAATTTAGACATAACATTAGATTTTCAAGGAGCAATTTAAGGCCATTAATTGCTTTCCCCATCTGTCCACCCAATAGCCCCTATACTATGGAACAGTTGAGTCAATTTGAGGAACAAAGTGAATATTTGATATACATATTTGTAATAATTAAAACTTATCATTCAAGAAAATGTTAACTTTCAGAAACTATTTAGATTCTTTTTAAAAACATTTTTATTTATTTTCCCTTTTGTTGTCCTTGTTTTTTTATTGTTGTTGTAGTTATTATTATTATTGTTGTAGTAGTAGTTGTTGTTGTTGTTAGATAGGACAGAGAGAAGCAGAGAGAGGAGGGGAGGACAGAGAGGGGGAGAGACCTGCTTCACAACCAGTGAAAGGACCCCCCCTGCAGGTGGGGATCCGATCCGGGGGCTCAAACCAGGATCCTTACACTAGCCCTTGTGGTGTACTACTGCTGGACTCCCCAACTATTTAGATTCTAAATGGCAAAGCTTGAAATCTCCTCAAAGGTCACAGCATTGTAAGCCAGTCAAAACCACAGTCATTCACACTTTTCAGAAAGCTTGGCGCTAATTCAAGTGTTTAAGAAGAGGAGATGACTCTGAGGGCCAAGACCTTGCTTTCTATACTGTGGGTAATTTGCATGGATTTAAAAATAATTTTCTGTAAAACACTTTTGAGATATAAAACCAGACAATAGAGACATCTGGAAGTCAATTTTTGAATATATGAGGCAAAGTGACAGATTATTAAAGAGAACAATAATTAATGCAAAGAAAATTTAGAAATTGTTCCTTGTGTAATAATTCTAGAAGTGAGAATGTTAGAATTCACTTTATAAGTATAATATTTACTTGAGATTTACAAACAATTATATGCTTAATTTTCTCTTACTTTTATATAATCTGTTCAATGAAACACAGACGTGGAATACAGAATTTTAAGATCAGCCCCAAGAGTGAACACCCCATATGATTCTTTTCCATTGAGTGTTGGTGGCCTCTATGATTACTATAGGTGTCACTCTTATGATGTTATATTGCAAAAATAAAGCACTGCAGCCTCAGGTGGGTACTTGCTAGTGTGGCTGGGAAGAGAAAAGGTGCAGTATGGGATTGAAACAAAACATTCCAGGTTAAGAGCTCCAGCAATGTCAAGTGCTGTTTTCCCCTCTGCACAGCCAAGGAGTGCTAATTGAGAGAGAGAGGAGAACCTATGAGCTTTAAATCCAGGACTGTGGGGGTGTTAACTTAGTGAAAAAGGACACAGAACATTTCAGACAAAAAAATAGTCAGAATTTGTGAAAGCTGACTGCTAAATGGTAAATTGGGCACTGCTTTTCTGAACATAGCAACTGATGAACAGCAACCCCCTGAGGCTTGGTTTCAAACTGAAGTCATAAAGAGAAAAAAAAAAAATATATATATATATATGTATATGTATATGTATATATCACACAGCTCGAAGAAATAACAAGAAACATAACCGCAGCACCATCTCCCCTCACCCCATCCCACAAAGGGAAACACAGTAATCACAGCAATAACACTACCTGCTGGTCAGAAATAACCAGCAAATAAAAGTGTGAAAAGAAATATTGCAGAGACAAACTTCCAGATATAGAAAAAAAAAAAACAGATTGAATTAAAACAGAAGAACTTGAAGAAATTATATATAGAGAGGGGCTATCAAAGAAAGACTACAGAAAGCTCATTATGATGACTCTTCAAGAATCTAAGCATAGTATGGAGAAGCATAATAAAAAATTGAAAGGAGGGGGTCGGGCGGTGGAGCAGTGGGTCAGCATGTGGTGCAAAGCAAAGGGAACGGCGTAAGGATCCCAGTTCGAGCCCCCGGCTCCCCACCTGCAGGGGAGTCGCTTCACAGGCGGTGAAGCGGGTCTGCAGGTGTCTGTTTTTCTTTCCCCTTCTCTGTCTTCCCCTCCTCTCTCCATTTCTCTCTGTCCTATCCAACAACGAATTGCGTCAACAAGGGCAATAATGATAACCACGGAGAGGCTACAACAAGGGCAACAAAAGGGGTAAAAAATGGCCTCCAGGAGCCGTGGATTCATGGTGCGGGCACCGAGCCCAGCAATAATCCTGGAGGAGGGAAAAAAAAAAAATTGAAAGGATATTTCACTAAGGAGTTAAGAAACCCAGGAGAAAGGCTTCAAGTAAAGTTCTCTAAGAAACTAGAAAACATGAAAGAAGAACTTCGTTTAGAGTTCTTTAAGAAATTAGAAAACATAAAAGAAGAACTTTATCATGGTATCATCTGGAACCTAGTGACTGAAAAATAGTTAAGATGGAAAGCAGAGGGAGTTGAGTGGTAACCCAGTGGGTTAAGCACATATGGTGCAAAACACAAGGACTGGCATAAGGATCCCAGTTCAAACCCTGGCTCCTCACCTGCAGGGAAGTTGCTTCACAGGCAGTGAAGCAGGTCTGCAGGTGTCTATCTTTCTCTCCCCCTCTCTGTCTTCCCCTCCTCTCTCTATTTCTCTCTGTCCTATCTAACAATGATGACATCGATAATAACTACAACAATAATAAAAACACAACAAGGGCAACAAAAAAGAAAATGAATAAATACACAAACAAAAGAAAGTCATATAAAAAAAGAGATAAAAAGCAGAGCAAATTGTTGATTAATCATAAGCCTAAAGGCAAGAATATTGCAGACCAAGATTTGGGGTCTCCATTTTGAAAAGGCTAGTAGGTCTATTTGAGGTATATTCCAAGGGGCCCATGACCTAAATAGTTTTTGCCTGCACCTGACATCTAATATGCTGGTGACCAAAGCTATTGTCTTGGTGGAGGGGTGGTGCCATAGTTGGAAAAAGGGCCAAAACGCTACATCAGGGAAGAGAGGAGTTCCCAAATATGGGAATAATATATAAATATTGTTAACTATAAGCCCAGGGCAGACTGATCTGGCCCAGGGCAGACGATCCCACCATATGTCCTGGAGTCCTCCCCCAAATCCCTGCCCCATTAGGGAAAGATATAAACAGGCTGGGAGCACGGATCAACCTGCCAATGTCCATGTCCAGTGGAGAAGCAATTACAGAAGCCAGACCTTCCACCTTTTACAACCCACAATGACCCTGGGTCCATGCTCCCAGAGGGATAGAGAATGGGAAAGCTATCAGGGGAGGGGATGGGATATGGAGATTGGGTGGTGGGAATTGTGTGGAGTTGTACCCCTCCTACCCTATGGTTTTGTTAATTTATCCTTTCTTAAATAATAATAAAAGAAAAAGAATAGGAAAGCTATCAAGGGAGGGAATGGGATATGAGTTCCGGTGGTGGGAATTGTGTGGAATTGTACCCCTCTTATCCTATGGTCTTGTCAGTGTTCCCATTTTATATATAAAAACTTTTAAAAAAAGTAATTTCAATCTGAGTTCTCTAAGAAATTAGAAAACGTGAAAGAACTTCAATCAGATTTCATTAAGCAGTTAGGAATCATATAATAAAAATTTCAAACAGAATTTCAGGGAGTGGAAGACACAGAATGCAGTCAACTCTCAGGTAGAAATCTTAGAAAGTAGACTCACTTATGCAGAAGAAAAGGTATTAAATCTAGAAGATACAGTTAGCCCATTCTTTAAATTTAAAGATGAAAGAGAGGAAAAGGCTAGAAAGAAATTGTAGACTTCATTAAAAGTGGAATGTAAGAGTGATAGAAATTCCAGAGGAAGAAGACAGGGTAAAAGGAACAGAGACCAAATTCAGGGAAATTTTAGCTGATAATTTCTCTCACTTAGGCAGTCCTCAGAACATATTCACTCAAGATGCAGAGTGTACATCCAGACACTTGAATGTAAAACAGGCAACACCAAGACACATCATTGTCAAACTATCAAAACTCAATGGAAAAAAAAATGCAGGACGCTAGGGAAAGGAAAGAAGTTACATATAAAGGTAGAGCTATGGGCAAAATAAATAAAATAATGTTTATGGAAAGAGACTCTCATGCTTGAGGTTCCAAAGTCAATACCTTCTACCACCATAAATGAGAGCTGAATAGTGCTCTAGTAAAAAATAAATGAATATGGGAGTCAGGCAGTAGCGCAGTGGGTTAAGTGCACATGGCACAAACACATGGGCTGGCGTAAGGACCCTGGTTTGAGCCCCTGGCTCCCTACCTACAGGGGAGTCACTTCACAGGCAGTGAAGCAGGTCTATCTTTCTCCCCCCTCTCTGTCTTCCCCTCTTCTCTCGATTTTTGTCTGTCCTATCCAACAACAATAGCAGCAATAACAACAACAATAAAACATCAAGGTCAACAAAAGGGAATAAATAAATAAATATTTAAAATAAATAAATATATAAATGGATTAAAGTTTTTTAAATAGTAGAGATATCAGTTTTTCCTTAGATTTCTCTTCACAAACCCTAGACACAAGGAGAAAGTAAAATGACATATTCAAAGTACTAAAAGATAGAAAATTCTAGCCACAGATCTTGTATTCTGCAAAATTATCCTTCAGATATGAAGGGAAAATAAAGTTTTCTCAAATATCCAAAATCTGAAGGAATCTGCCATACATTCACAAGGACTGACCATGTTCTAGGTCACAAAGACAGCCTCAACAAATATGTGAGTATTAAAATCATAAAATGCACTGCCTCAGATCATGATATTATGAAGCTAGAAATCAACCCAAAAAAGAAAAGAAATTCCCCTAGAGTCTGGAGACTAAACTACATGCTTCTGAATAACACATGGATCACTGAAGAAATAAAAAATAATTACCTTGATACCGACGAAAAATGAAGAAACCAGCTATCAGACGCAATGGGTTACAGAAAAAGCAGTTTTGAGCGGGAAGTTCATAGAAATACAGGCCCAGATTAGTAAAGAGGAGAATTCATTAATAAACCATCTAACAATTCAATTCAACCAACTAGAAATAGAGCAGCAAAGAGATCCAATGGTCAGCAGGGAGCAGGGAATAATTAAAATTAGAGCTGAAATTAGTACAATAAAAAACAAAAAGACCATTAAGAAAGAAGATTAATGAAACTAAGAGCTGGTTCTTTGAAAGGATAAATAAGACAGATAAACCATTAGCTACACTCACTAATAAGAAAAAAGAAGGCTGTGGCAAAATCACTCAAAAACACCAGAGGAGACACCAGACAAGGCAGAGAAACAAAGAAACAGGCAAAACTATTACATGGAAATAAGTTTAGCAACTCAAGAGAAATTGATTCACTGTTGAAGTCATACCAACTTCTAACCTTATACAAAATGAAACAGGTAAACTTAACAGGCCAATCACTAGTGCAAAAATTGAAACAGTGATCAAAAGCCTCTCCAAGAACAAAAGCCCAGATCCTGATGGCTATACTACTATATTCTATAACATTCAAAGAAGAATTAACACCCATTTTCCTCAAAATCTTTCAGAAAATAGAATAGAGGACACTCCCAAACACATTCTATGAGGCTAACATTACTCTGATCCCCAAAACAGGAGAGGACTCCACCCAAAAAGAAATATATAGACCCATATCCCTGATGAATATTGATGCAAAGATCTTCAACAAAATTATACCTAACTGAATCCAACAAAATATTAACAGAAAATCCAAGACCAAGTTGTATTCATCCCTAGAAAACAGGAATAGTTCAACATCCACAAGTAGATCAATGTAATCCAAAATATAGTCAACAACAACAAAAAAGAAAGATAAAAGTTACGTGATTTTATCAACTGATACAGAGAAAGCATTTAACACAGTCCAACACTCATTTATAATAAAGGCCCTCAAGAAACTGGGAATGGAAGTAAAGTTCCTCAACATAATAAAGGCTATATGTGACAAATGCATAACTAGCATTATATTCAATTGGGAAAAATTGAAAGATTTCCTCCTAAAATTAGGAACTAGGCAAGGATGTTCACTTCCAACACTTCTATTCAACATAGCCCTAGAAATTCTCACCTTCACAATCAGGCAAAAAAGAGATATCAAAATAATTCAATTTAGAAAGAAAGAATAAGAGTAAATTGTCATTTGTAGATGACATGTTGTAATACGTAGAAAAGTGTTGTTGAGGTGGTCTGGTGTCGGGCTGCACCGCGGAGAAGAGAGCGGATGTCCAGAGCAAAGGGGTACACAGATCTTTATTATAGGATGGGGGGGAGGTTTGGTTCAGACCACGTGGAGCCAGCCAGCAATGGCCAACCACGGGGGGAGAGCAGGGAGCGAGACCTCAGAGAGGGAGAGCCAAGAG
Source organism: Erinaceus europaeus (assembly GCF_950295315.1). Classification (NCBI taxonomy): domain Eukaryota; kingdom Metazoa; phylum Chordata; class Mammalia; order Eulipotyphla; family Erinaceidae; genus Erinaceus; species Erinaceus europaeus. Next base: position 92,288,065 of record NC_080170.1, on the reverse strand, counting down.
CCCAGAGAGAGAGAGGGGAGGGGTGAGGGGGCTTTTTACTGGGCGAGAACCAGGGGTGACGTGTAGGGCCAGGATTGGTTGAAAGGGGGCACTCTAGGATTTAGCGGGGCATAGAAAAACCTGGGGGCGGAGACTGCATCAGAATAAGTCCTCAGCAACATCTCCTCCTATCCCTTTATATCTAAATGGACACAGTAAAGAAAAATGGAGCATGCTTAAATGTTTTAGAGGAATGCCATGCTCAGGTGGGAAGATGTAGGACTTTCTGTGGAGGAGGGAAGGCTTAAATGGCTGCCAACCTTGTGAGATTTAAACGTCCTCCTGTGCTCAACCCCTCTTTAGAGAGAGAGACTTACCTGGAGAGACTCATCTCATAGGTTTAAGCGCAGCCTGCTCAACCATCTCTTCACAGTATCTCTACATCTTTTCTATCTTTCTATCTAGTAATTGCATAAGATGTACAAAGTCTATAAAAGACTATCATGGGGCAGAAACCTTTTGGGCATAAGCCTAAATGACATAACAAAATAGGAAGGGACACGAAGGGGAGAAGTAAAAGTCAGTGTGGTGTGAAGGGAAGGATTGGTGTGTAAAGGAACATTCCCTGTTTGGGTGGGGAAAAGGGCAAGGGTACATAATGAGGGGGAGGCGGGAGGCATGACCCACCAAACAGAGGGGCTATTTGGCATTGTATAGTCCTCAAGGCAACAGTCTGTAAAGTCTATGAATTACTCAGGATCAGTCTATGAAAAACCAGCAGCGTGAAGGGAAATAAGCTGCTTCAAAATTGTGTAAAATGTATATAGGGTATGTCAGAAAGTCCGATACAAGTCTCAGTCCGAAGTAGATGGCTAGGGGAGGAATTGGCAGGGGATGCAACGCTGCATGAGGGAGGTCAGCCGCTGGAATGTTGCTCTTTTGTAGATAGCTAGCTGGAACTGCCAACACGTAACAAGCAGGTCAGAAGCAGGAACGGTAACCAGGCATGAAGAAAGTTCTGTCCTTGGAATTCGTGTATCAGGTTCTTCAGATCACATTGAGTGACATCTAGGGTTTCGGGGGGTGTGCCACGGTAGTCGTGCCATCTAGTGAGTGACGTCAGGGTGTGCAGGGGTTCAGATGGTTTTTCCGGGATTCCTGTGAAAGAAACACAAACAATCTGCTTCTCGTGGTTAATTTGAACTGGTAACAAGTTATAGGTTTGTTATAGTTGATACCTCGATGATTATAATTGGTTTAGAATCTCTTTATGATTTATTAAAAGGTCATCTAATGTGACCTCCTGTAGCAGCCTCTACCGCAGGATCTTGAGACCAATTTTAGCTAAAATATGTATTTTAAACAGACTCAAATTGCTTAGAGAGTTAACGCATATTCGTGACAATGATTTTAACGTTTACAGTGCCAGATTGATGCCAGATCTGTTGTGGATTAATTTCCACAAGATAGTTTACAGGGCACCTTTGGGGGCCCTTCAAAGGTGTCCTGTATATAAAATTTATATAGTTTAGTTTGGGGAATGAATAGTCACGTTGAACATTTAGACTTTTACCTAAATAGTAAGTTACCTTAACAATTAATTTTTACCTTGTCTGGTAAAAGTGTAGCTGTAGGGTTACACTTCTGACCGTTAAGTTAGTGTTACCAAACTTGAGACATACCCATAAACATTTAGTTATAACAAACTGGAGGAAAAAGAACTTTTGTTATAAAAACACATTATTTAAAAACAATTTTAAATCTGTCATTAGTCACACAGTTTAAGACTAAACACTTACATATATACCAAAACTATATATAAAATTCAAAAGAGGGAGAAAGAAAAAAAATTTTTGGAATGTTTCTGGACGTCTCCAGAAACTTTGGCTGCGTCCAGCATTTTTATATAAGGCCAATAACCTTTTAGAGTACTCCAAGCAGATGGGTCACGGAAAAAAAAAAGAAAAAAAAAATTTTGTCATTTAACACACTCACTCACAAAAACAACTGGCCAGTTATAACATAAGACATACAGGGAAAGGGTAGGAGAGAGGTCTCTGTGAGCCAGACTTTGCAGGTTCTGCCATGTCGCATTACGGGTCCTGGGATGTATCCTGCATCTGGTCCTCTTGTAGTATTTCTTGTTCTTCAGGAATAACACCACCATCCTGCGGGTATTGTCGGACATGGCGGGCAGGAACCCAGACAGGTTTAGAGAAATTTTGAGGGAAAATGCATGCAAAACCCCTTCCCATGGTCAATAATGGGTCAGGCCCTTTCCAAACTTTATTGAGTGGGTCTCTCCATTTCACCTTAATAGATGGGAGGGTAGATGGTGTTTGCCAGTGAAGAAAAATAGGGGGTAAGGCTGAGTTATTGTAAATATTAAAGAGATTTAACGTAGTTAAGGCTTTTGCTAGCTGGATATTGGGGGGATATGTTCCTCCTTTATCTTTATTTAGTTGAGCCTTCAGTGTTTGATGGGCCCTCTCGACAATGCCTTGTCCCTGTGGATTGTAGGGAATGCCCGTGGTATGAGTAATATTCCAGAGGGAACAAAAATCTTTAAATTGTTTGCTTGAAAACATAGGTGCATTGTCTGTTTTCAAAAGTAATGGGACCCCCATAACGGCAAAACAAGAGAGCATATGGCTTACAAGCTTTTTAGCACTTTCTCCTGTCTGAGCTGTAGCCCACATAAATTTAGAAAAGGTATCAATTGAGACAAACACATATTTTTGTTTGCCAAAGTTTGGTATGTGGGTGACATCAATTTGCCAAATAGCATTAGCTTTTAAACCTCGGGGGTTAACCCCAAGGGTCTGGATAGCAGGTGTCTTTATGAGATTTGCACAAGAAGAGCATGTAGCAAGGATATGTTTTAACTGTGGTACAGGAACATCAGGGAATCGAGCTTGAAGGCCTTTAAGATTAACATGGGTTAGAGAGTGAAAATTAGCAGGATCAGAGACAGAGACTGGGAAAGTTCCTGTGGAGGCAAGGCGGTCAACTGCGGCATTCCCTTCGGACAGGGAACCAGGAAGAGGGCTGTGGGAATGAAGGTGTTGAATATACAGTGGTTGGGTTCGAGAACAGAGCATAGAGGCGATTTGAATCAAGAGAGGGGAAAGTGGGTTGTCATCAATTTTCACATACGAACGAGCAAGCCATGGAATTAAGTTAACAGTATACACAGTCAGAAAAAAGGTTGAAGGATTCTGGTACAGCTTTTAGTGCAAGAAAAACAGCATAAAGTTCTTTGTACTGAGGGGAATTATCAGGAAGCTCAGTAAAAAGAGGTTTAGGAGATTGTTTGTCTTGGTAATATATAAGGGCAGCAGCTCCCCTTTTTCCGCCATCAGTAAAGATTGTAGGAGCAGAGGGAATGGGATCCCGAGAGAAAAGTTTAGGTGCTAGTAGAGGCAGAAGAGGTAAAGAAGCTATCAATTTATTAGAAGGAAAATGGTTATCTATTTGTCCTGGAAACCCCACGAAGCTTATGGCAAAACGGGAATGATGGCATATAAGCCACTCTGTATCTGTGAGAGAAAAGGGCAGAATGATTAAATCCGGTTCTTTCCCTAAGACCTGCACAGACCTATTTCTCCCTTGGCGAACCATGAATGCTAATGCATCTATGTCAGTGAGGAGTCTTGGAGCTACTCCTACTGCCGTGTGAAGCCATTCGAGAACCCCATGGTCTTGCCACAGTGCCCCTACTACTGTGGGTGTGGAGTTGAAGATTAGAAGGTTTACCGGAGAGGAGGGGGAGAATCGAACAAGGTGCATGTCCTGGAGGGCCTGGTTAACCCTTTCCAGTGCCAAGGAGGCCTCAGGAGTTAACTTCCATTTTGAAGAGGGCTGTTTGTTTCCTTTCAACAGGTCAAACAGTGGTTGGAGGCAGCTTGTGGGCAGATAGAGATACTGCCTAAGCCAATTTAAATTTCCTAGAAAACTTTGTAAAGAAGCAAGAGTAAGGTTAGAAGGGAAGGTAACATTAGGTTTTAAGGGACGAATTTGCGTTAGAGAAATCTCTGAACCTAGGAAGGATATTGGAGGGATTAGCTGTATCTTCTCAGGGGCTACATTAAGGCCGCTTTTCTTTAATGCAGGAATGAGAAAATCACGTAAGGCATAGAGATCTGTATCTGATTTTCCCCATATTAAAATATCATCTGTATAATGAAAAATATTAAGGCCCTTATGAATATATGGGACAAGGGCAGATTTAACAGCCTCCTGAAAAATTGTAGGACTATTGGCCATACCCTGGGGCAGCACCACCCATTCAAATCTATCAGCGGGGCTGGCATTATTAATAGACAGAACAGAGAAGGCAAAACGTTTACAATCTCGCGGATGCAAGGGGATAGAGAAAAAACAATCTTGTATATCAATAGCTATGATTGGAATTCCCGTGGGAATTGCAGAAGCAAGAGGCAAACCCCTTTGGGGGAAGCCCCAGACCTGTATGGTTTTATTTACTGCACGGAGATCTTGAAGGAGGCGCCATTTTCCCGAGCGCTTTTTAATCACAAAGACAGGAGTATTCCATGGGCTTCGAGAATGACAAATGTGTCCCAAGAACAACTGCTCTCGGACGAGCTCTTTTAAAATTTTTAGCTTATCCCTAGGTAAAGGCCACTGTTCCACCCAGACAGGCTCATTAGAAAGCCAGCTTAAGCGGGGTGTTTGGCTACGAACAGTGGCATTTAGTATTGGGGGTGCTGAATAGACCTGGTATCGCGGGAATGAGTTTTACGCTCTGCAGAGGCGTCTGTGGATATCCTAACATTAAGACATTCCAGAAGATCCCTGCCCAGTAAGTTGGTGCTAATATTAGCTACCAAAGGGCGGAAGTGTCCGGTAGAACCTTCTGGGTCTTCCCACATAAGCGAGTCTCGTGTGCAAAATGCTCTTGTCATCCCTCCTATTCCATGTAAACTGGGTCCAGGGATGAGTTCCCAATCTTGGGGAACCTCTTCTTGCCTTAAAATCATCTTTGCTGCCCCCGTGTCAATCAAAAATTTAAAAGGAATATTGCCAATCTTTACTGTCATAGAAGGGCGACCTTGTTCTAAAACAGGAGTGGTCCACAAAATCTCAGGCCCCGAATTTGTACTATTCAGGGGCGAACCATCATTATGAAATTGGGACCAACAATCTCTCTTCCAATGAAACCCCTTATGACATTTTGGACAAACTGTACGTGGTCTCTGGCTCCCTGACTGAAAGCGGGGTTGCTCTGGCTGGAGGCGTGGTTTCCCTGACTGGAGGCGTGGTCGCAACTTATCAGGACATTGGTTACGCCAATGTCCTTGGCGACCACACTGAAAGCAGGCCCCGTTTTGCTTACGTGGGGCAACTGCATAGACCTGCGTCGTAGCGGGTGTCCCATAATTGCCTGATGTAAGTTCCTGTGTCGCTAGAATCCAATTATCTGGGTGTAGGTGTTTAAGATTAAGGCATACCTGACAGAATTGTGGTGTCATGCCTTCCCAGACAATAGAGCGCAGGAGTAGTGTGCGGATGTCAGGATTATAAACCTTTCTCTCTAAGCTTCTCTTCACCCTTGAGATGAAGCTCGCCAATGACTCATCAGAGCCTTGGTGAAAAGAGTTAATGGGAGCTGATGGATCTACATCAGGTGTGGTCACCCTTTCCCATGCTTGTGTTGCACAGATGCGTACCTGTTCAAAATAACCAGTTGGAAACCTGGCTTCTGCCTGCTGAGCTCCAGATTCATAAGCTCCTGCTCCAAACAAAGCATCAGAATTCCATTCTATCTGTTTGTTACTATTTTCCTGCGATTGCCTAGAGCACTCATCGCGGAAACATGCCTGCCACTGAAGATAGAGAGGGTCTGGGAGTGCAGCACGAGCCAGTTCTTTCCAGTCTTGTGGTGTATTTAAATGCTGGTAAAAGCTTCTCAAAACGGACTTGGTCCATGGAGAGTGCATACCGTCCTCCCTGACTGCTTGCCTGAGCGTTCCAAGTTCTTTCGAGGAATATGGCTGCCACGGCTGAGGGTTTTGTTTAGAAGGGGCCAATTTACCGGGAATGTGTGGATTTGGTCCGGTGGCGCAGGAGAGGGAGCTACAGAAGTGGAAAGTTCAGTAGAAACTGCTGTAGTGGCTGCAGGGGAGACTAAACGCATATCTACAGGGACGGAGCTCCCGGGGTGGACTGCACATGGTTTAAAATCCTTAAATGCTGAAAAAATATCCTTTAGCTCTCGTATCTCAGCCACTAGGTCCCTTAATGGTGATGTATCAGCAGGGGGCGGGGTCAGGGACGAGGAAGCTGCAGGCGGAGCTGAAACCGGGACAGCAGGGGCAGGGGCAGGGTTCAGGAACGCAGAAGCCTCAGGCGGAGCTGAAATGGAAGCTGAAACCAGGATGGAAGGGGCGGGGTTCAGGAACGCAGGCGGAGCTGAAACCGGAATGGAAGGGGCGGGGTTCAGGAACGCAGGCATCTCAGGCGGAGCTGAAACGGAAGCTGAAACCGAGACGGAAGGGGCTGGGTTCAGGAACACAGGCGGAGCTGAAACTGGGACGGAAGGGGCGGGGTTCAGGAACGCAGGTGGAGCTGAAATCGGAACGGCGGAAGGGGGTGGGGTCAGAGGAGGAGCATCCGAACATGTGTGCGTGTCTGTGGGAACGGAATTCTTGGGTTTAGCCGCTGATCGCTTAGGATGTCTAAGTCTTAAGCACATGTGATTTAACTCTCGTACCTCAGCCTCAAGGTCACTTATCCTTATGGCATACCACGTTTTACATATCTTGAAAGTGGCGACCACAGTTAAAAAAATCCAAGGGGTAGCGAAAATTAAACCTTTTATGACAGCGGGAATCTGTCCCAGGTCAAGAGATAATGACTGGGACACCTCCTCATAAAACGAGAAATTTCCCATGGTGGAGGGAAACGCGGGGCCACAGAAGTGGGCGGATGCCACTTACCTGTGTCTGGGCGGTTTCGGAGACCTCAGGCCGGGCGTGGTGTGGGTACGGAACACGATGGGCGCCAGATGTTGTTGAGGTGGTCTGGTGTCGGGCTGCACCGCGGAGAAGAGAGCAGACATCCAGAGCAAAGGGGTACACAGATCTTTATTATAGGATGGGGGGGAGGTTTGGTTCAGACCACGTGGAGCCAGCCAGCAATGGCCAACCACGGGGGGGGGAGAGCAGGGAGCGAGACCACAGAGATGGAGAGCCGAGAGCCCAGAGAGAGAGAGGGGAGGGGTGAGGGGGCTTTTTATTGGGCGAGAACCAGGGGTGACGTGTAGGGCCAGGATTGGTTGAAAGGGGGCACTCTAGGATTTAGCGAGGCATAGAAAAACCTGGGGGTGGAGCCAGGATTGGTTGAAAGGGGGCACTCTAGGATTTAGCGGGGCATAGAAAATCCTGGGGGCGGAGACTGCATCAGAATAAGTCCTCAGCAACAGAAAGCCAAAAAAAAACCTACTAGAAATAATCAATAAATTTAGTGAAGTATTAGATATTCATAAATATGCATATTCATATTCATAGCAATATTCATAAATAACAATATTTATATAATATTCATAAATAGCAATATATTACTTATAAATAATATATATTATTATATATTATTTATATTATATGAATATTATATATTATAATATATATTATATGAATATTATTATGAATATTATATATAATATTGATAAATAGTACCTCCCTAACATTTCCTCTCCACTATTCCAAGCTTGGGATCCATGATTGCTCAACAAATTGTTTGGCTTCATATGTTAACTCTCTTTTCAATCACCAGGTTCCAGATGCCACCAGGATGCTGGCTAGGCTTCCCTGGATTGAAGACCCCACCAATGTGTCCTGGAGCTCAGCTTCCCCAGAGACACACCTTACTAGGGAAAGAGAGAGGCAGACTGGGGGTATGGACCGACCAGTCAACGCCCATGTTCAGCAGGGAAGAAATTACAGAAGCCAGACCTTCTACCTTCTGCAACCCTCAACGACCCTGGGTCCATGCTCCCAGAGGGCTAGACAATGGGAAAGCTACCATGGGAGGGGGTGGGTTATGGGGATTGGGTGGTGGGAATTGTGTGGAGTTGTACCCCTCCTACCTTATGTTTTTGTTCACTAATCTTTTCTTAAATAAAAAATTTTTTAAAAAGCAATATTCATATTCATAGCAATATATTTAATATTTAATTTAATATATTTGATATATCAATATATAACATATATAATATATTAATATATAATATATAAGATACAATATAATATATTAATATGTAATATATAGTATATTTAATATATTTAATTTAATATATTTAATATTTAATATATTTAATAGTCATAAATAGCAATATTCATGTTCATATCAATATTAATAAATATGCATCATTTCTTTATACAAAAGCTGGGCCAGAGGAAAGCGAACTGAAAGAAGCAATCCTAATCCCAGTCAAACCAAAAAGATAAAATGCCTAGGGATACATCTAACAGAGAGATTAAGGACCTTTCCAATGAAAATAATAAGACACTTTTAAAAGAAATAGAGAATGACACAAATAAATGGGAGAGTATTCTCTGTTCATGGGTTAGAAGAATAAATATAATTAAAATAGCAAACTTGCCAAAAGCAATCTATAAATGCAACACAATTCCCATTAAAATTCCATTGACATATTTCAAGGAAACTGAACAATTTATCCAAAAATATGTGTGGAACCATAAAAAAATGAATAACAAAAACACTCCAAAGGAAAAAGAAGAAAAATGAAGGCATCACAATGCCTGACTTTATACTACAGAGCAATAGTAGTTAAAATAAAGTAGTGCTGGAACAAAAATGGACATATGGACAAATGGAACAAGATAGAGATCACAGAACCAAGCCCACACCCTATATGACAAAGGGTCCAAAACTCTCCAGTGGGGAAAAGAAAGTCTAATAAATGGTGCTCAGAAAGCTGGACAACCACATATAGATAAATGAAACTAGACCACCAACTAACACCATAAACCAAAATTAGCTCAAAATGGATCAAAGATCTGGATAGTACACTTGAAACTACAGAATACATTGAACATACAGGTGAAACATTTCATGACATTTAATATCAAAGGTGTATTTAGAGACCTCATTTCATGGGCAAGGAAAACAAAAAACAAGGTTGAACAAATGGGACTATCTCAAACTGAAAAGCAGGGAATCTAGTAACTGGGAGAAGATATTTATACACCACAGTTCAGACAAGTGGTTGATATCAAATATGTATAAAGGACTCATACAGCTCAACAAAAAGAAAACAGCAATCCAATAAAAAAAGTAGATAGAAATATGAGTAGATGGTTCTCTAAAGATGAGGTACTCATGGCCCAGAGACATATGAGGAAATGCTCCAATTCACTCATCACCAGAGAAATGCAAATTAAAACTACCTTGAGATACCAACTCCCACCTGTGAGAATAGCCTTCAATAACAAAACGGGAAGAGAATAAATGCTGAGTGGGATGTGGAGAGAAATAACCCCATTACAATGCTAGTGAGAACGCAAATTGGGACAACCACTATGGAGAATGGCGGTATTGAGAATCCTTAATCAAATACAAATGTAAATACCTTATGATCCAGCAATATCACACCTAGTCATTTATCCAAAAGAGATAATAACACTAATTTGAAGGGATATGTGACCCCTGTGTCCATAGCTGCATTACCCACAATAGCAAAAATATGGGAAAAAAACCAAAATATCCTTCAACAGATGACTGGATAAAAAGTTATGGGACATATACTCAATGGGGTACTACTTAGCAATAAAAGGGTGATAGTGTGTATTTTAAGATAATGAATTCACCTTCTTTACCTCATATTGGATGAAGTTAAAAGAATCTTGTTGCGTGAGATAAGCCAGACAGAGAAGGATGAATATTGGATAATCCCACTCATAAACAGAAGTTGAGAAACAAGAACAGAATGAGAAACACAAAACAGAGCTTGGACTAGCTTTAGTCTATTGCACCAAAGTAAAGGACTATGGAGGTGTGGGAGCTTTCAGGTCTTGGTGTATGATGATGGAGAAGAACCTAGGCTAGGGGTGAGAGAGTTTTGTAGAAACTGAGAAATTTTATACATGTACCAACAACTGTATTCACTATAAACCACTATTCCCCCCCTTATAAAAATAGTTTTTAAAAGATGAGAACTTTGTGGTCCTTGTACATAGTGAAATTGTATCCATTTTCAATGACCACACTGTAAACCATTAACCGCCCCCCCATAAAAAAAACTTTTTAAGGAACAAGCAATGATTATACACAATTGATAATATAGAGAAGCTTAATTCAATTGTGAGCCAATACTAGAAATTTGCAACTTTAGACTTCAGTGTTCTCACCAATCAGATATGGAATATAACCTATGCAAAGTAAGAATTAAATGGTCTAAGGTGTAAAATGTTGATGAAACATTGACATATAGCAAATCCTCAGAATGTGCACAACTATTATGATTTGAAGTTCATGATCTCTTTCTGTCTAGGTCAAGTAATTGAATGTGAACTATCTAACACTATTATAGTGAAATTTTCTAAAGTAGAGCAAAAGATTATCAAATCAGTCTATATTTAAAGAAATAATATATGAACTCAGGAACTTAAATATGGCTATTTTTTCTGAAAAAACTCAAATGAGAAAAGAATACAAATTGATTTAAATTTAAGGGCTTAAATAACCAGGAAGACATTAATTAGCTAATAAGAAGCAGATTAGCTAGAAAATGCTTAAAACAAGTCTATTGCCCAGTGAATACTTATGCTTTAAAAAATTCTAGACACGCAATCAATTTTTCCCCTCAATTCTGTTCCACTGGTCTGTGTGCCTATTTCTGTTCCAGTACCAGGCTGTTTAGATGATGATGGCCTTATAATATAGTTTGAGATCTGGGAGTGTGATGCCTCCATTTCTGTTTCTTTTCCTCAAGATGGTTTTGGCTATTCTTGGTGTTTTCTGGTTCCAGATAAATGATTGTAGTGTTTGTTCTATTCTCTTAAAGAAGCTTGGTGGAACCTTGATGGGTATCGCCTTAAATTTATATATGGCTCTGGGGAGAATATTCATTTTGATGATATTTATTCTTCCAATCCATGAGCATGGGATGTCTTTCCATTTCTTGGTATCAGTTTCTATTTCCTTGAATAGTTACTCATAGTTTTCAGTATACAAGTCTTTCACTTCTTTGGTCATCTTTATTCCTAGGTATTTGATTGATTTTGCTGAAACAGTAAATGGGAGTGATTTCTAGATGTCTTCCTCTTCAGATTTAGTGTTTGCATAAAGAAATGCCACTGATTTTTGTACATTGATTTTATAACCTGACACTTTGCTATATTGCCTAATTACTTCCAGTAGTTTCCTGCTGGATTCTTTAGGTTTTTCTATGTATACCATCGTATCATCTGCAAATAGTGAGAGCTTAACTTCTTCCTTTCCAATCTGTATTCCTTTGATTTCTTTCTCTTGCCTGATTGCTATGGCAAGAACTTCCAATACTATGTTGAAGAGTAATGGTGATAGTGGACAGCCCTGTCTAGTCCCTGATCTGGGGGGGAAATGCTTTCAGCTTCTGTCCACTGAGTATGATGTTGGCTGTAGGTTTGCTATATATGAACTCCACTGTCTTGAGGAAGGAATTTCTTGTTTATTCCCATTTTTGCTTTGAGCATGAATGGGTGTTGGATTTTGTCAAAGGCTTCCTCTGCATCTATTGAGCTTCTGTCCACTTAGTATGATGTTGGCTGTAGGTTTGCTGTATATAAACTTCTCTGTCTTGAGGAAGGAATTTCCTGTTTATTCCATTTTTTGCTTTGAGCATGAATGGGTGTTGGATTTTGTCAAAGGCTTCCTCTGTATCTATTGAGATAATCATGTGGTTTCTGGCTTTGCTTTTATTGATGTGTTGAATGATATTGATTGACTTACATTACTTGAATTCCTGAGATAAATCCCACTTGGTCGTGATGAACAATCTTTTTGATATTCTGTTGTATCTGGTTGGCCAAATCTTGTTTAATATTTTGGCATCTATGTTCATCAGAGATATTGGTCTGTAGTTTTCCTTTTTGCTGTGACCCTATCTGCTTTTTGTATCATGCTGATGTTGGCTTCATAGAAGGTGGAAGGGAGTGTTCCTGTTTCTTTGATATTGTGAAAAAGCTTTAGAAGTATGGGTATTAACTGTTTCCTTAAGGTTTTGTAGAATTAGTTTGTGAAGCCATCTGGTCCAGGACTTTTGTTGTTGGGAAGATTCTTAACAACTGTTTTGATTTCTATTGGTGTTTTTAGGTTTTGTAGTTCCTCTTAGTTCAGTTTTGGAAGGGCATATGTTTCTAGGAATTGTTCCGTTTCTTCCAGATTTTCTAGCTGCGTGGCGTATAGTTCTTCATAGAAGTTTTGCATGATTTTCTGGATTTCTGTGGTGTCAATTATGATATCTACTCTATCTTTTAAAATTCTATTAATTTGTGTGTTCTCCCTTTTTTTCTTAGTGAGTCTGGCTAGGAGTTTGTCAATCATGTTTAATTTTTCAAAGAACCGACATTTGGCTTCACTAATCTTTTGTATGGTTCTCTTATTTTTGATGTTGTTTATTTCTGCTCTAATTTTAGTGATTTCTGTCCTTCTGGATGCATTAGGGTTCCTTTGTTCCTGTCCTCTAAGTCCTTAAGGTGTGCAGTAAGGTTGTTTATTTAAGCTTTTTCTTGTTCTTTAATATGTGATTGTATGGCTGTGAGTTTCCCTCTCAGTACTACTTTAGATGTGTCCCAAATATTTGATAGGTTGTGTCTTCATTTTCATTTGTTTCCAGGAACATTTGAATTTCTTGCTTGAGTGTCTCTCTGACCCAGTGGTTCTTAAGCAGTATGTTGTTTAGTTTCCAAATTCTGTGTCTTTTAGTAATTTTGTTTGCTATTAAATGTTAGCTTTACTCCACTGTAGTCTGAGAAGATACTTACTTTGGATGATTTCAGTGCTCTTGAATTTGTTGATACTGTCTCTGTGGCCTAACATGTGGTCTATCTTTGAGTATGTGTTGTGTGGATTTGAAAAGATTTTGTATTCCAGTTTTTTTGGGCGAAAAACTCTGAAAATGTCCAGGAGGTCTAGTCTGTCCATCTCTTCATTTAATTCTCTTGTTTCTTTGTTGATTCTCTGCTTTGTTGATCTAACTGTGAGAGTGGGGTGTTAAAGTCTCCCACTATTATTGTATTACTATTGATGTATTCTTGTAGATCTTTCAGTAGGTGTTTGAAATATTTAGATGGTCCCTCATTGGGTGCATAGATATTAATAATTGTTAAGTCTTCTAGGATATCCTTTAGGACAAATGCAGTCACCAACCTAGGAAATTACAATAGTAACTAAAGCAAGGATTGAAGCAGTTTAACCAGTCCTCTAGGATGATTGATCCTCTAATCATTATGTAATGTCCTTCCTTATCTTTTATTACCAGTTAGCCAAACAATGCCTCCAGTCCAAGAAAAAAGTAGCAACCAAATCCAAATGAAAAAGAAAGAGACAGTAAAAAAAAAGGATAGCAAGAATATACAGTTATGCAAATCTACTGTCCACTATAAATTCTAGGGGTAACATGAGGAGAAAGGGAAGTAGAGAAGAGACACACACAAAGAGAGTCAGATTTCTACCCTAAAATAATTCACAAATGAGTATCAGTGAATTCAGAAAGCAGAAAAAGGAGGGAGGAAGAAAAGAATATAAGAATGAGGGGGAAAAAAAGAAAAGGAAAATAAAGAGCAGTGAAATAAAAGAGGGTTTTTGTTTGTTTGTTTCTTTGTTTTTATTATCTAGGAGGAGGGAGAAGAGGGAGAGTGGATAGAGGAGGTAGGTAGAGTGAAACAAGTTCCTCTCACAATGGATAGGACACCCAGTCACCTAGCAATGGAAAATACACTAAAAGTAAATTTTGGTCAACATAAAGGAGGGGGGAAAGAGACATGCATATATATAATAGTAATAAAATGGAACAGAATAAAAAACCCTAACAGTCGTCTGCACTTGGATGGCTCCCGATTGGCTCAGGCAGTCTGAGCAAAGACAGCCAATTGTTAAAAACAACAACAACAACAACAAAAAACTCCAGGTAGTCTTTCCCAGGTGGGGTGAGGCTTTGATTTGTCAGATATTTATTGTCCCTCCAATTGAGCTTGAACCATTTAGAAAGAAAAAAAAAAAAAAAAGAGCAAAGGGAATCTGAAAAGAAAAGGATTGGAATCACGCCTCTGGTGAGCCAGGAATCTCGGTAAAGTAAAAAGCTCAGTGGGGAGCCTGCTAGTAGCAGCTCTCCAGCCCCCAGGGTCTGATTATAGGGTAGAGGATAGAGGTGCCCTTCAGAAATAATAAAAAAAAATTTCCTTTCTTTTTTCTCTGTTTTCTAACCCAAATTGAGCTATAGTCACTTCCTTAGTGTTACACTTAAGACCCCTTATTCAGCCGTCTTGGTGACAGCTAGGTATCCTACCCTGTCCAACAGTTGTTGTCAGAGCTCACACAAGCGCTACCTCCAAGTCACCATCTTGGCTCTGCCCCTTTTCTTTGATTCTTATAATAAGACAAAAGCTTTGCACAACATTTAAAAATATATAAATCCTGAGAGGAGGGTTGGGCAGGAGGCATATGGCATATCAAGTTAAGAACACACATTACCATGTTTGAACCTCTGATACTCACCTGCAACAGGGCACTTCACGAGTTATGAAGCAGGTCTTCAGATGTCTCAATCTCCCTCTCTATCTTCTCTCCCCTCCCAATTTCTCTCTGTCCTCTCAAATAAAAAAGAAAAGAAAAAAAAAATGATCACAGAGAGCAGTGGATTCTTAGTGCTGGCACAGAGCCCTAGCAATAACCCTGGTGATAAAAGGGAACAACAACAATAAGAAGAAATATATATCCCTGTACCATCTGCTGTGAGTATGGGGAGTTCAGACTCCAGGCACAAAATACAGTTCTTGTAGAAACAAGCACTAAAAAGTAATAATTCACATTAGATTTGTGTATATAATATGTATATATATATATTAAGAAAATTAGAAATTAATAATGACAGTTCATGTGTGATCTTTATTTTTAGCTCAGTGAAGTAGTATAGCAAGATCAGTATTTATCATTTAAGAGGCTTAGAAAGATTTTGTTATATTTTCAATATTATCTGTAACAATATGAATGATTTTTGCCAGTTGAGCACAGAGCTGAACTATATATCAAAAGGAAAAACTTGGTGTTAGACCAGAAAATATCAGATACTTAGAGGAAAATATTGGCAGAACTCCTTTTCTGCATAAATTTTAAAGACATCTTCAATGAAATGAATTCAATTAGAAAGAAGACTAAATCAAGTATAAACCTATGGAACTACATTAAAAAGCTTCTGCACAGCAACAGAAACCAATACCCAAACAAAGAGACCCCTCACAGAGTGGGAGAAGATCTTTACATGCCATACATCAGACAAGAGGCTAATAACCAAGATATATAAAGAGCTTGCCAAACTCAACAGCAAGGAAAAAATTACCCCCTCCAAAAATGGGAGGAGAACATGAACAGAATATTCACCACAAAAGAGATCCAAAAGGTTGAGAAACACATGAAAAAATGCTCCAAGTCATTGTCAGAGAAATGCAAATAAAGACAACAATGAGATACCACTTCACTCCTGTGAGAATGCCATACATCAGAAAAAGTAGCAGCAACAAAATGCTGGAGAGGTTGTGGGGTCAAAGGAGTCCTCCTGCACTAATAGTGGGAATGTAAATTGGTCCAGCCTCTGTGGAGAACAAACTTAGAGAACTCTCAGAAAGCTAGAAATGGACCTACCCTATGATCCTACAATTCTTCTCTTGGGGATATATCCTAAGGAACCCAACACACCCATCTAAAAAGATCTGTGTATACTTATGTTCATAACAGCATATTTGTAATAGCCAAAATCTGAAAACAACCCAGGTGTCCAATAACAGATGAGTGGCTGAGCAAGTTGTGGTAGATATGCACAATGGAATACTACTCAGCTATTAAACATAGTGATTTCACCATTTTTAGCCCATCTTGGATGGAGCTTGAATAAATCATACTAAGTGATATAAGTCAGAAACAGAAGAATGAATATAGGATAATCTTGCTCTCAGGCAGAAGTTGAAAAACAAGGTCAGAAGAGAAAACACAAGTGGAACCTGAACTGGAGTTGGTGTTTTGCACCAAAGTAAAAGACTCTAGGGTGGGTTGTGGGGAGAGTACAGGTCCTGGAAAACGATGACAGAGGACCTAGTTGGGATTGTATTGTTGTGTGGAACACTGAGAAATGCTATGCATATACAAACTACTGTATTTATAGTAAAACATTAATCCCTCAATAAAGAAATTAAAAAAAATAGATTCAACTTCATGTTCTTTTTTTTAGAAAGATGAATATTCTTTTTGAAAAAATATATGTTTTTTGGAAAGATTAATGGTTGATGATATATGTGTAAAATTTCTCAGTTTTATGCAGAGCACTCTCAACCCCCAGCCTAGGTCTTCCTCCACCATCTTGCATCAGGACCTGAAAGTCCCCCTGCCCTCTTGTCTTTTACTTTGGTGCAACACACAAAACCTAGTCCAAATTCTACTTTGGACTCAGCTTATGTATTAAATAGACTCAGTCTGTGCTTTAAAAAGTTTGAGACATTCAATCAGTTTTCCCCCTCTCATATTACTTAAATAGTGATTTATATGACTACAAATTAATAGGAGTGTACATAAACACCATTCCCACTACCAAAAGACTGTGTCCCATCCCATCCCCCCTATTAAAGTTCTTTCACTCATGCCAAAGCTAACCTTATCAAAGCAGGGACTGCAAAAGCTGAATAAGGGCAAGAGACTGGCATACTTTAACAATGACTCTTGAGTCACTATCAGGCCAGTCCATCCATCAGCTGGAGCCCTAATCCAGGAGTCCTGGGATTCCCAAACAGAAGGGTCTAGACCTTGAATAAATCCCTCTCTCCATTGTTCCCAGTCATTTCTATCAGGAACAACAGAATAGACCCCTTTGTGGGCCCCCATAGTGCCTTGCTCTCAACTTGGAACAACAATGGTAGAGAATGATCCATCCTCTGAAGGGAAGATGGACAACATACTCTATGCTACACCTGAGGAAGATGGGTCAATATTGGGGCAGCATGGAATGTTCCTACTCATAACAACAGAATGTGAGTTCAGATCTAGAGGGATGCAGAGGTCACATAGGCTCCTAAGCTGAATATGGGCCCAAGATCACATCAAATCAATGGGGTTTACAATCAACAATATTTATACTCCTTTCCCATATTAGGGAGGTACTCTCTTCCCTAATGCGGCTTTCTGGTCCTTTTTCTAGCCATGACATCATCTCCCCAGACAATAACTAGGACCCACTGGAATGTCAGATTTCAGACTCAGGGGCAAAAAAGAAAAAGAAAAAAATATAGTATAGCCACAGGCCCCTTGAAATATAACTAAAATATGCCTACTAGCTATCTACAAAATGGAGGATCCCCAACATTTCATCTGCACTATTCCACCTATGCAGAAGGTGGAAGGTCTGGCTTCTGTAATTGCTTCCCCGCTGAACATAGGCATTGACAGGTTGATCCATACTACTGTCCTGTCTCTCTTTTTTCCTAGTGGGGAAGGGCTCTGGGGAAGCAGAGCTCCAAGGCACATTGGTGGGGTTGTCTGTCCAGGGAAGTCTGATCGCATCTTGCTAGCATCTAGAACCTGGTGGCTGAAAAGAGAGTTAACATACAAAGCCAAACAAATTATTGACCGATCATGGACCTAAAAGGCTGGAATAGCGCAGATGAAGTTTTTGGGGGTCCTCCATTTTTAGATAGCTAGTAGGCATATTTTAGTTATATTTCATAGGGCCTGTAACTATACTAGTGTTTTTTTTTTTTTCCTGAGCCTGAAATCTGATATGCAAGTGGATCCTTATTATTGTCTGGGGAGATGATGTCATGGCTGGGAAAAGGACCAGAAGAAGAGGTTCTTTATAATTATTTTTTCCTCAAAAAAAAAAATTTCCTTGATTAAAAAAAAAAAAAGAAAAAAGTTACTCTCATTGTTCTTGTTAAATAATATTAGAACCCTTGGTTGAAACTTTTTGGAAGACACGTGAAATAAGACTATTAGATACTATATGTAGCGTAAACAAGATCTTAAAATTATTTCATATAATCACTAATGCAAGAGAGCTCAACTTTATTTGTTTACTTTTTTTAAGTTTTGCCTGAAAGTCTAAAAAATAAACAGTAAAAAAGATAAAGAATTGAGAATATAGTGTAGATAATGATTTACTACAGCATTCAGAAGATACACACCTTTATTTTAAATAAGTATGAGATAAGAGACGTGCATCTCTTATGTCATTTTCCACATACCTCTCTGTGTGTGATGACTTTACTAGACTGAACATGATACGAGCATTAAAAGAAATGATTATTTTTTCAAGTATTCAAATATATATATATATATGAATTAGGACCTGCTGCTTAGTGCCATAGAAAGTGAAACATGGTCAAATCAACTTTTGCCTAGAGAAAATTTGCTTTCTTACCATTTGAACTTGCAATCAGAGACAGGAGTATATTAACACAAATCAATTCCTGCTCTCCAAGCAGTGTTAAACTTTATATTTAGGCAGAAGTGGGAGACTGTAGGGAAAGTCAGGTGTTAGATTTAAGGGATAAAAGAAAAGACTAGAAATTTCCCAAGTCTTTTTCAAAGCCCCTCAACAATCCTCTCTAAAACAAATAGTCTTAACTACTCGTTATTGGTGAAAGAGAAAGACCACCACAAAGGGGTTGGGGATTTTAGTCCCTGAGGCTGACTACCTTTTGATTTGCAGGTAGAACTGTAGTTCATTGATAGCTAGAGTTCACCCCAATTTACCAACCTTTGAACATCTCCTCCTCCCAGGGCCATATTAAATGGTCCAAGCCCAGTTATTTTGGGACTTACTTCAAATTTACATAAATATAATGTACTTTTTGTTAACATTTGTGCTAGTGTTTTAATAATGGTTTTCAAGGTTTTAGCATTACAGGGTATAGTTGGATAACATACCCACCATCATAGTTCTGTCCCTCTACCCCCAAGAATACCACCATAGGAAAAAAAAAAAAAAAAAGGTCTCAGTGAAGAAATACATCTTCCCAAGTCTGTCTTTCATTTTGCTCAAGAATTGACTATCATTCCTTTCCTCCTTTTATTATTAAGGCAAAAGTATATCATAGGTCTCTGTATAGAAAAAAAGAGCAAAGAGGTGGGGCTCCAGGACACATGATGGGGTCCTCTGCCCATGGAAGTCAGGTTGGCACAATGGTATCATCTGGAACCTTGTAGCTGAAAAAGGGTTAAGATATAAAGCAGAACAAATTGTTGACTAATCATGAAACTAAAGGCAAAAATATTGCAGATGAAGATTTGGGGTTTGTAAAAAGCTGTTAGGTCTATTTTAGGTATATTCCAAGGGGTCCATGGCTTTACTAGATTCTTTCTGACATCTAATATGCAGGTAGACCCAGGTTATTATCTAGGGAGATGATGTCATAGTTGGAAAAATGACTAGAAAGCTGGATCAAGGAAGAGAGTAGCTTCCAAATATGGGGAAAATATATAAGTATTGTTAACTGTAAACCCCATCAATTTGATCTGGGGCCCATATTCAGCACAGGAGCAATAGATTTTAAATGAAAGTCAGTACTTGCTATAATAAAAAGGGAACATCACTGTATATATTATATATTTATAGGTATATGATACTGTGCAAGGATGAATATTTTTAAAAACATCTGTTCTTCAGAAAAGGAAACGCAAAGCAGAATTTGACTGAGTTTGGAGTATTACACCAAAGTAAAAAACTCAGGGGGAGTGGGTTGGGGGTACATTTTCAGCTCCACTGTAGGGATTTGGGAATAGGGACACAGGCCTTTGGAGACAGGAATGGTGATAATATATTATCCTATTAATCTATATTCTTATAAATTACTACTTGATCAATATGAGAGAGGAAAAATAGATTGTCTTGAGATTTTTAATGTATAGATTTTAGTTTTGAGTATAAATTTCTTCAGTATAAGAACTTAAGTTTTCAAATGAGTAAACTGATTGAATTTTAACTTTAGATTTAAATTGTTAATGCATTTCTAATAATAATTTTCTTTTGAGGTATTAAATCACCTACAATCTCAGGCCAAGGACACCATGTGTAACCAGTTTTGTCAGTATATAAGAGATAGATAAATATCTATAAGCATTACATGACACAAATCATGGGAAGGTCTTCTATAGTACAGTAAATCTTAACCATAGGATTTTCTAAGTAAATCAAGTTCCCAAGTAAATTAGTTATAGTAATAATTATCTATTGGTTTCTTAAATCTAGGATAGGAAAGAACCTTCTACCTTCTCTATAAACCCGTATTTCTCCCAGTCCTGGAACCTCAGGGGCAGGGTTCATTTTCCTTCATGCTTCCTTGATTCATACCATTTGATACTGCATCTACTGATCTCAACCAAATCAATGGAACCAGTGCCACCTCTATATGTTCCACTTCGGACTGTGTCCAGAGACACCAGGCATGGGATGTCAGCCATCCAGCTCCAATACCCAGGTGAGATCTTTCCTTAAATACTATTTTTAAACTCCTTAATTCTATTTCGAGCAGCACATTTCTTAACAAAGTTACAGAACCTAGATATAGACCAGGGTCCATGAGATAAGACGTATGTGTACATGTATCCATAAATCAGGGGGAAAATATATACCTTAAAGTAAAAGTGTGCAGTTGTCAACAGTGACTCAAAAAGTGCAGCAAGCAGTAGAGAGACCTAAAAAAGACACCATAGGCCCTATATGGGGAGTCCTGAGATTCCCAAACAGACATGATGGGCCTAGACCTCGAATAAATCCCTCTATCCATTGTTACTGGTCATTCCTATGAGGAACAAAAAAAAGACCCCTTTTTGGGCCCACCATTGGCCTTGCCTTCAACTTAGATCAACAATGGTGATCAACAATCCTCCAAAGGGAGGCTGGACAATATACTCTATGCTACACCTGAGGAAGATGAGTCCTGATATGGGGGCAGCTATGACCACAGAATATGCACCCAGATGTACAGGGTATGCAGAGGTCACATAGACTCCTAAGCTGAATATGGGCCCCAGATCACATCAAACTGATGGGGTTTACATTAAAAAATATTTATACATCTTTCCATGTTTGGGATCTACTCTCTTCCCTGATACAGCTTTCTGGTCCTTCTGCCAGCCATGACATCACCTCCCCAAAGAATAATTAGGATCCACCGGCATATATCAGACTTCAGGCTCAGGTTAAATAAATAAATAAATAAATAACACTAGTATAGCCACAGGCCCTTTGGAATATAACTAAAATATGCCTACTAGCTATCTACAAAATGGAGGTCCCCCTAACACTTCATATGCACTATTCCAGACCTTAGGTCCATGATTGGTCAACAATTTGTTTGGCTTTGTATGTTAACTCTCTCTTCAACTACCAGGTACCAAGGCTAGCATGATGCCAACCAGCCTTCCCTGGACAGACAACTGCACCAATGTGTCCTGGAGCTCTGCTTCCCTAGAGCCCTTCCCCACTGGGAAAAGTGAAAGACAGGCTGGGAGTATGGATCAACCAGTCTATGCCCATGTTCAGTGGGGAAGCAATTACAGAAGCCAGACCTTCCACCTTCTGCATCTCATAATGACCTTGGTTTCATACTCCCAGAGTGTTAAAGAATAGGAAAGCTATCAGGGGATGGGATGGGATATGGAGTTCTGGTGGTGGGAATTGTGTGGAGTAGTACCCTCTTATCCTATGGTTTAATCAATATTTCCTTTTTAAAATAAAAAATTAAATTAAAAAAGACACCATAAGGTACTTAATCAAATATTTTCTACTTAGACCTAGATACTCTCCTTACTTATTCCCTATTTCACTTTCCTCAATCACTATAAGTCCAACCCTATCAATAAAGTAAAGAATACAAAAGCTGAATAAGGGCAAGAGATTGGCACACATTAATGATGGCCTTTTTGGTCACTAAGAGGACATTCCATCATCCGGGGCTCTAGTTAGTTAGTCCTTGGATTCCCATACAGATATGATTTTCCCAGACCTCTATTAGATCCCACTCTCCACCATCACTGGTCATGTCCATCAGGAACAACATCATAAACCCTCTTATGGGCCTCTATCGGACATTGCCCTCAATGTACAACAACAGTGATAGAAATTGCCCCACTTTACAGAGGGAGCTTGGGGCAACATACTCTGCCACTCCAGGAAGACTGGTCGAACAGTGAGTGCAGCCTAGAACAGTCCTATCTATGACCATGGAGTGCCTGCTCAGACTGACAGGGAAACAGAGGATATACAGTCTCCTGCACTAAATATGAATAGACATGGGCCCAAGATCAGATTGATGGGGCTGATAGTTAGTGGTATTTATATACTTTTCACATATTTGGGGACTTCTCTCTTATGGGCCTCTATAGGACATTGCCCTCAATGTACAACAACAGTGATAGAAATTGCCCCACTCTACAGAGGGAGCTTGGGGCAACATACTCTGCCACTCCAGGAAGACTGGTCGAACAGTGAGTGCAGCCTAGAACATTCCTATCTATGACCATGGAGTGCCTGCTCAGACTGACAGGGAAACAGAGCTTATACAGTCTCCTGCACTAAATATGAATAGACATGGACCCAAGATCAGATTGATGGGGCTGATAGTTAGTGGTATTTATATACTTTTCACATATTTGGGGACTTCTCTCTTACGGGCCTCTATAGGACATTGCCCTCAATGTACAACAACAGTGATAGAAATTGCCCCACTCTACAGAGGGAGCTTGGGGCAACATACTCTGCCACTCCAGGAAGACTGGTCGAACAGTGAGTGCAGCCTAGAACATTCCTATCTATGACCATGGAGTGCCTGCTCAGACTGACAGGGAAACAGAGGTTATACAGTCTCCTGCACTAAATATGAATAGACATGGGCCCAAGATCAGATTGATGGGGCTGATAGTTAGTGGTATTTATATACTTTTCACATATTTGGGGACTTTTCTCTGCCCTTATTCAGCTTTCTAGTCCTATCCTCAGCTCTGACACCATCTTCCAAGACAATACTTCTAGCCCACCTGCAAGTTAGCTGTTGGGCTCAATAAAACATTAGTAAAGTCATTCCTCTATCACCTTTGTCAGATAATGTAAGGACTAAAAAAGATGGATACGGGCAAGAGACTGGCCTACTTCAATGATGGATCTCTTGATCATTACTAGGCCATCCCATCATCCAGGGCTCTAGTCAGGAATTCTAGGATTCCCACATAGATATGATGGGCTTAGACCTCTTTCCACTACCACTGGTCATCTCCATTAGGAAGAGCATGTCCAGTGGAGAAGCAATTACAGAAGCCAGATCTCCCACCTTTTGTACCCCATAAACATCTTTGATTCATATTACCAGAGGGATAAATAATAGGAAAACTTCCTATGGAAAGGTTGGGATACAGAACTCTGGTGGTGGGAATTATATGGAATTGTACCCCTCTTTTCCTACAATATTGTCAATCATTATTAAATCACTAACAAAAATTATATATATATATATTTTAAAGCGTCTGTTCTGTACTATGTTGATATGTCAGAGGTTGTTTTCAAGTATAATTTTGACTCTATGTAGTTTCAACATTGCACATACACAGTAGTATCTAACCTCTATCAATAATATGTGCTTGCTAGTTTATATGAGGGATAAGTTTTCTGTGACACCAAAAAACTGAAGGCAATATTATAGCTCAGTATTGATTCTGAGTAATCACACACGATGAGGTATCTCAAGAATCTGGAAGGTCCTGAGCAGGATCGAAATAACCACAATTCAACCATCACTTTTAGGTGAAATGATGTCTAAAAGAGTTAAAAAAGAAGTGCTTGTTCAGATGTTTTCAGAGAATGTACATATATTTGTCAAAATCAGATAAATACAAAGAGGTGAAAAGATATCTTTAGAAATACTGATAGATCAGAAAGAAGCAAAATAAAATGTTCAGAAGTTAAACTCCCAAAAGCCAGTAATTGGAACCTGAGACTGGGTTCATAGGACAATGTCAGGAAATCATCCCTCACCTCTCCCCCTCTCAGTAGCTTCTTCTAGCTTTCAGAAATAGGGTAGAATTACCGATAATTGGTAGAATCCAGTTTTCAGGGGTTAAACCCTCATCTTTTTCCTATGGTTACAGGAAAGACCATGAGAATAGGGGAAGGGAAGGAGAGGGCAGAATAAAATCCCCAGTTTCACTCAGTACAGAATTAAAAAATAAAGCTTTTTTTTTCTTCCTGCAAAAGACTAAAGTTCAGAATCTTTATCTCTTTGTGGTATCATGCAGAAATTTGAATTATTTCAATAATTGAACTTAAGCAAACTTAAAACTGATAAATAACAAAAGTCAAGCAAATAATCAGAGTAGTGAATTGGTTGGGTTTATGTAAAGGAGAATATTTCTTTTTATTTGAGTGGACATCAAAAGAGACAATAAAAAGTGATGGTAGTTAGTCTAAGAAAAAAATAAAAGATAAATAAGTCTAAGTGGAATGAAGGGTGGTATTTTTAGTTTTAATGTAAACTAAACCACAAGTCAAGCATAAAGATGGATATTGTGAGAAAAGTGAATAGCATTAAACTAAATACAGAATTATGTAAATATCTGATTCATGCAAAAAAAAGAAACTACAAAACATCCACTTACTTACCTCATTTATTTCAATTTCTAGTGTGAGACTCCTCATGTTAATAGAATATGAAGGTGCAGAGATGGAAGGAAATGTTAAAGGAGCAGGTTAAAATTGTCAGGAGAGGCTATTCTACAGATAGTTCTACAAAGTGGAAATAGACCTTTAATGCACAGCCAATACTTTGCCCTAAATATGGTCAGATCTTATCTCTTGTGGGGACAGAGATAGCCCAGGCATTGTGTTCTCTCTAAACTAAAGTTTTCAGTGTTCTCAACAGATTCTGTACTAGAGAGTAGTGACAATTTATCCAAACTGACAAATGGCAATAACATGTAGAGGAAAAACAGGAGATTCATGTTCTTTTCTTAATATTTTTAAAGGTTTATTTAATGAGTGAGATAGACTAGAGCACCACTCCAGCAAATATGGTGCCAGGAATCAAACCTGAGGTCTCACACATACAAACTCTATGTTCTACCTGCTAAGATACTTCCTCAGCACTCTTTTAAGATTTTAAATGAGGGGGCTGGGCAGTGGTACACCTGGTTTAGCTCACACATGACCATGTTCAAGAACCCTGCTTCAGGCCCTGATCCCCACCTGCATGGGAGACACTTCCCCAGTAGTGAAGCAATTCGATAGGTGTCTGACTTTATCTCCCCCCTCCCTTCTCTGTTGCTCTTTGTCTTAATCAAAAAGAAAAAAAAATAATGAACTGAATAAAAAAAAATTGAAGAAACCGTTATTTTTTCAATCTGACTAAATTTTTTTAGAACACCACATTCCAGTACATGGCATAATGGCTAGAACTTTGGACATAAAAGCAAAAGATTTCCAAATATGATCCTAAAATGGCCTATGCTAGAGTGATGCTGTGACTCTCTCTCTTCCACTTGTATTTCCCATGTAAAATTTTAAAAAGTTGAAGACTTTTAATTAACTGATATTAATTAAATAAGTCTCAAGTTTTTAAAATCAAATAAATATATTTTTATTTTATTTTTAAGTATATATATATATATATATATTATCTTTATTTATTGGATAGAGACAGCCAAAAATTGAGACAAATGAAGTGACAGAGAGGAAGAGAGAGATAGAGACACCTGCAACACTGCTTCACCACTCACAAAGCTTTCCCCCTGCAGGTGGGGACCGGGCCCCAACCTGTGTCCTTGGGCACTGTAGAATGTGCACTCAACCAGATGTGCCACCACCTGGCCCCGCAAATATAGATTTTAATAGCAGTTTTCCACCTGATAGTAAAGAGACGTCTGCAATTACTATGAAGCTAGTGAGTAGCAGTTTCCCAATATATTAATTAAGGATTTTAAAAGTACAACTAGTGTGAAGATATGTTCAAAAGAACCAGTGAGATCATGTACACAAATATTTATTTAGGACTTTGACAAGATGATTAATGCAAATTTTTTACTTGGACTATTATTATCATGTTTTTTTTTTTCTATCAGGGATTTTGCATTTACAGATTCAGCCAATCACAGATGTCTGAATGCTATTTGGTTGAATCATGTGATGACTAGCCACTGAGTCAACTGAAATCAGTAGTATAACTACTTTATTGTTAGCACACCTCTCAAAATACGTATTTTCAACTTTATTTCTAGATCTTATCTGAGGAGATGGGTATGGCATCCATACAGACTTCCACATTCAGGTTTATGGAACTCATTACTTATTTGTATACCTTCTAGGATATTGAATCTTTATTTACTAGAACCTTCCTTACTATTTAAAGATATTCAGTTAATAGAAGTAAAACAACATTGATTTCTTCACTTTACTGTAATCGCACATTTGAGCCCTGTGTAAAGATAAGCAAACACTTAAATGAAGCTTCATTATCCTAAAGAGAAAAAAATGTGATACACCAAATAAGGAGTTTGTTTTTCTTCCAGTTACAAAAGATTTAAGCCAAAATAGTTGAATAAGTAAACATCAAAGGATTCAATCAAGTATCACACTACTGATTTCTGCTAGAAAAAATCCAAGGACATCTTTCCAAATCATAAATATTAACAAATCAACTTTTTTCTTCAAATAATAACATGTTTACATCAGCTAAATGCTCTTTTTTTAAGTTTGGTTTCTGCACATCTATTCATTCTAGCATAAAAATGTCTTCAAAAATAGTGGACATATGACTAGATATTAAGAGAAAATATAAATAAAGGGAAAGTAGGATGATTTCTAATTTTTTATTGGCTGTACTAATCATATCATCAGTATGAAAACATTTCATTTTGAGAAGGTATGTGAGACAGCAGACTAGACAAGGAGCAATAGAAGGATGACATGATACATTCTGTCT
The DNA here is from genome assembly GCF_950295315.1 of Erinaceus europaeus. NCBI lineage: Eukaryota > Metazoa > Chordata > Mammalia > Eulipotyphla > Erinaceidae > Erinaceus > Erinaceus europaeus. Next base: position 92,260,895 of record NC_080170.1, on the reverse strand, counting down.
CCATTTCTATATTGTCCTTGCCACCACTCAGCAGGTGTAGACATTCTTCAGTCTGACTGGATGTATAGTAGCCTCATGCCCTAAATCCATAGTTGAAGGGTAGAAATGTCATTTAAAATGACTTTCAAAACTGTGTATTGAAAAGTGCAATAATCACGCATAAAGCATGTTTACTGAGTCTTTCTCTTCTTTTTTTACTTGTGTGCAGGGTCTCTACTTCTCCATATAGAATCCTGAGTGTTCTCACTCTCTGATTTTTTATTCAGAGTCTAGCAGGTCTTCAAATAATGTTTACTTTAACATTGCTTCATTACTACATTAACGAGTTTAAAAAATAGTAAATTATGGGGTTCAGGAGGTAGCACAGTGGGTTAAGCACACATGGCGCAAAGCGCAAGGACCTGCCTAAGGATCCTGTTTCAAACCCCGGCTCCCCACCTGCAGGGGAGTCGCTTCACAGGCGATGAAACAGATCTGCAGGTATCTATCTTTCTCTTTCCTGCCTCTCTCCATTTCTATCTGTCCTATCCAACAACTATGACATCAATAACAACAACTACAACAACAATAAAAAAAATCTTTAAAAATAGTGAATTGGAAAACACCTAGAATTGCCAAGACCATCTTAAGGAAAAGAAACAGAAATGGAGGCATCAGACTCCCAGACCTTAAACTACATTATAAAGCCATCATCATCAAAACAGCATGGTACTGGAACAAAAATAGGCACACAGACCAGTGGAACAGAATTGAAAGCCCACAAATAAATCCCCACACCTATGGACATCTAATCTCTGATAAGGGGGCCCAAAGGATTAAATGGAAAAAGGAGGCTCTCTTCAATAAATGGTGCTGGGAAAACTGGGTTATAACATGCAGAAGAATGAAATTGAACCACTTTATCTCACCAGAAACAAAAATCAACTCCAAATGGATCAAAGACCTAGATGTCAGACCAGAAACAATCAAATACTTAGAGGAAAACATTGGTAAAACACTTTCCCACCTATACCTCAAGGACATCTTTGATGAATCAAACCCAACTACAAGGAAGACTAAGGTAGAAACAAACCAATGGGACTACATCAAATTGAAAAGCTTCTGCACATCCAAAGAAACTATTAAACAAACAGAGAGACCCCTCACAGAATGGGAGAAGATCTTCACATGCCAGACATCAGACAAGAAACTAATCACCAAAATATATAAAGAGCTCAGCAAACTTAGCACCAAAATAGCAAATGACCCCATCCAAAAATGGGCAGAGGATATGGACAAAACATTCACCTCAGAGGAGATCCAAAAGGCTAACAAACATATGAAAAACTGCTCTGGGTCACTGATTGTCAGAGAAATGCAAATTAAGACAACACTAAGATACCACCTCACTCCTGTAAGAATGGCATACATCAAAAAGGACAGCAGTAAGAAATGCTGGAGAGGTTGTGGGGACAGAGGAACCCTTTTACATTGCTGGTGGGAATGTAAATTGGTACAGCCTCTGTGGAGAGCAGTCTGGAAAACTATCAGAAGGCTTGACATGGACCTTCCATATGATCCAGTAATTCCTCTCCTGGGGTTATACCCCAAGGACTCCATAACACCCAACCAAAAAGAGGTGTGTACTCCTATGTTCATAGCAGCACAATTCATAATAGCTAAAACCTGGAAGCAACCCAGGTGCCCAACAACAGATGAGTGGCTGAGAAAGCTGTGGTATATATACACAATGGAATACTATGCAGCTTCAAGAACAATGAACCCACCTTCTCTGTCCCATCTTGGACAGAGCTAGAAGGAATTATGTTAAGTGAGCTAAGTCAGAAAGATAAAGATGAGTATGGGATGACCCCCCTCATCAACAGAAGTTGAGTAAGAAGATCTGAAAGGGAAACTAAAAGCAGGACCTGACCAAAGTGTAAGTAGGGCACCAAAGTAAAAACCCTGTGGTGAGGAGTAGACATGCAGCTTCCTGGGCCAGTGGGGGGTTGGAGTGGGTGGGAGGGATGGGTCACAGTCTTTTCGTGGTGGGAATGGTGTTTATGTACACTCCTAGCAAAATGTAGACATATAAATCAGTAGTTAATTAATTTGAGAGGGGGAAATTAATTGTATGTCTAGAAGTTTTTCAAAACACAAACTGAATCTTTTCAATATATAGGCTGTGTAATTGATATGCAGACTCTCTCAAAAGCCTAGACCAAGTAGATCAGAAGCAACCAATAGCACAGCTATATACAAGATACTGGGTACTGTACAGCAAACCCTAACAAAAGGACTTTTCAAAGTTAACCCAATTACCACATAATGTGATGATAACATTAACTATCGATTGTCTTTTTGAACCCTAAGACAGCAGGAACCTCACATCTCCACTATAAAGCCTCTACTTCCCCCAGTCCTGGAACCCTTGGATAGGGCCCACTTTCCCGTATGCCTCTCCCAATCCATGTCAAACAATATTGCATCTGCTGATTACAACCTAACCAACACAACAATTGCCACCTCAACATGCTTCACTTCAGACGGTGTCCAGAGACTTCACGTGTGGAATGACAACCCTTCAACTTCATTACTCGGGTGAGACCTTTCCTTTCATAGTATACTCTAATTTCATCTCAGGTGGTTCACTTTCTAACAAAGTCCCAAAACCTAGATATACACCAGTTTCTGTGAGAGAAAGCATATGTTCACATGCATCCGTAAACTACTGCAAAATATATGCCTGAAAGCAGAAGTACACTAGAGTTTGCAGGGAGTACCCCCCTAACATTTCCTCTCCACTATTCCAAGCTTTGGGTCCATGATTGCTCAACAATTTGTTTGGCTTCATATGTTAACTCTCTTTTCAGTCACCAGGTTCCAGATGTCATCAGGATGCTGGCCAGGCTTCCCTAGACTGAAGACCCCACCAATGTGTCCTGGAGCTCCACTTCCCCAGAGACCCACCCTACTAGGGAAAGAGAGAGGCAGACTGGGACTATGGACCGACCAGTCAACGCCCATGTTCAGCGGGGAAGCAATTACAGAAGCCAGACCTTCTACCTTCTGCAACCCACAATGACCCTGGGTCCATGCTCCCAGAGGGATCGAGAATGGGAAAGCTATCAGGGGAGGGGGTGGGAAATGGAGATTGGGTGGTGGGAATTGTATGGAATTGTACCCCTCCTACCCTATGGTTTTGTTAATTAATCCTTTCTTAAATAATATATATATATATAAATAATTGTAAATTGATCCCTGGGTCCAGGGTCCTTTTCTGTGTAGAATTTACACATTCTCCCCATATTGGTATGGTTTACTTCCATATACTCTGACTCCCTCCCAGATCCCAAATAAGTGTGTGTGTTGGGTTCACTGATGTTTCTAAAGTGTTCTTGACTAACGGAATGTGGGTACAGATGTGAATTACTCTGAAATGGAAGGGTGTCCTGTCCATAGCACGATGCCATGTTCCATCCTGAGCTATAAGGAATGACTCTGGTCAACTGAACTGACCCTGAACTCGAGTAATCTGACTTTAAAATGAATGAATGAGTAAATGTATTTTAATTATCATTTTGTATTAGAAATTTTTTGAATCTTTATTTAGAAATTTGCAATGTTATTTGCAACCTGAAATATAGCATAAGAAATTAACTATATTTTACTCCAAGTAGCTTATGAGAAAATTGGTTTTGTATTGATATATTGTTTTGCTGAAAGTCAGTTTCCAATAACTTATCAATAACATTGAGAACTTTCTGTATTGTAGGGGAGAAAAATAATTTTCCCTTTGCCATCATATCTTGCTTGAAGTACTTATAACAAAGGACAGAATAAAAGACAAATAAATGAAAGTGCATTATTGTGTATATCTCACCAGAGATACTGAGGGTAATGAGTAATTCTCAGAGAGGTAACTCATAATCCACAGTATAAACTTCACCTAAATCAAAAAAGTATGATGTGGGAAGGTCATTTGTGGGAGCTTGGCAAGAAATTAGTAAAGCAGGTATAACTTAGAAAGGCTTACTTTCTAACAATCTCCTGGGATTCTTATTTTTTAATTGGGGGAAATTAACGGTTTACAGTAAATACAATTGTTGGTACATGTGTATAATTTCTGTTTCCTGCAAAACATTTCCTAAGATTTTTTTTTCCTTTTTATCAGTGATTTAATATTGATTTGAAAAATTATGAGGTAACAGGAGTATAATCCCACACCATTCCCTTCCCCAGAGATCCTTGTCCCCATTTTGTCCACTAGAAACTGCAGTAGTTCTCCCAAGGTCACAGATACAGGTTGATTATCATTTTTATAAATATTTATATTTGCATATATTTGCCCTTTTTTTTCTATGGTCATATCTTCTCTTCCTTTCTAAGTTACACCTATACCTATTGCTACTTCTGAATGTCTAGATGAGAACAGGTATCTTATGGTGGAGAAAAGCTCAGAAGTGTATTTTAAGTATTGTTCCTAGGAGACCATGACTTTAGTAATTTTTACATGAGTTTGATAGTTAACATGAAGGTGGGCTAAAAATACTGTCTGGGAAGATGTAGTCAGAGATGAGTGTAAGGCTAGAAAACTGTAGAAGGACAAAGAATAGCTCCCAAACTAGAAGAAAAAATATGAATACAATTAACTGCTCACCTCATTGACTTGACTCAGGACCCATATATATTCACATTCAGCACAAGAGCCTGGGTAGCCTCCGAGTGAGTCGCTGTCAGCTCATGGTCATAGCTGGGAACATTCCAGGCTGCACTAACTTCAGGGTCAGTCTTCCTCCATTGGCAGAGTAGGCTGATACAGCCTCCCTTTGAAGAGTGGGGCAGTCCTTACCATTGTTACTTTATAGTGAAGGCAAGGTTCTGATGAGGCCCATAACAAGGCTTATGATGATGTACCTGATGGAAGTGACCAGTGATGGTAGAGAGAAATATCTATTAGAGGTCTAATCCATTAAATGTATGTTGGAATACAACAATTCCCTATCTAGGGCACTGGAGATTAAAAATTAAGATTTGGGAGTCTGGCGGTAGCGCAGTAGGTTAAGCGCAGGTGGTGTGAAGCGCAAGGACCGGTATAAGGATGTTGGTTCAAGCCCCCGGCTCCCCACCTGCAGGGGAGTCACTTCACAGGCAGTGAAACATGTCTGCAGGTGTCTATCTTTCCCCCTCTATGTCTTCCCCTCCTCTCTCCATTTCTCTCTGTCCTATCCAACAACAACAACATCAATAGCAGCAACAATAATGACTACAACAATAAAACAACAAAGGGGAACAAAAGGGAATAAATAAATAAATATTTTTTAAATTAAGATTAAGTCAGTATATTATCCATCTTCTATGATTTTGAGCCACACTTCTCTCCCTGGGACAGAATGTGATAATTTTATATACTTCAAAATGGTGACTTCTACTCTATTTATGGAGCATCTCTTTCTTATGTTGGCTGTTTCTCATTAAACTCTAAATAATCCTATGCCAAAGAGACATATTTTGGGGTGATGTATTTTTGTCTTTTACAGTTTTATTTTTGGATGGCATAATCCAGTTTCTTACAGCATCATAGGAATCAAGACCATGGCAGATGGGAAAAAGCAATTATAAAAAAAAATTATAGGGGGCAGGCAGTGGAGGACTTAGTTAAGCACACACATTACCATGTACAAAAACCTGAGTTTGATCCCCTCCTTTGCATTGCAAGAGTAACATTTCAGGAATAGAGAAGCTAGTCTGCAGGTCTCTTATCTCCCACTCCCCTCTCAACTGTTCTTTGTCCTATCCAATAAAACAGAAAGAAAAAATTGACCTCCAGGAGTTGTGGATTTGTAGTGGCCACACCAAGCCCCAGAAATAACTGGCGGCAAAACAAACTCACACACACACACACACACACACACACACACATTATTGATTAAAGAGGATAAAACCGGAATTGGGCACAAATTATAGGAACTTAATATATAATTAAATGGACAATTAATTTATCCCTAAGAAAAGCATAAGAGTATACATTTTATGTTCTTTTAAAAAAAGATTAAATTAAAAAAAATATTTTATATTTATTTATTCCCTTTTTTGCCCTTATTATTTTATAGTTGTAGCTATTACTGTTGTCATTGGTAGATAGGACAGAGAGAAATGGAGAGAGGAGGGAAAGAAAGAGAGGGGAAGAGAAATATATATACCTGCAGACCTGCTTTACCATTCATGAAGTGACCCCCCTAAAAGTGGGGAGCTGGGGGCTCAAACTGTGATCCTTAAGCTGGTCCTTGCGCTTGGCGCCATGTGCGCTTATCTGCTGAGCTACTTCCTGAATCCCTTATTTTCTATAAGTAGGAAACTGATGCTGAAATAAATTCAGCAAATTGTCACATAGCAAAAACAAATAGTGAATAGGAATTAAAACCTGTAATCTCAAAACAAATTGCACATTCTTTACATTGTACCATACCTGCTTTCTCATTGATCTTTATGACATATATGTGTGTGTATGTCTTTAACATTATTCACTCCTAATATCTAAAACAAAGGTATTAAATATGTACTTAAGATGATTTTTATGATGGATAGACTAGAGCCCTACTCAGCACTAGCACAAGAAGTGCCAGGAATTGGATTTTAAGATCTCATGCATATAAAGTCCTAAGAGTAGAGGTATTACTCTCATATGAAGAAATGAAATTTGGTGAGTATTTTGGTTAACCATTTGTCTGGTTTTTTTTTATTTGTTTTGTTTTTGCACTATGATTGACCAGTAGTAAAGACTATTTTGTTTGTTTTTGTCAGTTGACTTTTTGTAAAGAAGTCATACCCAAAACTTTCAAAAAGCATAGAGGTTCCAGAAAATTATGAAACAGTCATACAGCACTGGAGTCTTCTGTTTTCAAACTACTTCCAGATCCAATGACTATTTTAAGTCTCTGTGAAATGTGGGCAAATCAGCAAAATCCAAATCAAGCTGTCCCACAGTAAGGACTTGAGCTCTTGAGTCATCTAAAATTTCTTTTCACTCAAGTGGAATGCCTCTTTTCAAATTCTCTACTCCATTTAACACATGCAAGCTCAAGTCACACAGTATGTTCACTTTTGCGGCTTTCCTGAGAAACATGCCCAGTTCTTAGCATGCTGGGATAACTAAATAAAATTTCCCTCAAGAGACTGACCTTTTCTAAGCTCATGGATTTATTCCAATCAACATCTATCAATGTTTGAGCATTTGTGTGTTTAGAGATGGATTAGACATGGTGGGAAACACCAATCAATGAATTCCAGCACTTGCTTTCACTGAGTTTGTGATCCAATCTGGGGAGACAAGGCCAACATACATGCAACGAATAGGATACAGTGAGACACAGTATATAATTAAGTGCTGACTATAATACTGACTGTAAGTGCACAATTCTTCACTAATTACCAATTGCTTTAAGGAATTAATACTTAACTTCAGGGATTTCAATCACGATTTCTTTATAAGTGTTAATTCTTGTAACCAGCAATTCATTTCAAAGAGTCACAAACATACCCTGGTTTTTAGGAAATTATTAGCATTGTTAACAGACAATTAATTAAATCCTAATTGTCCTGACCTCCAGAGCCTTTTGGGGAGTGTTTGCTCCTCAGACGTAATTTAATTTTTCAAATGAGTTTTTTGGCTAGTGCAGAATTTCAATCCCTGAGGGAAAGGAATTTGCTTTCTCCTTTAGAGCAGAGGAACTGGAGACCTATGTATTCAAAACAGGCTCATTCTTGCCTCTGGTAGGAATAGACATAGTGGGCTTTCTTTTTTCTATCCTATCTTCCTTTTTCTTTTTGCTTCCTCTTAATTCCCTGCTTTTATTTCTGCTTTGCTTTCCTTTTCTCTTCTACTCTACCTTTTTTTTTTTTAGGAAGATCCAGTAGCTTTTGCAGAGAAACTTCGTCAGCTGATAGCCCTTAGAATGGAGGGAGATGTTAGCCCGTCTCCTAGGCCAGCATGGAGTTGATAGGCACAGAAGAAACTAGGGCCTCAGTCTACAAACTCAGTTGGTATTTTGAATCTTTTTAAAAAAATATTTATTTATTTATTCCCTTTTGCTACCCTTGTGTTGTTAAAGTTCAGGGCTCCAGCAGGCCAGGCTAGCTTTGCGGCAGTAGACAGAGACAACCAGAGACACACGGCTGGGCAGAGAGGCTTTATTCACGAGCAGGCAAACATGTGCTCTTTCTGCTCTGGCGGCAGAGAGAGACCCTTAAACTAATCACCACACAGATCTGTCCTGCATCTCCTCACGCAGCCATGCCAAGAACTCTGGAACTACGTAGCATAGGGGGCGGGGAGAAAGAGGGCCCGTGAAACTAGCAAGGGCCAAACCAATTCTCCTGGCAGTGGGAAGGAGACCAAACCAATATGAAACATACCAACAATTCCCCCTTTTCTTTTTAACTAAATGACCACAGTATCAGGGGTGTGGGGTGAACAGAAACCTACATCGTACAGGAATTTTCAAAAAAGAAAGTGGCACAAACATGGAGGAACATGTAAGACAAGAACCAGTGTGCTGCCAAGGGAAGGCCTGAGGGGGCCATTTTTTGCCTCTGTGGGCAAAACGTTATCAGCTAAAGAACCTTTGCTGCCTCTGTGGGCTTTTGCCTCGACGGGCATTTTTTTTTCTCTGTGGGCATTACCTGGCATGCGGGGGTAGGGATATGGCCTAGAGTCCCAAGGCAGCTGGCTCTAGTCAGTCTTTGAGAAACCCAGCAGCATAAAGGGAAGCTGCTAGTTTTGTGCAAAGTGTCCAAGAGTTGTACCAGTGAGTCCAATAGAAATGCCAGTCCAAAGCAGATGTCCACAGAAGAATTGCCAGGGGGTGAATTGTTGTATCTCTGTCTCGATGGGGAATGTCAGCCATCGGAATTCTGCTTTTCTGTAGAGAACTTGACAGCAGCAATTCACTTACTATGAAATAAAACTTGTAGCAGGTTAGAAGTTTACCACAATTGATAACTCTATTACAATTGGAAGTCCTTCTTAGTATGATTTTAAGGTTGTTTAAAGTTTAAACAATAGAATGTGGAAAGGTAAAAAAAAAAGCCTCAGGCATGAGAATCATTAGCATAACCACAGTGCATTCTAATGTTTCTAATTGAGAAGGAATTTGAGAGTTTTACATATCAACAAGCCTATTTAACTTTTTGTTACACCCATTCAAAATGGAGACACACCCTAGGTGCACAGGTTTTTTTTTTTTGACCAACTTAGTTAAAATATATTGATTTTAAACTAATTTTTACCTCAGACTTTAAATGTAAGTTAATTTTATCTTTATGGGAACTATGCTGAAAAACCTTTTTCATTTAACTCTGTCTGGTACGAATATAGCCTTAAAGTTACATTTTTAACCTTAAAGGTAATGTTTACCAAACTTTAAACACACATAAACATGGTCTTTAATACACAGGGAGAGAAACCTTTGCTATGAAGACATGTCATTTTAAACACGAATTTAGATCTATACTGTCTTAGTTGTTGGGGTGGGGGGGTCACCATCCAGAGGTGGCTTCCCGCACAGCTCCACTTCTAGGAATTGTAGGTTGAGATCTCTGGACGAATCTCTGCATATTCTAGCTCTTCTGACTTCAGAGCCGAGTTGAGGATGTCCACCAGGGGGCCATTTCGGCAGGGAACCTGTGGTCTCCAGGTGTTCTGGGATCTGTCCAGACTTCATATCAGGAGGGCGGGTGGGCCAGCTGTGCAGAAGGCGCGGGCCAAGGTGCCCTGGGGTGGCGGCCATGATGAGCCGCCATGTCTGCTGCCCTGCTCCCAGCGGCCGAGCAGCACGGAGGGAGCCCGCGCCCAATATCCCGCACCACTCGGCGGAAAGCTGGCTCATACGGGCTGGCGTTGGGCTCCTGCGGGTTGGCATTGGGCAGAAACCACAGAATGGTCCAGAGATAAATGTTCCAGAAACAGCAAAACAGTCTCGTGAAGAAAGGGCAGAGGCCTTTGGAGATCTCTTCACAAGCAGAAGAGAAGGCCATAGTACATAGGTAGCCAAATTGTCTTTACTTATCTGAGAGATGTGCAGGTCAGGTCCACGTGGGCACCATTTGTCATTAAAGCCCAGCAGGCCAGGCTAGCTTCGCGGCAGTAGACAGAGACGACCAGAGACACACGGCTGGACAGAGAGGCTTTATTCATGAGCAGGCAAACATGTGCTCTCCTGTCTTTCTGCTCTGGCAGCAGAGAGAGACCCTTAAACTAATCACCACACAGATCTGTCCTGCATCCCCTCACGCAGCTGCGCCAAGAACTCTGGAACTACATAACATAGGAGGCGGGGAGAAAGAGGGCCCGTGAAACTAGCAAGGGTCAAACCAATTCTCCTGGTGGGGGGAAGGAGACCAAAGCAATATGAAACATACCAACACCCTTGTTTTATTGTTGTAGTTATTGATGTCATTGTTGTTGGATAGGACAGACAGGAAAGAGGAGAGGAAGACAGAGAGGCAGAGAAAAAGATAGACACCTGCAGACCTGCTTCCTCACTTGTGAAGTGACTCCCCTGCAGGTGGGGAGCCAGAGGCTTCAAACCGGGATCCTTCAGCAGGTCCTTGCGCTTCATGCCATGTACACTTAACCCGCTGCGCTACTGCCCAACTCCCTATCTTTTGAATCTTTAGCTAGGTTCCTGTCAGTCAGTATTGCTAGCATGTTTTTTCAATATGCTCCCATATAACAGCCTTATTGACTCCTCTCATATTCCTTGAATTCTCCTGAGTATGTTCCTAAACTCTCTGTACCAGAGACAGCACACAGTGCTCTGTTCAACAATTATAAATGAATACAACCAAATTCACACTTACTTTAACCAAGAAGCAATTTGCGGGAGACCTCTGATTCAGGTGTCCATTATTTATTGATCTATGCTTGCACTGCTGTTACTTTCTCATTCTATTTTCTTTGTTTTATCATTAGGAGTTATGTAATAAAAATAAAGAATGCCAAGGAGATAGCATAATGGTTATGTGAAAGATTTTCATGTCTGAAGCTTCAAGATCCCAGGTTTAATCCCACTGCCACTACAAGGTAGAGCTGAGCAGTGCTCTGGTCTCTATCTTTATTTCTATAGCTCTCTCATTAAAATAAACAAGTAAATAAATAAACTATTAATAAAACAAACAAATGTAAAGAAATGCTTGACTCTGTGCAGTACTCAGATTCCATGCACAGTTCCTGTTCTCTGATGAAAGGGTATCTGGTGAAGGCCAGGAATTAACAGGTTACCAGGTCAACAGACCCTTGTAGGCAAAATGCCTGAGCTCACATATGGTTATGGAAACCAGCAGTACTCACAGAGTTTGTAATAAAGGTGGGCCTGAGGTTAGATGCAATATTCTGTGTGGCATCAAAGAGGCTGCTTGATGAGTAACATATACAGCAATATCAAGGTGATCAAATATTAACTAATCTGATTTGTGTGCCGTTACAAAAATACTTTTTTGTTACTCTTTTGCTTTGATGTAATGATGTTCTTTGGTCAATAAATACTATGAGGAAAATAGTTTCAGGGCTACACTTTGCAAAATTACACCACATGTGATGTATGTCAGTGTAAACACATCTAGGTTTCTCTTCCACTGTCCGACAGTTTCTGAATTAGTTTCTTTTAATATAGGTTTCATACTGGACACTGGACACTGGATCCTGGAAGCATCTCAACTGGCTGATAGTGTGTGTGGCATGACACTTCTTTCCTTACCAGAGTGTGATAACAGGTAGGAGGTAAGTATAAGTTACTTCATTTCTGTAAACTTCAGTTTCCCCTCTACAAGAAGTAGTATCTATATGATAGATTTCTGTAAGAATTAATCAACTTAAGGGAGTTGGGCGGTAGCACAGCGGGTTAAGCGCAGGTGGTGCAAAGCACAAGGGCCAGCCTAAGGATCCCAGTTCCAGCCCCCGGCTTCCCACCTGCAGGGGAGTCTCTTCAGAGGCAGTGAAGCAGGTCTGCAGGTGTCTATCTGTCTTTCCCCCTCTCTGTCTTCCCCTCCTCTCTCCATTTCTCTCTGTCCTATCCAACAGTGTCGACATCAACAACAATAATAACTACAACAATAAAACAACAAGGGAAATAAATAAATATTTAAAAAATTAATCAACTTAATATATGAAAAGGCCAATTTATGATCTTGAAACCCCAATTTTGTCTCTTCCTAAGTGGGTAACCTGAACAAGTCATGTAAGTCTTCTGTGTTCCAAGTTGCTCCTCTGGAAAACTGAAAGAATATCCATCTCATAGATTTCACATCTCAGTATTAAATGAGAAAAAGCATTTGATATATGTGCAAGTTACACATATTAGCTTTTAGTATGTAAATTAATTTGCATATAGTTACTATAGTTACTCAGGGTTCCCTTATAAGAGCATTAAAACAGTAATGAGTACTCAAACTAAAACAAAAAAAAAAAAAAAACAGCTCTCACAATCAAAACCACTTTTGCAATAGATTACCCATTATAAGCTCTTAGACTGTACAATTAGACAATTTCAATTTAATGAGAAGAAAGATATTCAAGAACATTCCAACAATTTAGAAGGTAAACATGGAGTTGAATGAATCTAGGAATAGCCTGACTTTTTGCCTGCCTTTCTTTTATTCTTCCTTTGTCATCTTTGGAGGTTCTACCATTCCAGCTGACTTTTTCAGATAGATACAGAAGGGGAAAGAGAGAGAGGTGAGAGAGGAGAGAGAATACCACAACAGGAACACTTTCTTCAGTGCAGTAGGTGCTGGGCTCAAACCTGGATCACGCATATGACTAAGCAGCACACTATTTAAGTGGGCTATTTTGTCAGCCCGATTCTACTTTCTTTTTTATCTATTTTTAATATTTTATTGGAGGGTTATGGTTTACAGTACAGTTGTTGACTAATAGGCACAGTTTCTCCTCTCCCCATAATAGGTGTCTGCAAAACACTGTCACCTCTTCTATAAGCCAATGGAAAATAAAAATTGATAAAGTGGATGAATATATGGAGTTTAGTTCCTTCCTACCTCGAAGGAATTTTCAAAAGTGGTTTTGACTGTGAACACATTTAATAATAAACCAAACTGATGGTAGAAAACCAAAAGTAATTTCTACTAGGCTCCACAACCCCACATCTTCTCCCCCCACACCTACAAAGTACTAAAGTTTGGAGGAGCCATCTTTATTTACAAAGAATTAAATTCATCAGGAATCAAATAATTTATCATGATAATAATGATATATTATGATGACAGTGGTGACTGGCATGAACTGTTACAAATATTTACCTGTATTATCTTAAACTATTTAAGTGACCTCATCCATCCCTACCATAATATAATGGTGAGAAGCTATACTTATTTCCATATTGAACTGAAAAAGTTTTCTCAGAGAATTAAGAAGTAAGCAACTGTAAAATAATTTCTTCTATTAGGAAAGCAAATCCAGAAGCACTTTCCTATAAATTTTAAAAGTAATTGAATTAAGTCAGATTTCATCAACAGGAGTTATCCATAATGTGGAAATCTGAATACTCATTAATTTTTATGTTAGTGACATTGATCTTAAGTACCAACTACCTCATTATTTTTGAAGTTACATAATTTTGCTCCTAAGAGTCAGAGACAAAGAAAACCCACAAACTAGCACCAACAAACACTTTTTTTGTGCTGTGTCCAATCCTTTGAATACTTTTCATAAACCAGGGACCCTTTCATAATATCCAGGATCAGAATATAATTTAATCATTCCTTTCCTTTCACAAAGAACAAGTGGCATGGTTGCTATTTACAAGGTACCATGGCCATCAAATTCCTCACTAATTTTTTGATATCATAAAGTCAATTATCATCAATCCCATAGCTTTCAAAAGGAAGCCAAATGTCACCAGACTCTAAAGTCTTTTCCAGGTAAAATAACACAATAGAAAAGTCACAATGCACTTTGAACAGAAGTCTTGATGTTGTAGAATAACAAATAAATCCACAAAACTAAATAAAGTTATAACAAAGGCTGCTTCATGAAACTGGGAATTAGAGTGAAGATGAGAAAAAGCAAGGAAGAAAGAAAGAAAGAAAGAAAGAAAGAAAGAAAGAAAGAAAGAAGAAAGACCTTACTTGAGAATCACAAGTGAAGATGGTTCTTAATAGATGGCAAATTCATTTTTTCTTTTTTCTTTTTTTCAAAGTCAGATCTCAGCCATACTCATTCAGAAAGAGACAGAGAAACATCACCATTTGTTCAGTGTGTTCCTCCAGTGCCTTGGCCCTCCCACTTGGTACTGAGGCTCAAACCTGATTGTGCAAAAGGCAAGACACACACCTACCCAATGAGCTAACTCTCTAGTCTGACAAACTATAAAAGCAAATAATAGATCACACTCGGTGCATGTAAATGGATTCTTAACAAAGAGCAATTCCAATATATGTGATATTCAACTGCTCTCTTACTCTGCTAAAATCATTAAAGCTATCCAGGAAGGGTATACTAGAGAAATGTTATTAAACATCTGAACACTTTAGAATTAGTGTCCTTTAGAATACCTCCTGGACCTAGAACCTGTCTGTGAGCTCTATTTGGTGACCTATCTACCAATTCCAAAAGCACAATTCTTAAATGAATGTTTTCTGCCCCAGAAAGATCTATAGAGAACAGACTAGGCTTAAAACAAGGTCAGTTGTATCAATGGCATGGAAAATATGTGTGTCACATATCACAGCTCTTGAGCACAAGGAAGTATCTCTTCTAAATCAACAACTTTCATGTTATCTCCTTTTGCAACAGTGATTATATTTGGGTTTTACATTATGAGTGTAATGAAAATGGAATTACTGCTTGAATAATAGATCAAAGCAAATCAGAAAGTAATTAGTTGATAGAGCAAAGGACTGCTTATCTGAACGACTTGGTTTATGGAACATAAAGGAGCAGGAAACCCTTGACTTTGTGTTTGAAATAAAGAAAAGGGAAAACTATATCCAAGCATAATTGATCAGTAGAGAGGAAATCGACTACATCTACTCTTTTCTTGTGCAAATTAGTTGTCTTTCTTCCTTAGCACTAAACTTCCTTATCTGAGAATCCATTTCCTTTCATTGCATATGTTTCTTTAGAGGTTGCATATTAATTTTTTTTGGATATTAGATACCCTACTTACCACAGCCTGGAGCCTGCAGACGTTTGCTGTGCAGGGATCTATCCCTTCCCTTTCAATGTAGAATTGTGAAAATTACTGATAAAGGAAGTGAATGGCAGACCCCTACTGGGTAGCCAGTGATTGCTACACATTTTGATTTTATATTATTATTATTTAGCATATTAAGTGCCCACTCTGTCGTCATCCTGGGTGAGTTCTCAGGGAGTAGCAAAGCATTCAGCTTTAGGAGGACAGAGTTTAATAGGAGACTGAAAATGGTTAACAACAGGCTGAAGGCCTAATAAAGCACATTTAGAAAGTCAACGGGAGGGACTTTCATTTTAAAAGAGAATAATAAAAAGCCCTCTGCAGGGACTATGAATTTGACATGGTTATTTAAACATATATGTGGGCTTTAATGTTTTAAAAGAGGTTTTTAAAAACATGATGTGATTTAATCTAATTTGTGGGTTTGGGCCTGAGTCACTGGATGGCTTCAAAATAGCCTTAGAAAACAAGATTGCCCTGTCCAGTAAGAGTTCAGAATAGATTCTAATACATTCAAGTTGGATGGGGACATAGAAGTGGTTTAGTCTGACTCCTTTCATTATGCAGGACATTGAAGCCTCCGATGTCAAATGAGTCTTCAAGACCACACAGGTGGTAAGTGATTAGAGCTATATTGAGTGAATGACCACTTATGCAAGGCACGTCTGGTGATAATTATGTTCTTGATCTGTAATCCTCACAATATAATGTGAGCAAGCATTATTATTGACAGTATAGAGACCAGGAAATAGAAATTGAGAAAAGAATTACATGTGTCAAAGATTACACAATTAGCAAAAGGGAAGCACAGGTTTAATCAATATCATGTTAGGGAGGTGCTTTAACTTTACCCAAACAGAAAGCCTTTAGTCTGCAGTACAGCCAGGCTCACAGGTATATAAAGCCCGTCTTTTCATCTGTTCCATTTCCAATGGCTTGTATTGTCATTCCAACTTCCCTGAGTAGATATTTTGAACCCATGTTAGTTGCCAGTTCAGCTCTAACTTGACCAGTAATAGAAGCTTTCCTGCACTAGTCCAGACTAGGATGATTCCCAACTCTTTCTTCATTCATTTCTAGCTTTAGACATTCCACCCTTGTTCTAAAATCAGTAGAGACACAGGAACATGGAATAAAATCCACCCAAATGCAGATTAGAAGTGTAATGGAAAGCAACATACCTATATCATCAGATCTTTAACAAGAGCACATTTGGTAAGTAACTTAAGAGCTAAGGAGAAAGAGTCGGGGGGTGAGGAGGCTTTCAATTGCAAAAGAAAAGACAGAGAGAGGGAGATATACTTATCCAAGGAAAGAAGGGGATTGAAAGGAAAGTGCAGGGGAACACTGGAAAGAAGGGGTTTGGGATAAATGTGACAGTCTGCTGACTTTAATATAAATTGCAACACTAGACCTTGAGTTCAGGAATAGAAAGCAAATTGAGAATCTCTCCAGGGTGAGGCTGAAGTTCATGCCTTGAAAGGAGCAATGTCTACACTTCAGCAAAGCTAGTGGCAACAAGGACCATCTCCAGCACCAACAGTGAGAAAACTGGGACCAGCTGAAGGAAGGAACCTGAGGAGGGAACCTGAGGCAGGTTTCATCATACTGTAGAATCTCCTTACTCACAAATGCAGAGAGAGACAGGAACTGTGAATTACATTTCTCTTATCAGTTACAGTTATCCCTGCAATTACCTAAAGGTCTAATCTTTTAATCTGGATAAAGTGAATCTCATTTCCCTGTAGGAACCTTTCTCATTACTTAGAGACATTGAATAAGCCATAACAGAGTTATCTTAGCCCTGGGGCTCCTATCCTGGTGTAAGTGTGACGCAGATACCTACCCACCTGTTTTTCGTGAGTATTAATGGTAGGCAGCTGAGACAGCCGAACATTCTGGGTCATTACAATTACACACAAAGGGGACCAGGTGGTGGTGCGCCCTATAGAGCACACAAACTACCATGTGCAAGGACCTAGGTTCAATCCCTCAGTCCCCACCAGCAGAAAGAAGTTTCACAGGTGATGAAGCAGTGCTGCAGGTGTCTCTCTTTCTCCTTTTCTGTCTCCCTCAGCCTCTCAATTTTTCTCTGTGTCTATCAAAACAAATTAATAAAAAATAATATATACTCCCTTGAGTTCCATGGATAAGATTCTTTTTTTTAAATTTTTTTTTAGTTAAGAAAGGATTAATTAACAAAACCATAGGGTAGGAGGGGTACAATTCCACACAATTCCCACCACCCAATCTCCATTTCCCACGCACTCCCCCGATAGCTTTCCCATTCTCTATCCCTTTGGGAGCATGGACACTGGGTCATTGAGGGTTGCAGAAGGTGGAAGGTCTGGCTTCTGTAATTGCTTCCCGGCTGAACATGGGCATTGACTGGTCAGTCCATACTCCCAGTCTGCCTCTCTCTTTCCCTAGTAGGGAAATACACAAATATCAAATACACAGCCTATATATTAAAAAGAATCAGTTTGTGTTTTGAAAAACTATGAGACATACAATTGATTTTCCCCCCTCATATTAATTAACTAGTGATTTATATGTCTACATTGTGCTAGGAGTGTACATAAACACCATTCCCACCACCAAAAGACTGTGACCCATCCCTCCCACCCACTCCAAGCCCGAATGGCCCAGGAAGCTGCATGTCTGCCCCTCACCACAGGGCTTTTACTTTGGTGCCGACTTACAGTTTGGTCAGGTCCTGCTTTTAGTTTCCCTTTCAGATCTTCTGACTCAACTTCTGTTGACGAGGGGGATCATCCCATACTCATCTTTATCTTTCTGACTTAGCTCACTTAACATAATTCCTTCTAGCTCTGTCCAAGATGGGTCAGAGAAGGTGGGTTCATTGTTTTTGATAGCTACATAGTCTTCCATTGTGTATATATACCACAGCTTTCTCAGCCACTCATCTGTTTTTGGGCACCTGGGTTGCTTCCAGGTTTTAGCTATTATGAATTGTGCTGCTATGAACATAGGAGTACACACCTCTTTTTGGTTGGGTGTTATGAAGTCCTTGGGGTATAACCCCAGGAGAGGAATTACTGGATCATATGGAAGGTCCATGTCTAGCCTTCTGAGAGTTTTCCAGACTGCTCTCCACAGAGGCTGTACCAATTTACATTCCCACCAGCAATGTAAAAGGGTGCCTCTGTCCCCACAAGCTCTCCAGCATTTGTTATTGCTGTCCTTTTTGATGTATGCCATTCTTACAGGAGTGAGGTGGTATCTTAGTGTTGTCTTAATTTGCATTTCTCTGACAATCAGTGACCTAGAGCAGTTTTTCATATGTTTGTTAGCTTTTTGGCTCTCCTCTGAGGTAAATATTTTGTTCATATCCTCTGCTTATTTTTGGATGGGGTCATTTGCTTTTTTGGTGCTAAGTTTGCTGAGCTCTTTATATATTTTGGTGATTAGTTTCTTGTCTGATGTATGGCATGTGAAGATCTTCTCCCATTCTGTGAGGGGTCTCTCTGTTTGTTTAAGAGTTTCTTTGGATGTGCAGAAGCTTTTCAATTTGATGTAGTCCCATTGGTTTGTTTCTGCTTTAGTCTTCCTTGCAATTGGGTTTGATTATCAAAGATGTCCTTGAAGTGTAGG
This sequence comes from Erinaceus europaeus, assembly GCF_950295315.1. Lineage (NCBI taxonomy): Eukaryota > Metazoa > Chordata > Mammalia > Eulipotyphla > Erinaceidae > Erinaceus > Erinaceus europaeus. Next base: position 92,242,092 of record NC_080170.1, on the reverse strand, counting down.
TGGGAAAGTGTTTTACCAATATTTTCCTCTAAGTATTTGATTGTTTCTGGTCTGACATCTAGGTCTTTGATCCATTTGGAGTTGATTTTTGTTTCTGGTGAGATAAAGTGGTTCAATTTTATTCTTCTGCATGTTACAATGCAGTTTTCCCAGCACCATTTAATCCTTTGGGCCCCCTTATCAAAGATTAGATGCCCATAGGTGTTGGGATTTATTTCTGGGCTTTCAATTCTGTTCCACTGGTCTGTGTTCCAGTACCATGCTGTTTTGATGATGATGGCCTTGAAATATAGTTTGAGATCTGGGAGTATGATGCCTCCATTTCTGTTTCTTTTCCTCAAGAAGGTTTTGGCTATTCTAGGTGTTTTCATGTTCCAGATAAATGATTGTAGTGTTTGTTCTATTCTCTTAAAGAAGCTTGGTGAAACTTTGATGGGTATTGCATTAAATTTGTATATGGATCTGGGGAGAATATTCATTTTGATGATATTTATTCTTCCAATCCATGAGCATGGGATATCTTTCCATTTCTTGGTATCAGTTTCTATTTCCTTGAGTAGCGACTCATAGTTTTCAGCATACAAGTCTTTCACTGCTTTGGTCAACTTTATTCCTAGGTATTTGATTGATTTTGCTCAAACAGTAAATGGGTATGGTTTCTGGATGTCTTCTTCTTCAGATTTAGTGTTTGCATAAAGAAATGCCACTGATTTTTGTACATTGATTTTGTAGCCTGATACCTTGCTATATTGCCTAATAACTTCCAGTAATTTTCTGCTGGATTCTTTAGGTCTTTCTATGTATACTATCATATTGTCTGCAAATAGTGAGAGCTTGACGTCTTCCCTTCCAATATGTATTCCTTTGATTTCTTTCTCTTTCCTGATTGCTATGGCAAGAACTTCCAATACTATGTTGAAGAGTAACGGTGACAGTGGACAGCCCTGTCTAGTCCCCGATCTGAAGGGGTATGCTTTCAGCTTCTGTCCATTGAGTATGATGTTGGCTGTAGGTTTGCTATATATAGACTCCACTATCTTGAGGAATTTCCCATCTATTCCCATTTTTTGTAGAGTTTTGAGCATGAATGGGTGTTGGATTTTGTCAAAGGCTTTCTCTGCATCTATTGAGATAATCATGTGGTTTTTGGCTTTGCTTTTATTGATGTGGTGAATGACATTGATTGATTTATGGATGTTGAACCAACCTTGCATTCCTGGGATGAATCCCACTTGGTCGTGATGAACAATCTTTTTGATATGTTGCTGTATCCGGTTGGCCAAGATCTTGTTTAATATTTTGGCATCTATGTTCATCAGAGATATTGGTCTGTAGTTTGCCTTTTTTGTTCTGTCCCTATCAGCTTTTGGTATCAGGGTGATGTTGGCTTCAAAGAAGGTGGAAGGGAGTATTCCTGTTTCTTCAATCTTATGGAAAAGCTTAAGAGGTATGGGCACTAACTGTTTCCTGAAAGTTTTGTAGAATTCGTTTGTGAAGCCATCTGGTCCAGGACTTTCGTTGTTGGGGAGATTCTTAATAACAGTTTCAATTTATTTGTCTGTGATTGGTGCATTTAGATTTTGTAGTTCTTCTTGGTTCAGTTTTGGAAGGGCATATGCTTCTAGGAATTGTTCCATTTCTTCCAGATTCTCTAGCTTGGTGGCGTATAGTTCTTTATAGAAGTTTTGCAGGATTCTCTGGATTTCTGAGGTGTCAGTTGTGATATCTCCTCCATCGTTTACAATTCTATTAATTTGAGTCTTCTCTCTTTTTTGTTTGGTGAGTCTGGATAGGAGTTTGTCAATTTTGTTTAATCTTTCAAAGAACCAACATTTGGCTCCATTGATCTTTTGTATGGTTCTTTTATTTTTGATGTTGTTTATTTCTGCTCTAATTTTAGTGATTTCTGTCCTTCTTATTGCTTTAGGGTTCCTTTGTTCCTCTTCCTCTAAGTCCTTGAGGTGTGTAGTAAGGTCGTTCATTTGAGCTTCTTCTTGGTGTTTAAAATGTGACTGTGTGGCTATAAGTTTCCCTCTCAGTACTGCTTTAGCTGTGTCCCAACTATTTTGATAGGTTGTGTCTTCATTTTCATTTGTTTCCAGGAACATTTGAATGTCCTGCTTGAGTGAATCTCTGACCCAGTGGTTCTTAAGGAGTATGTTGTTTAGTTTCCAAATTCTGTGGCTTTTAATAATTTTCTGTTTGTTGTTAAATGTTAGTTTTACTCCACTGTGGTCTGAGAAGATACTTGGGATGATTTCAATGCTCTTTAATTTATTGATGTTGTCTTTGTGACCTAACATGTGGTCTATCCTTGAGTATGTGTTATGTGGATTTGAAAAGAAGGTGTATTCCAGGTTTTTGGGGTGAAGGACTCTGAAAATGTCCAAGAGGTCTATTCTGTCAATCTCTTCATTCAATTCTCTTGTATCTTTGTTGGTTCTCTGCTTTGTTGATCTGTCTAAGTGTGAGAGTAGGGTATTGAAGTCTCCCACTATTATTGTATTACTATTGATGTATTTTTGAAATTCTTTCCGTAAGTGCTTGATGTATTTGGATGGTCCCTCATTGGGTGCATAGATGTTAATAACTGTTAAGTCTTCTTGGCTGATTGATCCACTAATCATTATGTAATGTCCTTGCCTATCTTTTATTACTTTATTTAATTTAAAATCTATCGTTTCTGAGATGAGAATGGCTGTTCCTACCCTTTTTTGTGGTCCGTTAGCCTGTATGATAGTTTTCCATCCTTTCACTTTAAGTCTGTGTTTATCTTGTTGTAACAGATGGGATTCTTGCAAGCAGCATATGGTTGGGTTATGTTTTCTGATCCATCCCCCCACCCTGTGCCTTTGACGTTTACTGATATTATGGATTTAATGTATTGTAATGGCATTGTTCAAAAAAAAATTTTGTTTGCTCTGATATATTGCATATATTATAGTGATGTTCTTGTTTATAAGAGGTCTTTTAGAACCTCTTTCAGGGCCGGTTTGGTGATGGTTGCCTCCTTTAACTGTTGTTTGTCTAAGAAGGTTTTGATCCCTCCATCTTTCGAATGAAAGTCTAGCAGGATATATTATCCTTGGTTGAAACCCTTTTTCATTCAGGGCTCCATAGATATCTTGCCATTCCCTTCTGGCTTTTAGAGTTTGAGTGGAGAAGTCTGCAGATAATATTATGGGTTTTCCCTTGTATGTGACTTTTTGTTTCTCTCTTGCAGCCTTTAGGATCCTTTCTTTATCCTTACTTCTTCTCATTGTGACTATGATGTGTCTTGGTGTCTTCAGGTCTGGGTTGATTCTGTTTGGTACTCTCTGGGCCTCTTGAATCTTGATGTCCTTTCTGTTATTCAGGTCTGGGAAGTTTTCTTTTATTATTTCCTCTAGAATGTTTGCTTCCCCTTCCTCTCTTTCTTCCTCTGGCAGGCCAATTATACGAATGTTACTTCTTTTGAGATCATCCCATATATCTCTGTTGTTATTTTCAGTGTCTCTCAATCTCTTTTTAAGCTCTTTCACCTCTTTCTTCATTTTCTCTAACTCATCCTCTGTCTGACTAATTCTGTTTTCTGCTTCTGTTAGTCTGCTTTCCCTTGCCAAGCTTCTTTCTTCATTACAGCTATTTCAGATTTCAGTTCTTTAATTGCCTCACGATAATCTGTATTTTCCTTGGGGGTCTCAACTGTTGTTTCCCTAATACTGCCATTGCTTTCCTCCAATGTTGTTTTCATTTCTGTGATTAATAAGTGTATTATTGCTTGCATACTTTTCTTATCTATGGTTACTTCTGGCTGATTTGTAGTTTCTTCTGGGCTCTTGTCTTCATTCATTGGAGTAGCAGTTTTATTTGTTTTTAATCTACCCATTTTTTTTATTTATGTGTTTCTTTTTTTTTAATGCTCTGTTGTTCCTCAGTTGTTGTGTCTTGAGTACATTTAACATTGTACTAAATATCTTTATGACAATTGCACTCACCAACCTCAGGATTTACAGTAGCAACTCTAGCAAGTATTGAAACAGTTTAATCATTACCAGTTAGCCAAGCAATTTCTCTAGTCCCTGAATAAATAGTAACCAAATCCCAGTGAAGAAGAAAGAGGAAATAAAGAAAGGATAGCAAGAATAGACAGTTATGCAGATCTACTATCCACTGTATATTCTAGGGGTAACAAGAGAGGAAAGAGAACTAGAGCAGAGATACACACATAGAGAGTCCACTCTGAGTCAGATTTCTTCCCCAAAATAATTCACATATTCAGAAAGGCAAAGAAGAAGGAAGAAGTGTATGACAAGATAAAAAAAAAAAGAGGCAAGAGAGAGAAAAGGGAAAAGATAATAAAAAGAGCTGTAATTAAAGAGCAGTGAAAGGAAATTCCCAAATGTGTATCAGTGAATTCAAAAAAGTACACTGTTTGTTGGTGTGGGGGCTGGGGGCTGTGATTTTGGAAGCTGTAGGATTGAGGAAGAAAGGATGATAATGAGAAAAAGAGAAAAAAAATAAAGAAAGAGAGAGAGAAAAAAAAGAAAAAAACAAAAGAATAGTCATAAAAGGGCAGTGAAAGGAAAGGGTTTTTTATGTATTTATTTTTAATTATTTAATTAGCTATGCGGAGTGAGGTGGGGGGGTTGGCTACTTAGAAAGAAAAAAGGCCAGATGTTTCAGAAGGGTATAGACTTAGAATTAATGAAACTCCCTGGTGGGACAGGAATTTGGTAAAGAAAAGGAGCTCCTAGCAGGAGGATCCTGCTAGGAGCTGGTCCCCAGGGACTGGTTATGGGGGCAGGGGTGGGGAAGGAGGTATGCTTAGAAATTAAAAGGAAGAAAAAAAATTTTTTCCCCTTTTTTCCTACTCTAATTCTTAACCCAAATTAAGTTATAGTCACCTCCTTGGTGTCACCACTAGGAACCCTTATTAGCTAGCCTACTAAAGGCAGAAAATCCTACCATTTCCAGGAGATGTGGTCAGAGCTCAGCCACTAGAAGCTTCTCAGTCCACCATCTTCCTGGAACCTTTCGGATAAGATTCTTGAAAGTCCCTGCTTAGATTCTTTTTTAAAAAAAAATATTTTTATTTATTTTCCTTTTTGTTGCCCTTGTTTTTATTGTTGTTGTACTTATTATTGTTGTTGATGTCATCATTATTGGATACAACAGAAAGAAATGGAGAGATGAGGGGAAGACAGAGCAGGGGAGATAAAGACATCTGCAGACCTGCTTCACCGCCTGTGAAGCGACTCCCCTGCAGGTGGGGAGCTGGGGGCTTGAACCCGGATCCTTATGCCAGTTCTTGCGCTTTTCGCTAGGTGCGCTTACCCCACTGTGCCACATCCAGACTCTCAGGGTCTTTTTATATATTGCAGCATTAGACTTAGTGCTATCTCCCATGACTTGAAAAATCAGCTGCCCAGCAGACAGCATATCAGGTGTGGACTCCCTGACCCACTAAGAATTCAGTGTAGTTCTGGGGAGACACACAGTGGTCCACAGTTCTGGGATTAATCCCCAACACCACCATAAGCCAAAACTGAGTGGTACTCTGATAAATAAAATTTAAAAAAAAATTAAAAGAAGTCTCAGATCCAGTCTAAATTGGTCCATGATTGACCACTCACTATGTCAACTCAGTTTCCCAGGTGAACTCTGTTCTGCTCACCAGTAGGTGAGACCTGCCATGGATGATCACACAGATAAGATCAATTCCCCTTATTCCAAGCCATGTGAGTATTGTCTTTGTGAGAAAGAATAGTGTTTTTTCATGTTTTCCCTTATTACTTCCTGACTGTGCCCATTATTGCTATAAAGAAGGAATGAAATTTTGCTTACATCTGTGGCCTTATCTCTGAGATTCTTCAGTGTTAGGGTATTAGTGTTCTTTTATTAAATTTACATTATATTATTAAATCTATTGTAAGAAATTTGTTCTCTCACCAATAAGGCATGATAGTTCACCTAGGAGAGTGTTTGCTATGCCTGCAACCCAGGTCCAAGTCCAGCCCCCACTGCACTGTGAGAGGGGTCTTTCCCTCTCCCCCTTCTGTCTCTGTCTCTAAAAAAGTCATCCCACAGTGGTAAAACTCAAGAAGAAAAAAACAGTATTGTTTTTCATAAGGGAGGCAAACAAACCTAAATATTTGTTGAGTGTTCAGCAAGCTAGAGATGCAGGAGAGCCAGTAACTTGGTTCTAGACCAAACTTAAAGCCTAAAATTGAGGAATGTGGATGGTTTAGTTGTAATCTAAGTTCAAAAGCCTGAGAATTATGAGAGCTGGTAAGATAGCTCTAGTATGTAGGGTAGTAGGCTAGAGATCTAGGAACATGATATTTCGGTTGAATTCCAGAGCCAGCAAAAAGCCAGTGCTCCCATTTAAAAGTACTCAGGTATAATATATATTTTTACTCAAAGAAGGGTACACATTTTTTATACTATTCAAAATTTCAACTTCTTAGATGAAGCTCACCCACATTAGAAAGGACAATCTTCTCTACTCAGTCTGCCTAGTTCATATAATTTTCACCTTAAATCTGCTGACAGAAACTCCCAACACCAAAAAATGATTTACCAACTTTTTGAACACCTTCCCAGTAAAATTGACACATAAAATTATTTCTTATATCTAGGAAACTTAAATATGTTAAGTCTAGTCAATTTATGAATGGAAATTCACATGTATATTTATAGCTTTGTGGTAGGTTTCTATGTCAATAGATCATGCAGCCTAGTTTTCCATTTAGATTCACAGTCAAAGTGTCTAAAAATGCTACGATTATGACATGTATCATAAAATATGGTAGTTTACAAAAAATTAATGAAAGCATAACCTACTAATACTAATTTTACTCTTGGGCAAGTTGATTGAGAATTTAAGGGCAGACAGAGAATTTAAGGGCAGACAGCATGCCTACAGTTCTGTGAAAACATGAAAAAAAATAATAAGAAAGAAATTTTAAAAATTGGGGGGCCTGGGCGGTAGCACAATGGGTTAAGTGCACATGGTACTAAGTATAAGCATCCCAGTTTGAGCCCCTGGCTCCCCACCTGCAGGGGGTTCCCTTCACAAGCAGTGAAGCTGGTCTGCAGGTGTCTTTCTTTCTCCCTCTCTGTCTTCCCCTCCTCTCTCCACTTCTCAGTCCTATCCAACAACAACGATAGCAATGACAACAATAATAATGACAACAACAATGATAAACAAGGGTAACAAAAGGGAAAAAAAAGTGTGTCCTCCATTCTTTAGGTTCATGATTAGTCAACAACCTGTTTGGCTTTATATGTTCACTCTCTTTTCAGCCACCAGGTTCTAGATGCTACCATGATACCAACCAGACTTCCCTGGACAGACAACCCCACCAATGTGTCATGGAGCTCCAATTCCCCAGAACCCAGCCCAACTAGGGAAAGAGAGAGGTAGGCTGAGAATATAGATCGACCTGTCAATGCCCATATTCGGCAGGGAAGCAATTACAGAAGTCAGACCTTACACTTTCAGTATCCCACAATGACCTCAGGTCCATACTCCCAGAGGGTTAAAGAATAAGAAAGTGGAGAAGCTGCTAGTGGCTTGAGCTCTGACCACATCTTCTGGAAAGGAAATGAAAACAACATTGGAGGAAAGCGATGGCAGTATTAGGAAAACAACAGTTGAGACCCCCAAGGAAAGTACTGATTATCTTGAGGCAATTAGAGAACTGAAAGCTGAAATAGCTGTAATGAAGAAAGAAGCTGAGCCAAGGGAAAGCAGACTAACAGCAGCAAAAAACAGAATTAGTCAGACAGAGGATGAGTTAGAGAAAACAAAGAAAGAGGTGAAAGAGCCTAAAAAAGATTGAGAGAAACTGAAAACAACAACAGAAACATATGGGATGATCTCAAAAGAAGTAACATTTGCATAATTGGCCTGCTAGAGGAAGAAAGAGAGGAAGGGGAAGCAAACATTCTAGAGGAAATAACAAAAGAAAACTTCCCAGACCTGAATAACAGAAAGGACATCAAGATTCAAGAGGCCCAGAGAGTACCAAACAGAATCAACCCAGACCTGAAGACACCAAGACACATCATAGTCACAATGAGAAGAAGTAAGGATAAAGAAAGGATGCTAGAAGCTGCAAGAGAGAAACAAAAAGTCACATACAAGGGAAAACCCATAAGATTATCTGCAGATTTCTCCACTCAAACTATAAAAGCTAGAAGAGAATGGCAAGATATCTATGGAGCCATGAATGAAAAAGGGTTTCAACCAAGGATAATACATCCTGCTAGACTTTCATTCGAAAGATGGAGGGATCAAAACCTTCTTAGACAAACAACAGTTAAAGGAGGCAACCATCACCAAACCGGCCCTGAAAGAGGTTCTAAAAGACCTCTTATAAACAAGAACATCACTATAATATATGCAATATATCAGAGCAAACAAAATTTTTTTTTGAACAATGCCATTACAATACATTAAATCCATAATATCAGTAAACGTCAAAGGCACAGGGTGGGGGGATGGATCAGAAAACATAACCCAACCATATGCTGCTTGCAAGAATCCCATCTGTTACAACAAGATAAACACAGACTTAAAGTGAAAGGATGGAAAACTATCATACAGGCTAACGGACCACAAAAAAGGGTAGGAACAGCCATTCTCATCTCAGAAACGATAGATTTTAAATTAAATAAAGTAATAAAAGATAGGCAAGGACATTACATAATGATTAGTGGATCAATCAGCCAAGAAGACTTAACAGTTATTAACATCTATGCACCCAATGAGGGACCATCCAAATACATCAAGCACTTACGGAAAGAATTTCAAAAATACATCAATAGTAATACAATAATAGTGGGAGACTTCAATACCCTACTCTCACACTTAGACAGATCAACAAAGCAGAGAACCAACAAAGATACAAGAGAATTGAATGAAGAGATTGACAGAATAGACCTCTTGGACATTTTCAGAGTCCTTCACCCCAAAAACCTGGAATACACCTTCTTTTCAAATCCACATAACACATACTCAAGGATAGACCACATGTTAGGTCACAAAGACAACATCAATAAATTAAAGAGCATTGAAATCATCCCAAGTATCTTCTCAGACCACAGTGGAGTAAAACTAACATTTAACAACAAACAGAAAATTATTAAAAGCCACAGAATTTGGAAACTAAACAACATACTCCTTAAGAACCACTGGGTCAGAGATTCACTCAAGCAGGACATTCAAATGTTCCTGGAAACAAATGAAAATGAAGACACAACCTATCAAAATAGTTGGGACACAGCTAAAGCAGTACTGAGAGGGAAACTTATAGCCACACAGTCACATTTTAAACACCAAGAAGAAGCTCAAATGAACGACCTTACTACACACCTCAAGGACTTAGAGGAAGAGGAACAAAGGAACCCTAAAGCAATAAGAAGGACAGAAATCACTAAAATTAGAGCAGAAATAAACAACATCAAAAATAAAAGAACCATACAAAAGATCAATGGAGCCAAATGTTGGTTCTTTGAAAGATTAAACAAAATTGACAAACTCCTATCCAGACTCACCAAACAAAAAAGAGAGAAGACTCAAATTAATAGAATTGTAAACGATGGAGGAGATATCACAACTGACACCTCAGAAATCCAGAGAATCCTGCAAAACTTCTATAAAGAACTATACGCCACCAAGCTAGAGAATCTGGAAGAAATGGAACAATTCCTAGAAGCATATGCCCTTCCAAAACTGAACCAAGAAGAACTACAAAATCTAAATGCACCAATCACAGACAAATAAATTGAAACTGTTATTAAGAATCTCCCCAACAACGAAAGTCCTGGACCAGATGGCTTCACAAACGAATTCTACAAAACTTTCAGGAAACAGTTAGTGCCCATACCTCTTAAGCTTTTCCATAAGATTGAAGAAACAGGAATACTCCCTTCCACCTTCTTTGAAGCCAACATCACCCTGATACCAAAAGCTGATAGGGACAGAACAAAAAAGGCAAACTACAGACCAATATCTCTGATGAACATAGATGCCAAAATATTAAACAAGATCTTGGCCAACCGGATACAGCAACATATCAAAAAGATTGTTCATCACGACCAAGTGGGATTCATCCCAGGAATGCAAGGTTGGTTCAACATCCATAAATCAATCAATGTCATTCACCACATCAATAAAAGCAAAGCCAAAAACCACATGATTATCTCAATAGATGCAGAGAAAGCCTTTGACAAAATCCAACACCCATTCATGCTCAAAACTCTACAAAAAATGGGAATAGATGGGAAATTCCTCAAGATAGTGGAGTCTATATATAGCAAACCTACAGCCAACATCATACTCAATGGACAGAAGCTGAAAGCATTCCCCTTCAGATCGGGGACTAGACAGGGCTGTCCACTGTCACCGTTACTCTTCAACATAGTATTGGAAGTTCTTGCCATAGCAATCAGGAAAGAGAAAGAAATCAAAGGAATACATATTGGAAGGGAAGACGTCAAGCTCTCACTATTTGCAGACAATATGATAGTATACATAGAAAGACCTAAAGAATCCAGCAGAAAATTACTGGAAGTTATTAGGCAATATAGCAAGGTATCAGGCTACAAAATCAATGTACAAAAATCAGTGGCATTTCTTTATGCAAACACTAAATCTGAAGAAGAAGACATCCAGAAACCATACCCATTTACTGTTTGAGCAAAATCAATCAAATACCTAGGAATAAAGTTGACCAAAGCAGTGAAAGACTTGTATGCTGAAAACTATGAGTCGCTACTCAAGGAAATAGAAACTGATACCAAGAAATGGAAAGATATCCCATGCTCATGGATTGGAAGAATAAATATCATCAAAATGAATATTCTCCCCAGATCCATATACAAATTTAATGCAATACCCATCAAAGTTTCACCAAGCTTCTTTAAGAGAATAGAACAAACACTACAATCATTTATCTGGAACATGAAAACACCTAGAATAGCCAAAACCTTCTTGAGGAAAAGAAACAGAAATGGAGGCATCATACTCCCAGATCTCAAACTATATTTCAAGGCCATCATCATCAAAACAGCATGGTACTGGAACACAGACCAGTGGAACAGAATTGAAAGCCCAGAAATAAATCCCTACACCTATGGGCATCTAATCTTTGATAAGGGGGCCCAAAGGATTAAATGGTGCTGGGAAAACTGCGTTGTAACATGCAGAAGAATAAAATTGAACCACTTTATCTCACCAGAAACAAAAATCAACTCCAAATGGATCAAAGACCTAGATGTCAGACCAGAAACAATCAAATACTTAGAGGAAAATATTGGTAAAACACTTTCCCACCTACACTTCAAGGACATCTTTGATAATCAAACCCAATTGCAAGGAAGACTAAAGCAGAAACAAACCAATGGGACTACATCAAATTGAAAAGCTTCTGCACATCCAAAGAAACTATTAAACAAACAGAGAGACCCCTCACAGAATGGGAGAAGATCTTCACATGCCATACATCAGACAAGAAACTAATCACCAAAATATATAAAGAGCTCAGCAAACTTAGCACCAAAAAAGCAAATGACCCCATCCAAAAATAAGCAGAGGATATGAACAAAATATTCACCTCAGAGGAGAGCCAAAAGGCTAACAAACATATGAAAAACTGCTCTAGGTCACTGATTGTCAGAGAAATGCAAATTAAGACAACACTAAGATACCACCTCACTCCTGTAAGAATGGCATACATCAAAAAGGACAGCAATAACAAATGCTGGAGAGCTTGTGGGGACAGAGGCACCCTTTTACATTGCTGGTGGGAATGTAAATTGGTACAGCCTCTGTGGAGAGCAGTCTGGAAAACTCTCAGAAGGCTAGACATGGACCTTCCATATGATCCAGTAATTCCTCTCCTGGGGTTATACCCCAAGGACTCCATAACACCCAACCAAAAAGAGGTGTGTACTCCTATGTTCATAGCAGCACAATTCATAATAGCTAAAACCTGGAAGCAACCCAGGTGCCCAAAAACAGATGAGTGGCTGAGAAAGCTGTGGTATGTATACACAATGGAATACTATGCAGCTATCAAGAACAATGAACCCACCTTCTCTGACCCATCTTGGACAGAGCTAGAAGGAATTATGTTAAGTGAACTAAGTCAGAAAGATAAAGATGAGTATGTGATGATCCCACTCATCAACAGAAGTTGAGTAAGAAGATCTGAAAGGGAAACTAAAAGCAGGACCTGATCAAATTGTAAGTAGGGCACCAAAGTAAAAGCCCTGTGGTGAGGGGTAGCCATGCAGCTTCCTGGGCCAGTGGGGGGTGCGAGTGGGTGGGAGGGATGGGTCACAGTCTTTTGGTGGTGGGAATGGTGTTTATGTACACTCCTAGCAAAATGTAGACATATAAATCAGTAGTCAATTAATATGAGAGGGGGAAAGTCAGTTGTATGTCTCAAAGTTTCTCAAAACACAAACTGAATCTTTTTAATATATAGGCTATGTATTTGATATGCGGACTCTCTCAAAAGCCTAGACCAAGTAGATTAGAAGCATCCAATAGCACAGCTATATACAAGATACTGGATATTGTACAGCAAACCATAACAAAAGGACTTTTCAAAGTTAACCCAATTACCAAATAATGTGATGATAACATTAACTATCGATTGTCTTTTTGAACCCTAAGACAGCAGGAACCTCACATCTCCACTATGGAGCCTCTACTTCCCCCAGTCTTGGAACCATTGGATAGGGCCCACTTTCCCGTATGCCTCTCCCAATCCATGTTAAAGAATATTGCATCTGCTGATTACAACCTAACCAACACAACGATTGCCACCTCAACATACTTCACTTCAGACTGTGTCCAGAGACTTCACATGTGGAATGACAACCGTTCAACTTCATTACTCGGGTGAGACCTTTCCTTTCATAGTATACTCTAATTTCATCTCAGGTGGTTCACTTTCTAACAAAGTCCCCAAACCTAGGTATACACCAGTTTCTGTGAGAGAGAGCATATGTTCACACGTATCCGTAAACTACTGCAAAATATATGCCTGAAAGCAGAAGTGCACTAGAGTTTGCAGTGAGTACCCCCCTAACACTTCCTCTCCTCTATTTCAAGCTTTGGGTCCATGATTGCTCAACAATTTGTTTGGCTTCGTATGTTAACTCTTTTTTCAGTCACCAGGTTCCAGATATCATCAGGATACCGGCCAGGCTTCCCTAGACTGAAGACCCTACCAATGTGTCCTGGAGCTCCGCTTCCCCAGAGACCCACCCTACTAGGGAAAGAGAGAGGCAGACTGGGAGTATGGACTGACCATTCAACGCCCATATTCAGCGGGGAAGCAATTACAGAAGCCAGACCTTCTACCTTCTGCAACCCACAATGACCCTGGGTCCATGCTCCCAGAGGGATAGAGAATGGGAAAGCTATCAGGGGAGGGGGTGGGAAATGGAGATTGGGTGGTGGGAATTGTGTGGAATTGTACCCCTCCTATGCTATGGTTTTATTAATTAATCCTTTCTTAAATAAAAAAATAAAATTAAAAAAAAGAATAAGAAAGCTATCAAGGGAGGGGATGGGATACAGAGTTATAGTGGTGATAATTGTGTGAAGTTGTACCTCTCTTATCCTATGGTTTTGTCACTGTTTCCTTTTTATAAATAAAATAAAATAAAATAAATGGTGTGTCTCCAACTAATTAAACTCCCCTCTTCCCATTTTTAAATACCATGCACTTACACCACATTTTGTGAGTAATTCAGTGGGTAAATTTTTTTTCAAATTAAAAAAAAAAAATCTTTCTGAGAAGTTTCCTTAGGAGAGATTATTAAGAAAAAGCAGTCCCAGAGGGTAAAGGGCAGGACACTGCCAAAACTTGCTATGAAAAGCCATAAAAGCAGATTCAGTGAACAGCTGTGGCAGAGAGTAAAGTTGATAATTAGACACCCAGGGGTCTAGCTTTGATTCTGGCATTGTTCAGTACAGTGTAATTAATGAGTAGGGCTCAGAGAAACTGAGAGATGAGTTGGTAGTGACAGAGTCCTGTTTGCCAAATTTGCCAATGACTCTGTTAGGTAAGTGGCAGAAATCAGTCAAGAATAACAAAAGCTGTCGTGGCATAGATTTAATGTGTTGGGATTTCAGGAAAAATTAAAATATATAAAATTCAATTTACACCAATAACCATTCTAGTAGAAATTAAGTCAATCTCTTTTGTGAAGTGATTTGATAAAAGGAGATCTAATGTCAAATGAACAGACAAGAGTATGATACGGTAACAGTAAGCCTGTGATATACACCAATTATTCAAATAAAAAATGGAACAGGCTATATTTGAATTTCTATAGAGTTATACTAATAAAAACAATTATTAAATGGTTTGAAAAGGACTCAATAGTCTTTGATCTCAATTTGAAAAGAACTCAACCTGAAGATGGATTTAGGGAAAAGGGAAACAAAGAGTAAGAGTCATTGTTGTAGAACTATATGGGATTAAATTTAGTGACTTGTTGGATGTTCTCATTAGCCTGTATTTATCTAGATCCTACCAGTCTGTGACACAAATAACATCACATTGGCACTGATAAACAAATTTCTGTAACTAATAGTCCTCATTCATATAAATGCCCCAAAATCTTTCATTCCCCAGGGTCCTAGGTGAATACTTACATGTCTTTCTTGTTCTTACGTGTTTTCCTGTAATAATTTCTAAGAGTTAGGAGAAAAGCATACTTCACTGTGGAGAATGGTGTCTGGACATTTCATGAGAAACCTATACCCCTAGTGTTTTCTCAGCAATTCTCCCAAAACTACTTAAACTTAATGTGAGAAGAACTTCTGCAACTCCCTGACTATTTAAGACTGTAGTTTTCAAACCTACTTACAACATTGGTCCTATATACAATCTTCCAGAATTTTGCCTCTCCCTCTGCAAAAACAAAACAAACAAATAAACAACAACAACAAAAAGAATTGAAATTAGGAAATTTGTGGCTGTTGTGGATAGTAGAGAAAGGCAAAAGTCATGCAGTATAACTTCCAAGCCTGGTTCACGAAAAGGATAGATTTTGGTTTCTCTTGGGAACCCTAGCCTTCAGACTCCAACTCCATATTATAAGAAAGCACAAACTAAAAAGTGAAGTCATGTGTCTTCACCAGTAGGTCAAGATAATATTACAATAAGCTGTCTACCTTATGATCAATTGGAACTACCTAAGCTAACACCTAATCATGTAACACTGTGTTATTCATGTCAAAACATGCCCACATTGCAGAAAAATAAGTTTAAAAGGTGATGTCATGAAGAACCATTATTTGGGATGTTTTGTTATATTGCATTATAAATATCTGAAACAATCCTTTCTCATAGTCATATAAACCATTTTTTTTAGTTCTATGTGAACCTTTAAATATAAATTCCAAATATATGTCTGTGCAAATATTAAAGACTCTTTCATTATAATAATCTTATTAATTATTACTTTAAACATTTTGGACAAATACTGCATTGTTATCTTGACTTTACTATTTATACCTGGAAAACACAAGCCTTAAATATTTTCTAGTATATCCCACTTTTATATTTTCACTACTGTGAATAAAAGTCTGGAGGTTAGGCTCAGGGTGGAAAACTTGTCCATAGCTTCAGATAGAACCACCAAGTTGATTCAGAATATCACTTCAGACTCAAACCTACTCCCACTGCTTTCTTTTTCTCTTTTTCTTTCTTTATTTTTTTCCTTTTCTTTCTCTCTCTTTTTCTTTCTTTCTTTTTATTTATTTATTTATTTTGCCTCCAGGGAATATTATTGTTGGGCCTTGGTGCCTGCACTATGAATCCACTGCTCCTGGAGGCCATTTTTTCACATTGTTGTTGCTGGCAGAACAGAGAGAAATCAAGAGAGGAGGGGAAGACAGAGAGGGGAACAGAAATATAGACACCTGCTTCATTCCTTGTTAGGTGATCCCCTACCCCACAGGTGGGGAACCAGAGATCCCTATGAGGGCCCTTGTTCTTGGCACCGTGTGCACTTAACACACTGCACTACCACCCGGCCCCCCTCTGACTGCTTTCTACAAACTACTCCTCCAAAAAACCTGAGTCTGTGATTTCACTTTCTGTCATAATAGTATTTTTTTAAATAGTTATTTATTTATTTCCTTTTGTTGCCCTTGTTGTTTTATTGTTGTAGTTATTATTGTTGTTGATGTCATCATTGTTGGATAGGATAGAGAGAAATGGAGAGAGGAGGGTAAGACAGAGAAGGTGAAAGAAAGACACCTGCAGACCTGCTTCACCATGTGTGAAGCGACTCCCCTGAAGGTGGGGAGCCGGGGGCTCGAACAGTGACTTACACCAGTCCTTGTGCTTTGCGCCACCCGACCCCCATAATAGTATTTTTATGTGGAGTAAAATACAAATAAGAATGAAAGAATAAGAGTACAGTAAATACAAATAAGAATGAAAGAGGGATTGGGAAGAGAATTGTATATTATATATTTATTTTATATTAATTTTATATTATATACTTTATATTTTATATTATATATTTATTTTCACAAATGTACTTTAAATAGGGCTATGAGGTTAAAATATAAGAAAACTGAGGAATTTCAATGGTTCTTAGAAAGAATTCCAGGACACTAAGTTTTAACTTAGTAAGATGAACCGGGAAAACATAGAAAAATCTCTTTATACTTTATGCAAGTAAGAAAACGCACTACCTTTAGGACTATAGAAAATTCAGAAAAGTAATCTAAAGAATAGATCAAAATTTGAACAAACTTCTTGCTAAAAATTGATAAGATCTAAATTAAATGAAAAACTATACATAACCCCCACCTGGCCCTGTAAATTTGTGTATAAGTACTAGAGCAGAGGACATTCCAACAAATATTGTCTTTCAAGGAAGTTGAATAATGAAACAATTAAAATAAGCACAAAAACTTTAAATAAATACACACTAGAAAAAACAGTGATATAATCGTCTATATATCTCTTAAGTGAATTTTAGTAGTTTTATTTAGAATTATACATAGCATTACAATTTCTTTTTAAAAATAATGTTTTCTTATCATATCTAATGATAACTGTAGTTTTCAGCTATTTTAGACTCAAAGAAATCAATTAGTGTACTAAATAATAATATCCCATTTCTCCCTCACAACAACTTTTTGAGTTAGATATTACTGTTGCTTATTATATAAACAATAAACAAAAGTACAAACAGTTTGCACAATATGACACAGTTTGTAGAACTTACCATCTAAGATAGACCTGTTTGACCCTAAAACATATGTTCTAGGTTCATTGCAGTAAAACCCTGCATATGCCATACTTTTGTTTAGCATTAAGAAAATGCTAGAGTTCCAATCCAGTTCTGATTCTTTCTAGTCTCTAACTGCATCCCTTCCAGAAAAGGAAAACAGTTGTTTTCTTGCCTCCATAGCAATCACCACAAAATTTTGCTTCTATGGTATTGAGTTTTCTGGATCCTATGGAAGCATGATCCAGTACTCAAGGTTTAAACTGTATCAGGAAGAGGAATTAAGTTTTATGTTTAAAAAAAAAAAACTATTACTTCCATGCCAAACATAACTACAATCACGTGCCTCAAAACTCTGCCAATCTCCAACCTTCTATCTCCTAAATTTTCTTAAGAAAATAGTCAAAAACATGTTAGACATATACAGCACATAATTATATCAATAGGTGCAGAGAAAGTGTTTGACAAAATCCAACATCTATTCATGATCATAACAGTACAAAAAATGGGAATAGATGGGAAATTCCTTAAGAGAGTGGAGTCCATATATAACAAATCTACAGCCAGCATCATACTCAGTGGTGAAAAACTGGGAACATCCCCTCTCAGATAAGGTACTAGAAAAGGCTGGCCACTGTCATCATTACTATTCAACATAGTGTTGGAAGTTCTTGCCATAGCAATCAGGCAAGAGCAAGGAATTAAAGGGATACAGATGGAAGAGAAGAAGTCAAATTCTCAGTATTTGCTGACAATACGATAATATACATAGAGATGCCTAAAGAATCCAGAAGGGAGTTCTTGGAATTTATCAAGCAGTACAGTAAGGTATTGGGCCATAAAATTAACATACAAAAGTCAGTGGCATTCCTCTATGCAAACACTAAGAAGGGGGCTGGGTGGTGATGCACTGGGTTAAGAGCACATAGTACAATGCACACAGACCCAGTCAAGGATCCTGGTTTGAGCCGTGGAATTCCCATCTGCACTTCACAAGAGGTGAAACAGGTGTGCAGGTCTCTGTCTTTCTCTTTTCCTCTTTATATTCCCTTTCTCTCTTAATTTCTTTCTATCCTATCCAAAAAATTGGAAAAATGGTCCCAGGAATAGTGGATTCATAGTGCAGGCACCAAGACCCACCAATAACCGTGGAGATAAAAAGAAAGCCAGAAATCAATTTCTTTTACTATTGCAACAAAACAATAAAGTATCTAGGAATAAACCTAACCAAAGAAGTGAAAGTGACTTGGATGATAGACCATAAAATATTAAATACTCAGATAAAAATATTGGCAAAACTCTTTCCACCTAAATTTTAAAAGCATCTTCAGTGATACAAGTCCAATTGAATTGCAAAGAAGACTAACACAAAAATAAATCAATGGGACTTTTTAATTTAATTTAAATTAAATTAAAAAGCTTCTGCACAAATAAATAAAACACCACCCAAACACAGAGACCTCCCACAGAATAGGAGAAGATCTTTACATGCCATATATCAGACAAGAGGGTAATAACCAAAATTAGCTCACCAAACTCAGCAGCAAGAAAACAAATGACCCCACCCAAAAATGGGGAGAGGGTATGAACAGAATATTCTCCATAGAAGAGACCCAAACTGCCAATAAACATGAAAAAGAATGCTCCAAGTCATCGATTGTCAGAGAAATGTAAATAAAGACAACAATGATACAATACTTCACTCCTGTGAGAATATCATACATCAGAAAAGATAGCAATAATAAATGCTGTAGAGGTTGTGGGGACAAAGGAACTCTCCTGTACTTCAGATGGGAATGTAAATTGGTCCAAACCCTGTGGACATCAGTCTGGAGAACTCTCAAGGCTAGAAGTGGACCTATCCTATAACCCTGCAATTCCTTTACTGGGGATATAGCCTAAGGAACCAAATATACCCATTCAAAAAGATACATCTTTATCTATGTTCATAGCAGCAAAATTTTAATAGGCAAAACCTGGAAGCAACACAGATGTCCAAAAGCAGATGAGTGGCTGAGCAAGTTGTGCTATATATACACAGTGGAATACTACTCAGCTATTAAAAATGGTGAATTCACCTTTATCACCTCAACTTGGATGGAGTTTGAGGTAATTATGTTAAGTGAGATAAGTCAGAAAGAGAAGGATGAATCTATATAGGATGATCTCACTTAGAAAGAAGTTGAAAGATAAGAAGAGAAGGGAAAACACAAAGCAGAACTTGGACTGGAGTTGGTGTATTGCACCAAAGTAAAAGACTCTGAGGTGGGGGCAGTGTTTAGGTCCTGGAACATGGTAAAAGAGGAAGACCTAATGGGGGTTGAATTATTTGTGGAAAACTGAAAAATGCTACACATGTTAAGTGTCTACACTTGACATTTTCTTAGTATTATCTCCTTGTCCAAAAGCCAAATTTTACAAACTACTGTATTTTACTGTTGACTATAAACCATTAACCCCCAATAAAGAAAAAGAAAGGGAGAAAAACCTATTACCTCCACACCGTTACTGTAGTCACATGCCTCAAAACTCTGTCAGCCTCCAACCTTCTCTCTCATTTTTTTTTCTTAAGACAATAGTTAAAAACATGTAAGAGATGTACAGCACAGGAGGTGCTCAACTGGTAGAGCACAGGGCTTTTATAACCAGGAAGTTTTGATTCCCAGTACTGTGCATGCTAGAGTGGTACTCTGGATTTCTTTTTCTTCCATGTTAACAAGTCTTAAAAAAAAAAAAAATCAAACCAAAGCAATGGTACTTCATTTTACTTTCCTCTTATATAAAAGTCTGAAAATTTGGCTTTTGGACAAGGAGATAATACTAAGAAAATGTCAAGTGTAGACACTTCCATCTAGTTTTGGAAGACAGTCATCTAGCCTGTAAGGGCCTTACATGAGCAATAGTGCCAGCGACTTAATATTAATTGAAATGTGCCTTTGAAACTTTATTGGGTGACCATTGTGTCTTAATTTTGTTTATTTAAGTTTTTCATTGGAGGGCTAATGGCCTACAGTACTGTCTTTGACACATGTGTATAACTTCTCATCTCCTCTTGTTTACTAGCCATTACATTCATATTTACCATGTAAATATTTAAATTCATATTACTATATCATATTTTAGAGATAAAAAATTATAATATCAAATTTCTTCTCAGGTAGTACTTTGGGATTTTTAGTTAAATCACCAAGATATACATAACAGTAGAAACACAAATGAAATGATATTATCATATAACCTTAATTATAGAGAGTGACAGCAATCTTTGGGATGAAACTGTGCAGTGTTTTCCATCAAGGGAATGGTTGACTTCCTCTTGTTGCTATATTGAACTTGTGGCTACTTTGCTCAACCAAACAGGGCAGGAGTAAGCTGAAATAATTCTAGACTTACTCCTCAGTAGGCCTGGAAATTTTCATTATTATTCCTGGGACAAAAGTCAGCCGCCATGAAAAATAGCTCAAGATGGACTACAGAATAATTAGATATCCCACAGAGAGAAAGGTTCCAACCTTTAGTCAACTCAGAGATATGAATGAAAACACATTAGGCCTTCTGACCTCAACCAAGCTGATCCCTCAATGAAAAGAAAAGTTTGAGTAATGCCAAGTAAGAGCAGCACTAAGTACTCCAAAAGCAAAACTTAGAACTGTGAGTTACAATAACTCATTGTTTTAAGCACAGAACTTTGGGATGGTTTGTTGTCTAGCAATGTATAATCAATATAGACTACTAGACTAATGCAAAACTAAGTTTGACTTTGTTGCTAAAATTCCAAATAGTATTAATTCAAAGTAATTCTCAAGGTTAATCACACAATAAGCAATTTGGCCCCCAAATCCATACATATTTATGCTGATATAAGTTGATATTCTTGTCCTGTGTCAGGTATAAACCAGGTTATTTGACCTTGGCCATCTTAATAGTTAATACATAGATAACCTTGTCATATTACTTTCATATAGATTACCTTGTCTGAAAGAACTAGTTTATTGTGTAATACTGTTCTGACTTGGGTGAATTTTTTTCCTCTAATGCAGTAAAATAAGATTCCCTCATGTCCCTGCAATGGATATGCTTCTAAACTTTATCCTAAACTTAAAAGCTTTGACTCAAAATCTTGAGGCATTTCAAAATTCAAAACCTTTAAAATAAAGTCATGCTGTAAGAGAAAGGCAATAAATAAAGGTAAAATTTTTGTATTGGATCTAATTTATGATCAACTCACATATGAATCACCAGTGTCACTTTAGTTAAAAACGAAATACAACCTTGGGGGATCACTGGCTCAGTGTTTATAAAATGCTATCAAAATCCACTGATGGTTTCTTTCCTTCTCTTACAACATGCTTTTTTTCTAATTAAAAAAAGTAATAAAACTCAAACTATTTCCCAGCTTAATAACGAATAAATTAAGGAGGGTGTTATTCATATTAAGTGGGAAGATACTTTTATCTTTTTTTTCACATCATCATTTGTAGTGATGTGCACCTAAATGTTTAACAAGTATTTTTCTGGAGATAAAACTGTCTGCATAAACACATGTACTTAACTTTACTATAGGTTTACTAGTATAAAAATACAGCACACAATTCATAAAAATAAAAACAAAAAGTCTACTGAGTGTAAATTCTTGGTAACAAATTGATTTTCAGTGAATGCTTTCATTATTTTTACTGAAGTCATTTTTCTCTATAGCTAAGACTGAAATTTAACCAAGATTTGGTAAATGGAATTCCATCCCAACCCAGTAATTATTTTCTCCATAAATTTATTGCAACTAAATGTGACATATGATATGTGATTAAATATCACTTTTATATAAATCGCATCCAGTAAATTGAAACTTCTTTCAGTTTAAAAACTAGACATGACACTAGCTTAAGTTGGATCTTCACTATAAACAACTTCTTGCTCACTTTCTTTATTTAATTTTCTACTTGATAGGACAGGAAAGAAACTGAGAGTGGGAGATAGAGAGCAACAAAGAAAGAAGAAGAGCTGAGCAGTGTTTTGTTTTAGAAACATGCACACAAACAAACAAGATAGAAGGAAGATAGAGGGTTGGGGGGGGGGGGGTAGATAGCATAATGGTTATGCAAAGAGACTCTCATACCTGAGGCTCCAAAGCCCCAGGTTCAATCCCCCCACACCACCATGAATCAGAGCTGATCAGCACTCTGGTAAAAGAACAAAAACAAAAAAGAAGAAAGAAATAGAGACACTTGCAACATTGCTTCACCACTGAGGAAGCTTCACCCCCTGCAGGTGGGGACAGGAACCACACTCTTGTGCATTGTAATGTGTGTGCTCAACCTAGTGCACCATCTGCCCTTCCTCACTTTCTTTAGTATAGATAATCAACAAAACAATAAATCAAGCCATCATCACAGCGTTTGATGACTTCTTTGTGCCGAATGCTCTTACCAGGACTGGTTTCAAGTTGTCAGCGTGATAGCACTGAATTCAGAAATGGAAGGATGTGTACAGTAGCTTAACAGTAAATAGCATTTTCACATTCAAAGATGAAAATAACTTCAAGGGGCCAGTCAAGTTATTAGAAAGTGATGGAATCTGAACATATATCCCCTTTGATCGTAACATGATTTATTAATTCTAACTCAATCTAAGTATTTCTATTTGGCATATATATGAAAGACCAAACACCAATGATGTTTTCCTGCTTTAATGTGGTGTCAGGATAGAATGCAAAACTCTACTCACTGGGCGATATCCTGGGGCCCTATATAGTTGTGTTTTAAATAGTGACTAAGATAGCAGTCAGTGTATAAGATCTTGTGAGCCTACCTATGGCAGCTAAAGACAGCATTCAATTTATAAGCGTAGTTAGTCGAAGGTTGTTTTGTTTTCATATCTAATGAAATGAATAAGGTCTCATCAAGATAACCTTCATAGTAAAGTCAGATCAAAGGCAAAAGTAGCACAAAGAGAAAACGAAATTTAGAGAAGAGAGGCTAGGCCGTGGCATACCTGGTTAAAAGCTCACACATTAAAGAGTGCAAGAACCCAGGTTCAAGCCCCTGGTCCCACCTGCAGGAGGAAAGTTTCATGTGCAATGAAGCAATGCTACAGCTGTCTATTTCTTTCTCCTTCTCTATCTGCCCTTCCCCTCTCACTTCCTCTCTCTATCCAATATTAAATAAACAAAAATGTTTTTCAAAAATTTAAAGAGGAAAGTTTCATAGGCTTGTGTGTAGTTATACTTTTACCTTAATTTTATATGTTACTATTTATTTATTTATTTATGTATTGCCCCCAGGAATTTTGCTGGAGTTCATTGTGTGTTCACAAATCCATAGATCACAATGGCCATTTTTCCTTCTTATTTTGTGTATGTACAGAAATTAAGAGGGAAGACAGAAAGAGGGAGGGAGAGTGAGAGGGAGCAGGAGAGGGAGCCGGAGCTGGACAGAAAGACTTAGAGTACTGCTCCACCACCTGTGAAACTCCCTCCTGCTGGTGGGAACCAGGGGTTTGCACTTATGTCTTTGCACATGGTAATGTGTTTGCTCTAACAGGTGTAGTACTATCCTGCCCCATACTCCTATTTATTTATTCTACTCTTTCTGAATATGAGAAATAGGTTTTCTTATATACAAAAACCTATTCTATTATCATTTGATACTTATTTGGCAATTATAGATATAATTCTTAAAATATAATTTTAGTTTACATTATCTAATCTGAAAAATCATAAAATAAGGAGAAAAAAGTAAGCAATTTGAGTTTAAGGAGAATGATATTTAAAAGGGAATCAGGGAAAATGTTTTTCTCAGCACTATTTTTTACAACATACATTTAGACAGTGGTCATTCCTTACAGTCAGCTCATAGGCCTTGACTCCAGAAATCCTGTGCTCTTCTCCCTATACATGATCAGATGAAAGCTCTCCTGCCTCCCAACCCAGGTTCCAGAACAGAAGAGCTTGAGATAAATGCTTTAAACTCAGATACCGTCACTATGCTCTGAAGAACTTCTAAAGAACTCTAACATGCCATACTAATGTCTCATTAGTCTGCTAAGTATGCAGAGAATACTCTTCTGTATTTACTGTGATGAGTGTCAAAACATCCCTCAACAGAGTACATATTCAAAATAGGATTTTCACACTTGACATTGGTCAAGTTTCTAAGCTACATGCTAAGCAATAATTTTAGGTGAAGTCTTTTATCTCTTGGGATTCATTTGCCTGCAGACATTTTTGTTTCTCTCTGGGACATTCCTAAACCAAAATTCTGCCTCTACTTTAAATTGATTTATGGCCTATGCCTTAATTTCTATGTTTTGACCTTTTGTGCTTTTCTAATCCTTCTTCCAAGAATTTAATCACTCTGAGAAATGGAACAGTGTCTTATTCCTTATGTTCTAAGTGGATCTTAATGAAGTGTATAGCAAAAAACATAATTGAGATTCTGTAATGAAACATAGGGAATCTACATAAAGCAAGACCTGAGGTCTTTGTCTTCTACTATGGAATTATACTAAAGAATACAAGACCCATCACTTGCCTTATGTCTCAGTAAAACAAATACATCAATCAGACAAATGAATCTTGACCTATTTATAATCTAGGCAGCTTTATCCTATGTTGAGTAGGATTTTTAAAAAATTGACAATAGGTAAAGAACACTATTGTCAATATGAAACTTTCAAAGTCAGATATAAGTATCAAAATGATGTTATGAAAAGATGCAAAATATTCTAAGTAATAAACTACTTTTTGCAAATATTATAGCCTATGAATTGAGGAAGCAGATATTTTTGCCTCATTAGTATGATTTTTTTTAATGATTTATTGAAGAGTATAGTGAATAAGAGAAAGAGAGACTAGAACACTGCTCAACTCTGATAGATGATGATGCCAGGGATTAAATCTGGAATCTCTTAGGTCTCAAGCATGAAAGTCCCTTGCCCTAATGCTGATATTACTCTTGACCCTAGGGTATATTCCTGTGTGTACCTCAGATGAAGTAGTGGGGACACAAAAGATTAGTCAAACATTAACAGGTGTTGAATATTTAGTCTCTTCTTGTCGTTAGCTAGGTAGTTTGTGCATATTTTCTAACTTGCTCTTCTAGTTATGTTATTGTGTACCACATTTACTGTGATACCTTATATTATAAGGTTGTGGCTTTTATCTCTCAGGAGACTTATAAATTCTCACTTATAAACTCTGTGCTGTCTTGAAAGCTTAACAAAGAAAGTAAACTCTAGGGGAAGTATTTTCTGGTATTCAAAAAAATTGTCTCTTTTTATCTCTAATTTTTTATACCTTTTGTACACTTTCCTTGTCAGTTCAATGCAAAAATTTCTCTTTAAGCTCTCTAAGAACCCCCTATATGTTTCGAATATATATACATTTTTTTCCTTATTGCCACCAGGGTTGTCACTGGGACTCAGTGCTGAGTCCATAAATCCACTGCTCCTAGCCACTTAATCTTTCTTTTTTTCTTTTTCTTTTTATAAAGACAGTGAGATAATGAGAGTGAAGAAGGAAACAGATGACAAGTAGATAAATAGATGATAGATAGATAGATAGATAGATAGAGAGATAGAGAGAGAGAGAGAGAGGTAGATAATGACACCTATAGTACTGTACACAGCTTGTGAAGCTTTCTCTATGCAGGTGGGGACTAGAAGCTTGAGCACACATAACAAAGTGTGCACTCTACCAGGCACACTACTGCCTGACCCCTCTTTCATGTTTTTAATACTTGTTCATGCCTAAATGCTATCATTTTTTGTATATATATTCTTTTTTTTTCTTTTGCCTCCAGGGTTATTGCTGGGGCTCAGTGCCTGCACCATGAATCCACTGCTCCTGGAGGCCATTTTTCCCCCTTTTGTTGCCCTTGTTGTTGTAGCCTTGTTGTAGTTACTATTGTTTTTGTTGATGTTGTTCGTTGTTAGATAGGACAGAGAGAAATGGAGAGGAGGGGAAGACAAAGAGGGGGAGAGAAAGACAGACACCTGCAGACCTGCTTCACTGCCTGTGAAGTGACTCCCCTGCAGGTGGGGAGCCACGGGTTCAAACCGGGATCCTTACGCCAGTCCTTGTGCTTTACGCCACATGCGTTTAACCGCTTGCACTACCGCCCAACCTCCATATGCTAAATGTCAACATTTAAGAGAAATCCAATATCTGTGGGACTTGATATCAAAAGTCTTATATGTTTAATTTGTCAGGTTTTTCAACCTCAGTAATCTTTTTTTTTATAGAAATTCAAAAAGAATTTGTAGGTGATTTAAGATTGGTTGACAGTAGTATAAGATTACAGGAGTAGTGTTCCACATAACACAACACACATTACCAAAGTTTGAAAATAAAATAATCTTATCAAACTATGCAGAACTACGTGACTTACAAGTATTTATTCTTTCCTAAAGATAGAAGAAAGAAATACAGAGAGAGAAAAAATGAAAGGAAGGAAGGAAAGAAGAAAGGAAGGAAAAAAGAAGAAAGGGAGGGAGAAAGAAATACTTGAAGTCAATTGGACTATAATTGATTCAATTTGGATTTTCAAGATTTGTTACACGTGTTTACTCTAGATCATTCTAGAGTAAAGAAACGGTGGTATCCCAGGATATGCTTTTTTTTTTTTTCTGCAATGTACTAAAGAAGTAAATGAGTTCTGGTGGTGGGAATTGTGCGAATTTGTACCCCTCTTATCCTATGGTTTTCTCAATGTTTCCTTTTTATAAATAAAAATTAAAAATAGCAAAAAAATTATGTTAATAGAGGTTTATATTAACATGATTCCTGCTACCCAGAGTCTGTGTCCCAACCCCAAACCCCTACAATGGAGCTGAAAATCTACCATTCTACTCCTAGTTTTTTAGTTGGGCACAGTACTCCAAACTCAGACAAATTCTGCTTTGTATTTCCCTTTCTTTTCTTCTTTCTCAACTTCTGTTTATGAGCAGGATCATCCCACACTCATATTTCTCTGTTACCTTAAAGTTAAAGTGCACAATAGTCTACAGTAATTCAATAAATGCAGTAAGCAAGGAGATAGACCTACAAAAGACAACATAAAGTACTTAATCAAATAATTTCTACGTAGGCCTAGACACCCTCCTCAACTACTTCCTGTTTCACTTCCATCAATAACTCTAAGCCTAACTCTGCCAGATAAACTAAGGACTATGCAAGCTGGATAAAGGGCAAGAGACTAGTATACGTTAATAATAGCCCATTTGCTCAATACCAGGGCACTCCATCATCTGGGGACCTAGTCAGGAATCCTGCAATTCCCACACAGATAAGATAGGCCTAGATCTCTAACAGATACTTCTCTACACCACCACTGGTCATCTCCATCAGGAACAACATCATAAACCCTCCTGTGGGCCTCTATAGGATCTTACCTTCAATGGAGAACAACAATGGTAAAAACTGCTCCATTCTCCAAAGGGGGGCTGGGTTAACATACTCTGCCACTAGAAGAAGACTGGTCCTGAAATGAGTGCAGCCTAGAATGTTCCTAGCCATGAAGTTCAGAGTGGCAGGGATGCAGAGGCTGCAAAAGCTCGTGTGCTAATGTGAGCAGACATAGGTCTTAGTTCAGATCAATGGGGTTTACAATTAATGGTATTTATATGCTTTTCCCATATTTGGAAGCTTTTTTCTGCCTTGACCCAGATTTCTAGTCCTATTCCCAACTCTGACACCATCTTCATAAACAATGTTTAGCCCACCTGCATGTTAGTTGTCAAACTCAGGCCAAAATTATTGAAGTCATGGCCCTTTAGAGTATACCTAAAATAGACTTACTAGCTTCTTCCAACATGAAGACCCCAAATAACATCTGCTAAATTCTTATCTTTAGTTTCCTGATTACTAAACCATTTTGCTTTTTATCTTAGTGCTTTTCATCTACCAAGCTATAAATGCCAACCTGACTTCCCTGGGCAGACAACCACCTCACTAATGTGTCCCGGAACTCCACTTCTCCAGAGCCACACCCCACTAGGGAAAGATAGAAACAGGCTGTGGGTATGGATTGACCTGTTAATGCCCACGTCTAGTGGAGAAGCAATTAGAAGCCAGACCTTCCACCTTCTGCACCTTGGTCCATACTCCCAGAGGGATAAAGAATAGGGAAACTTCCAATGGAGGGGATGAGACAGGAAATTCTGGTGGTGGGAATTGTGTGGAATTTTACCCCTCTTATCCCACAATCTTGTTGATCATTATTAAATCACTAATACTTTTTTAAAGAAAACTCTCCAAATAACATGGATATAAGTAACCATACCTTGTTAATACCTGCTCTGAGTACCTTCCTTCAGGTAATATTGATAACTGTTGCCTTTTTAAAAAAATGTTCTCTCAACAAATTGGGACCAGGGACTTCTAAAATGAGTATGTCATGTTCAGCAGGGAAGCAATTACAGAATCCAGACCTTCCACCTTCTGTAACCCACAATGACCTTGGGTCCATACTCCCAGAGGGATAAAGAATGGGAAAGCTCTCAGGGGAGGGGATGGGATATGGAGATCTGGTGGTGGGAATTGTGTGGAGTTGTACTCCTCCTATCCTATGGTTTTGTTCATGTATTCTTTTTTAAATAAATTAATTAATTTTAAAAAATGAGTATGTCAAAACTAATACAAAAACAGAGACACCTAGTGGGATGACAGGTATATATATGTAAAAAATATCATTATATCAGAGTTATATTAGATATAAGGTAATAATCAATTTTTAATTTACTTTTACATCATTTTTTTTCCATCAGGGTTATGGCTGTGGCTTGGTGCTAGCAGTATGAATCCACCACTCCAATGCCTTTTCTCCTCTTCCTCCTCCTCCTCCTCCTTCTTCTTTTTCTTCTCTTTCTCCTCCTTTCTTCTTTCTTCTCCTTCTCTTCCTCCTCCTTCTTTTTATTCTTATTCTTATTTTATTAGATAGGACAGAGAGAAATTTAGAGGATAGGGAAATCAGGAGAGAGGAAAAAACATCCACCTTCCTTCCATGTGGGGAGCAGGGGCTAGAACTCAGGTCCTTAGGTTTGGTAATATATGCTCTTGAATCAATGCACTACCACTCAGCCCCCAAGCCATTCTTTTTTTTTTTTTTTCCTTTGGACTATGTGAGTGGTCTATGGAGCACCAATTCTAATGAGGTGGGGTGGGTGTTGTAGGGAGGAGGTGAATGCCTAGACAGAGAGCACATGTTACCTCACACAAAGACAGACTCAAACCCAGGTCTCCAGCTGCATGAGGGACTGCTACAAGAGTGGTGGGTGCCTTTCTTTCATCCTTTCCTCCTTGCTACTATTTTTCTTTCTTTCTCTCTTTCTTTCTTCCTTCCTTCCTTCCTTCCTTCCTTCCTTCCTTTTCTTTCTTTCTCTCTTTCTTTCTTTCTCTCTTTCTTCCTTTCTTTCTTTCTCTTTCTTTCCTTCTTTCATTACTTCTTTCCTTGTTCCCTCCTTCCTCCTATCCTTTCTTTAAAAATAAATTAATAAAATAGAATAGAATATACCCAGGGGTTAGGTAGAGGTTTCCGTGGTAAAGTGCACAGGTTATCATTTATGAAAACATGGGTTCAATCCTCACCTGCAAGGAGACAGGTTATAGAGCAATGGAGTAGAGCTACAGCTCTCTCGTTCTCTCTCTCTCTCTCTATCTATCCCTCTTGCCTCCTACCATTTCTCTTTGTCTCTATCATAAAATAAATAAATTGAAAAAAAGTTTTCAAGACCTCTGGGAGTGGTGGAGTTGTCATGCAGGCACTAAGCCCCAGCAATAATTCTGGTATCAAAAAAAAAAGTTTTAAGGATTTTATTAAAAAATGAGGGATTGGGGAAAAAATAGATCTTTCATTAGCAGAAATTATAAAAGGTACTTGAATTTAGCTTGATTGGTTTATGAAATGCTTATTAAAATGAACCTTAAAGGTATGTATCCAGCTATAACTTGATCGAACCTTAATATGTACCGTCATGAGCACATTCTGGGGAATAGCAAATTACCCTGAATGACATTAAGCTGAAATCTATTTCCTGTGTTTGCTGCTGATTAGTTGCCACTTCCTGGTGGTCAAATCCTTCAGCTTTTTCCACCTCCATTTTTTGATCTGCTACATAAATGAGCTGGTATAAAATACATTTCCTATAAAACAGCTGGCTTCAAATTTTTATGCATAATCGTTTGTGGCTGCTATCTAAGCAGTTGAGAAAAATTGGATAAGCCAGTCTTATCCTTCCATTGTTTGCAGAAGCAACATAGATTAACAATGTATCCATGAGGAAATCTTGGCATTACATATTTTCTTTTCATTCATTTTATGATGAAAATATTTTTTTCACTATACTATAAATTTATAAGAATGACTTTCTTTAAATCTTACACAAGCATGAAAAAGAGTGCTAAGTATTTGAAACCTGCCAAAGGGCACAATACCAATGTCTCTGTCTTTGCGGTCATAGGTTTATTATGTTGCAGCTGAAAGAAACTGTCATATGACTGGTAATACCATTGCATTTTTTTTCTAATATGGTAAAAAAAAATGTCCTACAATGAGTGTTTTATTTGTTGATTATTTATTAATCTATTTATTCAATATTCTGTCTCATTATTTAAGAAAATGTGCATAATTAAGTAGAATTAAGGTTTTAAACAAAACAAGCAAAGAAATTGCATAAAATATTTCCTTGATCTTAAACATTTCCTAAAAATGGGACATGAATTTGCCTTTGAGATCTCCATCAGCTTCCAATTGGTATTGTGCTCACTGAAGCAAAGCATAATAAATCAATTCCCTTTTCCATCTAAAAGCTCCTCATACATGTGTTTTCTCTTTTCCTCTCCCCTCCCTTTCCGTCTCCCTCTTCTTCTCCCTCTTCCTCTCTCTCTTTCCTCTCTCACAAACATACACATACACACACACACACACACACACACACACACACGCACGCACGCGCACACACGTGCACACACACAAGCACAACCTCCAGTCCTCGAGGCCAAATAGGTACAACTAATCCTATTACCCAGGAAGCATTATAAATTTACATCACCTTTTTAAAAAAATTTTATTTATAAAATGGAAACACCGACAAGACCATAGGATAAGAGGGGTACAATTCTACACAGTTCCCATCACCAAAACTCCATATCCCATCACCTAAGTACTTCTGAATGTGAAAGACTGTAGGGCATTTTATTGTCTAACCTCATTTTCATTTAATTTTTTAAGTAACTTACAGTTTTACACACAATTGAGCTATTTGTGGGGGACTAGAGGCATTGATAATAGCAAAGTCATGATAATATCAAAACCCAATTTGTAAACTTTTTTTTTTCCCCCAGGGTTGCTGGGGCTTGGTGCCTGCACCATGAATCCACTGCTCCTAGAGGCTATTTTTTTCTCCTTTTGTTACCCTGGTTGTCATATCATTGTTGTAGTTATTATTGTTTTTATTGCTGTTGTTGTTGTTGGATAAGTCAGAGAGAAATGGAGAAAGGAGGGGAAGACAGGGAGGGGAAGAGAAAGACAGACACCTGCAGACCTTCTTCACCACCTGTGAAGCGACACCCCTGAAGGTGGGGAGCCTGGGGCTGGAACCGGGATCCTTTCACTGGTCCTTGCACTTTGTGCCATGTGTGCTTAACCCACTGTATGACCGCCCAACTCCCATTTTCTTTTTTTTTTAATTTTCTTTATTTATTTAATAGAGACAGCCAGAAATCAAGAGTGGGGGTGATAGTGAGAGAGACAGAGAGACACCTGCAGCACTGCTTCACTACTCACAAAGCTCTCCCCCTACAGGTGGGACTAGGTACTCAAACCCAGGTCCCTGCACATTGTAATATGTGCACTAAACCAGGTGTGCCACCACCTGGCCCCTAAACATTCTACTCTAACCCAACTGAAGTCAGAAACCACTTTCTTGTTTCCTACTAGTGCTCTACAATAGCCCACAACAGTTGAGAGTCATTTTAGCACCAGGGACTTCAGTAATTGATCTTCCCACCTGGCTTAATAGTATTATGTTAAATCCACCCAGGGACTCCATAAAACTCTGTGTTACAAAGAAGTATGTGCAGGTACTTATGGGAAATCAGCATGGTATGACTTCATTTCTGTCACCCCTACCTTGTCAGCAAAGCATTTCTATCTACTTAACCATTATGTGCACTAGAATCTTTTTCTTCCATCACCATATGTCATCTCCAAATGTTGTCAGTCAGCATTGTGATATTCAAATCTCATGCCCAAATCCTGAATGAACATCACTGAGTGCATTTGAACAAGAATAAAAAGTAAAGTGTTTTAATTTATGGTGGTAAAATGATTAGATTTTTCCTTAGACATTAAATTGTGGAAATTTTTAGAAGATGCTTAAGCCCATTTACAGCTCCACACACCCACTACCATTGTAGGCAGGAAACAACCAGTATTTCTGTCTCCAATGATCCCACTGCATATCAGTATGAACTACATACCATCTGGCAGCTTTAATATGTTTAAATGTCCTTCAAATTCAAGAGGCAATTATGCATGAGCCAGCTGTGATCTTCAGATAATTCATCACTGCATTCTTCTCAGAGATCATTCAATTAGGCATTCTAAAAGATTCAGGATGACCTCAGAGATCAGGGGTCAATAAAGATGCTTGCCATAGCTTTGTCCAAAGTGATTAGAGTTCAAAAGTTCTAAGAGGCAAAATATCGGCACAACTACATCGTGAGCTAAAGATAAGCATCCTGTTATCATTATAATTGTTTTAGTAACAAAGACTTCACAGTGGTGTCTCCCAAAATGTATTTTTATCTTCAATCTCTCCAAAATGAGCAATTGAGATTTATAAGAATATTTTTTGGCAGCTGAGGAAGTAACTCAACTTGTACAGCACCAGTATTTCAAGTGTTAGAGTCCCGGTTTGATCCCTGGAACTGCATGTACAAAAGTGGTCCTCTGACTTCTCTCTCACCTGTCAGTCTCACGTGGAACATCCCCTTCTCTCATATGTAATAAATTTTTAAAATTTATTTTTTATTTAAGAAAGGATAAATTAACAAAACCATATGATAAGAGAGGTACAACTCCACACAATTCCCACCACCCAATCTCCATATCCCACCCCCTCCCCTGATAGCTTTCCCATTCTCTATCCCTCTGGGAGTATGGACCCAGGGTCGTTGTGGGTTGCAGAAGGTGGAAGGTCTGGCTTCTGTAATTGCTTCCCCGCTGAACATGGATGTTGACTGGTCGGTCCATACTCCCAGTCTGCCTCTCTCTTTCCCTAGTAGGGTGGGTCTCTGGGGAAGCAGAGCTCCATGACATATTGGTGGGGTCTTCAGTCCAGCGAAGCCTGGCCAGCATCCTGATGGTATCTGACACCTGGTGGCTGAAAAGGGAGTTAACATACAGAGCCAAACAAATTGTTGAGCAATCATGGACCCAAAGGTTGGAATAGTGGAGAGGAAGTGTTGGGGGAGGGGGGGTTACTCACTGCAAACTCTAGTGTACTTTTGCTATCAGGTATATATTTTGCACTAGTTTATGGATACGTGTGAACATATGCTCTCTCTCACAGAACCTGGTCTATATCTAGGTTTTGGGACTTTGTTAGAAAGTGAACCACCTGGGATGGAATTAGAGAATACTAAAAAAGAAAGGTCTCACCCAAGTAATGAAGCTGAAGGTTTGTCAAACCTGAAGTTTCTGGACACAGTCTGAGCTGAAGCATGTTGAAGTGGCAATCGTTGCATTGATTAGGTTGCGATCGGCAGATGCAATATTATTTGATACGGATTGGTAGAGACATGCAGAAAAGTGGGCCCTATCCTAAGGTCCCAGGACTGGGGGGAAATATAGGCTCTATAGTGGAGATGTGAGGTTCCTGCTGTCTTAGGGTTCAAAAACACAATGGATAGTTATTGTTATCATCACATTATTTGGTAATTGGGTTAACTTTGAAAAGTCCTTTTGTTAGGGTTTGCTGTATAGTACCCAGTATCTTGTATATAGTTGTGCCACCGGTTGCTTCTGATCTACTTGGTCTAGGCCTTTGAGAGAGTCCACATATCAAATACACAGTCTATATATTAAGAAGACTCAGTCTGTGTTTTAAAAACTTCGAGACATACAATTAATTTTCCCCCTCATATTAATTAACTAGTGATTTATAAGACTACACTTTACTAGGAGTGTACATAAACACCATTCCCAACACCAAAAGACTGTGTCCCATCCCACCCACCCACCCCCACCCCCACCCCCCACCGGCCAAGGAAGTAAAAACCTCACCACAGGGTTTTTACTTTGGTGCCCTATTTTCAATTTAGTCAGATCCTGCTTTGAGTTTCCCTTTCAGATCTTCTTTCTCAACTTCTGTTGATGAGTGGGATCATCCCATACTCATCTTTATCTTTCTGACTTAGCTCACTTAACATAATTCCTTCTAGCTCTGTCCAAGGTGGGTCAGAGAAGGTGGATTCATTGTTCTTGATAGCTGTATAGTATGCCATTGTGTATATATACCACAGCTTTCTCAGCCACTCATCTGTTGTTGGGCACCTGGGTTGCTTCCAGGTTTTAGCTATTATGAATTATGAACATAGGAGTACACACCTCTTTTTGGTTGGGTGTTATGGAGTCCTTGGGGTATAACCCCAGGAGAGGAATACTGGATCATATAGAAGGTCCATGTCTAGCCTTCTGAGAGTTTTCCAGACTGCTCTCCACAGAGGCTGTACCAATTTATATTCCCACCAGCAATGTAAAAGGGTTCCTCTTTCCCCACAGCCTCTCTAGCAATTGTTGCTGCTGTCCCCTTTGATGTATGCCATTCTTATAGGAGTGAGGTGGTATCTCAATGTTGTCTTAATTTGCATTTCTCTGACAATCAGTGACCTAGAGCAGTTTTTCATATGTTTGTTAGCCTTTTGTATCTCCTTTGAGGTGATTGTTTTGTTCATATCCTCTGCCCATTTTTTATGGGGTCACTTGCTTTTTTGGTGCTAAGTTTGCTGAGCTCTTTATATATTTTGGTGATTAGTTTCTTGTCTGATGTATGGCATGTGAAGATCCTCTCCCATTCTGTGAAGGATATCTTTGTTTGATAGTTTCTTTGGATGTGCAGAAGCTTTTCAATTTGATGTAGTCCCAGTGGTTTGTTTTTGCTTTAGTCTTCTTTGCAATTGGGTTTATTTCATCAAAGATGTCCTTGAGGTATAGGTGGGAAAGTGTTTTACCAATGTTTTCCTCTAAGTATTTGATTGTTTCTGTTCTAACATCCAGGTCTTTGATCCAGTGGAGGAAGTAACTCAACTTGTAGAGCACCAGTATTTCAAGTGTTAAGTTCCCGGTTTGATCCCTGGAACTGCATGTACAAAAGTGGTCCTCTGACTTCTCTCTCACCTGTCTGTCTCACGTGGAATATCCCCTTCTCTTTCCCATATGTAATAAATTTTAAAAATCTATTTTGATGGGTAGAATGGTAGTGGTAGCCATAAAAAATAAGGTAGTATTTAATTGTTGTGGCAACAGGACGCAAGGGGAGTCAGGGTTCAAGCACTGTTCTTGCTGGGGAGACAGTATAATGGTTATGCAAAAGACTTTCATATCTGAGGTTCCACATTCAATCCCTAGCATCACCATAAGCCAGAATAGTGCTTTTATATCTCTTTTTCTCTCATTCTGTATCTCTCCCTCATTAAAATAAATAAAATACTCAAGCACTGTCCCTTTATTCTGTTTTTGACTCTAGCCTCTTTCTTTATTATCCTCATACCAGAGCAATGAGACATTTGTTTTCCATGATGCCT
Source organism: Erinaceus europaeus (assembly GCF_950295315.1). Taxonomy (NCBI): domain Eukaryota; kingdom Metazoa; phylum Chordata; class Mammalia; order Eulipotyphla; family Erinaceidae; genus Erinaceus; species Erinaceus europaeus. The sequence continues at coordinate 92,206,028 of NC_080170.1, read as the reverse complement.
TACAAACTTTTCTGAGAGAGAGTCAACATACCTCCAATCAAGAAAACATCTGGTTTTTAAAATTTATGCAGGATACTTTAAAAGATAAGTCATACAAGTACAAAGCTTGGAGTCAGGGAAACAGAATAATGGTTACACAAAAAATATTGCAAGGTTCAAATCTGAATATCACCAGAAGCCAGAGAGGACCAGTGCTATGGAAACATTAAGAGGAAGAAGGAGAAGAATAAAGTGAAACAAACAGATGGTGGGTTGGGAAGGTTTTGAAAGGATCTTGGAGTATAGATGCACCTATATTTCAATAACTATGTGGTAAACTATTAACCCACCAATAAAATAAAAATGGAATGAAAGAAAGAAGAAAGGGCTAAAGCTTCAGGAAAAGAAACACAACTATCCAGGAAAGGCGTAGTCCAAGTGAAAGGCAGCCTTTAACATAATAGTGTGTTTGTGTGATTGGGAAAATAGATATAAAAATAAATAAATAAATAAATAAATTTGAACTTGATGCCAAGATGGTATAAACCTTTTTTCATATCTGGGCCTCAGAGACCCAGATATGAGTCTTTTGCATAACCATTACATCGTTTTCCCCAGCAAGAACAATTCTTGAACCTGGACTCCTCTTGCATCTGATTGCCACAACAACTGAATATTACCTTATTTTTTATGGCTACCACCACAATTCTACCCACCAAAATAGATTTTTTTTAATTTATTACATATGAGAGAGGGGGTATTTAATGAACTCTAGAACGCTGAAAAAGGTTAATCATTGTAAACTACTTGCTTTTACTGAATAGAGCTTGTCTACACACACACACACACACACACATGTAGAGAGAAAGAGAGAGAGGATTATTTTATTTTGTTAATTTTTAAGAACCATTTATGGACAAGTAATACCCTAAGTTCATACTTGATAATTACTGTGCTGTAATAACAATCTGTCAAAATCTTTTCTAATCAAAATCACTACCCATCTCCGATTTATAGTGGTGCCAGGAACTGTGGTAACAAATTTTGAAGAGAAGTACATTTGTACTTCCCTAATATAAACATAGTCTTGAAAACCAACACTGTCTCAAAAGTAGATACATTTAAAAATTTATAAGTTGATAGTTGGATTTTCTCATTAAGAAATTGATAGATTCCTAATTTTAAATAGAGACAAATTGAGTCTTAATCTTAAGCTAACAGTGTCAACACATTTAGTATGGAACTTACAAAATTTACAGAACAATTTGTGCTTCTAACTATCCCCTCATAACTTCTTCTGCAATTACATGTATTCCATTGCATTCCAGTGTGCTATAGGATACTGACAGCACAAATGAAGTGATGTCACTATTTCTTCACCTGTACATTACATGGCCTCCTAAAAAATCAGCTTTTTTCTGGTTTGTTATTAGTTGATCTTGATATTAAATGGTAGACATTGGAAAGAGTAGCACTTTTTTCTCAAAAAATAAGTTACTTTTTCTTTTTTTTTTTTTCCCTCCAGGGTTATTGCTGGGCTCGGTGCTTGCACCATGAATCCACAGCTCCTGGAGGCCATTTTCCCCCCTTTTTGTTGCCCTTGTTGTTGTAGCCTCCTTGTGGTTATTATTATTGCCATTGTTGATGTTGTTCGTTGTTGGATAGGACAGAGAGAAATGGAGAGAGGAGAAGACAGAGGGGAGAGAGAAAGATAGACACCTGCAGACTTGCCTCACCGCCTGCGAAGTGACTTCCCTGCAGGTGGGGAGCCAGGGGCTCGAACCAGGATCCTTATGCCTGTCCCTGCGCTTTGCGCCACATGCACTTAACCCACTGCACTGCCACCGCCCGACCCCAATAAGTTACTTTTTTTTTTAATGTGGTTGCCAGGCCAATAGGTAATAGATCTCAAATGCAATTAGTTTAACTCAAATTGAAGGCTTGATTTTCTAGACTTGGACTGACAATAATAATAAATAGATTTTATTGGACACCAAGTATGTACTAAATTTGTCTTTGATTCATTTATTCTTCACAATGTGTCATTTATATCCATATTACCAGCAGTAAGACTGAGGAAGAGAAAGATTTTTCCAAGCTAGTTTGACTAACAAGTAAAATTTCAATCAGATATAACTTGAATAATGTAAGACTAAACAGAAAGGGACCTGTGAATTTCTATAGCCTAACTTTTTTATCTTATGAAGAAGTAACATTTGCTTTATAGAAGAAAATTAACTTGTCCAAAATTTCACAGCTGGGTAGTGAAACAGCCAAGACTAGAACCCACGTATTCTGGATTCTAATCCAATTTGCTTTCAATCACAGAAGGTCAGAAAATGTTAAAGTTTTTGAGACTCTGTAGTCCATCTGTGTTTTTGCAATGCCAGAATTGCAAAACTTTAGTACTAACTTAAGTTATAATATGAAGCTATTTAATACAGCCAAACTTTCACGTTACAGAGCCATGAAATTTCAAAAAAAAAATCACAAGCACCACAAAGAAATATGTTTTTCCCTGCTTGGTAGATATACATCAAAGGAATTAAATGATTTATTCTTTAGATGCTTTCAGTATTTAATAAGTATTTCATGGAACTTGATAATTGCTGAAACCAAAAGTAAAACCTGCCTAGGGTAGAATTCATATAAATAGGAAAATTAAAACTTAAAGTCAAGAATTCAATGCAAGTCATCTTTCACTAACTCCTAGTTCATGATGGCCTTAAACTAATGTTTAGTTTAACAATGTAGTTCATATCTATAACCTTATTTACTAGAAAATAGTGTTATCATGTCAAAACAAATTGTGATCAGGGTTTCAATTGTTATACATAAGAATTTAAAAACAACAAATAAAAGCAATGATATCACAAAGAATGCTTCTCCGAAACCTCCAAAGCCTCAAAAGTGAAAATAATAATAATGATAATAATAATAATATTCATTGACAGAAGGGAGAGAGTGCACCAGAACACTACTCTGACACTCGGGATGCTGGGGGTGGAACTCAATATCTCATGTATAGAAGGTCATTTCCCAGTCCAGTGTACGATATCTTAGTTGTATCTCCAAGTTATTCATTTGTAGCACTAACTTCTGGAATGCCAATGCAAACTTTCATTGTAAAAAAAGTCTTGTAGAAAGAAAGCTTGAAATTAAGTTAGCATTGATACTGAAATAAAATGTTAGAAGAACAAGTCTTTGATAAATGTAAAAACCACAATAGAAGTTGAAGAGATCTTATAAAATCATCTTTTTATTCTAGGAACTTAACAAATAGGCTTGGGGAGGGTTATGGAAAAACTGAAGAAGTACATGAGCAAAGTATTTTCAGTAAAAACAAGTTCCCAATTAAAAGCTTTAGTAGGAGCAGATCCTGGGACAGAGAATGGGGAAGAGAGGGTTACTAAGGGGGAGGTTAGGGACCTAAGTCCATGTGGTAGATAGAATAAGTTGATAGTCTGGTGAAGAATGAATACACTTATATACATCTTGAGGAAATGTGGAAATGTAACCTGTGACAACAAAAATATGCAAATAAACATGGTATGAATAAAGTGATATTGGAATTGGATAAGGAAGGAGAGATAGAGATAAGAGTAAGTGATAGAAGATAGATAATAGGTAAATGATAGATAATAGATTAGATAGATGATAGATACAGGTTGCATAGATTGATAGATATAGATTAGGTGGATAGATGATAGATAGATAGATAGATAGATAGATAGATAGATAGATAGGTAGGTAGATGGATGATAGATAGGCAGCAGTGCATCCAGTTCGATTGAGCACACATGTTACCATGCACAAGGATCAGGGTTTGAGTCCCTGCTCTTCACATTAGGCGGGATGCTTAACAAGTGGTGAAGAGCAGATCTGCAGGTGTATTTCCATCATCCTCTCTACCTCTCCCTCCCTTCTCAATTTCCTATCAAATAAATTTAAAAAGAATAAGTAAATAAATGGTTGCTGGGTTGGGTGGATTAACAACCTGGTGGCAATAAATTAAAAAGGTGGTGGGGGGAGACAGGGGGGGAAGGAATGGAGGCAGGGACAAACTCTGGGTTTTATATTATGCTATTAAATACTTCCAACTCTCCTGATCACATGATTGCATCCAATTACTTAAAGAGGAAAGAAAATTGACATGGTTGACTATGCCTACAAGCAGATATATATTCACACATGAATAAACTTTAACCTTAGGGAACATGAAATATTAGATGGTGGCAAGTGCACTTCTTAAGAAATCCAAGTACACCTAATACTTTTAAACATACCAGTCTTTAAATATTTTCTCTTTATTACAGCTTTTTATGTTGTTGTATCAAAATCATGTTTGAGATATCTTACCATGTGAAAGACTCTTAATAAAAGTGCTTTACTTAGGCTTAGGAGGTAAGTTAACAGACAGAGTTATTTATTCCCTCCTACTCAAACCTCCAAGATATTCTGTGGCTTACATTTCAGCTCAGAAAAAATAATCTGCTGCAATTTTACTTTAACTATCCATCCAAATGAATTATGGTTACTTAAAGAAGACAATGTGGGGGGTTTCCTGGAATATGGCAGACAGAGAAGCTGCTAGCCTCTGAGCCCCGAACACACTCCCCTGGAGACAACAGGATTTTCTGCCTTTAGCAGGCCAGCCAATAAGGTGTGCTTAGACACCAAGGAGGTGACTATAACTTAATTTGGGTTAAGAATTAGAGTAGGAGAAAAAATTCTTTTTTCTTCCTTTTAATTTTCAAGCATACATCCTTCCCGCCGCCCCCCCCCCCCCCACAAGCAGTCCCTGGGACCAGCTCCTAGCAGGATACCCCATACCACCAAACAGGGTTTTTTTGTTTTTTTTTTAATTCACTGATACACATTTGGGAAGTTCCTTGCATTGCTCTTTAATTACAACTCTTCTTCTTATCTTCTCCCTTTTCTCTCTCTTATCTGTCTCTCTTTTTTTTTTTTTAATCTTGTCATACACTTCTTTCTTCTTTGCCTTTCTGAATTTGTGAATTACTTTGGGGAAGAAATATGACTCAGAGTGGACTCTCTATGTGTGTATCTCTGCACTAGTTCCCTTTCCCCTCTTGTTACCCCAGAATATACACTGGATAGTAGATTTGCATAACTGTCTGTTCTAGCTATCCTCTCTTTCTTTTCTCTTTCTTCACTGGGATTTGGTTACTATTTTTTCACGGACTGGAGAAATTGTTTGGCTAACTGGTAACGATTAAACTACTTCAATACTTACTTCAGTTGCTACTGTAATTCCGAAGGTTGGTGAGTGCAATTGTCATAAAGGTATTTAGTACAGTGTTAATGGTACTCAAGACACAACAACTGAGGAACAACAGAGCATAAAAAAAAAAAAGAGAGAAACACATAAATAAAAAAAATGGGTAGATTAAAAACAAATAAAACTGCTACCCCAATGAATGAAGACAAGAGCCCAGAAGAAACCACAAATCAGTCAGAAGTAACCATAGATAAGAAAAGTATGCAAGCAATAATACACTTATTAATCACAGAAATGAAAACAACATTGGAGGAAAGGAATGGCAGTACTAGGGAAACAACAGAGACCCCCAAGGAAAATACTGATTATCTTGAGGCAATTAAAGAACTGAAAGCTGAAATAGCTGTAATGAAGAAAGAAGCTGAGGCAAGAGAAAGCAGACTAACAGAAGCAGAAAACAGAATTAGTCAGACAGAGGATGAGTTAGAGAAAACAAAGAAAGAGGTGAAAGAGCTTAAAAAGAGATTGAGAGACACTGAAAACAACAACAGAGACATATGGGATGATCTCAAAAGAAGTAACATTCGTATAATTGGCCTGCCAGAAGAAGAAAGAGAGGAAGGGGAAGCAAACATTCTAGAGGAAATAATACAAGAAAACTTCCCAGACCTGAATAACAGAAAGGATATCAAGGTTCAAGAGGCCCAGAGAGTACCAAACAGAATCAACCCAGACTGAAGACACCAAGACACATCATAGTCACAATGAGAAGAAGTAAGGATAAAGAAAGGATCCTAAAGGCTGCAAGAGAGAAACAAAAAGTCACATACAGGGGAAAACCCATAAGATTATCGGCAGATTTCTCCACTCAAACTCTAAAAGCCAGAAGGGAGTGGCAAGATATCTATCGAGACCTGAATGAAAAAGGGTTTCAACCAAGGATAATATATCCTGCTAGACTTTCATTCAAGCTAGATGGAGGGATGAAAACCTTCTTAGACAAACAACAGTAAAGGAGGCAACCATCACCAAGCCGGCCCTGAAAGAGGTACTAAAAGACCTCTTATAAACAAGAACATCACTATAATACTTGCAATATATCAGAGTAAACAAATTGTTTTTTAGAACAATGGCACTACAATACATTAAATCCATAATATCAATAAATGTCAATGGCTTAAACTCACCCATCAAAAGGCACAGGGTGGGGGGATGGATCAGAAAACATAACCCAACCATATGCTGCTTGCAAGAATCACATCTGTCACAACAAGATAAACACAGACTTAAAGTGAAAGGATGGAAAACTATCATACAGGCTAATGGTCCAAAAAAAAGGGCAGGAACAGCCATTTTCATCTCAGACACGATAGATTTTAAATTAACTAAAGTAATAAAAGATAGGCAAGGACATTACATAATGATTAGAGGATCAATCAGCCAAGAGACTTAACAATTATTAACATCGATGCACCCAACGAGGGACCATCTAAATACATTAAGCATCTACTGAAAGAATTTCAAAAATACATCAATAGTAATACAGTAATAGTGGGAGACTTCAATACCCCACTCTCACACTTAGACAGATCAACAAAGCAAAGAACCAATAAAGATACAAGAGAATTGAATGAAGAGATTGACAGACTAGACCTCCTGGACATTTTCAGACTCCTCCAGCCCAAAAAACTGGAATACACCTTCTTTTCAAATCCACATAACACATACTCAAGGATAGACCACATGTTAGGCCACAAAGACAGCATCAATAAATTCAAGAGCATTGAAATCATCCCAAGTATCTTCTCAAACCACAGTGGAGTAAAACTAACATTTAACAACAAATGGAAAATTATTAAAAGACATAGAATTTGGAAACTAAACAACATGCTCCTTAAGAACCACTGGGTCAGAGACTCACTCAAACAGGAAATTCAAATGTTCCTGGAAACTAATGAAAATGAAGACACAACCTATCAAAATATTTGGGACACAGCGAAAGCAGTACTGAGAGGGAAACTTATAGACATACAATCACATATTAAACACCAAGAAGAAGCCCAAATGAACGACCTTACTGCACACCTCAAGGACTTAGAAGAAAAGGAACAAAGGAACCCTAAAGCAACCAGAAGGACAGAAATCACTAAAGTTAGAGCAGAAATAAACAGCATCGAAAATAAAAGAGCCATACAAAAGATCAATGAAGCCAAATGTTGGTTCTTTGAAAGATTAAACAAAATTGACAACCCCCCTAGCCAGACTCACCAAACAAAAAAGAGAGAAGACTCAAATTAATAGAATTGTAAAAGATGGAGGAGATATCACAGCTGACACCACAGAAATCCAGAGAATCCTGCAAAACTTCTATAAAGAACTATATGCTACCAAGCTAGAGAATCTGGAAGAAATGGAAAAATTCCTAGAAACCTATGCACTTCCAAAACTGAACCAAGAAGAACTACAAAATCTAAATGCACCAATCACAGACAAAGAAATTGAAACCATTATTAAGAATCTCCCCAACAACAAAAGTCCTGGACCAGATGCCTTCACAAACGAATTATACTAAACTTTCAGGAAACAGTTAATACCCATACTTCTTAAGCTATTCCATAAGATTGAAGAAACAGGAATACTCCCTTCCACCTTTTATGAAGCCAACATCACCCTGATACCAAAAGCTGATAGGGACAGAACAAAAAAGGAAAACTACAGACCAATGTCTGATGAACATAGATGCCAAAATATTAAACAAGATCTTGGACAACCGGATACAGCAACACATCAAAAAATTGTTCATCATGACCAAGTGGTATTCATCCCAGAAATGCAAGGCTGGTTCAACATCCGTAAGTCAATCAATGTCATTCAGCACATCAATAAAAGCAAAGCCAAAAACCACATGATTATCTCAATAGATGCAGAGAAAGCCTTTGACAAAATCCAACACCCATTCATGCTCAAAACTCTACAAAAAATGGGAATAGATGGGAAATTCCTCAAGATAGTGGGGTCTATATATAGCAAACCTACAGCCAACATCATACTCAATGGACAGAAGCTGAAAGCATTCCCCCTCAGATTGGGGACTAGACAGGGCTGTCCACTATCACCATTACTCTTCAGCATACTATTGGAAGTTCTTGCCATAGCAATCAGGCAAGAGAAAGAAATCAAAGTGATACAGATTGGAAGGGAAGAAGTCAAGCTCTCACTATTTGCAGATGATATGATAGTATACATAGAAAGACCTAAAGAATCCAGTAGAAAATTACTGGAAGTGGGAGTCGGTCTGTAGCACGGCGGGTTAAGCGCAGGTGGCGCAAAGAAGAAGGACCGGCATAAGGATCCCGGTTCGAACCCCGGCTCCCCACCTGCAGGGGAGTCGCTTCACAGGTGGTGATCAGGTCTGCAGGTGTCTGTCTTTCTCTCCTCCTCTCTGTCGTCCCCTCCTCTCTCCATTTCTCTCTGTCCTATTCAACAACGACAACAACAATACTAACTACAACAATAAAAAAAAACAGCAAGGGCAACAAAAGGGAATAAATAAAATAAAATAAATATTTAAAAAAAAAAAGAAAATTACTGGAAGTTATTAGGCAATATAGCAAGGTATCAGGCTACCAAATCAATGTACAAAAATCAGTGGCATTTCTTTATGCAAACACTAAATCTGAAGAAGAAGACATCCAAAAATCACTCCCATTTACTGTTTCAGCAAAATCAATCAAATACCTAGGAATAAAGTTGACCAAAGAAGTGAAAGACTTGTATACTGAAAACTATGAGTCGTTACTCAAGGAAATAGAAACTGATACCAAGAAATGGAAAGATATCCCATGCTCATGGATTGGAAGAATAAATATCATCAAAATGAATATTCTCCCCAGAGCCATATACAAATTTAATGCAATACCCATCAAAGTTCCACCAAAATTCTTTAAGAGAATAGAACAAACACTACAATCATTTATCTGGAACCTGAAAACACCTAGAATTGCCAAAGCCATATTAAGGAAAAGAAACAGAAATGGAGGCATCACACTCCCAGACCTGAAACTATATTATAAAGCCATCATCATCAAAACAGCATGGTACTGGAACAAAAATAGTCACACAGACCAATGGAACAGAATTGAAAGCCCAGAAGTAAATCCCAACACCTATGGGCATCTAATCTTTGATAAGGGGGTCCAAAGGATTAAATGGAAAAAGGAGGCTCTCTTCAGTAAATGGTGCTGGGAAAACTGGGTTGAAACATGCAGAAGAATGAAATTGAACCACTTTATCTCATCAGAAACAAAAATTAACTCCAAATGGATCAAAGACCTAGATGTCAGACCAGAAACAATCAAATACTTAGAGGAAAACATTGGTAAAACAGTTTCCCACCTACACCTCAAGGACATCTTTGATGACTCAAACCCAATTGCAAGGAAGACTAAAGCAGAAACAAACCAATGGGACTACATCAAATTGAAAAGCTTCTGCACATCCAAAGAAACTATTAAACAAACAGAGATACCCCTCACAGAATGGGAGAAGATCTTCACATGCCATACATCAGACAAGAAACTAATCACCAAAATATATAAAGAGCTCAGCAAACTTAGCTGCAAAAAAGCAAATGACCCCATCCAAAAATGGGCAGAGGAAATGAACAAAACATTCACCACAGAGGAGATCCAAAAGGCTAACAAACATATGAAAAACTGCTCTAGGTCACTGATTGTCAGAGAAATGCAAATTAAGACAACACTAAGATACCACCTCACTCCTGTAAGAATGGCATACATCAAAAAGGACAGCAGCAACAAATGCTGGAGAGGATGTGGGAACAGAGGAACCCTTTTACATTGCTGGTGGGAATATAAATTGGTACAGCCTCTGTGGAGAGCAGTCTGGAAAACTCTCAGAAGGCTAGACATGGACCTTCCATATGACCCAGTAATTCCTCTCCTGGGGTTATACCCCAAGGACTCAATAACACCCAACCAAAAAGAGGTGTGTACTCCTATGTTCATAGCAGCACAATTCATAATAGCTAAAACCTGGAAGCAACCCAGGTGCCCAACAACAGATGAGTGGCTGATAAAGCTGTGGTATATATAAACAATGGAAGACTATGCAGCTATCAAGAACAATAAACCCACCTTCTCTGACCCATCTTGGACAGAGCTAGAAGGAATTATGTTAAGTGAACTAAGTCAGAAAGATAAAGATGAGTGTGGGATGATCCCACTCATCAACAGAAGCTGACTAAGAAGATCTGAAAGGGAAACTAAAAGCAGGACCTGATCAAATTGTAAGTATGGCACCAAAGTAAAAACCCAGTGGTGAGGGGTAGACATGTAGCTTCCTGGGCCAGTGGGAGGTGGGAGTGGGCGTGAGGGATGGGTCACAGTCCTTTGGTGGTGGTAATGGTGTTTATGTACACTCCTAGCAAAATGTAGACATATAAATCAGTAGTTAATTAATATGAGAGAGGGAAATCAATTGTATGTCTCAAAGTTTCTCAAAAGACAAACTGAATCTTTTTAATATATAGGCTATGTATTTGATATGCGGACTCTCTCAAAAGCCTAGACCAAGTAGATTAGAAGCATCCAATAGCACAGCTATATACAAGATACTGGGTACTGTACAGCAAACCCTAACAAAGGGACTTTTCAAAGTTAACCCAATTAACAAATAATGTGATGATAACATTAACTATTGATTGTCTTTTTGAACCCTAAGACAGCAGGAACCTCACATCCCCACTATAGAGCCCCTACTTCCCCCAGTCCTGGAAACCTTGGACAGGGCCCACTTTCCTGTATACATCTCCCAATCCAAACTAAATAATATTACATCCGCTGATCACAAGCTAACCAAAGCAACGATTGCCACCTCAACATGCTTCACCTCAGACTGTATACAGAGACTTCACGTGTGGAATGACAACCCTTCAACTTCATTACTCGGGTGAGACCTTTCCTTTCATAGTATACTCTAATTTCATCTCAGGTAGTTCACTTTCTAACAAAGTCCCATAATCTAGATATATACCAGTTTCTGTGAGAGAGAGCTTATGTGCACACGTAACCATAAACTACTGCAAAATATACACCTGAAAGCAGAAATACACTAGAGTTTGCAGTGAGTACCTCCCTAACACTTCCTCTCCACTATTCCAAGCTTGGGATCCATGATTGCTCAACAAATTGTTTGGCTTCATATGTTAACTCTCTTTTCAATCACCAGGTTCCAGATGCCACCAGGATGCTGGCTAGGCTTCCCTGGATTGAAGACCCCACCAATGTGTCCTGGAGCTCAACTTCCCCAGAGACACACCTTACTAGGGAAAGAGAGAGGCAGACTGGGAGTATGGACCGACCAGTCAACGCCCATGTTCAGCGGGGAAGCAATTACAGAAGCCAGACCTTCTACCTTCTGCAACCCTCAACGACCCTGGGTCCATGCTCCCAGAGGGCTAGAGAATGGGAAAGCTACCATGGGAGGGGGTGGGTTATGGGGATTGGGTGGTGGGAATTGTGTGGAGTTGTACCCCTCCTACCTTATGTTTTTGTTCACTAATCCTTTCTTAAATAAAAAATTAAAAAAAAAAAAGAAGACAATGTGAACTGGTTATTTCCCCAATTGAATTTGGTCCTTGCATCCTCCTCTGTCCAACTCAACCCAGAGGTAATCCTCATTGTAAATGCCTTTAATAATCACTCCCGGTGACTCTGATGCTCACTAACAATTAGAACACCAGGGACAGGAATAATCAAAGATAGCCTTAGTTTATGGCTGGATGATCTACACCAATCACTCAGAGGAGACTATGGGAGAGCCAGAAGGGAAAAGAAAAGATGGGGAATGGTCTCAGGAGAGATGTGAAAAGCCCCTAAGACACATGCAACTTCCAGCACACTGTTTCTCTATCAACTGTACCGCCACTGAAAAGGACCCTTTAGCAGCTATTCCTCTAGAGTGTTCAGTTGGAGGTTGCCCAGCTGAGCTAAGCCAAGAACCTTGCTGAAGGCAGGAACTGAGCAAAGCAAACGTTCAAAAATTCTTTTCCATGTGTTAAGTGGAAAGTGAGATGGAGGATATACTGGCTGTTTAAAGTGAGATGGAGGAAATATTGAAGCTAGAGCTATTACCAAGATCGTAACTGCCAAAATTGACATATTAACCTTACAGCCACCTCACACTCTGTTGAAAACTCCTTCTCTCCTACCACAAGAGAGGCTTACACCTTCAGATGAAAATATCATTCATGTAGACAACTGTAAAAGAATCAAAGGGCAGAAGACTCAAAGATTTACCTCTTGTGCTTGTCAAGGAACAAGCAGAACTTTGGATTAGAAGAAGCTAACTAAATAAACTGCTGTTCTGCTTTTGAACAATAATTAAAAAATAAGTCTACTATGCACTTGAATCTCTGATGTTGACTTAGTTTTATCTGAATAATAACTGGTCCAATAGTGGCCTGCTTTTGCAAAATTTGCAAGAGCCACTCTGGAGGGTCTCCCGGTGAGATTTGAAACAGTTTTTGTGGGCTTCATCTATCAACGCCCACCTTCTGAGTTTAAACTTTCTATTTCTGACTCCCTTTCTGGCCTATGGAGTCAAGTTGATGAGATTCACTTAAGAAGGGTTAGAAAAAAAATCTTGGGAGTCGGGCTGTAGTGCAGCGGGCTAAGCGCAGGTGGCGCAAAGCACAAGGTCCGGCATAAGGATCCCGGTTCGAACCCCGGCTCCCCACCTGCAGGGGAGTCGCTTCACAGGCGGTGAAGCAGGTCTGCAGGTGTCTCTCTTTCTCTCCTCCTCTCTGTCTTCCCCTCCTCTCTCCATTTCTCTCTGTCCTATCCAACAACGACAACAACAATAATAACTACAACAATAAAACAACAAGGGCAACAAAAGGGAATAAATAAATAAAATAAATATAAAAAAAAGAAAAAAAATCTTAGCAACTCTATGCTAACTAAATAATTTGCTTTATTTTTCCTTACAAAAACACATTTCATTTAGTAAAGAAACAGTGACCTTTAGAAGACTAACTCTCCTAGAAATAGTGTAAACCAAATGTCTATTTTACACAACAATCCACAGTTGAATCAGATATATTTCAGAAGCTGTTTCAACAGAGATTCAGAATATACCAAGTCCCAAAGCCTGAGGGAATAGTATGTCAAAGTTTAATGAGAAGTTAAGACAACTTTTTATCAAATTTATAGCTGAAAATACCTTAATGAGTCAAATTTCTTGTTGCTACATTTTTTTCCCCTCAGTCAGCTTCCTGGATTCATTCAGTCCATTGATACATAGGCCAACTTCAGCATAATTGCTACAAGAGGAAGGAATGCCTCTGGCCATCAGCACCATTAATTAGTTCTGACTATTAATTTTCAAAGAAAAATCATCATAGTCCTCTTCATGTACATTCATGAACTCTTGCAGTTCATCTGTAAGGATAAAATCTGGCAATGAATGAGGGAAACATCAAAGATGGCTTCTCTGCTTAAGACCCAATATCACAGAAATGTAAATCTAATAATCCACTGGTGTGAACATTGATTAGTGTCAGAAATCAACAAGCATGGGGAAGAAAGGATTAAGAAAATGCAGAAAGAAGAGGGAAGAAGAAAGGAAAGTTGAGATTAATTTGAGTATTAGATGTTTGTAGACCATTGGTTTCCTAGAACCTTAGATTTAAGATTTATGTTAAATACATATTTTCTTGTTATCAGTGAAAAAGCACATGGGCCAGCAAGATAGCTCATCTGGGAGAATGTGTGCTTTGGTGTATGTGATCCATGTCAGAGTTCCCAATACACCACACACCACATGGGAGTACAAAAATACTGTGGGAAATTTTGTTGTAGTTATGTCACTCTCTTCCCCTCACTCTCTGTTTCTCACTTTTTATCTAAAAAAAGAAAAAAGTTGGCCCACAGTGGTGAAGCCCTGGCAATAATTTAAAGGTTTATGGTCATTTGATGCCAGGTGTTTGTTTTTTAGTTTGTCTGTTTTTACTGAGACTGAGAAGGCAGAGTGGTAGAGAAAGAAAATGAAAGAGATCACTGCATCAAAACTTTTTTCAATGAAGTGGGGCCTGGGTTCAAACTTGGGTCATGCATATGACAAAGCAGCACACTATCCAAGTGAGCTATTCAAGTGAACTATTTCACCAGCCCCAAGACAGGTTTTTTAAATTTATATTATGCCTCAAGAGAAAATGAAATCAAATTTCTGTCAATTGCATTAAATACATAAACACAACAAGGGATAAAGAAAGAGTGAGGTTAAATTTAATGGCCATATTAGCCATTAATCAGAATGCAGAAAACAATTCTCTTTGCAAGTAAAAATAGAAAAGTTAGAACAAAGAGACAAGAGATAAGTGATGCCCTCTCAACTCAGCAACAGTGAAGATAATGTTTGTATCAGCTAATATTCTCTGAGCAGTAGAAGCAGTTACACAGATGAGTAATAATTTTTCATGATTTAATTTAATTATAAAATATAAAATACCGACAAAACCATAGGATAAGAGAGGTTTAATTCCACACATTTCCCACCACCAGAGTTCCATATCCCATCACCTCTAATGGAAGCTTTCCTATTCTTTATCTCTCTGGGAGCATGGACCCAGGGTCATTATGGGGTGGAGAAGGTGGAATGTATGGCTTCTGTAATTGCTTCTCTGCTGAACGTTGTCGTATGCTTTACATTGATTTGTTCTAGCCCCCCCCCCCCCCCCCGTCAAGAGAATTGGATCAGTCCTGTTAATTTCGCGGGCCTGCTTGGCCCCGCCCCAAGGAACCCCGGGAGAGGGTTCCTGAGTCCGAGAGTTCCTGAGTGCGAGAATTCCTAAGTTCGAGAGTTTCAGGGTTACAGAGTAAGAGAGAGTTCCAGTGTGCCAGAGTTTCAGAGGGCTCTCAAGTACGAGAGTTTCAGAGTTCCAGAGTTGGAGGGTTCCTGAGTTCAAGAGTAAGAGGGAGTGCTTGTGCCGCCGCAAAGAGACAGCAGAGTTCTGTTTGGTGATTAGTTTGTCTTAGTTTATGAATCATTGTTCCTGAATAAAGAAATACAGCTTCCCTGTTTGGGTGGGGAAAGGGGCAAGGGTACATAATGAGGGGGAGGCGGGAGGCATGACCCACCAAAAAGAGGGGCTATTTGGCATTGTATAGTCCTCAAGGCAACAGTCTGTAAAGTCTATGAATTACTCAGGATCAGTCTATGAAAAACCAGCAACGTGAAGGGAAGGAAGCTGCTGTAAAATTGTCTAAAGTGTCCAAAGGGTATACCAGCAAGTCTGATAGAAGTCTCAGTCCAAAGTAGGCGACTAGGGGGAGAAATGGCAGGGGATGAAATGCTGCATGAGGAAGGTCAGCCTCTGGAATTCTGCTTTTCTGTAGATTGTGAGCTGGAACCGCCAAAACGTGACAGGTCAAAGCAAAAGCAGGAAAGGCAGACAGGCAGTAAAAAGGTTCTGTCCTTGGAGTCTGCGAATCAGATTCTTCAGATCGCGTTGAGTGACATCTAGGGTTTCGGGGGGTGTGCCACGGTAGTCGTGCCATCTAGTGAGTGACGTCAGGGTGTGCAGGGGTTCAGATGGTTTTTCCGGGATTCCTGTGAAAGAAACACAAACAATCTGCTTCTCGTGGTTAGCAGGGCATCTGATTTGAATGCTTTATAGAAGAAGAGGTTTGGTGCCTTGACCAACTGAGTATTGGGGGATGTATCTTTCCTATTCATTTATGATTATATTTTATATTATTTGTCATGGTAGTCAGCCGTTTATTTGGAAGGTCCTGGGTGATTCATGGGGAAAAAGACCTTATCTTTTAACAAAGACTCTAAGGTGTAGGGAAGCGGGAACTATCTTATCCCTTTTTTTTTTTTTTGTATCTTGTATCTTGCCTTTTGTTGCCCTAGTTGTTCTTGTTGTAATTATATTGTTGTTATTGCTGATATTGTGGTTGTTGGATAGAACAGAGAGAAATGGAGAGAGGAGGGAAAGACAGAGGGAGATAAAGATACCTGTAGACCTGCTTCACCGCCTGTGAAGTGATTCCCCTGCAGGTGAGGAGCCAGGGGCTCAAACTGGGATCCTCAAGCCAGTTCTTGCTAAACCTGCTGCGCCACCACCCAATTCCCAGGAACTATCTTTTAACATAAACTCTATGGCCATGCCAATAGCAACCTTGAGGGCACATGTGGCTCCCCACATGTCCCCCTGTCTTATATCATGTTTTGATGTTTGGCGGACTTTGTTTTGTGGCAGGGTGGACTGTGCCTGTCTTAGGTTGGGGATCAGCCTTCCGTCTTACCCGTCATTGGAACACCTGGTCATTTTTGCCCAGTAGTACCAGATGCCCTGTCTTAGGTTGACTGGAGAGCGCTAGTTTCCTCTTACCCGTCATTGGCTAGCCAGCCCTCTACATGGTGGACGTTCTGATGGAGGGGGGCAAATCCTCCACAGTAACTCAATATTCTGCCATGTCCAGCCTATGATAGTGACTTTGTATAGGTTGCATCTTTATGGCATCAATCTGTTGCTGCAAAAGGCCATGAGCTTGTTAAGAATTATAGGACTGTGGTCCAGGAGGTGATGCAGTGACTAAAGCCTTGGACTCTTAAGCATGAGGTCCTGAGTTCGATCCCTGGCAGCACATGTACCAGAGTGAGTCTGGTTCTTTCTCTCTTTCTCATTAATAAATAAATTTAAAATGTTGAAAAAAAAGAATTATAGGACCTATTGTGAGCAGAAGAAGTAAAACAAGCTAGGGTCCCACAACTAAGGGTATACAGGTAAGGAAGGGGGAATGTATCCATTGATATGAAGAAGTAGGATCATATCTCAAGTCTAAGGGAAGCAGTCAGTGAATGTGATGTCCAGGGGAACAGCCATTTGTCTTTGGGGGTAGTAAAGGATGTCCATGGCATGGGTGATGTGATAAAGAGAAACATCTTTAAATTGTTGGCTGACAAAGGCAGGCCTATGGTGGCAAGACAAGATACACCAGTTAAGTTTACAAGAATATGTGAATGTTGCTAATTCACATAGGTTGGATATGGAGGAACTTCTTACAGTTTAATACCTTACCATATGAACAGATGATTCCTCATATGAAGGTTTGATAGCTGTAATCACTTACTTGTGAAAAACAATAAAACTTGTAACAAGTTAGAGGTTTACTATAATTGACTTTGGACTATAAGCAGACTCAGGTTACTTAGAGAGTTAATGCATGTTAGTAACAATGGTTTTAACATTTAGAGTACTTCTAAGCAGATGGGTCATACAAAAATTTTTGGTCATTCAGCACACTCACTCACAAAACACAACTGGCCATTCATAACATAAGACATTCAGGGAAGGGGTAGGAGAGAGGGCTCTGTGAGCCAACTTTTGTAGGTTCTGCCATGCCATATTATGGATCCTGGGATGTATCCTGCAGCTAGTCCTCTTGTGTTATTTCTTGTTCTTCAGGAATCACAGCGCCATCCTGTGGGTATTGTCGGACATGGAGGGCAGGAACCCAGACAGGTTTAGAGAAATTTTGAGGGAAAATGCATGCGAAACCCCTTCCCATGGTCAATAATGGGTCAGGCCCTTTCCAAACTTTATCGAGTGGGTCTCTCCATTTGACCTTAATAGATGGGAGGGTAGATGGTGTTTGCCAGTGAAGAATAATAGGGGGTAAGGCCGAGTTATTGTAAATATTAAAGAGATTTAACGTAGTTAAGGCTTTTGCTAGCTGGATATTGGGGGATATGTTCCTCCTTTATCTTTATTTAGTTGAGCCTTCAGAGTTTGATGGGCCCTCTCGACAATGCCTTGTCCCTGTGGATTGTAGGGAATGCCCGTGGTATGAGTAATATTCCAGAGGGAACAAAAATCTTTAAATTGTTTGCTTGTAAACATAGGTGCATTGTCTGTTTTCAAAAATAATGGGACCCCCATAACGGCAAAACAAGAGAGCATATGGCTTACAAGCTTTTTAGCACTTTCTCCTGTCTGAGCTGTAGCCCACATAAATTTAGAAAAGGTATCAATTGAGACAAACACATATTTTTGTTTGCCAAAGTTTGGTATGTGGGTGACATCAATTTGCCAAATAGCATTAGCTTTTAAACCTCGGGGGTTAACCCCAAGGGTCTGGATAGCAGGTGTCTTTATGAGACTTGCACAAGAAGAGCATGTAGCGAGGATATGTTTTAACTGTGATACAGGAACATCAGGGAATCGAGCTTGAAGGCCTTTAAGATTAACATGGGTTAGAGAGTGAAAATTAGCAGGATCAGAGACAGAGACTGGGAAAGTTCCTGTGGAGGCAAGGCGGTCAACTGCGGCATTCCCTTCGGACAGGGAACCAGGAAGAGGGCTGTGGGAACGAAGGTGTTGAATATACAGTGGTTGGGTTCGAGAACAGAGCATAGAGGCGATTTGAATCAAGAGAGGGGAAAGTGGGTTGTCATCAATTTTCACATACGAATGAGCAAGCCATGGAAGTAAGTTAACAGTATACACAGTCAGAAAAAAGGTTGAAGGATTCTGGTACAGCTTTTAGTGCAAGAAAAACAGCATAAAGTTCTTTGTACTGAGGGGAATTATCAGGAAGCTCAGTAAAGAGAGGTTTAGGAGATTGTTTGTCTTGGTAATATATAAGGGCAGCAGCTCCCCTTTTCCGCCATCAGTAAAGATTGTAGGAGCAGAGGGAATGGGATCCCGAGAGAAAAGTTTAGGTGCTAGTAGAGGCAGAAGAGGTAAAGAAGCTATCAATTTATTAGAAGGAAAATGGTTATCTATTTGTCCTGGAAACCCCACGAAACTTATGGCAAAGCGGGAATGATGGTGTATAAGCCACTCTGTATCTGTGAGAGAAAAGGGCAGAATGATTAAATCCGGTTCTTTCCCTAAGACCTGCACAGACCTATTTCTCCCTTGGCGAACCATGAATGCTAATGCATCTATCTCAGTGAGGAGTCTTGGAGCTCCTCCTACTACCGTGTGAAGCCATTCGAGAACCCCATGGTCTTGCCACAGTGCCCCTACTACTGTGGGGGTGGAGTTGAAGATTAGAAGGTTTACCGGAGAGGAGGGGGAGAATCGAACAAGGTGCATGTCCTGGAGGGCCTGGTTAACCCTTTCCAGTGCCAAGGAGGCCTCAGGAGTTAACTTACGTTTTAAAGAGGGCTGTTTGTTTCCTTTCAACAGGTCAAACAGTGGTTGGAGGCAGCTTGTGGGCAGATAGAGATACTGCCTAAGCCAATTTAAATTTCCTAGAAAACTTTGTAAAGAAGCAAGAGTAAGGTTAGAAGGGAAGGTAACATTAGGTTTTAAGGGACGAATTTGTGTTAGAGAAATCTCTGAACCTAGGAAGGATATTGGAGGGATTAGCTGTATCTTCTCAGGGGCTACATTAAGGCCACTTTTCTTTAATGCAGGAATGAGAAAATCACATAAGGCATAGAGATCTGTATCTGATTTTCCCCATATTAAAATATCATCTGTATAATGAAAAATATTAAGGCCCTTATGAATATATGGGACAAGGGCAGATTTAACAGCCTCCTGACAAATTGTAGGACTATTGGCCATACCCTGGGGCAGCACCACCCATTCAAATCTATCAGCGGGGCTGGCATTATTAATAGACGGAACAGAGAAGGCAAAATGTTTACAATCTCGCGGATGCAAGGGGATAGAGAAAAAACAATCTTGTATATCAATAGCTATGATTGGAATTCCCATGGGAATTGCAGAAGCAAGAGGCAAACCCCTTTGGGGGGAGCCCCAGACCTGCATGGTTTTATTTACTGCACGGAGATCTTGAAGGAGGCACCATTTTCCCGAACGGTTTTTAATCACAAAGACAGGAGTATTCCATGGGCTTCAAGAATGACGAATGTGTCCCAAGGACAACTGCTCTCGGACGAGCTCTTTTAAAATTTTTAGCTTATCCCTAGGTAAAGGCCACTGTTCCACCCAGACAGGCTCATTAGAAAGCCAGCTTAAGCGGGGTGTTTGGCTACGAACAGTGGCATTTAGTATTGGGGGTGCTGAATAGACCTGGTATCGCAGGAATGAGTTTTACGCTCTGCAGAGGCGTCTGTGGATATCCTAACATCAAGACATTCCAGAAGATCCCTGCCCAGTAAGTTGGTGCTAATATTAGCTACCAAAGGGCGGAAGTGTCCGGTAGAACCTTCTGGGTCTTCCCACATAAGCAAGTCTCGTGTGCAAAATGCTCTCATCATCCCTCCTATTCCATGTAAACTGGGTCCAGGGATGAGTTCCCAATCTTGGGGAACCTCTTCTTGCCTTAAAATTGTCTTTGCTGCCCCCGTGTCAATCAAAAATTTAAAAGGAATATTGCCAATCTTTACTGTCATAGAAGGGTGGCCCCGTTCTAAAACAGGAGTGATCCACAAAATCTCAGGCCCCGAATTTGTACCATTCAGGGACGAACCATCTTTATGAAATTGGGACCAACAATCTCTCTTCCAATGAAACCCCTTACGACATTTTGGACAAACAGTACGTGGTCTCTGGCTCCCTGACTGAAAGCGGGGTTGCTCTGGCTAGAGGCATGGTCGCAACTTATCAGGACATTGGTTACGCCAATGTCCTTGGCGACCACACTGAAAGCAGGCCCCGTTTTGCTTACGTGGGGCAACTGCATAGACCTGCGTCATAGCGGGTGCCCCATAATTGCCTGATGTAAGTTCCTGTGTTGCTAGAATCCAATTATCTGGGTGTAGGTGTTTAAGATTAAGGCATACCTGACGGAACTGTGGTGTCATGCCTTCCCAGACAATAGAGCGCAGGGGTAGTGTGCGGACTGGGACGGAGCTCCCGGGGTGGACTGCACATGGAGCCTTCCGAAAATTTTAATAACAAATGGCGCCCACGTGGACCTGACCTGCGCATCTCTCAGATAAGTAAAGACAATTTGGCTACCTATGCTCGATGGCCTTCTCTTCTGCTTGTGAAGAGATCTCCAAAGGCCTCTGCTCTTTCTTCACGAGACTGTTTTGCTGTTTCTGGAACATTTATCTCTGGACCACTCTGTGGTTTCCACTCTTTCGGGCGAACTCAGAACAGCCAGCGGGAAGAGCCAGCGGGCGGGAGGCAAGGCGCGGAGCTGCCGTTTCCACCTGGTTATTAAACAGCCAGCCAGCCGGCTGCGCCCAGACAACCCCGCGCACTGCGCCCGCAGCCCCGCAGCCCCGCAGCCCACAGGAGGCCTATGCCAGCACACAAAAGCCCCAGGAGCCCAATGCCAACATGCTGGAGCCCTATGCCAACACACAAGAGCCTGAGGCCAACATGCAAGAGCCCGAGGCCAGCCCACAGGATCCGGCTCTCCACCGCGTGGCGCAGGGCACTGGACGCGTGATCCCTCCACGCTGCTTGGCCACTGCGAACAGGGCAGCAGACATGGCAGGGCCATGGGGCAGGGCCGCGGCAGCCTATCATGGCTGCCACCCCTGGGCACCTAGGCCCACGCCTTCTACAAAGATGGCCTGCCCGCCCTCTTTCTATGAATTCTGGAACCATCCCGGGCCTCCCGGACCCCCGGGCTCCCTGCCGAAACTGGACACACGAGATCTCCAGCCGCCGGTCCGGTCTGAAGGCAGACAAGCTGGAGTATGCAGAGATTTGTGCAGAGATCGCAACCTGCAATTCCTAAAAGTGAAGCTGCGCGGGAAGCCACCTCCGGATGGTGAACCCCCCCCCCAACAACTAAGACAGTACAGACTTAAATTTGTGTTTAAAATGACATGTCTTCGTAACAAAGGTTTCTCTCCTTGTGTATTAATGACCATGTTTATGTGTATGTTTAAAGTTTGGTAAACAGTAGCTTTAAGGCTAAATTCTTACTAGTCAAAGTTAAATGAAAAAGGTTTTCAACGTAATTCTCATAAAGATAAAAATTAACTTACATTTAAAGTCTGAGGTAAAAATTAGTTAACAATCAATATATTTTAACTAAGTTGGTCTAAACAAAAGGTTAAATAGACTTGTTGATATGTAAAACACTACCTTCTCTATTAGAAATGGTAGATCACACAATGGCTATGCTAATTATTCTCATGCCTGAGGTTTCCTCTCCGGCCCACACCTAGGGTGTGTCTCCATCTTGAATGGGTGTAACAAAAGGTTAAAAGATGTTGTTGATATGTAAAAGTCTCAAATTCCTTCTCTATTAGAAACGTTGGATCGTGCAGTAGATATGCTAATAACAAGTTTTGTTTCATAGTAAGTAAGTTGCAGCCAGCTGCCTGTGGGACCCTAGGCCGTTCCCCGCCCCCATGCAATTGCCAGTCGAGGCAAGTAGCCCCCCAGAGGCAAGAAATGTTTTTTTTTCAGATATGGCCCCCTCAGGCCTTCCCTTGGCAACATGCTGGTTTTTGTTATATATGTTTCTGTTCACCCCACACCATTGATACTATAGTCATTTAGTTAAAAAGAAAAGGGGGAATTGTCGTATGCTTTACATTGATTTGTTCTAGCCCCGCCCCCCGCCAAGAGAATTGGATCAGTCCTGTTAATTTCACGGGCCTGCTTGGCCCCGCCCCAAGGAACCCCGGGAGAGGGTTCCTGAGTCCGAGAGTTCCTGAGTTCGAGAGTTTCAGGGTTACAGAGTAAGAGAGAGTTCCAGTGTGCCAGAGTTTCAGAGGGCTCTCAAGTACGAGAGTTTCAGAGTTCCAGAGTTGGAGGGTTCCTGAGTTCAAGAGTAAGAGGGAGTGCTTGTGCCGCCGCAAAGAGACAGCAGAGTTCTGTTTGGTGATTAGTTTGTCTTAGTTTATGAATCATTGTTCCTGAATAAAGAAATACAGCTTCCCTGCCCAGCCGTTGTCTCCGCGTCTCTGTTACCCGCCCGTGAAGCCAGCCTGGCCGGCCAGAGCCTTCCGAAAATTTTAACAACAGAACGTGGGTGTTGGCAGGTCAATTCATATTGCCAGCCTGTTTGTAACTTTCCCTCATAAGGGAGCGCTCTAGAGTGATAGGGTTCCAGGATACATTGGTGAGGTTGTCTGCCTAGGAAAGTCAGGTTGGCATCATGGTAGCGTCAGCAACTTTTTATCTGAAAAAGCACTAAGATATAAAGAAGAATAAATTGTTTAATAATCTGGTACCTAAAGGCAAGAATATAGCAAATGATATTGGAGGTCTCCATTTTGGCAAAAGTTAAGAGGTGGATTTTAGGTATATTCCAAGGGGCTCAAAAATACTGTCAAAAGAGATTTGGCTAAAGGAGGCAGACTCTAGGCTGTCCAACTGCAAAGTGTCAGCTTTACTGGTTGAAAGGGGATTTAGGAAGGTGAAATGCCTAATTGAAAGAAAGCATATGGAGATAACATTGGTGGGGAAAGCAAGTGTAAGTATGCCAATTTATTGTTTCTAATAGACCTTTTTTATCATGTTGGCTCATACAGTCAGCTTAGACATGCACAGTAGTCAGCTGAGTAGTTATATAAGATGAGAAATGTCAGTATTACATCATACATTAGGGCTAGGCACAAAAGGTACCAGGTGCAGAAAGTACCAAGTGCAACATGGGTTTTGAGCCAGCAAAATTAATGTCTTGAGCCAAGGCTATCAGCCAGCTTTGCACCAGAGTACAGAGCAGCCTACACTTGGCAGTTCAAACCACAGCACCTCAAAAGAGTAGACTCAATGTCATTTGCCTTCATTACATATTCCTGGAAACTAGAAAAGAGTTTGCTGTGTTATAAACAAACACACAGTGGAAACAAGTTAAATGATCTTGATTCAGGCAGAGAGGAAAGTAATATCACTAAGTATCAGCCTATATTCATGACTATAGGGGACTTGGAGAGATAAAACAGATAAGAAAAATAACTAAATACTATCAAAGAAAAATAATAATTAAAAGTTAGTTTTGAAGTGACTATTTTAATAGATTGTGCAGACCAATTTTTTCTATAAATTATAATTTACATGCAGTTGTTCAATTTCTTTTTTTTAAAGTTTTTTTTTTTTATTTAAGAAAGGATTAATGAACAAAACCATAGGGTAGGAGGGGTACAACTCCACACAATTCCCACCACCCAATCTCCATATCCCACCCCCTCCCCTGATAGCTTTCCCATTCTCTATCCCTCTGGGAGCATGGACCCAGGGTCATTGAGGGTTGCAGAAGGTAGAAGGTCTGGCTTCTGTAATTGCTTCCCCACTGAACATGGGCGTTGACTGGTTGGTCCATACTCCCAGTCTGCCTCTCTCTTTCCCTAGTAGGGTGTGTCTCTGGGGAAGTGGAGCTCCAGGACACATTAGTGGGGTCTTCAATCCAGGGAAGCCTGGCTAGCATCCTGATGGCATCTGGAACCTGGTGATTGAAAAGAGAGTTAACATACAAAGCCAAACAAATTGTTGAGCAATCATGGACCCAAAGCTTGGAATAGTGGCGAGGAAGTGTTAGGGAGGTACTCACTGCAAACTCTAATGTACTTCTGCTTTCAGGTATATATTTTGCAGTAGTTTATGGATACGTGTGAACATAAGCTCTCTCTCACGGAAAATGGTGTATATCTAGGTTTTGAGACTTTGTTAGAAAGTGAACCACCTGAGATGAAATTAGAGTGCACTATAAAAGGAAAGGTCTCACCCGAGTAATGAAGCTGAAAGGTTGTCATTCCACAGGTGAAGTCTCTGGACACAGTCTGAGGTGAAGCATGTTGAGGTGGCAATTGTTGCGTTGGTTAGGTTGTGATCGGCGGATGCAATATTATTTGATATAGATTGGGAGAGGCATACGGGAAAGTGGGCCCTACCCAACGGTTCCAGGACTGGGGGAAGTAGGGGCTCTATAGTGGAGATGTGAGGTTTCTGCTGTCTTAGGGTTCAAAAAGACAATCAATAGTTAATGTTATCATCACATTATTTGTTAATTGGGTTAACTTTGAAAAGTCCCTTTGTTAGGGTTTGCTGTACAGTACCCAGTATCTTGTATATTGCTGTGCTATTGGATGCTTCTAATCTACTTGGTCTAGGCTTTTGAGAGAGTCCGCATATCAAATACACAGCCTATATATTAAAAAGATTTAGTTTGTGTTTTGAAAAACGTTGAGATATACAATTGATTTTCCCCCTCTCATATTAATTAACTACTGATTTATATGTCTACATTTTGCTAGAAGTGTAGATAAACACCATTCCCACCACCAAAAGACTGTGACCCATCCCTCCCACCCACTCCAACCCCCAATGGCCCAGGAAGCTGCATGTCTACCCCTCAACACAGAGCTTTTACTTTGGTGCCCTACTTACAATTTGGTCAGGTCCTGCTTTTAGTTTCCCTTTCAGATCTTCTTCCTCAACTTCTGTTGATGAGTGGGATCATCCCATACTCATCTTTATCTTTCTGACTTAGCTCACTTAACATAATTCCTTCTAGCTCTGTCCAAGATGGGTCAGAGAAGGTGGGTTCATTGTTCTTGATAGCTGCATAGTATTCCATTGTGTATCTATACCACAGCTTTCTCAGCCACTCATCTGTTGTTGGGCACCTGGGTTGCTTCCAGGTTTTAGCTATTATGAATTGTGCTGCTATGAACATAGGAGTACACACCTCTTTTGGTTGGGTGTTATGGAGTCCTTAGGGTATAACCCCAGGAGAGGAATTACTGGATCATATGGAAGGTCCATGTCTAGCCTTCTGAGAGTTTTCCAGACTGCTCTCCACAGAGGCTGTACCAATTTACATTCCCACCAGCAATGTAAAAGGGTTCCTCTGTTCCCACATCCTCTCCAGCATTTGTTATTGCTGTCCTTTTTGATGTATGCCATTCTTACAGGAGTGAGGTGGTATCTTAGTGTTGTCTTAATTTGCATTTCTCTGACAATCAGTGACCTAGAGAAGTTTTTCATATGTTTGTTAGCCTTTTGGATCTCCTCTGTGGTGAATGTTTTGTTCATTTCCTCTGCCCATTTTTGGATGGGGTCATTTGCTTTTTTGCAGCTAAGTTTGCTGAGCTCTTTATATATTTTGGTGATTAGTTTCTTGTCTGATGTCTGGCATGTGAAGATCTTCTCCCATTCTGTGAGGGGTCTCTCTGTTTGTTTAATAGTTTCTTTGGATGTGCAGAAGCTTTTCAATTTGATGTAGTCCCATTGGTTTGTTTCTGCTTTAGTCTTCCTCGCATTTGGGTTTGAGTCATCAAAAATGTCCTTGAGGTGTAGGTGGGAAAGTGTTTTACCAATGTTTTCCTCTAAGTATTTGATTGTTTCTGGTCTGACATCTAGGTCTTTGATCCATTTGGAGTTGATTTTTGTTTCTGGTGAGATAAAGTGGTTCAATTTTATTCTTCTGCATGTTACAACCCAGTTTTCCGAGCACCATTTATTGAAGAGAGCCTCCTTTTTCCATTTAATCCTTTGGGCCCCCTTATCAAAGATTAGATGCCCATAAAAGTGGGGAATTATTTCTGGGCTTTCAATTCTGTTCCACTGTTCTGTGTGCCTATTTTTGTTCCAGTACCATGCTGTTTTGATGATGATGGCTTTATAATATAGTTTCAGGTCTGGGAGTGTGATGCCTCCATTTCTGTTTCTTTTCTTTAAGATGGTTTTGGCAATTCTAGGTGTTTTCAGGTTCCAGATAAATGATTGTAGTGTTTTTTCTATTCTCTTAAAGAAGCTTGGTGGAACTTTGATGGGTATTGCATTAAATTTGTATATGGCTCTGGGGAGAATATTCATTTTGATGATATTTATCCTTCCAATCCATGAGCATGGGATATCTTTCCATTTCTTGGTATCAGTTTCTATTTCCTTGAGTAGCGACTCATAGTTTTCAGCATACAAGTCTTTCACTTCTTTGGTCAACTTTATTCCTAGGTATTTGATTGATTTTGCTGAAACAGTAAATGGGAGTGATTTTTGGATGTCTTCTTCTTCAGATTTAGTGTTTGCATAAAGAAATGCCACTGATTTTTGTACATTGATTTTGTAGCCTGATACCTTGCTATATTGCCTAATAACTTCCAGTAATTTTCTACTGCATTCTTTTTTTGTTTGTTTGTTTTAAAAATTCCAAACTCAGTCAATTTCTGCTTTGCATTTCTACTTCTTTTTTTTTTTTACATGCATAACATTCCCCAGATTCCCATTTAACAATACAACCCCCACTATTTTATTCATCATTTTTCATGGACCTGTATTCTCCCCACCCACCCTCCCTGGATTCTTTAGGACTTTCTATGTATACTATCATATCATCTGCAAATAGTGAGAGCTTGACTTCTTCCCTTCCAATCTGTATTCCTTTGATTTCTTTCTCTTGCCTGATTGCTATGGCAAGAACTTCCAATACTATGTTGAAGAGTAATGGTGACAGTGGACAGCCCTGTCTAGTCCCTGATCCTGCCTTTTTTTGTGGTCCGTTAACCTGTATGATAGTTTTCCATCCTTTCACTTTAAGTCTGTGTTTATCTTGTTGTGACAGATGGGATTCTTTCAGGCAGCATATGGTTGGGTTATGTTTTCTGATCCATCCTCCCACCCTGTGCCTTTGACATTTACTGATATTATGGATTTAATGTATTGTAGTGCTATTGTTCAAAAAAATTTTTTTTGTTTTCTCTGATATATTGCAAGTATTATAGTGATGTTCTTGTTTATAAGAGGTCTTTTAGAACCTCTTTCAGGGCCATCTTGGTGATGGTTGCCTCCTTTAACTGTTGTTTGTCTAAGAAGGTTATGATCCCTCCATCTAGTTTGAATGAAAGTCTAGCAGGATATATTATCCTTGGTTTAAACCCTTTTTCATTCAGGGCTTCATATATATCTTGTCATTCCCTCCTGGCTTTTAGAGTTTGAGTGGAGAAGTCTGCAGATAATATTATGGGTTTTCCCTTGTATGTGACTTTTTGTTTCTCTCTTGCAGCCTTTAGGATCCTTTCTTTATCCTTCTTCTCATTGTGACTATGATGTGTATTGGTGTCTTCAGTTCTGAGTTGATTCTGTTTGGTACTCTCTGGGCCTCTTGAATCTTGATGTCCTTTCTGTTATTCAGGTCTGGGAAGTTTTCTTTTATTATTTCCTCTAGAATGTTTGCTTCCCCTTCCTCTCTTTCTTCCTCTGGCAGGCCAATTATACGAATGTTACTTCTTTTGAGATCATCCCATATGTCTCTGTTGTTGTTTTCAGTGTCTCTCAATCTCTTTTTAAGCTCTTTCACCTCTTTCTTCGTTTTCTCTAACTCATCCTCTGTCTGACTAATTCTGTTTTCTGCTTCTGTTAATCTGCTTTCCCTTGCCTCAGCTTCTTTATTCATTACAGCTATTTCAGCTTTCAGTTCTCTAATTGCCTCAATATAATCAGTATTTTCCTTGGGGGTCTCAACTGTTGTTTCCCTAATACTGCCATTGCTTTCCTCCAATGTTGTTTTCATTTCTGTAATTAATAAGTGTATTATTGCTTGCATACTTTTCTTATCTATGGTTACTTCTGGCTGATTTGTAGTCTTCTGGGCTCTTGTCTTCATTCATTGGAGTAGCAGTTTTATTTGTTTTTGATCTACCCATTTTTTTTTATTTATGTGTTTCTTTTTTTTTATGCTCTGTTGTGCCTCAGTTGTTGTGTCTTGAGTACAAGTAACACTGTACTAAATACCTTTATGACAATTGCACTCACCAACCTCAGGAATTACAGTAGCAACTGAAGCAAGTATTGAAGTAGTTTAATCGTTACCAGTTAGCCAAACAATTTCTCCGGTCCGTGAATAAATAGTAACCAAATCCCAGTGAAGAAGAAAGAGAAAATAAAGAAAGGATAGCAAGAATAGACTGTTATGCATATCTACTATCCACTGTATATTCTATGGGTAACAAGAGGGGAAAGAGAACTAGAGCAGAGATACATAGAGAGTCCACCCTGAGTCAGATTTCTTCCCCAAAATAATTCACAAATTCAGAAAGGCAAAGAAGAAGGAAGAAGTGTATGACAAGATAAAAAAAAAAAGAGGCAAGAGAGAGAAAAGGGAAAAGATAAGAAAAAGAGTGTAATTAAAGAGCAGTGAAAGGAAATTCCCAAATGTGTATCAGTGAATTCAAAAAACACACTGTTTGTTGGTGTGGGGGTTGGGGGCTGTGACTTTGGAAGCTGTAGGATTAAGGAAGAAAGGATGACAAGAATGAGAAAATAAAAAAAAAGAAAGAAAGAAAGAGAGAGAAAAAAGAAAAAGATAAGAAAAAGAACAGTCATAAAAGGGCAGTGAAAGGAAAGGGTTTTTTATGTATTTATTTTTAATTATTTAATTAGCTATGCGGGGTGAGGTGGGGGGGGTTGGCTACTTAGACAGAAAAAAGGCCAGAGGTTTCAGAAGGGTATAGACTTAGAATTAATGATACTCCCTGGTGGGACAGGAATTTGGTAAAGAAAAGGAGCTCCTAGCAGGGGATCCTGCTAGGAGCTGGTCCCCAGGGACTGGTTATGGGGGGTGGGTAGTGGGGAAGGAGGTATGCTTAGAAATTAAAAGGAAGAAAAAAAAATTTTCCCCTTTTTTCCTTCTCTAATTCTTAACCCAAATTAAGTTATAGTCACCTCCTTGGTGTCACCACTAGGACCCCTTATTGGCTGGCCTACTAAAGGAAGAAAATCCTACTGTTTCCAGGAGATGTGGTCAGAGCTCAGCCACTAGCAGCTTCTCAGTCCGCCATCTTCCAGGAACCCCCGCAGTTGTTCAATTTCATGTCATATATAATATGTAGGCTATATATGCAATGCACTACAATAAAATATTATAATAGTTTTGCTTATTCTGAAAAAAAAATTCTGCCTGTCTTATGTTTTTTTTAAATTCCTTGTATTACCTTTCTTTATTTATTGGATAGAGACAGCCAGAAATCTAGAGGGAGGTGAATGATAGAGAAGAGAGACAAAGAGACATAGAGACAGCTGCAACACTGCTTCACCACTTGCAAAGCTTTCCTCCCACAGGTGGGGACCAGGTGCTTGAACCTAGGTCCTTGCACATTATAATATGTGTACTCAACCAAATGCAACACCACCAGGTCCCTTGTCTCATGTTTTAAATGTTATCCAGAATTTGGGGGAAAATTGATATGTCACCCTGAAATATTCCATGAAACAAATCGCTCAGGGAAATTGATAAAACATGAATTAAGATGCTGAAAAAAAGAAAGAAAGAAATTTAGAAACTTGGAGTTGAGAGAAATTAAATAGTTGAAAAACAGATCTTTGGCAAATAAACCAAGTACCTTGGCCATGATCAACAAACACAGCACCTCCCTCAAAGATGGGTGATTAAGCAGTAGATCTGTCTTCCTCCCTTTAAGCCTGCATATAGCTATTTTTCTAGCCACTGTTCCAGCCAACCAAAACAATCTACTACCCACATGTATGGGCATCAAATTTTTGATAAAGTGGCCCAAACTATTAAATAGATAAAGGAAGATCTTTCAATAAATTGTGGTAGGAAAATTGGGTTGAAACATGCTGAAGAATGAAAATAAACCACTTTATCTCACCAGAAAAAAAGTCAACTCCAAATGGATCAAGGACCTGGATGTTAGACAAGAGACTATCAAATACTTAGAGGAAAATATTGGTGGAACTTTTTCCCATCTAAATCTCAAAGGCTCATTTGATGATACCAACCTAATTGCAAGGAAGACTAAAAAAAAAATAAACCAATGGGACTACATCAAATTGAATAGCTTCTGCACAGCAAAAGTAACCATCACTCAAACAAAGAGACCCCTCATAGAATGGGAGAGGATCTGCACATGCCATACATTGGACAAGAGTCTAATAACAAAAATATATAAAGAGCTCACCAAACTTAGCAACAACAATAACAAAATGATCCAATTCAAAAGTGAGGAGAGGATATGAACAGAATATTCCTACAGAAAAGATACAAATGGCCAACAGACACATGAAAAATTGCTCCTAGTCATTGATTGTCAGAGAAATGCAAATCAAGACAACAATGAGATACCACCTCACCCCTGTCATATATCAGTAAATGTAGCAGCAACAAATGCTGGAGAGATTGTGGGGACAGAGGTTCCCTCCTGCACTGCTGGTGAGAATGTAAATTGGTCCAACCCCTGTGGAGAGCAACATGGAGAACCCTCACAAGGCTAGAAATGGATGTTTGATATGACCCAGTAATTTCTCTCCTAGGGATATATCCTAAGGAGTCAAACATACCCATCCCAAAAGATTTGTGTATATCTATGTTCATAGCAGCACAATTCACAATAGCCAAGACTAGGAAACAACCCAGGTTTCCAACAGCAAATGAGTGGCTGAGCAAGTTGTGGTATATATACACAATGGAATACTATCCAGCTACTAAGAATAATCAGTCCACCAGCTTTGACCAATTTTGGATGGACCTATAATTGTTAAGTGAGATAAGGCAGAAAAAGAAAGCTGAGTATGGAATGATCCCACTCAAAACAGAAGTTGAGAAAGAAGAATAGAATGGGAAATTCAAAGCAGAATTTGACTGATTTTGAAGTATTGAATCAAAGTAAAAAAAACTGTGGGGGCAGTGGGATGGGTAGATTTTCCTGTTGTTTTTTTTTAATATATATATATATATATATATATATATATATATATATATATAAATTTTTTTTTTTTACTCCATCCTTCTTCCTAGTGGTCAGGAAAAGCTCCTCCTGGAAACGAGGTTGTGCTTATCAAGAAAAAAATTATTATCCCGTTTCTTGGTCCTTCTTCAGTCCTTCTTCAGTCAAGATGTTCAGGAGTGTCTGAACAGGGTGGAGATTTTAATATGACAATAAGAAAAAGCTTAATGGGAGTTTGCTGAGTTCAGACTAGTGCCATCTAGTTTACCTGTTCTGTCTTTCTGCCTTAATCAAGCAGAATGCTAGAGACTTATTAATATGTTCCTGCTGATAAACCTGTAAATTTACTCTGAACAGTCTATGCTGTTTTGCTCAGTCAAAGGATAGTCTGCACTCAACACTTAAAAAAAAAAAACTCAGGGGTTGCTTCAACTTAATTATCCTTTAAGATTTGCATTTTCAGGACCCATACATAAATAAAGAATCTAGGAAGACTGCAAAGAGCCCTGGATTTTCTATAGTGCTATAGTGCAGGGTGATGTATGGTGAAAATAAACACCTTACTGTGTTGGTTTCATCTTGTTGCAAATGGAGTCATTTAAAAGAACACAAAGTGCTTTTCTTAAGGTTCTGAAGACCAAAAGTTCCAAATCAGTTGCACTAGACAAGATGTCCCCAGGGCAAACTCTCTAATGAGGTTTAGAGGAGCCTGGCCTTTTTAACTGTTTATAGACTAAAGCTTCTTTCTTTCACTTAAGGCCCCTTTCTCCATGTTTAAACACTGCAGTATAGGGTGGTGGGGAGATAGCTTAATGGCCACACAAAGAGACTCTTGTCCCTAAATCCCAGGTTCTCATCCCCTGCACCACCATCAATTAGAGCTGGGTAGTACTCTGGTAAAAAAAAAAAAAAACCTGCAGCACAGCACTTCTAATTTATTTTTGTTTGTGTCTTATATCCTTTAGGAATTTAGATGACCAAAATCTATTTTTCAAGTGTATTTGGTCTCAATCCACAGTTCCCCAAAGCCTTTGACTTTTCTAATAACAGTGATACAGGTGCCTTTTGTAATACTAATGAGGTAACATTTAGAAACACTTAAGCTAACTAGTTGTCAAGGAAACCAAGAATAAAGGGTGGGACATTCAGCCTCCTCTCCTTGATTTCCAGGGAGTGGTATCAGAAAATTTGAATTAAATTCAATATACTACCTATGGGAGGAGGATGGTATTGTATGTTAGGGAGGGAGAAAGGAAGGAAGGAAATTCAGGAAAGCATGAGGACTAGCAATAAAAATTATTCACAAATCAGTCATTCAAAGACAAAATCATGAAGTCAGCTTCTTGTAAGTACATGCTATATTCATCCCCCCCACACACAAAGCAATTCATCCATAATCAAAAGTACCAATATTTTTGTGAAGGCTGTCTCATCCAGCATATTTTGTCTAGCTACCAGTAGAATCCTCATCCAAATACATTGAGCATGAGACACACAAATTTTGGTCTTGACTTTGGACCCCACTGTGACCCATGAACCGGTTCTAGCTCCCTTTGGTCCAGGGGTCACTGGAAAGCATTGCTTAAATAAACAAATAAACAAATAAATGCTACCTATAGATAAAGAAAACTTTGTAGAAGTGTGCCAGCAGGGAAGTTCCAATACATTAACGGAGAGGAAAAAACTGTATGAATTTTGATGTTTGGAAAGGTTACTAGGAACAGTTTTGGTCTTAACCAGTATCACCCTTTTCCCAAGATGGAACAATTTATAGGTGAGAAAGATTCAGTCCTATAAGAGCCCCAGATCTTCTCATCTATGGAAAACACTGGCAAATAGATACATTCCTCACTCTTTTTCTCTCCCTATCCAGATTACTCAGTCATGGGTTACAAGACTAGGAGCCAGGGAGGGAAATAAATCAAGGGAAGCAGTAGATAAAGCACTCAAGGTGTGAGAGATAAAAATAGAGGCTGCAAGAGAGAGGATAAGGAAGATGGAATATTATTTGGCCCTGAGGAAAAAAACAAAAAGGAAATCCTACCATTTTCATCCTATAACATACATAGTCTTGAGGACATTATGATTATCAGATAGAAGAAAAACAAATATGGTACAATCACAATAATATGTGAAGTTTAAAAATCCAAAGTCAGAGAAACAGAATGGTAGTTTCCAGAGGCTAAAGGTTATTGTAATTGTGGAGATACTGGTCAAAAGGCATAAACTTCCAGTTATAAAATAGTAAGTTCTATGGATCTAATGTATAACATGGCAATTATAGTTAAATGCTACATTATATATGTGAAAGTCATCAAGAAAATGATTCTTCCTTTTCCACTTTTTCCTAATTTTTTAAATTTGTGACTAATAGGTTATAAAATGTAAAATTACAGGCCAGGAGTAGATAGTATAATAGTTATGCAAAGAGACTCTCATGCCTGAGGCTCCAAAGTCCCAGGTTCAGTTCCCTGCACCACCATAAATCACAGCTGAGTAGCAAGTAAAAAAAGTAAGATTACAGTCTGTAGTTCCACACCACACCTACCACCCAACTTCAGTGTCACTCCTCCAAAGACAACCAACATAGTTCTCACAAGTCTTAGAAACAGTTACTTGCTTCTGTTTTTTTTTTTCAAGCTCATTTCTATCAGATCTCTAGATTCCACATATAAGTGAAGAAAATATGAGCTCCTGAAGGAAGTACTGTGTAATATTATTTTACTCAGTAACTCTCACACAGTGTCTCAAAGGGTAGGGACATTTAGTAAATATTCCTGGGAAGAAGGAGGCTATGAATGAATGAATAATAAGTAACAAGTAAAGTAATAAGTGAAAAATAAAGAACACTGGTGTTTCATTCAGTTCAAGTTTTCCATTATTCCTCTATGGAAAGTACTTAACTCTCATTTCTTGAGGAAAAAAATGAATCATTTCCATCTTCTTTAAATGTCTCAATTCACCTGCTTTTCAATGAGTGGCAGCATCTTTCATCTCAGAGCCCAGAACCCTTTTTAATACATAGAAACTGATTTAAATATAAGAGCTGATCCTTAAAGGATATGGGAAGACATGGTTAAATATATAGAGATAGTGACCTCTTGCTTTCTTATATAATACTTTTTTCTGATTATTATTATTATCATCTTTGGGTGAAAAATAATAAGACTGCCTTGTACTTGACATGATCTTTTATTCATTTTCTTCCAAAGTAAAGCAACTTTGAAATTATAATATGACATTTAAGTATTCATCAAGAAGACTGCTCCCACCTACGCAAACATATATTGAGTACCCACTCACCTTTGCATACACTATCTTATATACAACCTAATCAAAACCAAGGA
This sequence comes from Erinaceus europaeus, assembly GCF_950295315.1. Taxonomy (NCBI): domain Eukaryota; kingdom Metazoa; phylum Chordata; class Mammalia; order Eulipotyphla; family Erinaceidae; genus Erinaceus; species Erinaceus europaeus. Next base: position 92,170,856 of record NC_080170.1, on the reverse strand, counting down.
CATTAAAATTCAAGAAGTAAAAAGTAAAGAAACATGAGTCGGTAGGGGCCCAACCCTACCCCCAAAATGCAGATACTTTATTCTTATCAAGTAAGATGATATAGAAAAAGAAAAAGAAAGAAAAACAGAAATATTATTTTTGCCCTCTGAGGTTCAAGAGGCAAACTGATCGCCTTTGTGTTCTCCCCCTGCCCACAGAGGCATCCTTGTCTCACCTTGAGATACAGAGAGGAATGATGTGATATGGTTGTCCTCTTAATCTTACTGCATTTTTCTGCATCACTAGCAGATTTCCTCACACACTTCTCTATACAGTGAACATGCATTAGCATTGAAATCACATAAAGAAACTGGCTGTGGTCAGCAAAAACTGAAAAAGCCAGCCCCTATGCTGAGTGGTTGTCACAGATTTCCACTTCTGTGTTGTCAAATCTCCAAATAAACGCAGCCAGTTTCTAACCTAGGGGCAGAAAGGTAGGCCTGTGATGGCAAAAGCGCTTACTCACACAGCCAGCTCAATAAGTATTGGGTCCTCTATGCCATCCTTTCATTGTTATAGAAAAAAATATATATATAGTAACATTTAGAAAAATCTAACAAGATTGTTCATCTTCAAGGATGACTAGAATAAACATATTTAATGAAATCTATGCATAAAGGTTATACTTAACTTTTAAAAACTACTTTAATCTCCATGTGCTAAAAACACTAATAATCATTTAAATTTCATTTGAAGTTGGCAGAAGTTGGATGTTGGTCCTAAGCTATAAAGCTTTTAATAGAGCTATTGGGCTTCCAGAAAAGTAATTGAAGAACAGAAAAAAATAAATACAACATGACTTTTCCGACAACCCAATATTTCCAACCCATATCTTTAGATGAATAAATAAAAAGAGATGGAAGCATAGGAGTCAGTATTCAAAATCTTCTTGCTTTGAGTAGGTGAAGGAAATGTTCATCAAAGTTTATTCTACTGGAATGAACGTGACAGGAAATCATCATTTGCTGTTTTGCATGATCCATTTACAACCTAGGTCATTATTCTCAGAAATACCCATAAAGTTCATCATGAAATAGTATCTACTTAGACATAGATACCTTCCTCACCTACTTCCTATTACACTTCCCTCACTCACTCCAAAGCTAACCTCATCAAAGCAAGGACTGCAAAAGATGAATAAGGGCAAGAGACTGGCATACTTTAGTGATGACTCTTTAGTCATTATCAGGCCATTCCACCAGCTAGGGCCCTAATCGGGGAGTCCTGAGACTCCCAAACAGACTTTATGGGCCTAGGACTCAAATAAATCCCTCTCTCCATTGTTACCGGTCATCTCTATCAGTAACAACACAATAGACCCCCATGGTGGGCCCCCATAGGACCTTGCCCTCAACCTGGATCAACAATGGTAGAGAATGTTGTCCGAAGGGAGGATGGACAACAACATACTTCTATGCTATACCTGAGGAAGATGTGTCGATATTGGTGCAGCTTGGAATGTTCCTACTCATGACCACAGAATGTGAGCTCAAATCTAGAGGGATGCAGAGGTCACATAGGCTCCTAAGTTGAATATGGGCCCCAGATCACATCAATTCCATGGGGTTTACAGTCAACAATATTTATAAGCCTTTCCCATATTTGGGAGCTACTCTCTTCCTTGATACAGCTTTCTGGTCCTTTTTCCATCATCTCCCCAGAGAATAACTTGGATCCACCTGCATATCAGACTTCAGGATCAGGGGGAAAAAAACAACAACAAACTAATATAGTCATGGGTCCTTTGGACTATAACTAAAGTATGCCTACTAGCTATCTACAAAATAGAGACCCTCCCCCAACTCTTCATCTGCACTATTCCAGCCTTTAGGCTCATGATTAGTCAACAATTTGGCTTTATATGTTAACTCTCTTTTCAGTCACCAGGTTCCAGTTGCTACCATGATGCCAACCAGACTTCCCTGGACAGACAACCCCACCAATATGTCCTGGAGCTCTGCTTCTCCAGAGCCCTGCCCCACTAGAGAAAGAGACAGGCAGGCTGGGAGAGTGGATTGATCTGTCAATGCCCATGTTCAGCAGGGATGCAATTACAGATACCAGACCTTCCACCTTCTGCATTCCACAATGACCTTGGGTCCATAATCCCAGAGGGTTAAAGAATAGGAAAGCTGGGAGTGGGCGGTAATGCAGCAGGTTAAGTGCAGGTGGTGCAAAGCGCAAGGACCTGCATAAGGATCCCAGTTAGTGCCCCCAGTTCCCCTCCTGCAGGGGAGTCACTTCACAGGTGGTGAAGCAGGTTGGCAGGTGTCTATCTTTCCTCCTGTCTGTCTTCCCCTCCTCTCTCCACTTATCTCTTTCCTATCTAACAGCGACGGCATCAATAATAACTACAGCAACAATAAAAAACGACAAGGGCAACAAAAGGGAAAATAAATAAATATAAAAAAAATGAATAGGAAAGTTATCAAGGGAGGGGATAGGATACGGGGTTCTGGTGGTAGGAATTGTGTGGAGTTGTACCCTTCTTACCCTATGGTTTTGTCAGTGTTCCCTTTTATAAATGAAATAAAATAAAATAAAATAAAATAAGATAAAATAAAATAAAATGTCATCTTATTTGGGTCAGAAGATAGTTCACCTGCTAGGCCACAGGCCTCTCCATGACTGTGATAGGTTTAAGCCCCTACAACATATGAGAATGCCATACCACAGAGAGAATGGCCTGTGTTGTATTGTCTCCCTGTCTCCATCTGTTTCTACATATCTGAAGTGAAAACAAATGAAAAAAGGAGACAGTTTGTCAGTCTCGGTTTCAGTTAATAACAGAACTTCTGGAGTTCAGATGTGACTTCTTCCTGTATTATTGAAGTAACTCACTGTCAGTGAACTCATCAGGCTCAACCTGACGCTGTTAACTGGCTATGGAAGAAGGGCAAATGCTAGAAGAAGAAGTGAACTCATTTTGTCCTCTCACCCATATATATATTCAAACTGACCATCATCTAGATCCTCATTTTTTTTTAAGTAATGACATTTTTCTTCATCTGAATTTGTTGTTGTTTTTACCAGGGCTTTCTTGCTTCAAGAAGACTTTTCTCCGAAAGAGACAGACAGACAGAGGGAGAAGGAAAATAACACAACGGCACCAGAGTTTCTCCAGTGTGGTAAAAGCCCGACAAATCTGGTCATGCATATACCAAAGCAGATGCACTGTCCAACTGAACTACCCTGCAGGCTTATGTCATCTGAATTTTATTATACTATAGAACATATTTTGCAAAGCTTGATTCCAGGGAAAGAAAAAAAAGGGCATTCACTCCTTTATAAAATTATTTTGGGGGGCACATCTCATAGAGTGTGCACATTAACATGCCTGAGGGCCCAGGTTCAAGCCCTAAGCCTGCACCTACAAAGGGCAAGTTTTACAAAGAGTGAAATAGTTGTGCAGGTCTCTCTCTCTCTCTCTTAAAAAAAAAAAAGAAGGAAAAAAGTCTACCCCCTTCCCTCTCAATTTCTGGCTGTCTCTATCCAATAAATAAATAAAGATTAAGGAAGAAAGGAAGAAGGAAGGAAGGAAGGAAGGGAGGGAGGGAGGGAGGGAGGGAGGAAGGAAGGAAGGAAAGAAGGAAGGAAGAAAGCCGCCATGAGCAAGGTTTGTGGAAATCATTATCTTTATGTTATTCTTGCTTTATTTTACAATCTATTCACTCCCTGTCTCCTGTAAATCCTCAACTCCTTAAAGTTAAGGACACAGTTATTTGCTTTTTGTTATCACATTACAGAAAAAGGCAGCCACCCTCCCCACATTCCTCTTAAATTACTGTACTCAGATGTGGTTTGCCTCAAATCCTAACAGAAATATAATTATTTAAAAACAATATAGCAACTTACATGGTTTTATCATTCCATCTATAAAACCTCATCTCCACTAATTAAAGAATTTTCTACAGTTTCAGTTTTTATTTGAAATACTTTTGAAGGTATTTTTAACTGTCGCATCTGATGAGATACCTAGTATGTTTAGTGGGACTAAACCTGCAATCTACTGTACATGAAAAGTGCTCTAAATACATGATTGTATCCAAAGGGTTTGTATTTATTAAGATAATAAGGATACGGGTCTGGCTTACCTTGTGATTTTTTTTCTTTGACATACTTGAACTTACTCTGCTGTGTCTCATGCTAATTTGTCACATGCTATTCATGCTGGCATGTGTGTTTCTTGGGGGAAAATGCATACCTCTTGTCTCAAACTATTTGAAAATAAAACCAATTTAACATCCCCCCCCAATGCTTGCTATAAGTAAAAGGTACAATATTAAAGATAACCAAATTATGTTTTGCCTATGGGAACTCATCCTTGTGCCATTCTACTGCACCCTATGAAGCTTTTCTTCCTTTTTAGTTTAAGGCAGAAAAGGGAGATAAAGAGATGAGAGGTGTGTGTGTGTGTGTGTGTGTGTGTGTGTGTGAGAGAGAGAGAGAGAGAGAGAGAGAGAGAGATTTTTCATGTAAATTCCATGGATAATGTGCATTATGTGTGTGTTGCTGGGGGTTTGCAGCCAGGTTCCTGTACATGGCAAAGCATGCATCCTACTAGGTGAACTATATCTTGATCCTAAAACCCTTACTATTCAAAATTAGCTTCTTGCCATGACCACTTGGGATATCAATTTCATTCAAAATAAATATTACCCTTAAAACTATAGAATTAGTGGCCCTATGTCCCTGGCAAAACAGATTGAAGTTATTGCAGCATTTGTTCATTTTCTAAAGTCTTGGTTATCACTCATTGCTAGTTTGTACTATACTTGCTGGAGAATCGTTATTACAAAGCTTGATCTTAACTTTTACACTTACTAGTAGTATAGCCATTGAGTCTCTTCTGTGGGATATGTGGCTTCTGTCCAATAGACTTAGGAATATTGGTTGATGACTTCCAATTTTTAAATTATTGACTTAAAAGATTATAAAATAATAGGGGCATAATTCTAATTTTTTAAATTATATTTTATTTATTTATTGGATAGAGACATCCAGAAATCGATATGGAAAAGGGAGATAGAGAGGAAGAGATACAGAGAGAAACCTGCAACTCGGCTTTCCCCCTGCAGGTGGGGACCAGGGGCTCAAACCTAAGTCCTTGCACATTGTAACATGTGTGCTCAACAAGGTGTGCCACCAGCCAGCCCATTAGGGGTATAATTCTACACCACTTACACCACTAAAGTTCTATGTCTCCATGTCCCGCCAATGATAACCACCATAGCTTTTTCCAAGAGCATAGATAGGGATTAACCGTGTGTGTGTGTGTGTGTGTGTGTGTGTGTGTGTAAGTTCAAGTGTTTCAAATCTCTATATTCTACATATGAGTTAAATCATCCTATAGTTGTGCAGTTCCTTACTTCACTAATAGCGCCAGTTCCGTCCATTCTGTCCCGAAGGACACAATGCAGTCTTTATTCTTTAATTTTTATTTATAAAAAGGAAACACTGACAAAACCATAGGATAAGAGGGTTACAACTCCACACAGTTCCCCCCACCAGAACTCCATATCCCATCCCCTCCCCTGCCCTGTAGTCTTTTTTAACTGCTGAATAGTACTCCATTGGATTTATGTCCTATGGCACATGACAGCTACTTCTTCTCTTCCTCCTCCTCCTTTATTCTCCTTCTTCTTTTTCTTTTGTATGTATTAAGACTTGAACAAGTGTTTTTTATTCCATTGTTAAAGCCCCCCCCAACTCTAAATATTCCTCAGAGGGTTTTTAGTTTCCCTTGATATTTTAAACTTTTAGTCAGAAAAATGAAAAGGCACTTTCCAGAGAAGTACATGGTTGATCCCATATGGAAACTGATGCCCATTTTTATTCACTTCCAAGGCCCTACCTTCACTTCCTTTCTAAACCATACCTATACATTTCTGGTGTCCTTCGTTTTTCTTCTTCTTCTGTCTCAGGTAAGGGAGATAGGTTATAACTTCCTCAAATGTTCTCCAAATTATCTTCCCTCTCAGAAATGGGATAAAGAATTATAAATAATAGGATAAAGATTTATGTGACCAGGATAAAGATCCCTGGTCACATAAATTCTGGGTCTTGTGGAACTGGAGTTAAGAGACCTCAAGTCATCTTCCCCTAAAATTTCCCTCTCTCTGACTATGAACCAAAATTCTTTCTGGGGTGCAAAAGGAAAGAGCTCTGGCTTCTGTAATTGCTTTTCCACTGGGCATGGACATTAGCCAGTTGATTCATACCCCTAGTCTCTGATGACTTGCTTTTCTTTCACTAACTTACATGAGCATCAGAGTAAATAAGATGAAAAATAAAATTTTAAAAAAATCAGACTTCCAATTAAGTGTAACTACAAAGTTGTCTACAAAGTTGTCTAACTCCTCCCAACTCCTTATTTAAAAAAAATTATGGAAGTGACTGTCTCAGATGGTCAATGTGAAGATTAGATGGCATGTGTCAGGTGTCAAATAGTGTTGAATATATGGCTGACACTCAGTAAGTGTTAGGCATTATTACTGTCTTTTTTCTGTAACCCCTTAATGCTTGAGTTTCAGTTGTCATATACTTTTCTGTCAGTATCATGCATCTTCCTGGAAATTATCTCAAAATGTCACTATGAAGTCACTTGTTTCACATAAAGACAATGGACAGACCCCACTGCAATTTCCCTTCAAGTGTTTTCAACACACAATTTCTCTTTACACTGAACTTTATTCACCTGTCTCCATTTTGAAACTGACCCCACCTATCTCAGTACTTTCTTTCTTTTCTTCTCTTCCTCCTTCTACTTCTTTTTCTTTTCCTTCTCCTCCTCCTCCACCTCCTCCTCCTCCTTCTTTTTCTGTGCTCAGTACAGCTTGAAAGCAATTCCATCAATAGGTTTCAGTCTTTCTCTACCAGGTATGATTTACTGTATATCTGCAGGGTCTGGGTTAAAATAGTCTAAATGCGATTAGCTGTGGAAAAACAGCTGCACATGATTTTAAAAAAATGACATAGTCACTTATCCTTCAGGTTGTTAAGGATGATCACATCTTCCTGTTTCTTTGGGGCAAGGATTATTGTGCTTAAGGCATTCAGGCTATGTGACTAAATGCTACTATGTATAATTTGATACTAGGTTTAACTTCATAATGCCTGTATCCTCCTGTCACTAAAACTGACTCATCTATAAGCATTAGTATAGAACAACTGAACAAAAATTACTTTTCTTTCTGTCTCCTCAGCTGTAGTAGAGTTAAAATGATAATTATAAGCATAAAACGTGTTTTGTTTGCAAGGCAAGTGATTATCAATAAACTGAATAATAACTTTTTATTAAAAATTAGAGTAAATAACAGATGGCTGAACCCTTGGATACCCTCACAGAAAAAAATATTCATGTTGTTCTAGCTTGAGCACTTTGGGAAATATGTATGGTACTTACTTTCTGATGAGTAACAGCATGTAGCTTTGTTTAGCTTGATTAAGCAAATTTAATTAGTGTTAGTCAATGCATTTTTTGTAAGTAAATAAAATATATTCCATCTTACATATGACTGTTAATCTTTAATTTATGAGATAAAAGTTAAAATGTAACCGTAAGATATTAAAATTTCAATATAAATTTAAATTGCATTTAAAGGAAGTAAGTTTTTTGTTGTTAAGTTTCCTTAATGATTTTTAACCCAACAGTTAAAAGGAAATTGTCTCACTGTTTTTGTTTCTTTGGTTTTGCTCTTATATATCAGGGATTCAGGTAAAATTAAATAACATGAAATATGCATTCCCAACTGAGGATAACTAATTTCTAAAGAGCCTCAGGCAGCATAACTATAGAACCAGAGTTTATAACAACCTTCAAACATGGATTTTTTTTTCCTCTAGCACTGTCTTACTTAAGGTTAAGGCTAAAGACAAGAGGAGAATCTAAACATAATATTTTATTGTAGAAAATAAAAATAGCCTTGGGAAAAATGAATGAGTAATTAATTTTAATTCAAAAATTATTCATGCAATATATTTGCAAGTCTGAAGAATTCATATCTCAAACTAATTTGAAACTTTTCAAATATAAATTAATTCTTTTTTCTAATTTTGTTTTTATATTCCAGTCACTTCATGGGGTAGGGGAAGGACAGTGGTTTACAGCACAGTTGTTGACACACAATTTCTCATTTCCCTGTAATATGTGCCTGCAAAATACTCTAACCATCAACATACACCAAACCCCAAACATAGGTCATTTCCACCATCATGCACTAGGTTATTGTGGTCCTCTCAACCAAGTCTCTTTCCCAGAGTCCTTTGCTTTAGTACAATACAACACACACAGTCTAAGTTTCACTTTGTGTTTTTTTCCTTCCTGTCCTTGCATCTTAAGTTCCACCTGTCATTGAGATCATTTGGTGTTTCTCCTCTTTGGCTTATCTCACTTAACATGCTTTCTTTAAATTTCATCAAAGGTGCCTACAAGAGGTGACCTTATATATTATTTTTAACAGCTGAGTACTATTCCATATGCCACAACCTTCTTAGTTACTTCTAAATTTTGGATTTGGTATATTGCACCAAAGCAAAGGACTCTGGAGAAGGAAATATAAATGAAGAGGTGCATGTGAGGGGTTGGGGTCTGTGTATATAATATTTTTCTCAAAAGCCCATTTTTAAAATATTTTATTTATATTAGTGATTTAATATTAATTTACAAGATTACAAGGGCTATAATTGTAATAAGGGTTTAACTCCATACAGCTCCCACAACCAGATTCCTTTGTCCCATAACCTCCATTGGAAACTTCCCTATTGTTTATCACTCTAGGAGTATAGACCAAAATTCTCTTTGCAGTGCAAGGTTGGGAGTTCTAATTTCTGTAATTGTTTCTCTGATGGATATGGGCATTATAAGGTTGATTCATACTTCCAGTCTGTTTCTATCTTTCCTCAGTGGAATATGGCTCTGGAGAGGTGAGGTTCCAGGAAGCATGGTGAGGTCATCTGCCCAGGGAAGTCAGGATGAAATCACATAGTAACATGTGAAACTCGGTGGGTATAGAGCAATAAAATGGAAAGCAGGTCAAAATGTTTAACAAACAGGAACCATAAAGTAGAAATAGAGCAGATAAAAGTAGGAATCTTAGGATAGAAGGAAGCTAGGGAGTCTACTTTAGGAATTTTCCTAAGGTCCTGTATCTTAATAATCTTTGTTGAGCTTTACCACAATGATCTAACCCAGGGTCCATATCCATTCATAGTTAGCTTAGGAACTTCTAAGTCCCTGTCAGACAGCTCACAGTCCATGGTCACAACTGAGAATATTCTAGGCTGCCTTCATTTCAGAGCTAGTCTTTGAATGGCAGATTAGGGTGACCCAGCCTCCCTTCAGAATGGGACAGTCTTTACCATTGCTAATTCATGGTGAGGGTACAGTACTGAAGAAAGGACATATAATGATGTTCCCAGTGAGTGAGTGTGACTGGTGATGTTAAAGAGAGGGATCTATCATTCAGAACACTCATTTCATTTATTCATTCAAGTCAGTATTTGTTCATTTGTCAGACACTATCCTATCTTCTAGGACTATAACACTGAGCAAAACTGACAAAGTCATTACTCTTCATGGCAACTTTATATGACTGATTCAACAGGTTACCAGAGGGGAAAAGACAGGGAAATCTACAAAACCCATCATTATCTAGCTGCTGTCAGCCTCTCTTATCTTACCTCCCATTAGTGTTGACTCATCCTTTTGCCTCATCCATACTAAGCTAATAGAAGCTTCACCCAAATGCACTGTCGTACTTTCTCAACTTTATCATCTCTAGGAAGTTCCATGGTACTCTCCTTGTTTGGTATCAATCATGTGATATTACCCTCTTCCATGTGTAAATAGAAATGACTATTTGTATATGTGTATATAAATATGTAAACATAATTTTTCTTTTCTTAGTTACTTAAAAATAATATGATAGTTAAAATTAAATTAAATCACTACATTATTATAAAACTACCTCATATGTTGCTATATGTATTCACACACATATGTTCACATGTATTAAACTGTAAACCTCTGGAAGAATGGATCAAAATTCCTTTGTGAGTGCAGAAGGTAGGAGTTCTGGCTTCTGTAATTGATTCTCCACTGGATATGGAAGTTGGCAGGTTGATCATAACCCCAACCTGATTCTATCTTTCCTATTGGGGTAGGGCTCTGGAGAGGTGAGTTTCCAGGGAACATTGGTGAGGTCATCTGCCCAGGGAAGTAAGGATGGAATCATAGTAGCATCTGGAACTTGGTGGATGGAAAAGCAGTAAAATGCAAGGTAGGGCAAAATGTTTAATAAACAGGAAGGTAGGACTAAAGCAGAAAAAAAATGGGAACCTTAGGGTAGAAGGAATCTAGAAAGTCTATTTTTGGAATGTTCCTAGGATCCTATGTCTTAATAATCCTTGCTTTATCTTGATAGATAACATGGGGATAGACTAGAAATAATGTCTGTGATGATGGTGTCAGAACTGAGAATAGAATTAGAAAGCAGGATTAAGACAGAGTTGCTCACAGACTTAAATAAAATATATAAATGCAGTTAACTGTTTACCAAACCATCTAACCCAGGGTCCATACCTATATAGGACTAGAGCATATACAACCTTGAGTCCTTATCAAAGTGAATTCATAGTCCACAGTCACAGATGGTAACATTCTAGGCTGTATTCCCTTCAGAAACAGTCTTGCTAGAGTGGCAGAATAAGATGACCCAGCCTCCCTTCTTAGAGTGAACTTTAAATGTCTGTTTTCTGATCCTTAAGCCAGAGGTAGAGGGTTTCTCCCAGATCTCTTTTGTATGCTCCACAATATGTACGGCAGGGTACCAGAATACTTTTTGGGCAAGAAGACTGTCAAGAAAAAAAAAGGCGGGGGTAAACCTTCTACAAGCCCAGTGGTATATCAGGATCTGATTTTTTCCCCCACCACAATCTGCATATTAGTTTTTACTTTTCCTTCTTTCTTTTTCTTTTTTTTTTTTTTTCGTTGCCTCCATAATCAGTGCTAGGGATGGGTGCCTGCTTTAGGAATCCACTACTCCTGGTGGCCATCTTTTCTTCCATTGTTGTTGTTGCTGCTGTTGTTGTTGGATGGGACAGAGAGAAACTGAAAGAGGAGAAGACAGAGAGGAAGAGAGAATGATAGACACCTACAGTCCTGCTTTATCACTTGTGAAGCAACCCCCACCCCCACTCCCACAGGTGGGGAACCGGGGGCTAGAACTTGGATCCTTGTGCAGGTCCTTGTACTTGGTATTATGTGGTTTAACCCACCCCCACGCCCCAGTTTTTACTTTCTAAGTTATTTTCTAAGAAAGCTACCTACACTTTCCTTAAATTTTCTTTTTTTAATTTTTAAAAACTTATCTTTATTTATTTACTTGATAGGTACAACCAGAAATTGAGAAGGAAGGGGGAGATAGAGAAGGAGAGAGACAGAGAGACCCCTGCAGCACTGCATCACCACTTGTGAAGCTTTCCCCCTACAGATGGGGACCAGGGGCTTGAACCTGGGTCCTTGCACACTGTAGTATGTACACTCAACCAGGTGCACTGGCACCCGGCCCCACTTTCTCTAAATTTTCATAGTTAACATTGATAGTAGAGAAAGAGTGATAGGTATTCATTACATCCTTCACAGAACCAGTGCCTACAATGTAAATTTTAGCAGTGTTGCAATAATTAAAAGAAACCAATAACAAATAATGCAGAGCCAATAAGAGAGCTCACCTGGGAGGGTATCTGCTTTACCATGCACATCATCCAGGCTCAAATCTGACCCTCAAGACATGAAGGGGATTTTCAGTGCTTTCTCCTTGTGCCTTCTTCTCATTTTATCTGTCATCCTAAGAGGTGATTCCCTGCCAGTAATTATAAGAGTTAACAACACAATAATAATAATGCAAACATATATAGTAACAAAGTAGAAAAAATTGTAATAGTGTATTAAGTATCTGTTTAACATAAAGGAATGAGAGAATGGATGTTATAAGAATGTAATTGCAATGAGAAAAAGAAATAGCAAGACAGTAGGCCTGAATATAACCACAACAATGGTTACATTAAGTGAAAATAGTCTTCTATCCAAATTATTTCATTAGGATTAGAGATTAGCATAAAAACACCCTGTCAGCTCCTTAAGATGTAATTTATAATCAGAGCTGAGAGTATGGGGTTTGAGAACAGCCTTAAAATATTCCATATGGTTGTCTTTGGAAGAGAAAAGGTGAGGAATGGATTTGGCAAAATTCTGGGAAGAGGGGATGGATAAGCTGAATTTGGAGGTCATTCTGAGAAAAAAAAATAAAGGAATATTGGTGAATTAAGCTTCTCCTGGATCTCAGGCAACATTTGGACAATCAATTCCTTTCTAGGTCACATTCCTTTGAAATGTCAAGAAATCACTGAGATTGGGGGGTGGGGGTGGAGGTGGACAATGACATGCCAGGTTAAACACACATGCTACAATGCACAAGACCTACTACCTCAAGCCCCATGTCTCCACCTACAGGATGAAAGCTTAAACAGTACTGAAGCAGTGCTGCAGGTGCCTCTCTCTCTCTCTCTTTCTCTCTCTCTCTCTCTCTCTGTTCCCTTTTGATTTTTTCATCCTTTATCTTATAAATAAAATATTTTCAAAAATAATAAAAGTCACTGAGATTATTCAAAGCTTTGTTCTTGTTTTTAGGTGCGTTCATACTGTCAGGTGACATACTTCAGCAGGTAACTGATAAACAGGTGGTAGATAGACGATGAGGATAGATAGACAAATATGTAGAGAAAGATAAGTAGGTAGATGATGGGTACACTCTTTGTATTAATCAGAATACCCACAATATTGTAGTTGTAGAAATGCATGGTTTAAAATAACAAATAATTTTCCATTAATATTATAGCTATGAAGCCATGGGGCTCAGATTTTGAATAGAGAATTGTCTTTGCGTTCCATTCACTCATTTTCCACTCTCCAGTACTTCTTTTCATTATACAATGCTCTTTCCACTATAAAGAACTTTCTTTTGCCAGTAGACCTGAGCATCTGCAACAGATAATACAAAGACACCTTATTGGATCCATTACTAGAGCCTTGTGGAGAACTGACACAAGGCAAATTTAAGCAGAATCACTGCAAATATGAGCAAAAAGGAATAAAAATGAAATCTTTTTAAAACTTTCTAGTCAATGCTCAGATCAAACTGCCAGTTCCCAATGAAAAGGGATGAATGCCTGGCTGATGATTGAAGAGATAAACAATTGAAGAGATACCGACATATCATGAATAACTAATTATTGAATATATGTCAACAAGCACAAAGCCATTTATCTGGCCATTATAAAGTTGAAATGGATCATTTTTGTCAAAAAGCCATTATTATAGCTGCAAGTGTGTTATTTGACATTTTAAACAAGCGTTAATAGTTGAAAGGCAAGGGCCAATTTACTAAAAATATATACAAGTCAAAACCAAATTAAATTCTAGAGGTGCAGAGCATCTGAATATGAGACCATTTTTAGGACTCTAAATCTTAATCTTTAAAAACAATTCTTTATTCTACTTTTTAACATATAGAAAATGGTTTTCATTTAATCAAATTGAGAGGCATTTTCTTTTATTTGCTGATCACATATTATTCTCTATTAAATGTAGTACTGGTGGACAACAGCTTGAAAAATATACAGCATTTAACTAGAAAGGCCTGAATGATCTGATCTATGATCCTACATCTTACAAAATATCAGAAGACTCCAGACTTCAGATCTAACTTTAATTCATTGTTGACTTTCCTATATGTATGTGCTGTAGTGATTAAGGGTGAGGTCAGGCCAGATCATATTTACAGCAATAAAACTCCTTTTTTTTCCTGAAGATTTAGTCATGCTTCACTTCTGTGGCAGTTATTCAGTACCACACCTGTGTGTGAGAATAGGATATTATTAAAAGATAACTCAGCAGCAGGATAAGGATACAGTGTTAGTTCACCTCAAGATTTGCTAACACAAAATGAACATGACTTCTAATAAAGAAATCAAGATGATCAGCTCTGAAGACATATGAAGTAGTTATTCTGCTTTTCTATTTTCTTTTTATTCATACGAAGAAGGAAAAACTGACATTTTATGAGACAATTACTGTAGTCCATAAAATGATCTCATTTAAAGTTTATGACTGATTCCCATTTTTTATAGATGAGGAAACTGAAACTATAAGCTGTTTCGACAACAAACTCACCCTGTCTTAAAAAACCAAAAAAAAAAAAAAAGATAGATAGATATAAGCTGGGGATATGGATCCCTTGCCAATGCCTATGTCCAGTGTAGAAGCAGTAAATAAGACAAGACCTTCCCTCTTCTGCACCCCATAAAGAATTTTAGTCCATATTACTGGAGGGGGGGTGTTAGGGAAAGTTAACCAAAGGGCTCTGAACTCCAATTCCATCAGGACCCAGAGAGAGAAGAAGGAAAAAAAAAAAAAAGGAAAAGGGGGGAGGGGCTGGGGAGAAAGAGCACTCAGAAGTTTAGTTATGACTTAGGAAGAGAAGACAGAATCATAGAAAGAAACAAGTAAATATAGATGATAGATAGATGATAAATACATAGATAGATAGATAGATAGATAGATAGATAGATAGATAGATAGATAGATAGATAGGCAGGCAGATGATAGATAGATTTAGAAATAATAGTCAACCATATCTGTGACCTAAGGAGGACTGATGCTGTTTCCAGTGGAGGGAAAGGGGACACAGAACTCTGGTGGTGGGAAAGGTGTTATCTTATAATTTTGTAAAGCACTAGTAAACTATAATAAAAGATAAATAAACAACAAAAAAATCAAAGCTGTTTGTCACATACTCTTTTCCTATACAGCAACTATATTCTATTCTACCCATAAGTGAAACTTATTAGACAAGGCTTTGTGTATGTGTTTGTGAATAAGCATATTTATAGATAACTGTACATATATTTAGTTACACATATATGTATTTTTGTACATAGAGAGATTATGATTTGGAAGTTTACTAATTACTGTGGTACTGTACGTGTTGAGAGAAGAAATAAATCCTGTCATATTGTAAGAAAATGTGGATAACTTCTGGAAGTATACACTACCCCCCCCCACACACACACAATCAACCAACAAAAAAGTAAGGGTATTGTTTATACATTCAAAATAACTTTATTCTGTATACATACAAAAGGGATTTGGGTGAGATCATCCCAAATTAATTCTTCTCTTTCTGGCTTATCTCACTTAACATGACTCCTTCAAACTCCATCCAAGATGAGCTGAAGAAGGCAAATTCACCATTTTTTTAATAGATGAGTAGTATTCCACTGTGTATGTATACCACAACTTTCTCAGCCACTCATCTGTTGTTGGACATTTAGGTTGCTTCCGGGTTCTGGCTATTACAAACTGTGCCGCTACGAGTATAGGTATGCACAGATCTTTTGGGATGGTTGTGTTTGGTTCCTTAGGATATACTCCAGGAGAGAAGTTGCAAGGTCATAATGTAGGTCCATTTCTAGCCTTCTGAGAGTTCTTCAGACTGTTCTATATAGGGGTTGGACCAGTTTACATTCCCACCAGTAGTTCAGGAGGGCTATGTTACCCCTGAAACCTCTCCAGCATCTGTTGTTACTGTCTTTGCTGATGTATGACAGTCACACAAGGGTGAAATGGTATCTCATTGTTGTCTTTATTTATATCTCTCTGACAACCAGTGACTTGGAGCATTTTTTTCATATGTCTGTTTGTTTTTCAGGTCCTGGTACATGATGGTGGAGGAGAACTAAGGCTGAGGGTGAGAGAATTGTGCAGACAACTGAGGAATTTTACACATGTAACAACAATTTTATTTACTATATACCACTAATTCCCCTAGTAAAAATTTTAAAAAATTAAGAAGATAAAAAATAACAAAAAGAGGTTTGGGAAAATTTCCAGATGAAAATGCATTCTGCTGATACCTTGATTTTTGCCTTTTGTAAGCCTACACAGAGGGCCCAGCTATGCTGTGTCCTGATTTATGACTCACAGTCTGAATTTATAAATGACAAAAATAAAATATTTCTAATAATAAACAAATATATTGTTTTAGTTGTGAAGCTTATAATTTGCTATAAAATAGTTTAAAAATTTGGACTATCATAGATTATTGATTTTAAGTGTTTGCACATAGTAGAGGGAAAAGACTAGATTTCCAAAATAATATTTTGATATACAATACTAAATGCATGTTACTGAGCAGAGCTATCATTTACATATAAAAAATAAAAATTTCTCAAAGGCCTACAGGCTTAAAATCACCTGCAGTTGCTATGTTTAAAGTATATATGGATGGATATCTGATTAGGTGACAGGGCCAAATAATAGATTATGAACTGGTAAATCATGGTAGAATAAACTAAATACTTTCAATATTTCAATCAGAAAATTTATTTTTATAGTACAACTGGAAAATTTCTTTTCTTCTCTTTTTTAAAGATTTTATTTATTTATGAGAAAGACAGGAGGAAAGAGAAAGAACCAGACATCACTCTGGCACATGTGCTGCCGAGGGTTGAACATGGGACCTCATGCTTGGGAGTCCAAAGCTTTATCACTGTGCCACCTCCCAGGCCACTAACTGGAAATTTCAATGGCATCTCCACATGTCACAATAAATTGTGGGCTTAAGACTGATTGTTCCTCTACTATTGCATCTATTTTTTCTTCCCCAAGCTGCAACCTGGCCTCTCCTTGTTGACCTCACGTTACATACTGTTTTGTTCCCTGCTTTGGTATCTTTGCACAAAACACTTCTATCTACCTCTAATGTGCAAGTCTTACAACCAAACAAGACCTAGTTCAACTACACTAAAAAGTCTGCTCTACCCAGTTACCATCAGAAAAGCAGACCTCTCTCTCCATGCATTTCCAAAGACCTTTACTGGTTTTATTGATAAGGCATAATGCCATTTGCTTTATTTTAGGTTTATATGCATGTATGTGGTTTGCAGAGTGAGGCCTAGTGTGTGTGTGTGTGTGTGTGTGTGTGTGCATGTGTTTGCGTGTGTGTGTGTGTGTGTGTATGTAATACCACCTAGTTTATGACTTTCAGAATGTCAAGTAATCTCCTCTTCCTGACATACAGTGTCTGATAGAGAACTCTACATTTAGTGTATGGCCAGAGAAGTAATTGCTGAATTTTTAATAAATTTTTTCTTGCTAATGTTTGTGATCTAGACCTATACCACCATGTACACCATTTTCAATAAGCAAAGTCTGAGTTAAAATAAAGTTCTGTTGAGAAACACAGAGAAATTCAGGTTTTAAAATTGAAGAGAACTATTTTTCAGAGATTGAATAGATCATAACAATTGTTAAATGAAATTGGGAGCAAAATAAAAGATATTCAGAGCAAGAGCAAGGTCAAATTTTAGAGCTAGGAATAAAGCACAATATGTGTAATATTCATTTCACCTCTCCACTTTCAGCTGTAGCATTTTACATTATTCAGTTCTTTTTATCACTTCTATGACAATATTTACCTCCCTTATGAATTCATTTTCAGTGCAGTCTTATATTGTAGTTGAATTTTAAAAATATTCTAATTTTAAATCATCAGCCTTGGAAGGAGACTATATTGGTTGAAAACAGGAAGTTTTATGCACATTAAGTTTAAAATACCTCACACATAATTAAAATCATTGCAAGTTGAAGAGATATGTAAAGTATTATACTAGTATTATACTGTACTAGCAACAGTTTACTATCTCTAGTTCACGTGCAATTATCTTGTTCTTTCTGAAAATATTATGGATGCACTCATATAAAATACATATAATATGAAAATATGGGTGAGACAGTCTATTCATATTGTCAGTTATTTAGTGACTACATAGTATATGCAAGACAGTACTGTATTTTATGGATACAAATATAAGTATGTAAACATAGGTGAAAGAATATAAAAATAGAATATAACACTAAAGTTTTTAATGTTCTATCTTGAACAGGCCTGCCTTGGAGTCAGAATAATAGAGCTTAGTTATTATCTGCCTATGTAATTGTAAGTATTATTATTTAATTAAGACTGAAAAGTTACCAAAAGCATACCTTTGATCCATAAGGATCAATATTCAAAATGAGATCCACCTGATTCCAAATTCCTTTCTGACTCAACTCCAAGACTACATGAGATAAAGTGTTAATGTAATATATTCAAAAGATATTTCACACCTTTTGTTATTTAAGTACACTACATCTTTTCTAACTGTGTAACACTGAATCAGTAACTTAATCCCTATCTGCTTTAGTTCCTTGATCTGTAAAATGAAGGCAGTACTTTATAGCTCAAATATTTGCAAGACTGACAATTATAGCAAAGAGTAATCAAATAGAATGTTGCACAAATAATATTGTTGCTATTATAGTTGTTACTTCTACAATTAGTATTTACAGATAGTCATAATTAGGGAGATAAGAAACATATATATGGACCCATACTATAAATAGACAGTGTTGAACTAAACACTTTTTTCCCCCTATCATGTAAATACTGTTGTCATCATCCTGCAGATGATGAAATGGAAGTTTCAAAACTTTCAAAAGTACTTCAGGTCTTTAACTTCAAATAAGTATTTGGTGATTCATCCCTATAGGCAAGTGAAACTAAAACAAGTTTAAATAAATAAGATAGCATCAAACTGAAAAGCTTCTACACTACATTTCACAAGTGATAACAAACATCTATAAAGCAATCATATGGCTCAACAACAGCAAAAACCCAACAGCCCAATTAAAAAGGGGAAAAACATTTGAATAGATAATTTTTATTTCTTTTATTTTATTATATTGTATTGGGGGGGGTTAATGGTTTGTAGTATTGTCTTTGCACATAAGGTACAACCTCTCATATCCCCTTGGTAGTTAGTTGTCTAGGAGCCTTACCAGGACCCCAATGTCCCTTCATCCTGGCCTTATTCCTACTTTCCCAGTCTTTCCTTTAGTGCAATATACTACTTCCAGTCCAAGTTTCACCTTATATTTTCACTTACTATCCTTTCTTCTTAAATTCAACCTAAAAGTGAGCTCATCCTTTCTTTTTGACTCATCTCAATCAACATAGCACCTTCAAGTTCTGACCAAGATATTTCCATAGACATGTCCTCATCATTTATAACAGCTGCACAGGACTCCATCTGTCATCAAGCATCCGGGTTGCTTCCAGATTTAAGCTGCTACTTACTGTCCAGCTAGGAACATAGTTGTGCATAGGTCTTGTCAATAGGTCTTTTTGTTTTCCCTGGGTAGACCCTCCAGAGAGGAATTGTAAGGTCATAGGATAAATTCTTTTCTAGTGTTTTGATGAATCTTAGGGATTAGAACAACTTGTTTTCCCATTTGTAATATAGGAGAACCCTTCACTCCAGACTTTGCAACAGTTGGTGCTTCCGTCTTTCCTAATGTATGACACTTTCACAGCTGTAAAGTGGTATCGCATTGCTATTTTTAGTTGCATTTCTCTGATCATCAGTGACTTTGAGCTTTATTTATTTTTTTCATATGTCTGTGGACCCTTTGGATCTCTCCTTTGGAGAAGATTCTGCCCATGTCTCACCCCCATTTATCAGTGGGGTTGTTGTCTTTTTATTGCTGGGATTTGGTGAGTTCTCTGTGTATTTTGATTATCGGTACTCTATCCAATGTATAACACATAAAGATTCTCCGACTCCACTCTATAGTGGGTCTATTTATTATAGTGCTGGTTCCCTATGCTTTGCAGAAGCTTTTCAGCTTGAAGTAGTCCCATGGACCTGTTCTTCCCTTTCAACTTAATTTGTAGTTTCCATGGACCTGTTTATTTTCCTTTCAACTTAATTTGAATCAGTGAAGGTGTTACAAAAACTTACATATAAGAGAGTTCTGCCTGTTTTCCTCTAAATATTTGATGGTTTCTAGTCTAAATCTTTATTTATTTATTTTGACGCCATCAGAGTTATCACCAAGAATTGAACCATTGACCTCTGGAGTATCACGCATGCAAATGGGTGATCTGACAGGCTTAACTGTCCTCTTTCCTGTCCCTTGACTGAGGACTTTCAAATTAAATTTTTCCATCTGAATTAACATGTGTTATAAGTATAAAATGCACAGGTTTGATCCCAATCCCCATTTCACTGAAGGAAGCTTTGGTGCTGCTCTGGTTTCTTTCCCTTTCTCTCTGCCTTTCTGTCTCTAGCTTAAAAAATTGTATATGGCATTCTTGAGGTAAATTTTAAGAGAATTTAAGGAAACAATATTATTAATATTTGTTAAATTTTGTTATTTATATTTTTATAGATATGAGTAGATAAAATAAGTTATTGTTGATTTGGTGAAAAAATATGATTTTATTGAGGATTAATGACTTACAGTCCAATTGTTGACTCATGGGTACAATTTCTCAAGTCCCTGTGCTAAGTGACTGCAGATCATTTCCACAACCAAGTTACTTCATCATTATTTATTTTTAAAGGGCATCAAGGTCAGAATCAATGCAGTTATTTGGATAGTCATCTGCACTAGGAATTCCTTTTTTGTAAGAATCAATAGTCAGATATAGTGTCATAACTATCGTGCAATAAACACAGGTATAGCTGCAGGTCTAAAAAAGTCTGAATATCACTTTGCCACCTGACAGTCAGTCTTTTCACTGCACATTGAAACACTTTCATGTTACACCACAGCTTAAAGGTAGAATATAATTCAATTAGTAGTATTTCCTCATATATTGTATTTAGCCGCAACTTTTTCCACTTTTGCCTAGAAATACTAATTCGATCCTGGTCTCATTAGTAATGAGAGCTATTGTTCAACCCAAACTGGTTAAGGAATTTGTTGGTTCCACAGTTGGTAAATATCACTAAGGAGATAAAAATTGAACAGATGTATACACAGCTTTCTCAGCTCTGGTGCTCCTGGTGGCTAGCCTCATTTACTCTAGCTTTAGGCAGCTATGCTCCATGTAGAAGAGTAAGTGTCTACTATTCGCTCTACTTGAATTTTTCCAACCCCCCATCTTTGACGAAAAACTCGAAAGTACCTTCTCATTCCACTTTAATGAAATAAATAAATAAATACTACTAATTAAAGTGTGTATCAAGTTCCAGACACTATTCAACATACTTTTGCATAGGAAATAATTTGATCTTCACAGAAAACCATCTCATCATCTTTTTTTTTTCTTTATTGGGGGGATTAATGGTTTACAGTCAACAGTAGAATATAATAGTTTGTACATGTATAATATTTCTCAGTTTTTCACAGAAAATTCAACCCCTTATAGATCTCTTCTGCCATCATGTTCCAGGACCTGAACCCTTTCCCCACCCCAGAGTCTTTTACTTTGGTGCAATACACTAAACCCAGTCCAAGTTCTGCTTTGGGTTTTCTTATTTTTCTGACTACCGGTACAAGGAAAAGTAGAGTGAGTGTCCCCAAATCACTGAACTAAGAAGAGGTAATACTAAAATTTCAAGCCAAATGGGAAATCAAGCAATCTCTACAAGTATCACTGGGGTCTGGGGGAAAGAAATGTTGGCTAAGGGTGCATAGATCATTTGCCTATTCCTATGGGGGTGCTGAGTACTGTGACTGATATTACTAACAGAAATACAGATGAATGGAGTAGTAGAACGAGAGAAAGTTCAGTGAAAACAGGGCCTGATACAGATTCTATTTCTAACCTCAATTGAAAAGACAGGTGAGTCTTTTTCAAATTGTGTTTTCTATTTTGTGTCTGTAATCTGCTGCTCTTTCCACTCCCACCTCCTAGCTCTCTTCCTAGAGAACTGCTATTTACCTATATGTGGGCCAAGTGTAAGGAATAAGTCATTTCTTCAGCAACATTTTCTTGGTCAACATGGGCATAATAAATCACTGTTTCCCGGGTGTCGGGAGGTAGGGCAGCGGGTTAAGCGCACGTGGTGCAAAGCACAAAGACCGAGTATGGATGCCGGTTTGAGCCCCCAGCTCCCCACCTGCAAGGGAGTCCCTTCACAGGTGTCTATCTTTCTTTCCCCCTCTCTGTCTTCCTCTCCTCTCTCCATTTCTGTCTGTCTTGTTCAACAACAAACGACATCACTAATAACTATAACAAGGCTACAACAACACGGGCAACAAAAGGAGGGGGAATGGCATCCAGGAGTGTTGTATGCTTTACATTGGGTTGTTCTAGTTCTCCCCCGCCAAGAGAATTGGATCAGTCCAGTTAGTTTCGCGGACCCGCTTGGCCCCGCCCCTAGGAACCCCGCCAGAGTTCCAGAGTTGGAGAGTTGCAGAGTAAGAGAGAGTGCTTGCGCCGCCGCAAAGAGACAGCAGAGTTCTGTTTGGTGATTAGTTTGGTTTAGTTTATGAATCGTTGTTCCTGAATAAAGAAATACAGCTTCCCTGCCCAGCCGTATGTCTCTGGTCATCTCTGTTACCCACCCGTGAAGCTAGCCCGGCCGGCTAGAGCCACCGAATTTTAACAACAAATGGCGCCCAAAAGCAGTGTGGTAGGTGTCTATTTCTCTGTTTTTATATTTCCTTATATGTCTCTGTCTTAACAAACACATAAATAAAAAAAGTAGTTCATTATACCCATATTTCAAAGAAAAATGTAATGCAATCAGTGCAAAAAGAAAACAGCTGGCAAAAGAACATCACATTTATGTATCTTAGTCTAGTATCAGTTTAGCAGCTACTTATCATACTCTTGATAAATGAAAGCTTGGAAAAGGACTCCATAGTCCGAATAGCAATCTTCTCTCTTGTATTTTTGAGACTACATTGGAAAAAAATCCAACTACTATTAAAAATTGTTGTGCTATTAGCAAGACTAAAAACACTATGTTGAAAAATGTAGAATTATGTCACATTAACTTAAAAAGTATTTCTTTCTGTGCTGTAAAAAGGAAGAGGAGAAGAAGAACAAGAACAGAAGAAAGTGTTCTGTGTGACTGTACATTGATAATATCCCAGGGAAGTCATTTTCTGGCTCTGTTCTCCCCCAGTGCTGCACTCTTCTTCCTTCCACAGGAATCAAAGACAACTTAGTGCACATTTTTGTCAAGTAAGTTGTCATTGGGCTTAGCCATTAAGAGAAGAGTTGTGCAGCCAGAAGAAAATGACACAACTTTATTAAAGAAAGGATGTTGAATGAACCCTCTAAGCATACTTAAGGCCTAAACTCACTGATTTAGTCACAAGACGGTCTTAATGAAAATTTATTGGGAGTGTACAACATTATCTCCTGAACGCCAATGTCAAAATATGCAGCTGGGTTTGTGAGAAACTAGAATTAAGAACAGGAAAATCAGCCAGAGCCAACACAGCTGCTATTTCAACATTCTTGTTTTCTCAAGGAAGCAGTATCTACTTCTTCGCTTTCTGTCTGCAGATTGATTTCTTTCTACCATTCTGACATGGACCCACGTCCTTCTTCTTCTAGCGTTCGCCCTTCTTCCGTAGCCAGTTAATGGCTTTGAAAGTGACTGGGATCCATGTGGATTCAGTCGGCTAGGAAGGATCGTCAGTTTCCCCAATGAATGGGTACTCACGGGATGCACCGCGGGAAGGTCGATCCAATGCATCCCAACCCACGTCCTAATGGCTGCTAACAAATGATCCACCTGAATACTATCTTCAGAAATGCCTGGGGGAGAGACCCTGATTAGAAGAGAGTGGACTGGGTTTGGTGTATTGCAAGTAAAGTAAAGTAAAGTAAAGTAAAGTAAAGTAAAGTAACGTAAAGTAACGGAGAAAGGGCTGAGGGGTTTTCAGATCCTAGTGCATGATGGTGAAGAAGAACCTAGACTGGGAGTGAGAGTGTTTTGTAGAAAACTGAGAATTTTTAAAAAAATATTTATTTATTTCCTTTTGTTGCCCTTGTTGTTCTATTGTTGTAGTTATTATTGTTATTGTTATTGATGTTGTTGTTGTTGGATAGGGTAGAGAGGAGGGGAAGACAGAGAGGGGGAGAGAAAGACAGACACCTGCAGACCTGCTTCACTGCCTGTGAAGCGACTTCCCTGAAGGTGGGGAGCTGGGGTTTGAACCGGGATCCTTATGCCAGTCCTTGTGCTTTGTGCCACCTGCACTTAACCCGCTGCACTACCGCCCTATTCCCAAAAACTGAGAAATTTTACACATTATCAACAACTGTATTTACTTTACACCATTAATCCCCCAATAAAAATATAAATAGAAAAGGAGAGATTAACTTGGTCCAGTGAACACTGACCATGGAGTCATAACAAATATTTACAATAAGAGTGATTGCAATAGTGCACTCCAAGAGCAGGTAACTTTTTGTTTTAAATTGCTATAGAATAAACACTTTTGGTTTGACAACCATATATCCTCGGTCAAAACTACTCACTGTTTCCATGTAGTACAAAAGCAATCAAACACAGTATGTAAATGAATGCATGTGATTGTGTCCAAGTAAAAGTGTATTTACAAAAATAGGCATTTGGGTGAGATTTCTTCCACAGGCTATAATTTTCTGATACCTAATATACTGATACACTATGGTCAGCAAAGACTTTAAAGAAAATGCTGAGTGCAGGCTCCAGTGCTAAATATGAACATACATAGGCTCTAGGTCAGATAGATGGAATAAGCAATTAATTGTATTTATATACTTTCTTCAAGTTTGGGAGCTGGTATTTGCCCTAATCCAGAGATCTCTAGCCCTGCTCTGACTATATCTTCTCAGACAAATACTTTTGCTCCACTTGAATGTTAACTATAAAGCTCAGGTAAAAATATTAAAGTGGGGCCTTGGTGGTGGGCAAATATATATAGATATAGTGGGAGTTGGGTGGTGGTACAGCAGATTAAGCTCATGTTGTGCAAAGCACAAGGACTGGTGGAAGGATCCCAGTTTGAGCCCCTGGCTCCCCACCTGCAGGGGAGTCATTTCACAAGAAATAATAGTCAACCCATATCTGTGACCTTGGGAGAATTACTGTAGTTTCTAATGGAGAGGGTGGGAACACAAAACTCTGGTGGTGGGAATAGTGTGGAATTATGCTCCTGTTCTCTCATAATTTTGATTTGAGATTCAAATCAATATTGAATCACTAATAAAAGAAAAAGGAAAATGTTGAATGGACTGGCAAAATAGCTCATCCTGATGGCTTGTCTGCTTTGCTGTGCCCACAATCCCACTTCAATGTTGACCATACCACATTGGAGGAAGCTTTGGTGCTGGGGTATCATTTCCTTTCATTCTCTATCTCACCCTCTTTTTATCTGAAAAAAAAATCATCCTGCAGCAGGGAAGACCCTGTGACAATGACAAAGAAAAAAAAGGAGGGAAGGAAAGAAGGAAGGAAGGAAGGAAGGAAAAAAGGAAGGAAGGAAGGAAGGAAAGAAGGAGGGAAGGAAGTAAAAGGGAAGAAGAAAGGAAAGGAGGGAGGAGAAGAGAGTTCTGTATAAGTTGGATAATGTCATCTCTAGTATGCACACCCAGCACTGAGCATTGAAAGAAGGACCCTACAATGTATGTATGGAGGGAGGAACTTGAAACATGGCTTCACTATTGACTACCCAGTCATGAAACATCAGCAGCATTTTCAGAGAAGGGCTTTCATTCCAGCAATAAAATTCCCACCCCAAGAGCATGCCAGTATTCCCTCAGGAGAGATAGAAAAGAAAGAAGGAAAGTGACCATTTCAGCAGACTACACTTGGAACAGAGAGAACCATGCTATTAAAGGAGGAGCAAATTTTCAGAAATAATATGCCTGACAAATTCATATCTAGCTGCGGCACTACTGGGAATTGCATGTTGTTGGGAAAGTGGTGGGTAAACTCACAAGGTAAAGTTGGAAAACAATGCAGTAGGCAATTTTAAAGCCCTATTTTAAGCTAGAATGAAAAAGAGCACATAAATATTACATGAAGTGCTTTTCTGAAATGATATCCCAGCCATTTAAGCAAACCAAATACTCATATTTGGTGTTTTGTGGTACCTGAAACCATGTGTGATGAGTGTGAAGAGGAGACAGGTGCAGCACTGGAGCACTGCTCAGCCCCCAACAAGACTGGAGGAGATAAACGCTAGAGCTAAAAGGCACGTTTGTTTGATACTTCCTTTGAGCAGATGGTCTGACTCATAGAGTTCTGTAGAAATGGATAAGCTTTCTTTAGCATGTTCTTCAGTCCAGGTATGATCAGCAAGACTCCATTCTATAATCACCAGAGAAGCACAATCAGAGGTGAGTTTCAGTGATTCACATCTCTTTTCCTCAGTGGCCTTAATAATTTTTATCAATTTCCCAGTTTGCAATGATCTCTTAGGCAGAAATGTTCTTTTCCTCACTGCTATATAGGTAGGTTGGAAAAGATGGTGTTAGGGGCCAGTCAGTGACACATCTGGCTGAGAGTACATGTTACAATGTGAAAGAATCTTGTTCAAGCCCCCAGTCCCTAACTGCAGGGAGGAAGTCTTCACAAGCTGTCAAGTAGTGTTGCTGGTGTCTGTCTCCCTCTCTGCCTCTTTCTTCTCTAGTTCTGTCTGTCTCTACCCAATAAATATATAGATAAAATGTAAATATACACAAAAATTAAAAAGGAAAATGGTTATATATCATGAGCATTATTTGAAAATTAAAAATCAAATGACTTTTAAATATAGTTTCTACAATTTGGAGACAGTATGATGGCTAAAAGAAATTTTAAAAATTTGTGTCTTACCCTTAACTATAACTTTCTGAGACACTTATCCTTTCTCAGCCTCTATTCCTTATCTGAAAATGGGAATGAAAACATTTACAGTTTCATAGAATTCCTGTACTTCTTAAATGTGATAAAGTATTAAATACCAAGTTTAACATGCTTATGCTTACCATAAATACTAGTTGTTGTTGTAGTTTTTTTAAAATTAGATAACTAGAAAAAAGTTAAGATGGGGCCGGGTGGTGGTACACCTGGTTGAGCACACATGTTACAATGCATAACAAAGAAAAAAGTTAAGACATGAGTATATGTAAAGCAATTAAGGGTGAGAAATGTTAAAGGGGATGTTATTATTTCTTGAACCAGTGTTTATTAAAAATGTACAATCTTGGCAATTTCTTGCTGAAGGAAAATGGAGAAACTTAGCTTACTACACCATTATGTTACATTTAGTTTTGTCATACTATAGGATTCTTTTGTAACTACTAAGTATTTATTAATGATTCCATTATTCTGAAATTAAGTCCTCTATGAAGACACCTTTTGTTGTGCAGTTGAATGATAATCCTGCCAGAAAGTCTGGCCTGTATTCCTAGGGAATTTCTATAAATGATAGTCTAACCATTGTGTCTTACAGCACAGTGCTTTGGGACCTGTTTATTGGGAAAACATGGTTAATTTTTCCAGAAAATCTGAATAAAATGTGCCCTTAATCATCTGTTTACTACAAAAATGTTATAGTGAATATGAAATTTAAGGTCAGGCACTTATGAATACAAAAAGCTAACTGTATTCTACCCCCTAAGATTTATTTGTATTTATTACTGGAAAGGGGTAGTTGAGAGTGGGAGGGACAGAGAAAGTGCCCAAAGTACTACGCAGTGGCATATGGTGGAACTAGGATTGAATCTGAAGCAAGAAGGGCCTTGGTTACACATTTTTTTTTATTCTAACATGATCTATCTCCCAGAGCCTCCCCCTCTGCCCACAAATGGGCATAGTGTGTGTATGTATGATACTTCATCCTGTCTAGTAGAATGAAGGAACTCTCATCTCATGATTTCCTTCTTTTCTCTTTTCATCGAGTTTTACAAGTACTTTCTAAAACTATTGTTAGCTAGACGGAACATTTGCCTGAAATGTTCAGCATTCACTGAAAGACTTTTATCATGTTTTCTCCTCCATTTTTTTCTACTACTATAATCTTTCTACAACATGATCATACAATTTCACTGAATTTGATCTACCTACATGGTTATGTACCCCTCAAAACTTCATCAAGTCTATAGGATATTTTTCCCCTATAGACTTACGCATTTTAAGGGTGTCTCAGGATCTCTGTTTACAATATCTTCTGAAATTCTCTTCCAGGGTGATTTGATTCTGTGATAATGCAGGTATATCTTTTAGGTTGTTATGTCCAGGGCTCCCAGAAAACAAGTGGGCACAAATCTTTTTTACTCCTATATCTCCAAATTGATTTAAGAATTCTCGTAAAGTCATCAAAAGAACAGAGGTATAGTATCTTTTCAGAGATTAGTCAGTGAATCCTTCCATTGTTTCTAACTACTCGTGTTCCTTTTCTTCTCAGATCATAGGATTTTAATCTCTACTGGAACATAAAAATAAATTTGTTTCAGAAAGTAACCTTATGTATCTGTTATTTTATTCAAGATCTTTAATTTTTGAAACTGAAAAAATCAATAAACAAATCTTTAAAGTGTAATCTATGATTTAAGAAATCCATGTGTTATGTCTAGGTATTCCAGTGAAATCACTAATGGAACAGAATTAATTTTCAAGTATGGGGAATAGCAACACATTACTTTCCTACCATGTTAAGAAGCAGAATTCTTAAAAAAAAAAAAAAAGAGCTATGTGAGAGAATAAATGAAGTACTGGAAGACAGGAACATATATATTCAAGACAAGATACTGATAGAATACCTTCTCAACAATTTAAGTCTTAAATCCAACTCTTATGCCATGATGGATTAAATTGTGTCTCCATCCCTCCATCCCCCAAAGACTGTTTAAATCCAGGGCTGGGGAGGTAGCATGATGGTTATGCAGAAGACGTCCATGCCTGAGACTCTGAGATCCCAGGTTCAGTCCCCCGCACCAGCATAAGCCCTAGTTAATCTGTACTCTTTTCTCTGTACTGTTCTCTGTATCACCTGCTCATTAGAAATAGATAGATAGATAGATAGATAGATAGATAGATAGATAGATAGATTTAAAAAGATTTTTGAAGTACTTGCTTTTGTAACCTGGATATTGGATAAGCCCTTACTTGGAAATAATGTTTTTGCAGATGTAATCAAGCTAAAACTGGGGCATTAGAGTGACACTAATCCTAAATGACTGTTTTCCTTGTAGGATATAGAGGGAAAATATACAGGTACAGAAGGAGAGGCTATCATATGAGAATAGAAACAGAAATGAAAGTACTGTAGCTGCAAGGCAATCAACCTCAACAAGAAATGGCAGCACCCACTGAAGTTAGAAATAAGCAAAGACACAATACTTTTAGTCCACTTGAATCTTAGCTGTCAGGCTCAGGCAAAATTACTAAAGTCATAGGCCCCTTAGAACACACCTAAAATAGATTTCCTAGCTTCTTCCCACATAAAGACCCCTAGTTTCATCTTCTTTATTCCTACCTCTAGGTTCTTGTTTATTAAACTACATATATATATAATTTAATAATATATAATATATATATATATATATATATATATATATATATATATATATTACTGCCTTTCAGCCACCAAGTTGTAGATGCTACCATAATCCCATCTTGACTTCCCTGGGCAGACAATCTCACCAATGTGCCCTGGAAGCACACCCCCACAGATCCCTATCCCATTAGGGAATGAAAGAGATAGAGTTAGAGTTGAGAATAGGACTAGAAATCCAGATTAGGGCAGAAAGTAGCTCCCAAAGTGTCTGATTTCTTATACTGGCAGCTTGTTTAGTTTTACACTCTCTTAAAAACTGCTTTCCTGGAGAAAGACATTTTGCCCTATTATCTGTCCATTGAGAGTGTCAATTCTCAGGGCCAGGTGGTGTCACATATAGTGTGCAAGGACCCAGGTTCAAGTCCCTGGTCCCCATCTGAAGGGGAAAACTTTACAAGTGGTGAAGCAGGGTTGCAGGTGTCTCTGCCTCACCCCCTCTCTAGCCTCCCCCCCACCTCTCTGTTTCTATCCAATAATAAACAAATTAAATTTTAAAAAGAGAGTGTCAACTTTCACTCTCTGTAAGTTATAGTTAAACATTTTAATGACAGTACTGTATTTTGTATTACAAAAATGTTTTACAAGGAAAAGTAAACAAGGGAATTAAACTAAATGTAGAATATATTGAATAAATATGTTAAACCCACATCATTGACATTGGGTTTTCAGATTGCATACAATTTGGTCTTCTCATAGGATCTGGGGAAATTCATAAAGCACTACTTTGGGCAACTTCACTGGAAAAATATTACTCTAAAGATACACCATGGTGTCTTTGGTGTATTCTATTTATATTTAACATTATGTACAAATAAACTCTTGCCTCTGCCTTCTTTTATCTTATTTGTTTTTCTTTAATGTATATTTCATGTTTTAAAATATTACTGAGCTCAAAGCCTTTTCTGTAAATTTTATAAATAAAATTTAAATATATATATTGAGAAAAAAATAAATAAGCAAAGGACCATTTTCCCTTAAAGTCTTAGAAAGGAGTATAGCCCTTCTAATACATTGTATTCAAACATATAGCTTCTTTTACTAAAGACAACAGTTATGTCACCTTAAGTCACTTAATTTGTGTACTTTGTTACAAAGCCTCTAGAAAACTCATCTGCCAATCAAATTCAGCAACTCAAGTATTGCTCATTGAGAGAATATAAAGTTCAGGGCCTGTAAAAGAGTTCATTGGATAGTGTTTCTACTTTGCCATTTGTGCCACCCAGATTCAAGCCCTTCTCCCAATGCACTGGAAGAAGGAAGCTATAGCAGTCTCTCTCCATCTATCTATTTATTATCTATCTATCATCTATCTATCTATCTGTCAATCAATCAATCATCTATCAATCCTCATTCTATCTAAAAAAAATTACCATAAAGGTTGAAGACCCCGTGTTGACAGGAAAATGAAAAGATATAAGGGACAAACAAATTCACTCACACTATCTAAACTTTTCTAAGGCATACTAGTATCCAGGAAACCAAAGAAAGTCATGGGCAAAAACTACAAACTGAGTGTCACTTTATCTCCTAGCAGCTACATTGCCTGGAATTCTGTGCAAGAACCTCAAGAACCTTAAGAAAGACAAAAGGTCAGACAGAACAAGCTCTAGAATGCAGCTGAAGCTGCATTTGGGTAGCCACAGTTTTGAACCCTGTACCTATCGTCTCTATTGATGTGTATTGCATTTTAGAGTTTTTGTTGTTGTTTGTTTGTTTGCTTTTGGTTTTTAGGTGCTCGGTTGGATCTACCACATTTTGGGGAGCATAGATCTCTTTTTTTCCCCTAAAGTGAATCAAAGCAACTAAAAAGAAAAAGAAAATCAATATTAGGAGAAATTTTCATCTACGTGAAAGATCTGTTCTGCTCTATAGATAGTTCTGATTTTAAAAAGGGGGAGAATTGAGGACAAAGTGGTTATAAATAAAAGGTGGTACATGGAGTAAATTCATATTTCTTGAGAAAGCTGAGAACTTTAAAAATTCACAGTGAGTAAAACATAAATATTTTAAGAGGAAAGAGAAGAAAACAATACAAGTAAATTCCTCAATAAATCAGTATTACTCGACCCATGGTGGGTGAAAATGCTGAGCCACTGAATTCATTTTAATGGTCCTTTATGATAAAAAAAAAAAAAGAGGAAATTACAAGAAAGGTACAAAATGAGATTGGTCATCATACAGATGGTCCCTTTAGGAAGAAAAAGAGAATATATTTAAAAGCAAACTGTGATGACCAGGAATGGAATTTATATGTGAGTTTAGTAAAAACTGCATCTGCTTGTTTCTCTCAAAACTCTTAAATTTGTATTGTTGAAAATGATTCCAAGTTGCCTAGTTTCCCTGCAAACTATGTAGAAAACAGGGTTTGTTGAGCACATTAGTTGTGTGAACACAATTTTAAAAAAACATTGTTTAAACAAATCTGGCAGGTAATTCACTTGGCAACCCTTGGTTAGCTATTAGTCAGTGTTATTCATTAACCTGCTCCTGCCATCTGCTCTTTTCTCTTCATGGTCTCTCCCTGAGCGAGTTTTACCATCACCTCTTTGCTAATGATCCCTAAGCTATGTATCCATCTCTCAATTCTTTCCAAGTGCTAGCCTCGGATTTTTGAAAACTAAGTCATATTCTGAGCATATAAAGCCAAATTCATTGTATTTTTCCAAAAGCTGCCACCAGCCTTAACTTCTTTATCTTATCAGTAGTACCTTCTGTTTTCCAGTCAGGCTTAAATTTTGTGGGTCAATTTAGAATTATGTTCTTCCTGAAAGCCCATAAAAATAAGTTCCCAAAGCCAAAGTCATTACACTAACTTCACTCTAGGCAATAGATACGTTGACTTACATGAAAATGCTACTCAAGATCCCTGATTCTTATCCCCTACCCTATATACATGTTTTAATGTGTAGATTTGATTGTATCAGTTCCCTGATCAAAAAGTGTCATTTTAAACCTATATCAGTTCCTTTAACAGATATGTAGCAGAGAAGATAAGTGCATTGATTCTGGAGCAAGACTGTTGGAATGGAGATCACAATCCTACAATGTCTGAATGAGCAACAAGGTCTTGGTATGATGATTCCAAACTCCTGTGTTTCAGCCTTCTCACCCATGAAACAGGAATAATGATGATAAATTCTATGCCATGGTGTTGCAACATGGATTAAAGAGGTTAAGGAAAAAATCACATAGAATGACGTCTGGTACGCAGTTCATAAACAATACATACTAGCTATTATTGTTCTGACAAAACTATTAAATTCTCAAGATACCCTAAACTGGACTTTCCCTAAGCCTAACAACCTTATTTCAGGATATTATATTCTGAAATTCCATTCACTAGACTGGACCATTTCATCTTTAGATAAAAATACATGGGGGCAGGGCCCGGGCAATAGTGTACCAGGTAAAGCACAAATAGTGCCAAGCCAAGGACCTGCACAAGGATCCAAGTCTGAGCCTCCGGCTCCTCACCTGCAGGGGGATGTGGGGGGAGAAGAGTCTGTTCACAGTTGTTAAAGCAGGTCTGTAAGTGTCTCTCTCTCTCCCCAGCTCTATCTTCCCCACCTCTCTCAGTTTCTCTCTGTCCTGTCTAATAAAAAAGAAGAAGAAAAAAAGAAGGCTGTTAGGAGCAGTGGATTCATAGTGCAGGCACCAAGCCTCAGCGATAACCCTGGAGGCAAATAAATAAATAAATAAATATACATAGGGGCAGCTGAAATAGCTTACTTGAATAATGCAGTGCTTTGTCAGATGTGTGATCCAGGTTCAAGCCCAACCTCTACCACACTGAAGGAAGCTTCTCTTTCTCCTCTTTCTCTCTCTCTCTCTTTCAGTAAAAGAAAAAAAAAATCCCTACTTCCACAACTTTCCCCAAATTTGTCTTTTGTTTTCTGTCTGCTAAAGGCCCCTAGCTCCTATTTCCCATCACAGCCCTAGCTTGACTGCAAAGATACCTGAAGCACGAATGGGAATCGTTTGAATTTTAATCACAACTATTTTACAGAGTTCATTCTTGATTCACTTGTATGACTCTTGGTTTTTTATTAATATTATTTTGTAAAACATGTATGGAAGGAGTGCAGATCTCGATCTGGACTACAGTCAGTCTAACAAACTTTATGATCTAAGTCAGTAGTTCCAGAACTATGTTCCTTATTGCCTTCATCCATCAAACAGCACCGCACTTTGTAATCGCTTAATATAGGATAGATAAGTAAATGTATGAGGGGGGAAAATGAACGAACAAAAAAGAATCAGGGGATGTATTAACCCAAAAAGTACATTTTAACTAACATTCTGCAATTTCAATCTGTAGCCTGATTTTTTTTTTCTTTTTTGCTATATCTAAGAATAGTGCCCCAAAAACAAATGAGGAGCAACAGAAAAGGGGTTGATCAATGATTTTGCAGTAGGCAGTTTATTTACATGATATGACATAATTCATTGTACAGTGGGGATAGTAGAATAATTTTAAAGAGAGAGGTTTTAGTAAGCTTGAAAAAAAGTGCCTCCTGGTGTAAATTTCTAGAGCCCTCCCAGATTTAAACCAGAACAATTTAGGTGTAATACTTATTTCTTTCCATAACTCTAGAATAGTTTCACATAATACTCATCCAGTACAAACTTCTGATAGTTCAGATTATGATATATATTTAAAAATAAGAGTCACATTATTTTTTTAATTTGCATATGTATGTTAGAGCGTGTTCTCCAATGCATAGGAAACCAACCTGCTGTATTTCAAAACTTTTAACATTTTATCCATAAGTTTCCTAAATATTATCCAAATTGATAAATGTCCCCTGAGCTTAATAAATTGAAAATATGTGTTGGTTTTTATGCTTCTTTGTGTCCCAGGCTAATTTACTTACACATCTGCATCTAATTTCCTAGGCCTCACTAATTAGAACCTCAGCTGTCAGTTAAACAAACTGATCTACAAGTCGTACACCTGGAATAACTCATGGACAAGTCACTATTTACTGATTGTTGACTAAATACAGGTTTTCAAGAAATGACCTAACTTATACAAGCCAAAGTAGTTTAAGATTAGATAAGAGGGAGAGATATAGCCCCCCAAACTACAAAGAGAAGTGCACAGAAGTTACATGAATGTTAAGAAGAAAAGCAATAGTGGCAATTAATTACTGTTAGACAGAATGAATGTATTTCAACTACCTTTGCAGCCCTGAAGTAAATCCCACTCAATTATGGTATATAAAAACTAAATGAATGATGGTATATGAAAACTTTTAATGAATTACTGAATTCACTTCACTGGGAATTTGTTTGTGATTTTTGCATGTATGTTCATCAGAAATATTAATCTACAGCTTTTTTTGGTGATGTCTTTGCTTGGATTTGTTATCTGGAGAATGATGACCTTATAAAATAACTTAAGATACGTTTCTTTATTTTAATGTTTTAGAAGGGTTTGTGAAGGATGGTGATTAGATCTCCCTTGAAAGATTGGTAGAATTCACAGTGATATCATCTGGTCCTGAATTTGGGGGGAAAGCTTTTTATTGTCACTTCAATGTATTAACTTAGTGCTTCATCTGTTTAGATTTGTGATTTTTCCCGATTCAGCCTTGGAGGTCAAAAGGATGGCTCTTCGTATGCATATTAATCAACAGGATGTATACTGCATCAACAAAATGAAGCAGAAAACACATGATCATCTCCACAGATACAGAAAAAAAGACTTTTGGCAAAGTGTTCTTGTGATTAATGTATGGCAAAAATAAAGTCACTCAATAAAATGGCAATATAAAGTACTTCAACATAACAGTGGCCATATTTATGGCTAACATTATGCTCAAAGATGAAAAACTGAAAGCCATTCTTCTAAAAACAGAAGCAAGGCAAGAATTACAACTATTACCATTACTATTAAATATAGTATTAGAAATCATAGCCAGAATAACTAGATAAGAAAAGAAAGGGCATCATAAGAAGGGGAGAAGTAAAATGAACACTATTTGTATTTAGTATGACGTTATACATAGAAAACCCTAAGGACCCTCTAAGTAAAACTGTTAGAAGTAATAAACACTTATTGTGCAGTTGCAGGTCACAAAATCAATACACAAAAAATTGTGTTTTATAATCAAAAGCAAGAATAAAAATAAAGAGAAATTAAGAAAATAACCTCATTTCCAATTGCATCAAAATGCAATTTATTATTTTTAATGTTTAATTTATAAAAAGGAAACATTGACTAGACCATAGGATAAGAGGGGTACAACTCCACACAATTATAACAAAGTATACAAGGACAAAAAAAGGAGAATGAAAAAAAAAATCTCTTCAATATAGTGCATGCAAATTAATTAAACTAGAACTCTATCTTACACAGTACATAAAAATGAACTCAAATTTGGTTAATGCCTGGAACATGAGAATATAAAACCAACCAATAAACATTTAGATAAAACTTAGGAACCAGCACAATAGCTCACTTGGATAGTAAACTAGTTTGCCATGTATACAACACAGTCCTAAGCCTGGCGTTGAAGGAAGCTTTGGTGCCATACTTTTTTTTTTATTTTGCTGCCTCTATGTCTCTACCTAAGAGAGAGAGAGAGAGACAGAGACAGAGAGAGAGAGAGATGAGAGAAACAGAAAGAAGAAAAAAGAAGGAAGAAGGAAGGAGGAAGGAAGAAAGGAAGGAATGAAAGAAAAGAAGGAAAGAAGGAGCTTCAACACTTTAAAACATTCTTTAGATGCCAGTTGTAAACAATACTCTGGTCTCTCCCTCTCTGTCTCTTTCTCTTCTCTAACATTCTATCCTTTTCTTGTAACAAATAAGTAAAAGAAAAAAATATTTTTAAAAGAAACCTTTAAAGAGAAGCTTTTCTACAACATTAATAAAAATTGTTGGGATTCATGCTATGTGAAACAAGCCAGAAAGAGAAAGAAGACAAATACCAGATAATCCCATTAATAGGTTAGAATTAAGAAATAAAGCATGGAAACATACAGGTCAGAACATTTATAAGCCATGACCTATTTCCTGGCTGCTTTTTCTAAAGACTTATTTTTATTTATTTTGCAAAGCTAGAACACTTCATATGAAAGAGTGGAAGAGAAGGCCTACTGAGACAGATCACTACTGCAAGGATGTCTGCTTTGTTATGCACATGACTGAGGTTTGGCCATGACTTCCATGCTCTGGAAACTTCCCCTACTTTCCTCTCTCTGTCTCTGCCTTTCTCTTCTCTGAGAAAGTTAGTTCTACATTGTAAAGCCCCAGTGATGACAAAAGAAAAAAGAGAAACTATGGGGAGCCGGGACACAGCACAGTGGGTTAAGCACGTGGTGCAAAGCGCAAGGACCAGCTTAAGGAACCCGGTTCAAGTCCCCGGCTCCCCACTTGCAGGCAGGTGAGTCCCTTCACAGGTGGTGAAGCAGGTCTGCAGGTGTCTATCTGTCTTCCCCTCCTCTCTCTCTGTTTCTCTCTGTCCTACCCAACAACGACGACATCAATAATAACTACGACAATAAAACAAGGGCAACAAAAGGGAAAATAAATAATAAAGAGAAACTATGGAAAAGCTTCCTTTTAACATTTTTTTTAATTTTCTTTTATTTATTTTCCTTTTTGTTGCCCTTGTTTTTATGGTTGTTGTAGTTATTATTGTTGTCGTCGTTGTTAGATAGGACAGAGAGAAATGGAGAGAGGAGAGGAAGACAGAAAGGGGGAGAGAAAGACACCTGCAGACCTGCTTCACCGCCTGTAAAGCGACTCCTCCCCTGCAGGTGGGGAGCCGGGGCTCCAACCAGGATCCTTATGACGGTCCCCGTACTTTGTGCCACCTGTGCTTAACCTGCTGCGAAACTTCCCCACTCATTTTTTTTCTTTTCCAAATAATTTTGTTGGTGGGATTATGGCTTACAGTACAGCTGTTGAAACATGGGTATAATTTCTCATCTCCCCATGTTTGGTGTCTACAAAATAGTCTCACCCCTAACTTAGGTCCTTTTCCACAATCATGCACCAGAACCCCAGTGCTTTCTCCATCCTTTCCCATCCACTCCTTCCCCTGAGGTCTTTGCTTTGGTGAAATGTACCAACACCACCGCCACCACCACCACCCCAAAGTCCACATTTCACCTTGTGTTGTAGGGAAAATTTTATTATTACTTTCTTTTTATTATGTAATGTCAAAGAATCTTTCTTTTTTTAAGGGAGAAGGGGCTCTTAATTGTTTTATTGGCATGCACCATTATAAACAGGTGCCCATAGCAGCATGGGAGCTGGGTGAGGGTGAAGGGGGTCATTAAGCAAGGGCAGGTAGGGATCTCTACTGATAGTACAATTTCAGGTTCATGCAGCCGTGGATCTCATAGTCACCCAGAGACACGTGGTCCTTGAAGATGGGGTACTACTTCTTAAGGATGATCTTATTCCAGCAGGTGCCCATTGGGGCCACGATCAGTTTCCTCAAGTCCCTGATGGTGTCATCTGTGTTGTACTTCAAAGCGGACCTCCTTCCCCACTTTGTTCATCCTGTCAGTTGCTTGAAGCCTGAGCTGGGGATGGCCACCGCTGGGACCAGGAGCCCAAAGAATCATAATATTAGTGTCATGGAGGTATTTTTCCAATAAATAAAATTCACAATAATGTTGAATATCAATGTGTATATAGAACTCAGATTCTTTTTATATTTTTAAATTTTTTATTTATAAAAAGGAAACATTGACAAAACCATAGAATAAGAGGGGTACAACTTTGCACAATTCCCACCACCAGACCTCCGTATCCCATCTCTCCCCTGATAGCTTTCCTATTCTTTAACTCTCTGGGAGTAAGGACCCAAGATCCTTGTGGGATGCAGAAGGTTGAAGGTCTGGCTTCTGTAATTGCTTCTCCGCTGAACATGGGTGTTGACAGGTCGATCCATACTCACAACCTGTCTCTCTTTTTCCCTAGTGGGGAGGGTTCTGGGGAAGCAGAGCTCTAAGGCACATTGGTGGGGTTGTATGCCCAGGGAAGTTTGGTCGCACCCTGCTAGCATCTGGAACCTGGTGGCTGAAAAGAGAGTTAACATTCAAAGCCAAACAAATTGTTGAACAATCATGGACCTAAAGTCTGGAATAGTGCAGATGAAGTGTTGGGGGGGTCCTCCATTTTTTAGATAGCTAGTGTCATATTTTAGTTATATTTCAAAGAGCCTGTAGCTATCCTAGTGTTTTTTGTTTTGTTTTGTTTTGTTTTGTTTTGTTTTGTTTTTCTTTGTCAGAGTCTGTAAACTGATATGCAGGTAGATCCTAGTTATTGTCTGGGGAGATGATGTCATGGCTGGGAAAAGGACCAGAAAGCTGGATCAGGGAAGAGAGTAGCTCCCTAATATGGGAAAGGGGTATAAATATTGTTGACTGTAAACCCTGTCGCTTTGATGTGATCTGGGACCCATAATTAGATAGGAGCCTGTGTGACCTCTGTATCCCTGTAGACCTGAGCTCACATTCTGTGGTTATGAGTAGGAACTTCCATGCTGCCTCAGTATTGACTCATTGGATAAAGACAGTCAGAAATTGAGAGGGAAGGGGGGGTGATAGGGAGGGAGAGAGACAGACACCTACAGCACTGCTTCACCACTCGTGAGCTTCCCCCCTGAAGGTGGGAGTCAGGGGCTCAAACCTGGGTCCTTGTGCACTGTAACATGTGCGCTCAAGCAGGTACTCCACTGCCTGGCACTGTTCTTGATTTTTTTTAATTATATATTTATTTATTAGTTGTCATCAAAGCCTTGCCACCTCTCCAGATTCAAAGGAGGTCTCGAAACTTTACATCAGGCTCAACCTGACGCTGTTGTCTGGCTACGGAAGAAGGGCAAATGCTAGAAGAAGAAGAAAGCCTTGCCACTCTAGGGTGACATTCTCAGATACACAAAGAAGCAGAGAGACAGTGAAAGAGACCATAACACTGTGAAGCTTCCTCCCATATGTGGGGACTATACTTGAACCTGGGTGGCACACATGGCAAAGCAGCACACTACCCAAGTGAACTCTTTTGCCAGCCCAAGTTCTTGAAGTTTTTTTTTTCTTTAATCATTTTTCACTGTGTGTGGAGGGAGGGGTTAATTGTTAACAGTGTAAACATTGACACATGGGTACAATTTCGTTCTGCACCAGGACTCCAGGGAACTCAGATTCTTTTAAGATGAGAAGGATGAGAAACAACCCATAGGAAAGAGACAAGAGATCATATGCTTTATTTTTCTTCCTGCTGACATGAACCAGATTATCGGGTCTATTCTATTTTATAAAATGAAATTATTGATGAATGACAATTAGAAAAGCCAACAGCAAGTTTAAAGAGAGACTACAAATTCCTGCTACACTCAAGAAACAACCAATGTTTCAGATAGGAATGGTTTCTTCTCCTTGTAAAGATTTCCAAATTACTGGCATTACTGTTTTGTCACCATGAGATCATAGTTTTTTTTCTTACACATAATGGGTATGTGATTTTTTTTTTTTTTACCTAGAATCAAATTCAACTGAGCACATTATCATTAAGCCACAACCTGCTCAGATTCATTGCCCATCTGAATTTTCCTTGCAAAATTTCTTTAAGGAAATGAAGTAGCTTTCCAGCAAGATAGCCTGTGCATCTTTTGTCAGCTATACTAGGATTCCCTTTTAAGTTGAACAGGTTTTTCTGTCCACTGCTCATAGTTCTATCACTGTGAATTTCTAGACAATGTTTTTCCATTTGATATTACCTACAAACACTGTCATTAAGTTAATTTTCTCTAGATGCTTTGACTTCCATATACAATACTTTGCAGCTTGCTGCTTGTCACAATTCATTTTTTAAATTTTATTTTTTCATTTATTCCTTTTGGATACAGACAAAGAGAAATTGAGAGGAAAAGGGAAGAGAGAGAAAGAGACTCAGCACTGCTTCACTACTTGTGAACTTCCCCCTGCAGTTGTGGACCTAGGACTTGAATCTCACTAATCTTCCTGTCTCACAAATTGTGAAGACAAAATAATACCACTAGTGAACACCATCATTTTTTTTAATATTTATTTTATTTATTTATTCCCTTTTTGTTGCCCCTGTTGTTTTATTGTTGTAGTTATTATTGTTGTTGTCGTTGTTGGATAGGACAGAGAGAAATGGAGAGAGGAGGGGAAGACAGAGAGGAGGAGAGAAAGATAGACACCTGCAGACCTGCTTCACCGCCTGTGAAGCGACTCCCCTGCAGGTGGGGAGCTGGGGTTCGAACCGGGATCCTTATGCCGGTCCTTGTGCTTTGCGCCACCTGCGCTTAACCCGCTGCGCTACAGCCCGACTCCCAACACCATCATTTTCTTAACTCTTTGTATTGCCCATGTGCATATTTGAACCTAAGGGGGGAAAATCAACTAATTATAACTAAGAGTGCAAGTTTATTGTGATAACCTCACCACCTTGTTGCCTCATATTATATTTGCTTTGAATCAAGATCCCTTCTTTTCACATCTATTAACTCAGGAAATATTTTTAATCCTGCTTTTTTGGATCAAAGATATTTATTCATTTTGATAGACTTGACCCTCTATTTCTGCTTATGATGATACTTTTAATCCTGATTTTAACACTTGGTATAATCATTATTATTCTTTCAGTCATTTACAAATCCAATAAAATATTCACTATTTTCATAGATGATAAATTAGTAACCCAGGCTCAATTATGTTACTGAGAATCTCACAGATGGATAAGGAACATGTAGACAGATCCTTACACTTTTTAGGGAATGCAACTAGTTAAGGATCTTCTAGTTAATGTTGTCAATAATTTCTATTTCTACTTCATGTTCAGAAAACTAACCTAAAAAATTTTAGGAGGAAAATTTAGATAACCATAAAATATTTTGGGTGGAAATTTCTAAATCATCTAGTGTCCTTTCAAGCAATATTTTAAAAACTCAAATGTCAATAACACTATACTCTAGATGAATATTTAGTGTTTTTCAACTCCCTTGCAGAATTGCAAGTCTCCTAAAGAAAAACAAAAATCAATTCAGTGTGATTATTTTCATTAGAGAAGCAAATAACTTTCTCTGAAAACAATGTGAAGTCTATATAAGCATCAATAGAAAGCAAATGTGAATTATGGTTGAGATTGTTGGCAAGTAAAAGACTTACTAAAAAAAAAATGTGGTCCACATTCCAAAGCCGTGCCAGGTCTATGAATTAGCAGATGATGAATGAGGATTTGTAGATGAAAATAGAACTTAGAACCAAATAGAGCCAGGCAGTGGTGCACCTGGTTAAGTGCGCACATTACAGTACACAAGGATCCAGGTTCAAACCACTGGTCCCCACTTGCAGAGGGATAAAGTGGCATGAGTGGTGAAGTACGACTGCAGGTGTCTCTTTCCTTCTTTATCTTCCCCTCCTATCTTCAGTTTTCTCTGTCTCTATCCAGTAATAAATAAATCAAAAATATTTTAAAAAACATTTCTAAAAACAAGCAAAAATATTTTACCATATTCACATGTGACAAGTTGATTTGTTCTCAAAACCCAGGGGAACAAATTCCAAATGGCAGTGAGTAGAGACCCCAGCAGGTGGAAAAACTAGTGCTTCTCCAGGTGAGTCCTTCTCTGGCATTCAGGTTCACACATTCCAGCTTGCTTTGAGATTTTTCCAAGTTCCACAGAATCTGGGGCTCCAATTCAGAAAGCCAGTTCATCCATTATTCATCATTACTTCACACCAAATTTCTAATTTAGCATCTGACCTGGAAAAAGAAAAGGCTGTTCCTTTAAATTGGAGGAGTTATACAATAATGTGATGGCAGGTAACACAAAGTGACAGATTAAAGGAAGGGCACCAGTTGAGATTTTAAAATTTTAATTTTAGACATATTTTAACATACACACAAAAATTTACTTGCCAACCATTCCTAAATACTCAAATCTCCATCTGTCAAAATAATAATTGTCAAGGGAAAAGGCATTAGAAACTGGTGTAAATTACTATCATGCTTTCTAATACAAAGTCTGACTTCCCACTAACTTCTTACTAAAGGCAAGCTGAGGTTTTTTTTTTTTTCTTGTTTGTTTGTTTTGTTTTTACTAACTGAAGTTTAAGGAAAAAAAACAGTTTTGCTAAGAGAAATGAGACTGAACCAAGTTAATCCCATGGTGCAAATATACTTCTTTTTTTTTTTATCTTTTTTAATTAATTTATTTATTAGAGACAGCCAGAAATTGAAAGGGAAGGGGGTGATAGAGAGGGAGACAGATACAGAGACACCTGCAACACTGCTTCACCACTCTGAAGCTTCTCCCCTGCAGGGGGGGGGGGGAAGTGCACTTAACACGTGTGCCACCACCCGGCCCCCGCTTTTTAATTTTTAAAGATTTATTTTACATTATTTTTTCACAGTTTTTTATTAGTATTATTGATTTAATAACTATGGCAAATACACTATTCTTTCTTTTGGTCCTAGGATGTCTAATAGTTCTATAAGCAATACTATTAGGTGGTTTTCAGCTGAGTGTGTTTTTATGACAGGGTCATGCTCAGCCTGTGGCAGCACATATAATGAGTGAAATGCAAATGCTGGAAGTGTTTGCTGTTGCAAGTTAAAGAGGATCTATTTACAGACCAGAGAGTAGGGCTACAACTTTCTGAGAAGAGAAGGCTCCTTGAGCCTATGGAACTTACTGTTGCTATTGTCATTTTAAATAATAGGACCACACACAGCTGTGTTAATTGCCAGGAGGCAGGTCTGA
This sequence comes from Erinaceus europaeus, assembly GCF_950295315.1. Lineage (NCBI taxonomy): Eukaryota > Metazoa > Chordata > Mammalia > Eulipotyphla > Erinaceidae > Erinaceus > Erinaceus europaeus. The sequence goes on along the minus strand of NC_080170.1, from coordinate 92,127,628 downwards.
GAAATTCTTTTAATTGGGATAAATGGATTTGTCCCCTCAGTTTTTAGCTTACTGTCAGAGTTTCCATTGTCTTCTCTGAAGCTGGCTCATTTAAGAACCAGGTTGAAAGCTGTGTGCAGTGAATATAAATGATCCCAAGCTGAGGGACCCTCTGCAGATAGACACAGGTAGTCTTATTACCAATGCTAATAACACTCTGCTTGTCAAGTGTTGGGGCTGCATGTGTCCTGGGTTTTGACATCTCTGCACTTCTGCAAGTTGTATACAGATGTGCAAAGGGTCTTGACTCACAGAGAAAATATCCACACTGATTCTTAACAGCAAGACAGAAAGTTATGCCACTGGATGATAAACATAGAAGTGTATGATCTGTGGACTGGTGGAAATGTCCATTGCACCATTTCTGCTACACAAGAGTCCCTGTGGCTGATTAAATCCCAGGCAGTCAGATGAAAAACTGAATAAGTAATCTAAATTATAAATCTAGTCAGCAATGAAAAATAAAGCAAAACCAGTGAAGTCTCTTTAATAGAAGTTGGTTATTTTTTAAAATATATAGAGTAAATGAGCTACTGTGCTTTTTTCAGTAGCTAAAATTAAACTAAGGACCACTGAAAGGTTTCCACTTGCATGTATTAGTAAAATAAATTCAACCAAATTATCTATATAACTTTCTACTAATTCAAATATATACTATATTATATATTGCTATATATTATAAAAGTGTTTATTACATGAACTTTGTTTTTGAAGGTCATATATATATATAGTGGTTATATATGGAGGTAGGAATGGGGACACAGATCTTTGGTGATAAGAGTGGTGAAAAATTAATTAAATAAATAAGTAAAGCTACTCAAAGTTTATGAAATCAGTACTATAAATCTTTGATCTAACACACACACACACACACACACACACACACGCACACGCACACACACACACACACACACACACGACTAAATACTTATGAACCAAGCAATGCCCTGCCCTGGGTTCTGGAGATAAATGAAAATTATATTAGAAAGTTAGAGATTTTGCATATCACCCTCCATAGTAGAGAGATACATGACTGCAAATCAGTGTGAAAATTGGGACCTGAGGTCAGGAAAGGAATGTGTCAGTTAAGATGAGAGCTTGAGCTTTATCTTTAAATAAACCAGATTTCAAATTACAACTCTGCTGTTTACTATTCAAGTCCTTTGAACAACTTGGGGATTGTTCAAGACATGACAGAATTCAAATTTTAAAATTGTATGGATGAGGTGAAACAATGTGTATAGACGCAGGAAAGAGAGTTTGCTCTTATGACAGTAAAGAAAGTCTACATCAACTCAAAAGCAAGTTCACTCTACTCAGTATTTCCCTGTCTCTAAGAAAAGAAAGCCGTGTATCACAGGTATTGATTAGGAAACACGATAATGTGGAAATTATCAAGAAAGTTTAAAAAGGTACTTGAGGCAACCCACACACAAATGATTCCCAACAAGGTTACCTGAATTCCTAGAAAACACAAGGAACTCCTATGCGCCTGTCACCTATAAAACTCACCAATAAATTTTATGTTGCCATATTTATTCTATTATTCTAAATCAGTCAAGAGTAATTTGGAGAGTATACATAATGTCCCACTTGCCTATAAATGCTTAGGTATATATTTCCTAAGAGCTAGTACATTCTCTTACATAATCACAGGTCACACAATATGATAATCAAAACCAAGAAATTCAGTATCATACACACTATCATCTGGGGCCAGGTGGTGGCATACCTATTATCATGTGTAAGGACCCTGTCCCCATCTAGAAAAACTTCGTAAGTGATGAAGCAGTGTTGCAGCTATCTCTTTTTTCCTCTCCCCCCTCTCTCTTTCTTCTCTGTCAAAAAAAAAACACTGCTGGATTGGTTGTGCAGGCACTGAGCTCCAGTGATTACTCAGCGGCAAAAAACCAAAAAAAAAAAACTATAATCTAATCACACAGTTCATATTGAATTTTCAGCAATTGTTTAAATAATATTCTTTACATCTTACAACTCTTTTTTGACTGATTCAGAATTCTCTTCAGTATCACATACTGCATTTGGTGTCATTTTTGTTTCCTTTAATCTGGGAAGCCACATCAACTTTTCATTCTGAAAACCAAAAGCTATTTTTATTTAACGTCAATGTTCAATATGATTTGTTTGATGTTTCCTCATGATTAAGTTCAGGTCAGGTATCTTGGACAAGAAGAAAAGAGAAATGTTGATGTCTTTTTCATGGTATCACGTTAGAAGGCACATGAAATAAATTTGCTCCAATACTGGACATGCTGTTTTGATCATCTAGTCTGATAAATAACCTATCTTACATTCTAACTTATCTTATCCTGCCTTATATTTTATCAAAAACCTTTTTGTAATTGAAAGCAATTTATTAGGATATGGTTATCCTAATTTTCATACAACTTTCATATGTCTTTAGCATTCTTTGACTTTATTTATTTCTACATTTATTAACTACCAATCTATGGTTAATAAATTTTATATTCTTCCCCGTTTATTAATTCAATTACTTATCTGTGCTAATATGAACCCATACAACCTTGTTTCATTTAATGGATTTTCTAGTACATTACCATTATCATTGATCCTAATGTTCAAAATATTCCAGGTTTGATTAGAGAGTCTTCCTTCCAAATAGGTCATGTGTTCTTTACTATAACTCCATAACTCTTTTAATGGTTCCACACAAATTTCCAGGCTCTTCTAATATTTGTGTCTCAATATTCTAGTTTCTCTTCAGATCATATGTCTTTTGTCTTTAATATTTGTGTTCCATAATGAAATCATTCATATCTCTAAAAGGTCCTACTTCCTGCTAGTGGAGAATTGTGTGAAGTAAACACTATGTGGGCACAGTTTTGTGTGCTGTTCTAGGGCCTCTCAGCCATTTAACAGATACATATATATAGAGAGAGAGGGAGTCCATGCTTTACGTTGAAGTCATTGATAGAGGCACACGACTTAATTATTCACGAGGCCCCTACTCTTCCACCTTCTTCTCCCACTTCTTCCCCAGAGTCCTTTGCTTTCATGCAAAATACCATGCCTAGTGCACATTTCACTTTGTGTTTTTCATCCCTGACCCTATTTATTATGTCCCACATATAAGTGATATCATTTGGTATTTATTCTTCTCTTTTTGGCTTATCTTACCTAACATGATGTTTTCTAGTTTGATTTAAGATGTTGCAAAGGAAACAGTTCATTTTTAACATCTGAGTAGTATTCTGGTTTTATTTTATTTTATTTATTTACTCCCTCGAGTTGCCCTTGTTGTTCCATTGTTTTAGTTATACTTGTATTCATCGTTGTTGGATAGGATAGAGAGAAATGGAGAGAGGAAGGAAAGACAGAGAGGGGTAGATAAAGACATCTGCAGTCCTGCTTCACCACCTGTGAAGCAAATCGCCTGCAGATGGGGATCCAGGGGCTGGAACCGGGATCCTTCTGCCGGTCCTTGCATTTTGTGCCACGTGTGCTTAACCCACTGCGCTACCGGACTCCCCAGCTGAGTATTATTCTATCATGTATGTATATTCCACAATTTTTTAGCCATTCATCTGTCTTTTGACATCTGGTTTGCTTAAGTATGCATTATGTGTATTATTATTATGAATTCAGTCAAAACCACAATATACATTTAATTGTTATCCTCAACTTTTATATATATTTTAATTTACAGACTCATCTGCCATTATCGTTTTCAAATCTATTCATTTGATTAATCCTAGAATTTGTAGATAGTAGTTCTAGAAATATTAAACTACCTTACCACACAAAAGAAATCTCCTAGGAGTAGAGCAGTAGCGCAGCAGGTTAAGTGCAGGAGGCACAAAGCGCAAGGACCAGCGTAAAGATCCCAGTTCTAGACTGTTGTTTTTGATGGGCTGGCTTCATGGGCGGGTAACAGATGACCCGGGACTCATGGCTGGGTTGTACGCAGTATCTCTTTATTCATGCAGGACGCAGCGCAATCTATACCAAGCTAAGCTAAACTAAAAACTACAAACAATCTTGTCCTTATAAATATACTAGCCCAGTAGGGTGGGAACAGGATGCTACGCAGAGAGGGTGGAGAGAAAAGTGACTGGTGAAAATCAGGGTATGACAAGGAGAGGGGGCGGAGCAGGCAAGAATTCTACCACTGAACCACCAATGCCCTGGAGGGAGGGTGGTGCTTGTTAACGGAGGTTATGTTAAACAGAATACAGTGTTATGTAAATAGAATGCAGGGGGGATTAAACCAAATGAAACAGAAGGGGTTTTTAAAAGCAGAATTAGAAGCATACCAATACTAGACCCGGGCTCCCCACTTGCAGGGGAGTCACTTCACAGCGGGTGAAGCAGGTCTGCAGGTGTCTATCTTTCTCTCCCCTTCTTTGTCTTCCCCTCCTCTGTCTATTTCTCTCTGTCCTGTCCAACAAGGACAACAACAATAACACCTACAACAATAAAGCAACAAGGGCAACGAAAGTGAATAAATAAATAAATAAATAAATTTCCTAATCGGGTTTCAACATTTGTTTTTCTTTTCTTTTTTTAAAGATTTTATTTATTTATTAATGTGAAATGTAAGAGAGAGAAAGAACCAGACATCACTCTGGTACATGGCTGCTGGGGATTGAACTCAGGACCTCATGCTTGAGAATCCAGTGCTTTATCCACTACACCAGCTCCCAGACCTTTGGTTTCAACATTTGTATATAGGTTTTTTAAATTAAATTTTATATACTGTGAAATACATGCAATTATCATATAATTTGATGAGTTTTGACATCTGCATATTTTCATTTACAGTTTTATAAATATAGAGAATGTTTATCACATTTCTTAAGACCCTTTATGCTCTAGCCAAGTAAATTCCTCTTTATGTTTTTATATATCAATTCTCTGTTTTGTCTGTGTGTGTATGTGTGTGAGTGTGTATTTTAACCATAAATTATCTCTTCTTTTATTAATTTTACCTGTGTGAAATCATGGAACTTACATCCTTTTGTCCCCAGCTTCTTTTGCTCAGAATGTATGTGAAATTCATACATGTAAAAGTTGCATGACTTTATTCTAACTTGTTTTATAAATTGTTCTATTAATGAGTATTTGGAATATCTCTAGTAGGAGCTATCATGAATTGAGTTGGTATGGACATTCATATATAAATACTCTTTAAGGATACATCTTGATTTGTCTTTCAAAAGTAGCTGGAATATAATTGCTAAGTTATAAAATAGTTATAAATTTAATTTCATAAAAACCACCTAACATTTTTATTAGAGTGATTATAGATAGCACATTCCCAAAGTATAACATCAGTCATTTCCATTTAAGCATATTTCTATTTGAGAAATTTAAAAGGAAGAGCATAAGGAGAGTTGGAGGAGAAAAACAAGAACTATCTATATCTGATATTTCTTCATCTGAAAATAATCTCAAATTTCACTTCTAGAAAATAAAATTTTAGTTTGTTCCTCTTGGTTTCATGTTGATTGCAGTCCTCAAGGTTAAGATTCTTTGTTTTAAAAAAGAAATTACATTTTTGGAAAAATAAAAGAGACTATTCTTAGGCCTGTTTTTTATCATTTCATACTTTCACCCTGTTCAAGCTCAGGCAGTAGAGACATCAATGCTCCTTCTCATATGTTAAATGTAAATAATTTGTTTTAGAATGCTGCAATGCTATTATATTATAGCTATCTTATGAATGTGTTCCAGCACGTATGGTAACAGGATTCCAAATTCCTTTATCTTATGTAGCAAGGATGACAAAAGTTCTTCCATGTCTCAACGGAATTAAGATGTCAGTTGGTATCAGTGCTATTTTAAATTTCTAGTATCATCTTCTACTTTGAAATCCCTTAGTGCTCTCTATTTATGTTACCTGAAAACACTCTAATCTTACAAACTATGAAAGATTGGAAAGAAATACTAAACACATAGTTACTGTTCATCATAATAATGAATAATCAAAATACAAAGCAAAAAGATTTGTAATTTGGTGAATTCACATACTTTGAACATTACAGATACTTAAACTCGTCTAAATGAATAGATGAATGAAGTGTTGGAGTTCCAGGAGACTGGGGGAAGAATCTAGTTAAACCTTCATTTTTTTAAAGGAAAAACTCATATTTGGTCATTTGGGATGAATTGTCCCAAAGTTTTAATAATAAACACATCAGATAATCCTCTTTTTATCTGTATCACTTATTTTATTGTAGTGCTTTCTTTTTAAGTCAAATTCACATGCATACATGACTTCACTGCTCCCAGCAGCTTTTTCATTAAGTATATATATATATATATATATATATATATATATAGAGAGAGAGAGAGAGAGAGAGAGAGAGAGAGACTGGAAAAGGGGAGAGGCACCACAGCATCAGAGCTGTCTCCAGTGCTGCAGCACATCTCATGTGGGGCCAGAGTTGAACCAGAGCTGTGCATGTGGCAAAACATAGACCCTACCTAGGGAGCTATTGCTTCAGTCCTATTTTATGTAGTTTTGTCTAAATATCCACTTATATGCAGTCATAAATTAATATATTTTTCTATTCACAGGAACAAATTAATGCACATCTCTAAGTTTGCTAGGCATGATGTGTAAGTAGCATGGATACAGAATGGAACAAAACTTACTATTTATGCTTTAAGAATTTAGAATCTGCCAAAAATGATATATGTAAAAATAATTAAATACTTGCTAAAACAAACAGTTATAAAGACAAATTAGTTCTATCTGCAAAATATTAGGAACTGTTCCTCGGGAATAAGAGTATGATAGACTTAAAACATGGGAGGATTCCAATCAGAGAACACAGACAAGCCCTGAGGTACAACATCTCAGATAATACTTGGGGAGCATGGACTATTTATAAGAGGAATAGCAGAGTTGAGATAAGAAATGTGCTGCAGACCTGGACTGTTGAAACCCTGGTGAGGATTCAGACTCAAGGAAAAATGGAAACTTCAAAGGCTATTTCAGCAGCATAACCCAGATTAAAGTTTTTGAAAGATAACAGTTGACTGTGAGAAAGATAAAGTTAAGAGTAGAGACAGAAGCAGAGAATGGAGTTAAGAGATTAATGCAGGACTCCAGATGACAGAGGATAAGGACTAAGACTCAGACAGTGTCAAAGGAGAAAAAAAAAAAAGGAAATTCAGTCCTTGGTAGCTGGTTGGATGGGGCTAAACGTCAAGGTTTGGGGAGCATGGATATAAAGATATATGAAGTATGGGGGGGTCTTCTGGGATGACTTGTTAGATTACACTTTATGCTGCTAGTCTTAAAAGATAGGATACATTAATGTTATACATTAGTAAAGGTCAAAATTCCTGCAATGCCTTCAAAGATTGCATGACATCATTCAAATTATCTCTGACCCCTTTCCCTATGACTACAGACACCCTCATTACCAGCTCAGCTCAAAGCGCGCTGATGGGCGAGCTGTCCCTCAAGGAATGCAAGGCACATTCAAATCTGTGGTTCCTTAACCCAACTACATAAAACTAGTTTTTTCTTTTGCTCCTGTTCCCAATCATTGCTACCCTTCAATTAATTTATCTTGCTCAAGATGGAAAATCACTATCCAGAAGAGTACATGACTTATACCCTGACACCACATCTAGTGCTGTAATATTTCTCTCTCTGTATATACATATGCATATGCATGTACATATACAGAAGTTAAAAAAGAGAAAAATGCTAACTTGAGAATGATTAAATCACACACACACACACACACACAAGCTCTCAGTGCAGTATAGAAAACAAAAAATTATCTTAGGCACTTATTTATCACTATAACTATATATGTGTGTGTGTGTGTATAATTAATGCTTTTCTAACGGATTGTTCACACTATCAGAAATACAGTTATTGTCCATTTTTACTGTCTCCCTGGACATGTCTAGTAGTTGATCAATAAATATTTGTTGAATACAAGTTTGTATGCATGCAAAAATGATGGAAACTAGATCAGTAAGATTTCCTTAAGGAAAAACACTCATGTTTAGAAATTTTTGAAAGTCTCTTCTTGTAAATCTGAGAATTTATATTCTATATCCCAGAAAAAAAAAAACCACAAAAGGAAAACTGCCACTTATCCTCTTTACTTAATTCTAGATAATGATTTTGACTTTGAGTTTACTTCAGATTTTTCACTCTCATCTTCCTCGTGGTTCTCAGAATGTGGAAAAATTCAACAAGGTTTACAGAATCAATAAATTTTTTTTTCATGGTACTACATCTTTCTTCTTAATAGCATTATTGAAATTATAGTTTGGGTCTCTACATAAATTCATTCTTAGTTCTATTCAGGAATTTTTAAAGAACTTACTACTTTCCCTCCTTCAAATTACTATTCCTGTCTCTAATCTCTGAAAATTTAAAAATAAGACAGATACTTTTTCATTTTTTTTTAGTTTTCTTTACCATCTAGACCTCTAAATCTAATCACGCAGCTATTCTCGGGATAAAGGAAATAAGAAGTTTCCTATAAAGGTAGTACATGTTATAGTTTTATTCAAATGTTTCAACATATAGCCATGTAATGTAAAATTAAATTAATACTAAAAAGTATGTTATTATAGGGTTAAAAGTGCAAAGAAGAAAGTATAATCATTGAGCTAACACCTGTTTCAAGCCCTGAAGCTAAGCATTCACTGTGTTACTCTTCTTCACACAGATTACTTGGAACTATAAAGTGAAGTCTGTTAACTTGCCAGTACTACAAAGAAATAATTTAAATGCAATTCTGATGTGAAAATATAGAAATGTTTTTATATGGGGAGGGATAAATTTTCTAGTAAATTAGGCTAAATGATCCCTAATTTTTTTTTCTTTGAGCACTGATATAAAATCGGTTTAGAAATCTATTCACCAGTATTTGCCTATTGACCAAAGTAACATCAAAATAATGCAATTTAAATTACTGTTCACTTTCTTTTTTTTTTTTTTTTGCCTCCAGGGTTATTACTGGGCCTCAGTGGCTGCACCACAAATCTACTGCTCCTGGAGGCTACTTTTTCCCCTTTTGTTGCCCTTTTTTTTTATCGTTTTGGTTATTATTATTGTTGTTGTTGTTGATGTCGTTGCTGGATAGGACCGAGAGAAATGGAGAGAAGAGGGGAAGACAGAGAGGGGGAGAGAAAGATAGACACCTGCAGACCTGCTTCACTACTCGTGAAGTGACTCCCCTGCAGGTGGGGAGCCGGGGGCTCTAACCCGAATCCTTAAGCGGGTCCTTGCACTTCGCTCCATGTGCGCTTAACCCGCTGCACTACCGCCCGAACCCCTTTCACCTTATTCTTATAGCCAAAAGTAAATAAAGATAAAGCACATCACCAATACAAACTGAAAGGTAACTATTGAGCTAGAAAGGCACAGATTCAAGACCTAACCACAGTTAGAAGTTTCCCAAGCCAAATCCTGACAAATATTTGGAGTTTCAGTGACAAAATTTAGACATATGGATAAGCTATGGTTTAACTTAATATTATATCAAATATGAACAGTATGCCTAGTATAAACTTAGATATTCACAGCATGCTTTGTCATCAGAAAAGCACGCTATTATTACCAAATTAAGATGTGTAAGTATGCTTGTGCCCTGCCCTTCAGCTTCAAAGCAGAATTTCTGGGGATCAGAACATCAACACTACAGTCATCAGTAATCCCCGTTAACCCCTGCATTCCAGTGAACTATCCATATAGGGCAATGTCATGGCCTGTGATTCACAGCCAAGGGACTTGCCAGAGAAAGCAGATGCTGGAACACCGTAGGTCACAAACAGTGAGCCTCTTATGGGCAAGAGAGCAAATGGCCCATTCTTCTCCTCTGCCAAATACATCTAATGTGAAGCAAGAGATTAAAGTTCTCCCTGGGATAAAGTCCACTGCATTACCACCTATTAATAGAACTCAAGGTAAAAAGAACTATATAAGATGATTGATTACAAGAGCTGATGAACTTGTATAATCTAGCTTTCTAGATTAAAATGACTATAATGCCTCAAAGACAGTAAAGTTCAGGCAGAAAGGGAGCCCTATAGTCTTTATTTCTATCCATTTCTGAGGGCAATTTTGCATTGATTAATAGTTCTGCATCAGACTGTGACTGCCCTGTTTTGAAATCTGGCTTCTGCTTTATATTACGAGTATGAATCTAGGTCACTTGATTTTAGCTTCAGCGATGAGAATCAGATCACATACTGTTTAACAGGTATTGCGATCACACAAGATAGGTGTTTAATAAATGCTATTTATATAAATTATATTACTGATTCTCCATATAAAACACAGTATGAATGCTATTACTACTAGGAAGGAATGAAAATATGAAGACAGTATTATTTTAAGAGGTTAATGCTCTTCTTCCTTTGGAAAAGCAAAAGCACCTTACTCTCTCTGATGTATGAAGCTCCTTGAGCATCCCACCCTACCCCCAATATGACTATATGCTTGACCAGACACTGCTGTCAGTAACCAATACTACTCCTTAACTTACAAAACTTCACAATCTGACCTGCATAAGTTAACCTACTAGGAAGAGAAACCAGGTTCACAGCCTATAGAATGGCTATTTTATCTCAATTTCAATTATTCTGATTTTAGTCTAATCTGCTTTCAATTAGTATAAATCAAGGATCTGAGTTTATAAAATGCAGTAACTAGATTTAACAGACACTTATATCATGTGGCACAAGTTTATAATTAGGACAGGCCTGAGGCAGGTTTGGCAAACATGTCTCCTCTTTCTTTTTTTACCCTTCATGTTCTTAATGCTTCACATAGGCCATAACCCTCCTGTCTATGAACATTTGCAAGTTCCCTGGCTATAGCTCACTGGCACTAGTGCTATGAAAAGAAACTGATTGACTCTCCCTGAAATACTATAACAGAATGATGTGTGATCCTTCCCAGGCATATTGACATTCAAATATGGTCAAGAATCTAACAAGGAAATTCAGGTCTTATTTTTTGTTTGTTTGTTTGTTTTGGTTGGTTGGTTTGCTTTGCTTTGCTTTGTTTTGTTTTGCAGCTCCTGGCTAACTCCACCCACCCTGCTCTCCAAATGGTAAGAAATAGTGGCAGAGAGGGGGGAAAAACAACAAAAATACTCAAGTGTCCTCCACTGCCTTTCTTGAATCTGTCTTGAAAGCCTGGGGAAACAAGCACACTGGGTAGGGACACAGACCTTAGGTGGTGGAAATGGTGTTAATATACACTCCTATTAACTTATGATCTTATAAATCACTATTTAATCAATATAAGGGGAAAATAGATTGACAGTCTCAAACTTTTGGATGCATAGATCCCATTTCTGAGTATCTATTCCTTATCTAAGCATGTACGGTTTCAAATTGCTAACCTGACTGAAATTTAACAGTGGGCTAAAAATGTTTATACATTTCTAAAAATGACTATTTATTTAAAATTTTAAATCACCTATAGGAGACCAGGGAGACCAGAAGCTACTGGTTGTGTCTCTATATAAAATACAGTTATATGGAAATAGCATTGAATGGCATAAATCCTGGTAAGGTCTTGTATGCTACAGCAAATCCTAAACGGGGGTTTTCAAAGTAAACCAAGTTTCCAAATAACTTGGTTACAGTAATAACTATCCATTGCCTTCTCAAACTCTAAGACAGCAGGAATCTTCCCCATTTTCTATAAGACCCACATTTCTCCCAGTCCTGGAACCTCTGGGGCATGGATCGTTTTTCTGCATGCTTCTCTTGATCCACACCATTTGATACTGCATCTGTTGAGCTCAACCTAATGAATGCAACCAGTACCACCTCGACACATTTCACCTCAGATTGTGTCCAGAGAAGCCAGGTGTGGAATGTCAACCTTTCAGCTCCAGTAGTCTGGTGAGACCTTTCCTAGCTCATAGCACTCCTTCATTCCATATAAGGTGGTACACTTTCTAACAAAATAGCAAAACCTAGATATAGAACAGGGCCCATGAGGCAGAACACATGTGCACATGTGTTCATAAGTTAGGGGGAAATATATACCTTAATGTAAAAGTGCACAATACTTTGCAGTGACTCAAGGGCAGCACACAAGTAGAAAGAGCTAAAAAAAAAAAAAAAAAAAAAAAGACACTTTTTTTTAACTAGGTACCATAAAGTATTTCACCAAATAGTTTCTACTTAATCCTAGATACCTTTCTCACCTACTTCCTATTTCACTTTGCTCAAGCACTCCAAGACTATACTTGTCAGACGAGTTAGGGACTACAAAAGCTGGATAGGTATGCTGGACTGGTGTATTTTAATTATGGCCCGTGTGTGTGTGTGTGTGTGAGTGTGTGTGTGTAATATTTTTTTAATTTTTTTATTTAAGAAAGGAGACATTAACAAAACCATAGAATAAGAGGGGTACAATTCCGCACAATTCCCATAACCCGGTCTCCATATCCCATCCCCTCCCTTGATAGCCTTCTCATTCTCTATCTCTTTGGGAGTATGGATCCAGGGTCGTTGTGGGTTGCAGAGGGTGGAAGGTCTGGCTTCTGTAATTGCTTCTCCGCTGAACATGGATGTTGACTGGTCGATCCATACTCCCAGTCTGCCTCTGGCCCTTTTACCACTACTGGGCCACCCCATCATCCAGGGCCCTAGTCGGGGAATCCTGGGATTCCCACATAGACATGATCGGCCTAGACCTCTAACAAATCCCTCTCCCCACTGTCACTGGTCATCTACATCAGAAACAGCATAGTGGACGTTATTGTGGACCTCTACAAGACCTTGCCCTCAATGTGGGTCAACATTGGTGGGGACTGCCCCATTCTCTGAAGGGAGGCTGGGTCAGTATACTCTACCACACAATGTCCTGCAATGAGTGCAGCCTAGAATGTTCCTAGCTATGACCACAGAATGCGAGTTCAGACTACAGGGATGCAGAGGTTGTATATGCTCCTGTCCTAAATATGGGCCTCAGATCAAATTGATGGAGTTTACAGCTATTTTACAGCATATTTGTATACTTTCCCCATAATTGGGAGATACTGTCTTCCCTGGTCCAGCTTTCTAGTCCTTTTTCCAACTGTGACACCATCTCCCCAGACAATACCTTGGGACCACCTGCATGTTAACTGTCAAGCTCAGGCAAAAATTAGTAAAGTCATGAGCCCCTTGGAATATACCTAAAATTCATCTACTAGTTTTCTTCCAAGATGGAGAACCCAAATCTCATTGGCTATGGTTTAACCTTTAAATTCCTGATTATTAAACAACTTGTTCTGCTTTATATTTTAACTCTTTTTCAGCCACCAGTTTCCAGATGCTAACATGACACCAACCTGACTTCATTGGACAGATAACGTCACAAATGTGTCCTGGAACCCCACCTCCCCAGGCTCCTGCCCTACTAAGGAAAGATAGAAGCAGGATGGGAGCATGGATCAACCTGCCAATGCCATACAGAGAAGCAATTACAGAAGTCAGACCTTCCACCTTCTGCACCCCATAATGATCGTGGGTCCATGTTCCCAGAGGGATAAAGAATAGGAAAGTCTCTAATGGAGGAGATGGGATATGGAGTTCTGGTGGTGGGAATTGTGTGGAATTATACATCTCTTATCCTATAGTCTTGTTGATCATTATTAAATAAATTAAAAAATTAAAATAAAAAATAAAGATGAAAAAGATATTTTGAGATAAACAATTTTCAGATATTATTTAAAGTTTTTCCTACTCATTGGTTGAAAATATTAGGAGAAAATTGTGAGATATATATCTGCTGGTAAACTTAGTTTAAAAAAACAAACAACTATTGGTCAACATTTCTCCTTTGGCTAGTTTTGCTTCTGTTTCAATCTGTGTCATGCCAGGTTCCCCTGCATTGCTTAACACTGTGGTCTATTTACATAATCATTGTTTTGTTTGAGACCCACACTGGTTTAATCCCCACTGGTTTGCACTTTTTTCCACTCTGCCTCCTCTTCTAGTCACATCCTGTTTTCCACTATTTAATCCCCACTGGTTCCCGTGCTTTTTTCCTTCTCCACACCCCCTATCCTATGTACTTCCTCTTCCTGACACTTCCGCCTCAGGAGATATAAAGGACAGGAATTTCTGATGAAGGCAGATTAGATTGATTGCACTGCATTCTTGCTCATCAATAAAGATTGAACTGTGTCCCACTCAGCCATGAGTCCCTGGTCGTCTATCTCCCACTTGAGAAGCTAGCCTGGAAAAAAACAACAACGCAGCTATTAAGAACAATGAACCCACTTTCTCTGACCCATCTTGGATGGAGCTAGAAGGAATTATGTTAAGTGAGTTAGTCAGAAAGATAAAGATAAGTATGGATGATCCCACTCATAAACAGAAGTTGAGAAAGAATAACAGAAAGGGAAACTCAAAGTATGATTTAACTGAATTTGGAGTAAGGCACAAAAGTAAAAACCCTGGGTTGAGGATGAAGGTGGCTATTCAACTTCACAGGGGCGGGGGTAAGGGGGAGGGGGGGACACAGTCTTTTGGTGGTGGGAATGATGTTTATGTACGCTCCTATCAATTTGCAGTCATACAAATCACTAATTAATATGAGAGGGGAAATTGATTGAATGTCTCAAACTTTTTAAAGTACAGACTGAGTCTTTTTAATACATAGGCTGAGTCTTTGACATGTTGACTCTCTTAAAAGTCTAGACTAGGGAGAATAGAAACAACTGGTGGCACAGCTATATACAAATAATGTCAAAGGACATAAATTATGGTGATGTTGTGTATGATACAGCAAATCCTAACAAAGGGATATTTCAAGGTTAACCCAATTGCCAAATAATGTGATTATAGAAATAACTGTCTATTGTCTTAAACCCTAAGACAGCAGGAACCTCCCGCTTCCACTACAGAGCCTATATTTCCCCTGGTTCTGGAACTCTAGGGTGGGGCTCACTTTCTTGCATGCTTCTCTCAATTCATACCAAATGATATTGCATCCGCCAATCCCTCATTACTCTGGTGAGATCTTTCCTTTAATAGTATTCTCAAATTCCATTCCAGGAGGTTCACTTCCTAACAAAATCCCAAAACCTAGATATAGACTATGTCCCATAAGATAGAGCATATGTTCACAAGTATCCATAAATGAGGACAAAATATATACCTGAAAGCAAAAATACACAATAGTCTGTAGTGAGTCAGTATAAAGTTCATAATGAAATAGTATGCAATTAGACTTAGATACCCTCCTCACCTACTTCCTATTACAGTTCTCTCACTCGAAAGCTAACCTCATCAAAGCAAGGACTGCAAAAGCTGAATAAGGGCAAGAGACTAGCATAATTTAATGATGACCCGTTAGTCATTATCAGGCCACCCCATCAGCTGGGGCCTTATTCAGGAAGTCCTGAGATTCCCAAACAGATATGATGGGTGTAGAACTTAAATAAATCCCCCTCTTCATTGTTACCAGTCATTCCTATCAGGAACAACACAATAGACTCCTTTGTGGGCCCCCATAATACCTTTCCCTCAATTTGGATCAACAATGGTAGAGAATGTTCCATTCTTCTCAGAGAGGCTGGACAATATACTCTATGCTATACCTGAGGAAGATGAGTTGATATTGGGGCAGCTTGGAATGTTCCTACCTATGACCACAGAATGTGAGCTCAGATCTACAGGGATGCAGAGGTCACATAAGCTCCTAAACTGAATATAGGCCCCAGATTACATCAATCCCATGGGGTTTACAGTATTTATACACCTTTCCCATATTAGGGAGCTACTCTCCTCCCTGATCCAGCTTTCTGGTCCTTCTGACAGCCATGACATCACCTCCCCAGACAATAATTAGGATCCACACGCATATCAGTTTTCAGGCTCAGGAAAAAAAAAAAAAAACTAGTATAGCCACAGGCCCTTTGAAATATAACTAAAATATGCTTACTAGCTAGCTACAAAATGGAGCCCCCCACCCCCCAACTCTTCATCTGCACTATTCCAGCCTTTTAGGCCCATGATTGGTCAACAATTTGTTTGGCTTTATATGCTAACTCTTTTTTCAACCATCAGGTTCCAGATGCTAGCATGATGCCAACTAGACTTCCCTGGACAGACAACCCCATCAATGTGTCCTGGATCTCTGCTTCCATAGAGCCCTTCCCCACTAGGAAAGAGAGAGAGAGACAGGCTGGGAGTATGGCTCGACCTGTCAACGCCCATGTTCAGCGGGGAAGCAATTACAGAAGACAGACCTCCCATCTTCTGCATCCCACAATGACCTTGGGTCCATACTCCCAGAGGCTGAAAGAATAAGAAAGCTATAAGGGGAGGGGATGGAATACAGAATTCTGGTGGTGGGAATTGTATGAAGTTGTACCGCTCTTATCCTATGATTTAGTCAGTGTTTCCTTCTTATAAATAAAAAATTTTTTAAAAATAATAGGAAAGCAAGCTATCAAGGAATGGGATGGGATACAGTGTTCTGATGGTGGAAATTGTTTGGAGTTGTACCCCTCTTATCCTGTGGTTTTGTCAGTGTTTCCTTTCTATAAATTAAAAAAAATAGGGAATCATTCTGGTGGTAGGAACTGTATGGAATTGTACTCTTGTCTTACAACCTTGTTTATCATTATTAAATTACTAATAAAAAAATTTAATTCCCCCCCAAAAAACAACAAACAACAACAACAAAATGGTCCTGTGAGTGAAATTACAGTGATCAAGGACCTATATTGAAAACAGTGAAAGAAAGGAGATAGCTCCGATAATTAAAGAGTGCAAATTCACATGCCTGAGATTTCAGAAATTCATTTCCCAACATTACCTTATGACAGAGTTGACCAGTGCTCTGACTCTCTTTTTCTTGACAATAAATATTAACACACAAACACCAAGGTCCAGGGCTATTTCATGGAGGCAACACACCAGACTTTCATGCCAGAGGGCCCATAGGTGGCATGTCCAATATCCAGTACCACAGATGTCAGATCTAAGCATGTTCTGGTTTCTCTCTTTTTTAAATTTTTATTTAAGAAAGGATTAACTAACAAAACCATAGCGTAGGAGGGGTACAATTCCATACAATTCCCACCACCCAATCTCCATTTCCCACCCCCTCCCCTGATAGCTTTCCCATTTTCTATCCCTCTGGGAGCATGGACCCAGGGTCATTGTGGGTTGCAGAAGGTAGAAGGTCTGGCTTCTGTAATTGCTTCCCCGCTGAACATGGGCATTGACTGGTCGGTCCATACTCCCAGTCTGCCTCTCTCTTTCCCTAGTAGGGTGGGTCTCTGGGGAAGCGGAGCTCCAGGACACATTGGTGGGGTCTTCAGTCTAGGGAAGCCTGGCCGGCATCCTTATGACATCTGGTTTCTCTCTTAAAGCACACACACACTATCAGAGTCCTGCTTCATCATACTCAGAGTAAGTGGACTTGAGTATCTGTACTGACTTCTTCGATTTTGCATAGTAATTAAGCACCTACTATATCCAAGATGTTCTATTTGAAAGCATGAGAATTGGAATAGTAATTTTATTTTAGCCAAATACCAGCACTAGGTAACCAGTTTTCCTCAGGAAAATTTAACTTTCCTTACCTGTTCATCTCCAAATGTCTTGTTTTTATTGCTCACTGTTAGATCCCACCAGCATGTTTTAATGCATTTTTTCTCATTTTTGTATTATATTTATTTATTTATTGGATAGAGACATCCAGAAATTGAGAGGGAAGGGGGAATGATAGACACAGAGAGACAGAGACACACCTGCAAGACTGCTTTACCACTCACATAGCTTCCCCCCTGCAGGTGGGGACTGGGGGCTCAAACCTGGGTCCTTGCACATTGTAATGTGAGGTCGACCAGGTACACCACCACCCAGCCCCTCACTATGTTTATGTGGCTTTCATGGTGCTTTCTTCATTAGATGAGATCCTCTTATTAAGTGGGGGCATTTCTGGATATTTCTGCATGCCTCATCATGTAACATAGTCCCTGGGTCTTACTAAGTTAAGTACTTTTGATATTTAGGCCTAAAAGTCCTGACCCAGTAGTCATTCCTTAGAGATAATAAGTTATCTAGCTTACAACACATACACACACACACACACACACACACACACACACACACACACACTCACACACAGATACACACACACACACCCCTCACTCAAAGTAAGACTTTAATTTACTCTGATGAGCTAGATTAAAATAGATTTATCACATAGCATTTATTATCTGCATGTTTTATTATAAAAATCTTAACAAAAAAAGTTTTCCAAGTATACAACTTAATATTCCAGATCAATGACAATATAAACTGCATCACCCACATGAATACTGTCCACACACCCTCAAATAGAATTGCATAAAATGCAGTACAAAACTTAATAAAATGATAATTCATAACTAGGAGTTTACTTATTTATCTATTAGGAATATTAATGATATCTGACTAGATTTAGTAAAAACTTAAGTCCAAACTTAAAACATTCTCCTAAAAATAATGACTGGTCTGTGTCTTCCACTTATATTGCTAACATTACAGAGATACATGTTTTTCTGATGTCCAGAGTTGTCATTCAGATAAAGAAAAATTTCTGTAACAAAATTTATACACAAGACATTGTATTCACATTTTTTATTCTTTCTACTTACTTCATTGTATACCCATTAAAATATGATTTAAAGGCATGTTTACTTAAAAGATAATTTCCTTGAAAAGTAGGAAAAGGGTCTTTATATTTATCCAAAAGTCTCCCATTTTGCTATTTTTTTTTATTTTTTCATAAAAGAAGAGCCTAAACTAAATTGGTCTTTTCTTAATCTAAGTATATAAAGACATATCAAATTTTCAACACAAGTAATATTTATCTCACTTCTACAGTGTGCACAATATTACTTGTGATTACTGGTTATTTTTAAAATGGGATATTCTGCTTATCCAGCTACCTTAAAAGCATACATTTTCTCAAATTTTTTTCATTCATTTTGACATTAAAGTGGAATGTAATTTCTTTTGAACCCACTTCAAAGAGTGCCAGCAATGTAGACAACATAACTGCCTTCAATTACACTTGGAACATTTGCCATCCTTATCACCTTAAATCAATGACTCAGCTTTCCTTGTTTGGCAATGCAACAACTGCTCTGGCCATCACATTAGGGCACTGTTTACAAAGGGTGTGGCTAGGAAAACATATTAAAGTCCCTATATAGTATATGTTTTGTGAATATTTTATCTTTTATTAGCCTATGATTTGAGTCAATTCACTGTTACTGTTGAATTCTTGGGCATTTACAGTACTACATGGCAGAATTTTTGAAATCAGCCTTCTCCAGTAGAAGTTAGGAATCTGATATTAAAACAGCACAAGTGGATGAATTAATAATATAACATGGGCCATGTTTACAACAGAAGATGGCAAGAGGGCTCAGAACCAGCCACTGGTTGTAGATTCTTTCTCAGAAAAAAAAAAAAAGAAAAAAGAAACACCAGGACTTAATGAGTAATAGTGTCCACAATTAGTGCTTATCCGCCAACCATGGATATATTATTTTGATGGGGGGGGGGAATTATGTATTATTTTAAAAGTATGAATTTGTCATTTCCAAAGGAGTATCAAACTGTTTTAATGTTTTTACCCTTTGAGTACATGTATATTGGTGAAATACAACAGGATATAAGATGGTACCCCGAAGAGGAAAATAGTGCATATGTAACTATGAACTAGCTGATCTTTTGATACCAACACTTAACTAAAGAGCTACTATTTCGTGATGACTCTCAATAGCACAAGTGTTAAACTGAAACTCATGTCAAAGCACATGTCTCATAAAAATTCAGTAGTGCTTCTTTTACTAAGAAATTCAGAATATTCTCAGGAGACATTAGAACCAATCTAGAATTTAACAACCAGAAATGAAGCAGTATGTACCCATATGTTGTGGGGCTGCTACTTGTAAGATTAGAACTCACAGTCTACTAATGTAATCCTCTATCAGATGAAACCAATCTTGATTAGAACTATATATGGTTAGATGTGAAAGTTCTGAAAGATATTGATTGGCTTCTCCACATTCTAACATTCTTAGACAAAGAAAACATAGAAAAAAAGAATGAGAAGTCACATGAGCTTGTTTTTGGGTTGACTTCTATTATATGCTAGTCTTAAACCCTTATAAAACTACTTTATTAATTTAGTCAACAATAGTTTCTGAAACATCAACCAAAGAAATGTCAGACACTATTTAGTGATGGAGTTGAAGCAAATAAAGGAAGCATTTTTTTTTTCTACTCATAAGGCTTATAGTCAAGCAGGGCTGAATAATATTAAATATGTTCATGTAAATAGAGTAAGTACAATAGGAGGATGGGCTGCAGGTATCTACTTTCTCTCTAGATTTCTCTCTGTCCTGTCCAACAGCAACAATGGGTATAACAACAGTAACAGCCACAACAAGGACAACAAAATGGGAAAAATAGCCTCCAGGAGCAATGGACTCATAGTGCTGGCGTCGAGCCCCAGTGATAACCCAGGAGGCAAATAAATAAATAAGTACAGTAAACTCAAAGCAAAGTTCTTAACACATTCTACAAAGGGGAACTGGTAATTAGAGAAGGCCTCTCTGAGAAAGGGACATTTAAATCAGTATTTCTATAGTTTGCACATTAATTAGTTTTATAATTTTACAGTTGGAAGATATATATATATATATATATATATATTTGACACTGCCTGTAAGCTATTAAGGAAATTTTGTCTAAGAGTGAAGACCAGCAGAATTATTTCTTAAAACATTAGTTGTCTATCATTTTAGCCACCATCAAGCATGACCATGTATTATTGGTTGATAATGGAAAGTAGAGAGGGGTTGAGTACAGAGAAGAAGGAAAACTTTTCAAAATAGAAAGAATATTTGTCAAAAAATATTACTTCCAAGAATTAGAAAGAGCCTGCAATGACTAAGCATTAAAAATAAAGCATTGGGTTAATTAGATAAACTACATAGGGTCATTGGATCTGGGTTCCTCTATAAATATTCTGAGGTATTTCTTATTTTATCCTAAGTGTATTGGAAAATTATTACACACAGAGTTGGCATGCCACTATTTAAAGATCACTGTGGATCCTCAAGACAATACCAGAAGGATAAAAAGAGGGACTAAAGAAGCAAAAGGGAACATGATACTAGCTATCACCAAATTTGAAGCAACTGAGAAGTAGAGAGAATGATACTGAGCAATTTCAGAAGTAGAATAAATGTTTTGTTGAATTAAATAAAGAAGAATGATGGAAAAGTACTAAAGAAGATCCTCAAGTTTCTTGATAGAACAGGTGGGCAAAAGAGTACACATTTACTGAGACGTATAACATTGCAGAAATTAGAGGTTGCACCTGTAAATTTTACATGTAACATTCAAGTAGAAGTGTCAAGGAAGAAGTTGGCAGTATGAGTCTTGAGAGAAGTCTTGACACACTAATTTGGAGTTCAGAAGTAGTAGGTAGTACTTGAAATCATGTGCGATATGAAAGCTTAGGTAACACCAATCTCAGTTTCATTATAGTAAAATAGAGATTAGAGTGGCTGGGTAGTATCCTACCTGGTTGAGCTCATAGGTTATAATGCACAGGACCCATGTTAGAACTTCCTGTCCCGAGGAACCCTTTTACATTGCTGGTGGGAATGTAAATTGGTACAGCCTCTGTGGAGAGCAATCTAGAAAACTCTCAGAAGGCTAGACATGGACCTTCCATATGATCCAGTAATTCCCCTCCTGGGCTTATACCCCAAGGACTCCATAACACCCAACCAAAAAGAGGTGTGTACTCCTATATTCATAATTCATAATAGCTAAAACCTAGAAGCAACCCAGGTGCCCAACAACAGATGAGTGGCTGAGAAAGCTGTGGTATATATACACAATGGAATACTATGCAGCTATCAAGAACAATGAACCCCCCTTCTCTGACCCATCTTGGACAGAGCTAGAAGGAATTATGTTAAGTGAGCTAAGTCAGAAAGATAAAGATGAGTATGGGATGATCCCATTCAACAACAGCAGTTGAGTAAGAAGATCTGAAAGGGAAACTAAAAGCAGGACCTGACCAAATTGTAAGTAGGGCACCAAAGTAAAAACCCTGTGGTGAGGGATAGACATGCAGCTTCCTGGGCCAGTGGGGGGTGGGAGTCGGTGGGAGGGATGGGTCACAGTCTTTTGGTGGTGGGAATGGTGTTTATGTACACTCCTAGCAAAATGTAGTCATATAAATCACTAGTTAATTAATTTGAGAGGGGGAAAAACAATTGTATGTCTCAAAGTTTTTCAAAACACAAACTGAATCTTTTTAATATATAGGCTGTGTATTTGATATGTGGACTCTCTCAAAAGCCTAGACCAAGTAGATTAGAAGCATCCAATAGCACAGCTATATACAAGATACTGGGTACTGTACAGCAAACCATAACAAAAGGACTTTTCAAAGTTAACCCAATTAACAAATAATGTGATAATAACATTAACTATCGATTGTCTTTTTGAACCCTAAGACAGCAGGAACGTCACATCTCCACTATAGAGCCCCTACATCCCCCAGTCCTGGAACCCTTGGATAGGGCCCACCTTCCCGTATGCCTCTCCCAATCCATATCAAATAATATTGCATCCGCCGACCACAACCTAACCAACGCAACGATTGCCACCTCAACATGCTTCACTTCAGACGGTGTCCAGAGACTTCACATGTGGAATGACAACCCTTCAGCTTCATTACTCGGGTGAGACCTTTCCTTTCATAGTATACTTTAATTTCATCTCAGGTGGTTCATTTTCTAACAAAGTCCCAAAACCTAGATATATACCAGTTTCTGTGAGAGAGAGCATATCTTCACACATATGTATAAACTACTGCAAAATATATACCTGAAAGCAGAAGTACACTAGAGTTTGCAGTGAGTACCTCCCTAACACTTCCTCTCCACTATTCCAAGCTTTGGGTCCATGATTGCTCAACAATTTGTTTGGCTTTGTATGTTAACTCTCTTTTCAGTCACCAGGTTCCAGATGCCATCAGGATACTGGCCAGGCTTCCCTGGATTGAAGACCCCACCAATGTGTCCTGGAGCTCCGCTTCCCCAGAGATCCTTCCTACTAGGGAAAGAGAGAGGCAGACTGGGAGTATGGACCGACCAGTCAATGCCCATGTTCAGCGGGGAAGCAATTACAGAAGCCAGACCTTCTACCTTCTGCAACCCACAATGACCCTGGGTCCATGCTCCCAGAGGGATGGAGAATGGGAAAGCTATCAGGGGAGGGGGTGGGATATGGAGATTGGGTGGTGGGAATTGTGTGGAGTTGTACCCCTCCTACCCTATGGTTTTGTTAATTAATCCTTTCTTAAATAAAAAAAAAAGAACTTCCTGTCCCCACCTGCAGGAGGAAAGCTTTGTGAGCGATGAAGCAATGCTGCAGGTTTCTCTCTGTCTCTCTCCTTCTCTATCACCCTATCCCCCTTGATTTCTGGCTGTCTCTACCCAATAAATAAATAAATAAATATAATAAAAAATTTAAAAAGAGAGGTTATATATGATTATCAATTCTTAAATTAGCTAAGTCTCAGAATAATTTTAAGAGCACTTTTTCTATTTTAATAGTGATTTAGTATTGATTTACAAAATTATGAGATAACAGGTGTATATTCCACACAGTTCCCACCACCAGCGTTGTACATCCCCATTCCCTCCATTAGAAACTGCAGTAATTCTCCCACAGTCACAGATATGGGTTGACTATTAATTCTTTTCTTTCTTTTAATTTTTACTTATTTATTATTGGATAGAGGCAGGAAGAAATTTAGAAAGGAGAGAGAAATAGAGAGAGAGAGAGAAACAGAGAGATATCTTCAGCTCTACTTCACCTCTTGTAGAACTTTCCTCCTGCAGGTGGAAACCAGGGGCTTAAACCCAAGTCTTAGCACACTTAATGTATTATGTGCTTAACCAAGTGCACCACTGCCTGGCCCCCTGACTATTATTTCTATATTGATATATATTTGCCCATTTTTTTCCTATAGACCTACCCTTCTCTTCCTAAGTCACAACTACTACCTTTGAGAGTTCTTCCTTTATTTCCTCTCCCCCTTCTTCTCTCTCTGGATCCTGATAAAACTGGAGTTTATAGCTCTTTGGTTATCTTCTCCTGACATTTACAAGATCATGGAGAAGCTCACAAGAGGATTTATGATGATGGTCCTGATGGAAATGTAATGATGGAATATTACATTTATTCCAGGTTTAGGGCATATCTATGTGGGAATCCAAGGATCCCCTGAATAGGGATCTAGATGATAGGGTAGCCTGGTATTGAACAAAAAGATCTTCATTAATTGGGCCAGTCTCTTGCCTTTATCCAGCTTTTGTAGTCCTTTCATTATCTGAGGAGCTTAGACGTTTTCCAGCTGTTAAACCATTCAGTGTTATTTGTTGTATCCATACCAAATTAGTCTTGTGGCGTCTGTCCTCAAATTAGGAAGGAAACATACCTAGGACTTAGTGGAGTCAAAGTTAACCTTAAATTATGCTAATTATACTGCATGTACTGTCATGATTTTAATCTAGTCTGTCATAGGGACAGTAATTGTCCCTTAGTTTATATATATCGTGTGTGTGTGTGTGTGTGTGTGTGTGTAGCCAGTATATCTCTTGACCAATTGTATACAATGTTTCTTCTAAAAATTATCAATAGGTGACAATAATGCTGATACTGTCAAAAGAAATTAGGAGATATGTACTTTTTGTAGTTATTTAAGTAGAAGGAATGACTGAAGGAAGTGAAGTAGAGGATTATGAGATGAGGATGCCTAGGCCTAAGTAAAAAATATTTTATTAAACAATCTATGGTGACTTCTTTAGGCCTTTCTACTTGCTTGCTGAGCTAACTAGGTCTAAGTCTAACCACAGCACCTTTCCTCTGAGGTATATAGTTGTCCCTAACTTACTGGTTATATGTATTTATCTACCAAACCTCCTAGGCCTTAGCCTATATCTAGGGTCTATAACTTTGTTAGAGAGTGTGCCATTTAAAATGGAGCAAGGTAGTCCCATGTGTTAGGAAATGCCTCACCAGATTATTGGAGTTGGAAGATTAATATTTCAGGCTTGGTGACAGAAAACTTCAAAGCTGGGCTGGAAATGCAGTGTACTACAGTAGAGTGAGGTGTCAAGTGGGTTGTGGGTAAGGAGTGCAGGCACCTATCATGCAGAGATAAGAAACTGTACATGTGTGACAACTAAACAACCATTCCCAATTAAATCACCCCCCTCTGTAAAGTGAATTTTAATAACATCAGTTGTTGGATCCACCTCTCAAGTTTAATTTTGTAGTTTAGAGGTGGGACCTGCAATTTGGCAAATTTACACACACACACACACACACACACACACACATTATGAGAGAATGACACACAGAAAAGAAAGAGGAAGGAAGGATGGAAGGAAGGAAGGAAGGAAGAAAGAAAGGAAGGAAGGAAGGAAGGAAGGAAGGAAGGAAGGAAGGAAGGAAGGAAGGAAGGGAGGGAGGGAGGAGAGCAATGCTCATTTCTGGCTCTTGGTAGCTGGAATTGAATCTGTAACTTCAGAGCTTTAGGCATGAAAGTCCTTTGCATAACTATTATGTTACCTTTCCTGTTGCTTAGCATTTTTTTCCCTCCAGGGTTATCACTGGGGCTCAGCGCCTACACTGCAAACCCACTGCTCCTGGTTTCCCCTTTTGTTGCCCTTGTTGTTTATCCTTGTTGTTTTTGTTGTTATTGTTGTGATTGCTGTTGTTGTTCGATAGGACAAAGAGAAATAGAGAAAGGAGGGAAGGACAGAGTGGGGCAAAGAAAAACACCTGCAGACCTGCTTCACGACCTCCCTGCAGTGGGGAGCCAGAGGCCCCAACCAGGATTCTTATGCCATTCCATGGGCTTTGCACCATCTGTGCTTAACCTGCTGTGCTACCACCCGGCCCCCGGAGTTAGCATTTCAGACAAGTTTCCCACGTAATATCAATGTTGTCAATAAAGTTCATACAGGAAAATGAGGTGATCTAAGACTTCCCTTTCTTAGCCAATTTTCTATGATAGGATAGTAGGTCATACAAATTTACAAGAAAATGAGTCTAAATATCAGACAAAAACTTTATTTTTATAAAATTAAAGAGTTATAAAATGAAAACATAGATGTGATTATGGGAATAGCTAAAAACCGTTCAGGCCTTTATAAACTGGTTTTTGGGGGTGGGGGATGGGAGTGGGTGGTTGGGTGAGATGGGACAGTCTTTTGGTGGTGGAAATGGTGTTTATGTACACTCCTATTAAAGTGTAGTCATATAAACCACTATTCAATTAATATGAGAGGGGAAAAGTTGATCATATGTCTAGAACTTTTTAAAACACAGACCGAGTCTTTTGAATACATAGGCTGAGTCTTTGATATGTTGACTCTCTCAAAAGCCTAGACGAGGGAGAACAGAAACAACCAGTGGCACTGCTATATACAAGTTGCTGGGTGTTATACAGCAAACCCTAACAAAAGGACTTTTCAGAGTTAACCCAGTTACCAAATAATGAGATAACAATAACTATCCATTGTCTTCTTAAACCCTAAGACAGCAGGAACCTCATATTTCCACTATAAAGCCATATTTCCCCCAGTTCTGGAACCTTAGGGTGGGTCCCACTTTCCTGCATGCTTCTCTCAATTCATATCAAATAATATTGCATCTGCCGATCACAACCTAATCAACACAACAAGTGTCACCCCAGCATGCTTCACTTCAGACTGTGTCCAGAGACTTCAGGAGTGGAATGACAACCCTTCAGCTTCATCACTCAGGTGAGACCTTTCCTTTCATAGTATTCTCTAATTCCATTACAGGTGGTCCACTCCCCAATAAAGTCCCTAAATCTAGATATAGACCAGGTCTCCTGAGATAGAGCATAGGTTCACACATGTTCATAAACCAGGGAAAAATATATAGCTGAAAGCAGAAGTACACAAGAGACTGAAGAGAGTAAACCACCCCCCCAAGACTTCATCTGCACTATTCCAGCCTTTGGGGCCATGATTGTTCAACAACTTGTTTGGCTTTGTATGTTAACTCTTTTTTCAGCCACCAGGTTCTGGATGCCAGCATGATGCCGACCAGACTTCCCTGGACTGACGACCCCACCAATGTGTCCTGGAGCTCTGCTTCCCCAGAGACCCCCCCCCCCTTACTAGGGAAAGAGAGAGGCAAACTGGGAGTATGTATCGACCAGTCAGCATCCATGTTCAGTGGGGAAGCAATTACAGAAGCCAGACCTTCCACCTTCTGCAACCCACAAGGACCCTGGGTCCATATTCCCAGAGGGATAGAGAATGGGAAAGCTATCAGGGGAGAGGATGGGATATGGAGATGGAGATCAGGTGGTGGGAATTGTGTGGAGTTGTACCCCTCCTATCCTACAGTTTTGTTAATGTCTCCTTTCTTAAATAAATAAAAAAGAAAAGAAAAATCAGTTGACAAATATTTATTCATCATCTTCTTTATACAAAGTATTTCACACTAAAATAGATAGCAACATTCCTAAATTTAAGTTTACATATTTATTCACTTGATGGTTTACTGAAGATGTTTTTAGAGAACTTACTGACATGTAGAGATACAGGTTCTTTAAACATCATTCTTTCATGGACAAAGAAACCTTAAGTTACAATGACAAAAGATGAACAACTCAGCACAATACAGACATTTTACACCTTGCAAACACAGAAACACACACATATGCGCACACAATCAATGAAGATTGTGAGGGTATTGGCTTATCTTATTTTGATTACTTCATTTCACTAAAACTTGACATGAATAGAGATAGTTTATCATTTAAGGAAAGACTTAAAGTATATTATTCTTATTATCTATAAACAACTTTTTTTTTGCCTCCAGGGTTATTGTTGGAGCTCTGTGCCTGCACCATGAATGCACTGCTCCTGGAGGCTATTTTTTCCCCTTTTGTTGCCCTTGTTGATTTAGCCTTGTTGTTGTTATTATTATTGTTGTTGATGTCATCACTGTTGGATAGGACAGAGATAAATGGAGAGAGGAGGGGAGAAGGGAAGAGAAGGATAGACACCTGCAGACCTGTTTTACCGCCTGTGACGTGACTCCCCTGCAGGTGGGGAGCAAGGGCTTAAACCTGGATCCTTATGCTGGTACTTGTGCTTTGTGCCACGTGCCCTTAATCCGCTGCACTACCACCCAACTCCCAACTTTTATTTTTTTTTAAAGGCACTACCTTCTTATTTCTCCAGTGCCACAAAAGCAAAAGGAGGTTATGTTATGTTTTCATAAAGTCATCCAAGGAGATCTGCTATTCATCCTCAAACACTTCTATGATTGGTTCATGGATAAGTAAAGCTGTTTTATTCAAAAAGAAAATAGGGGGGAAAAAAAAACTTCCCAGGACTGGGTGGTGGCAAACCTGGCTAAGTGCAGTTGTTATAATGAGCAAGGACCTGAGTTCCTGCGGGAGGAAAGCTTTGCGAGTGGTGAAGCAGTATTACAGGTGTCTCTCTGTCTCTAGCTCTCACTTTTGATTTCTGACTATCCAGATTTCTCCCTTTCAATTTCTGGTGATCCCTACCAAATAAATAAAGATAATTTAAAAAAAAAAAAAAAGAAAATTCCCAAAAGCATCTGAGAGAACTTTAACAAATCTTTTAAATTCAAAAGCAGTATATAACCAAATATAAACATAGACTCTCCCTCCAAAATCCTAATTATATGGAAGGCTGTGTTTGTGATCAAGAGTAGTATTTACAAGATAAATGAGAAGATGAAGTGCTCAATCTTTGAAAAATGAAATCGATCATACTGTTTCAGATCATTGTCAAAGTGAATAACAATTCCCCTGTTTGGGCTGTAGTTTTTAAAATGTCACCAGATAAGAAATTAAAACTAGCTAGGGGCAAAAACTAAATAAAATTTCTGATTTCTTTGTTTCCTGATGAAGATACTCAAATTATGTGTTGTTTCTGGCCTTCAATTGAGGGTATATATGTTTCAAAGATCTTAAAGTAGGATCTTTAAATTGATTGTTTTATTTAGACATAGGGTGGGGGAGATGGCACAATGATTGTGCAAAAAGAATTTCATTCCTGAAGCTCCAAAAACCCCAGTTAAGTCCCCAGCACTACCATAAACCAGAGCCGAGTCTGGTCTCTATAATATCAGTCTCATGAAAATAAAAAAAATACACTTAATTTATTTAGACAGAGGTTCATACCACAAAGATAAATTCTTATGAATGAAGAGCAGGTGCTTCAAAAAGGAAAACATCATCTGAACTCTTCTCTAACTTCCAAATACAGAAGTCATGAACTACATAGATAATATCGAGCCTTAACCCTGAACTGATAGAGGTGTGATCAGTGTTACTACTTAACACAACTCCCTAAGACATTACTGAACAGCTTCCCTCTGTTCTACAGTAGAGGTATTACTTGCTTGACTTACCAAGAGTGAAGTATTGAATTTGAACTCTTACACATGCTTTCCCCTACTTAATCTACCTAGTTTATTTATTCTTGTTTATTTTATAGTAATATTAATTTTAACAGTTAAATTTCACATAGATAAAAAATTATATTGCTTTAGCTGCATTGTTAATAATTCAATTGCTATTCATTAATATTTTACAATATCTGGCACCACTGTGTAATATATTTCACATGAACTTTGTCATTTCCCACAATAAACTGATATGATATTTGTATATGGGGGGGTCCCTTAGTAGCCTCATTTAACAAATAACAATTTTAAGGGGGGAGGTTAATGGTTGATAGTACAGTAGTTGGCAGATGAGTGCAATTTCCCATCCTGCCATGATAGGTGTCTACAAAACAATCTTTGCACTAAATTAGGTCCATCATCATCAGGTCCATACCAGGACCTGAGAGCCCCCCACCCTTCTCCTTGTCCTTCTTCCTCAGAGTCCTTTGCCTTGGTGGAATATACCAAATCAGTCCAAGTTTTACTTTGTATTTCTCTTTTCTGTTCTTATTTCTGGCCATGACTGAGATCATCTCATTCACCCTTTTTCTAGTTTATCTCACTTAACATGATTTCTTCATGCTC
Source organism: Erinaceus europaeus (assembly GCF_950295315.1). Lineage (NCBI taxonomy): Eukaryota > Metazoa > Chordata > Mammalia > Eulipotyphla > Erinaceidae > Erinaceus > Erinaceus europaeus. Next base: position 92,097,457 of record NC_080170.1, on the reverse strand, counting down.
CATCCAAGATGAGGTAAAGAAGGTAAAGTCATCACTTTATATCTGATGATATATCTGTATATATATACAGATATATCATCAGATATGAAAATATGTATTATATACATAACAACTTTCTTAGCCACTCATATTCTATTGGACATCTAAGTTGTTTCCAAGTTTGGCTACTACAAATTGTTATGCTGTGAACATAGATATATACAGATAGATCTCTTTGGATGGATGTGTTTGTTTTCTTATGATTTATCTCCAGAAGTATTATCATAGGGTAGGTGCATTTCCAGCCTTCTGCGAGTTCTCTAGACTGCTTTCCACAGAGGTTGGACCAATTTACATTCCTACCCACAGTGCAAAAGTGTTCTTTTACCCCTAGTGCCTCTCTAATATTTGTTGTTTCTTTCCTTTCTGATGTGTGATGTTCTCATCTGAGTAAAGTGTTGTCTTTATTTGCATTTTTTTTATTTAAGCAATTCATCCAAAATAATTGTTAGGAATGATATTTTAATTCGGTTATTCTGACAGTAAGTCTATTCCTTCAAATTACTTTGCATTGCCCAAACAAATAAAAAAGGTCCATAAACAAGACTTAATTTTGTATCTGCTGTATTCTCTGTGCTATGGGAGATTAAAGAATAGGAATTTATGATATCTATGACTTTGTGTAACAATGTAACCAGGAAGACAAATATTTTACAAATAAATTATAAAATACTATATATAGGGAGTCAGGCGGTAGTGCAGAGGGTTAAGCGCAGGTGGCACAAAGAGCAAGGACGTGCATAAGGATCCCAGTTTGAGGCCCCGGCTCCCCACCTGCAGGGGCTTCGCTTCACAGGTGGTAAAGGAGATCTGCAGGTGTCTTTCTGTCCCCCTCTCTGTCTTCCCCTCCTCTCTCCATTTCTTTCTGTTCTATCCAACAACAATGATAACATTAATAACTACAACAATAAAACAATAAGGGAAACCAAAGGGAATAAATAAATAAAATTAAATTAAAATTAAAAAAATACTAAGTATCAAATTATATGGAAAAGTGAAATGTCAAAGATAATATTATAAAATATTGAAATGAAACAACAGAATTCAAAAAGGTGGGATTAGAACATACCTTTTGATTATGTACTAAAAGGTAAGTCTTTATATCCCAAAATGGCAGGTACAAAGGTTAAGGGGCAAAAAATGCATGATAAATTCCAGCAGAAGAAGAGTTGAAGTATTTGAAGTCACAATAGAGGCAGCATATCTAACCAACTACAATAGAAACTTTGTTTGAAAAAAATCAAAATTTTATAAATGTTTATGAGTTAGTGACTAAGAAAATAAGTAAGATAAATGAATGATTGTATATCCAAAATTATTAAAAGGTAAATAGACAAAATTAAATTCTTTAAATTCAATTTATTTATTTTTTGTGCCTTTAACTTTAACACCTAAGATATATTTTAAAATTTAAAAAGAAAAACAAATCTTGGGATATACTTTCTAATTTTAAGATTCACTTCAAAACACATCTCTAAAAATCAGACACTTAGAATTCTCAGAGAAATGCTTCACTAGGGGCCAGGGAGACAGTTGTTAGGACATGCTTGCATGAAACCTCGAGTTTGATCCCCAGCCCAAGCATGCCAGAGCAGTGCACTGTTCAGACACACAACTGTCTAGTTAAAAACAAAAAATAAAAATAAATAAATAAAATTTACAAACGGCATTAGTAACATCCTTATTGAGTATGAATCTCAAAATGTAAAACCTCTCTCAAGGGATAGTTAACATTAGAGAAGAAAAGCACAGAGGGGGGAAAAAGTGAATGATATGACATGCTTTTTTAATGGGAAAAAGGATACTGGACACCTAAGTATTTTCTTTGAAATAAACTAAGAAACAGCATATATATATATATATATATATATATATATATATATATATATATATATACAGAGGAAGTTAATGGTAACATGATAGGTCAATTTAAAATTTCTAATGTGAAACACTGTTCCAGGATTGAATGAATTGGGGTCAGAAAATAGACTCTTTCTTTAACAAGCAATAGATCATCTAATGACAGCTTGTGTGAATACACATCACATCTTCAGAATCTCAAGGCTATAAGAAGGTCAGCTTTTGGCATTATGTTCTTTGTTTCCCATCTCCAGTCAAGCTTAGAATGTTTTGCTTATAACAATTGTGTGTGTGTGTGTGTGTGTGTGTGTGTGTGTGTGTGTGTGTGTAGTGGTAGGGAGCCTTAAAAATGACCTCTAGCATAAAGGAAAAGCCCCTTGGTTTTGTTGAAATAATCATTACCATTCAGTTTACATTAATTGTTTGACTAATTCTCCACCTCTATAATTAAGATATTCAGTAAAAATTGATAGAGTTGAAAAGAAGATACAAATCTTACCTTTTCCCATCTTATGAAGTCAGAGACAGAAAATGCAATTAATTGGTGAAAAAACTCCATAGCCACTCAAGTTTCCGTGTTTTCAGGACCAGGACATCAGATGTGGTTCTATGGCTTTGTCAACAAGTATTCCCATGACAACATGTGACAGCAATTCCCAATTAAAACGTCTGTGTGTGTGTGTGTGTGTGTGTGTGTGTGCGTGTAAAAAAATAATACAATGGTTATACAAGTTATATTCCCTTAGAGAAGCTCCAGTGGTACTTCATATTGATGGAAAGACTTATTTAGGAAAAGATTTCCTTAAGAGTGTTAAACGAAACATTAGCACCAGGGTATATTCACAGCTGTGACAGAAAAGAAATGGTCCTATGATTAAAGGCTGGGTGAAACAAAATCTCTTTAAGACAGCGATTCTCTGACTCAATTTATATGAAGATGTACTTCACTAATATCAATAGGGAACAATAGCCTGTAGCATTTCCCCAGTTTATTTAACAGTACAGCTCAGTTTTAATGGGCACAATCTAAATTTTCAGGAAGTCTGGTTTATGTTAAAAAAAGAAGGGGGAGTGGAGAAAGACATGAAAGTATTAAAGATAAGGCAACTCATTCTGAACCCACAAAAGCAATCCTTGTTTTTGTTTATTTGTTTGTTTATTTAGTTAAAAATGAAACTATGAAATCATTTAGAGACAAAATAACATTGCTTTGTCTAAAAATATGCTACTTGATTTGGGGAGGGGGACCACAAAATGAAACATGGACTGAACATAGGTGTATTGCACAAAAGCAAATTACTCGGGATGGAGCTGGCGGGAACAAAACTTTGGGAGCCTATTGCATAATGTAATTGTATGCATATGTCAGTGATTGTACTGTAAAGCAGCAATGCCCTCAATAAAAAATATTTTAAATTACTATGGTGTGATACATTTTTAAATATTTACTTATTCCCTTTTGTTTCCCTTATTGTTTTATTGTTGTTGTCGTTGTTAGATAGGACAGAGAGACATGGAGAGAGGAGGGGAAGACAGAGAGGGGGAGAGAAAGATAGACACCTACAGACCTGCTTCACTGCTTGTAAAGCGACTCCCCTGCAGGTGGAGAGCTGGGGGCTCAAACAGGGATTCTTACACCTACAGAGGTCCTTGCACTTTGTGCCACGTGCACTTAGCCGCTAGCTATGGCCCAAATCCCTGATATTTTTCTTCATTTTTCTTAAATGCTCTGCAAATAGAGACAACCTTACCTAAAAGAATAATACTGAGCCAGAGAGATCGCTTACTAAGTAGGGTGCTGTATTTCCACACTCATAGCCCAGGTTCAAAGTCCAGCCTCCCAAGAGAGGTGCTATTACAATGGAATAAAATTTCAATGCTGCGGTGTCTCTCCCCTCTCTATCTCTGTCTGAATGAGAAAGTGGCTCGTAGCAGTGAAATTGTATATGTGCAAGGCTCCTTGTTCTATCCCAAAACAAATAAAAGTTAAAAAAAAAAACGTGGGGAAGTTAGAGCTAGAAAACAATGCAAGATAATCAGTGCCACCGAAGAAGCATGAATTATAGTGGGAAAAAAATGTACCAGAAAACATATTAAATCAGAACTTGAAAATATATGGATATTTTGTTACCCTTCAACTTATACATCTCAAAAAATAATTATATAAATTAATTTTTAAATGTTTCACATTTAGGAATACAAATGAATACTGTATTTGACCACAATGAAACCACAGGTATTTACTATTCTTGAAAATATCTATCTCAAGGAAGTCAGGCAGTAGCGCAGCGCACGTGGTGCAAAACGCAAGGACCGGAGTAAGGATCCCAGTTCGAGCTCCCCGCTCCCCACCTACAGGGGAGTCCCTTCACAGGCGTTGAAGCAGGTCTGCAGGTGTCTTTGTTTCCCCCTCTCTGTTTTCCCCTCCTCTCTCCATTTCTCTCTGTCCTAGCCAACAACAATGATGACATCAATAACCACAACAATGTTAAACAACAAGGGCAACCAACAAAAGGGAAAATAAATAAATATTAAAAAAATTTTTTTTTAATCTATCTCAAATTTGAAGTATTACATGTTTTCTTTTTTTTTTAAAGTTTTTTTTTTTAATTTATTAATGAGGAAGATAGGAGGAGAGAGAAAGGGGAGTCGGGCTAAAGCAGAGCGGGTTAAGTGGAGGTGGCGCAAAGCACAAGGACCGGCACAAGGACCGGCATAAGGATCCCGGTTTGAACCCCGGCTCCCCACCTGCAGGGGAGTCGTTTAGCAGGCGGTGAAGCAGGTCTGCAGGCGTCTTTCTCTCCTCCTCTCTGTCTTCCCCTCCTCTCTCCATTTCTCTCTGTCCTATCCAACAACGACAACAACAATAATAACTACAACAATAAAACAACAAGGGCAACAAAAGGGAATAAATAAAATAAATATAAAAAAAAAAGGAGGAGAGAGAAAGAACCAGACATCACTCTGGCACATGTGCTGCTGGGGATCGAACTCAGGACCTCATGCTTGAGAGTCCAAAGCTTTATCACTGCGCCACCTCTCGGACCACCATTACATGTTTTCTATTGAATAAGATGAAAATAAATATGATGTTAGTGTTTTGAGAAACAATATACCTACCTATTTGATAATAGTTTAAAATTTTAATTACATGAAAATGGCTTTATGTAAATGTATCTTTTGTTATAAAATTTGAATATCTTACAAAAATATCCAAGCATGAGAGAATCAGCTGCTCTTTATTTTAAATTTCCAAAGTGATTTCAATGATGAAGTAGGGGAACTGATTTGTTTGCAGATAGTTAAAGAAGGATTTTATAGACAAGAGAGTGGAAGAATAAATGATGAGAACATCATGTTTAAAAACCAAGTCGGGGGGCCAGGCGGTGGAGCACCTCGTTAAGCGCACACACACTACAGTGTGCAAGGACTTGGGTTCAAGCCCCTTGTCCCCACCTATAGAGGAAAGCTTTAATAATGCTCAAGGTGTAGATGTCTCTCTACCTCTCTCCCTATCTCTTCCTCCCATCTCAAATTTCCTCTGTCTCTGTCTAATAATAAATAAATTAAAATAAATTTTCAAAAAAAAGATCAAGCCAGGGGGCCAAGTGGTGGCATACCTGGTTGAGTGCACATGTTACAATACTCAAGTATCCAGATTTGAGCCCACCTGAAGAGGGAAACCTTTGCAAGTGGTGAAACAGTGCTACAGATGTCTCTCTTTTTCTCCCCCTCTCTTTCATGACCCTCTTGATTTCTGGCTGTCTTTAGCCAGTAAATAAAGCTAGTAAAATAATTGTAAAAAAGAGAAAGTCAAGAAAGTAACATAACTTTGTGAGTCAAGGAAGAATAAATTGAACCAGTTGTGACTTATTAGCAGTCATATAAAATATGAAAGTACTTTGGTCTAGGACAAGGAACCACAATGTGCTAATTGTGCCAACTTCAATAAAACTTATAACAGAATATACCTTTGATGTTTCCTTTTCAGATCATCATATTCAAAGAATAGTATTCATTTTGCAATGTAGCTATTAAAAAATCGTTGAGAATGTTATGGAGGCAAATCACTTATTTAAAAACTTTTTTTCAGAAGGAATGAAACAGAGAAAAGAGGCCACAGCACTACAATTTTAATGTAGTGTAAACAAGACTCAGTTAAATCACTTCCTGTTTTCATCCTTAACCAATCAAGGAGTGGGGGGAGAACTTAATATAACTCCATGCATTTGAACATTAAGCTTCCACAACTGAGTGGGATCTCTATACTCCTTGATTCAATAGTCCAATTTTTTTTCTTCTTTTCAAACCACTTGTCCTCCACATTAACTCTACCTTAAGACACCAGTTTTAGGAAAAATAACCAGATATAACAATTTTCGTGTTATAGAATTTTCTTTAAAGTGAGGAAAACTCTCTTAAACTTCCTAGAAAACATTACCCTCATACTCTATTGGTTCTGGTCTCCTTGGTCTAAGGTCTAAGGTTATAAGTGATTTAATATCTCAAAAAAAAAGTTAGTAATAGATATGCACTAACAATTTAAGCCCAATGTTAAATTTCAATCAGTTTACTCATCTGAAAACTTAAGTACTTTTAGCATCTATGTTCATCGGAGATATTGGTCTGAAGTTTTCCCTTTTTGTTGTATCCCTAGCTATATTTGGTATCAAGGTGATGTTGGCTTCACAGAAGGTATAAGGGAGTATTCCTTTTTCTTCAATCTTTTTAAAAAAAGCTTTAAAAGTAGAGGTACTGTTTCCTAGAGGTTTTGTAGAATTCATTTGTAAAGCCATCTGGTTCTGGCCTTTTATTGTTTGGAAGGTTCTTAATAACTGTTTTGATTTATATGTCTGTGATTAGTCCATTCATGTTTTTTAGTTCTTCAGTTCAGTTTTGGAATGTTTTTCAGAATTCCAGCTTAGTGACATAGTTGGCATGCATGGTATTTTGGATTTTTGTGGTGTATGTTGTGATATCTTTCCTGTCATTTACAATCATATTTGAATCTTCTTTTTTATTGAGTCTGGCTAATGGTTTGTCAATTTTGTTTAGTTTTTTGAAAAACCAACATTTCGCTTCATTGATCTTTTGCATGTTTCTCTTATTTTTAATGTTATTTATTTCTGCCCTAATTTTAGTGATTTCAGTCCTTCTGGTTGCTTTAGGCTTCTTTTATTCCTCTTCCTCTAAGTCTCTAAGGTACAGTGAAGTTATTTCAATTGAGCTTTTTCTTGTTGCCAAATGTGTGCTTGTATGGCTATGAATTTCCTTCTAAGTACTGCTTTAGCTGTGTCCCAAATATTCTAATAGCTAGTGTCATAATTTTCATTTGATTCTAGGAACATTGGAATTTCTCCCTTGAGTTCCGCTTTGACCTAGTAGTTTTTATGCAGTGTGTTGTTGAGTCTCCATATTTTAGGACTGTCACTAGTTTTCTGTTTGTTGTTATGTGTTCGTTTAATTCCATTGTGGTCTGAGAAGATGCTTGGGATGATTTCAATGCTCTTGAATTTGTTAGTACTGCCTTTGTGGCCTAGAATGTGATCCATCCTTGAGTATGTTCCATGTAGATTCGAAAGGAATATGTATTCCAGTTTCTTGGGGTATAGAACTCTGAAAATGTCCAGAGATATGCTTTTCCAAAGATATAGGACTCATAGACAGAAAAGTAAATATCAGAAAACAATTTAATAAACTCCTTATGAAAAAGAAAGGACAAAAGCTAAATAGAAATGAGTGTGTATGTGTGTACATTTTATATACTATTATGTTTTTAAAACAAAAGCTACATAATACTTCTGGAGGTTACTTTAAATAGACTTTTGAATAGACAACTTATATTTGCATAATTTCTTTCTTCTGAGAAAGCCAATAAACCCTAAGAGCACAGTTTCTGGAAGCCTTATTTCTTAAGCATTTATTCCAGCATCCTGTTTCTTCCTTGTAAACAGCCTACCACATAGTTTTTTTTTTTTTTTTTTTACAATAACTCACTTAAGAATAAGAGCAATACTCTCAGGCAGTTAATCTCAGATGTTTTTCCAAGCAACTAAATATCATGACATCGTGATGTTAGTGGCTCTCAAAGGTCTACAAAGACACTTCAACAGTAAAGTTCATTGGCACATTCATGTATGGTGTCCCTTTCTGCCTTTACAAGTACACTTTCACTGTTAAACACAAATTTCTGTTAAGGTAGTCATAGATAATTCATGTGTTTATGCTCTAGCAAGAGATTTAAAGGATAACTGGTTCTATAAAATGTATACTTAAAAATACAGAGGTGAAACTATTATTTTTACATAGCATGAGAACAGAATGGTCACTGGATTTGGTAGGGTCAGAAGTAACACCAAGTAGCAATGATAAACTGCTAATGGATCATGAAGAGAATCTCAATTAACCAGTGCTGGAGATAAGGAGCTCAGCATATACCTATTTCATTTTATTATTCTTCCCTAATCTCATTCTTGGTGGGGAGGGTATCTTTTTTTTTCTTCAAAAATTTGTATTATCTTTGTTTATTGGATAAAGACAGCCAGAAATCAAGAGGGAAGGGGGAGGCACAGAGAGGAAGAGAGACAGAGAGACACCTGCAGCACTGCTTCACCACTCGTGACGCTTTTCTCCTGCAGATGGGGATCAGGGACTCGTACCTGGGTCCTTGCTCATTGTAGCATGTGCGCTCAGCCAGGTGCACCACCACCTGGCTCCCAGGAGGGTATCCTTAAACTTAATTATTTATAGAAATTTTTCTACAAAAGCTGCTGGATATCAACAAGATGGTGCTTATTTGTCTAGTAATTTGTACTTCTTGAGAAATGCAAAAACAAGTGTGAGATATATCTAGCCAATAAAAACACATAATATTAGAACAAGATTGATAGAGAAAACAAGGGAACAGGTAAGGGAAAAAGAAATCAAATGGAGAGGGGATACCCAGATCCTATGAGATATATGTCATAAACAGAAAGGACTATTTCAGGTAAAAATAAAGAAATATCTGTATCCTACTTTGGATCCTGATAATTCATGAATAATAAGAAATCCTTGCCAATGACAGGCCAAATGGATGAGCCTTCGCAGCACACAGGGACAACGCTAAACATGACAGAAGGAAAATTCTCTCCAGGTTTTGAGATGTTTCCTAACACATGGAACTACCTACATCCAATTAGATGACATCTCATTTAACTAAGTAACAGATACCAGAATAGGCTAGGGTTTAGGGTACTGGATACAGGTGTACATGTATCCACAAACAAGGAGCAATCATATAACTCAAAGTCAAAGTGCTCAATAGTGGTTGAAGTGCCTAAAGAAGGCATCATAAATTCTGCAATTGATTGCATTTAGACCAAATTAGCAGGACAGCATAGCAAAAAGGCCCAAAGAAGACAGATCCTCAAAACCTAACTCTGTCTCGGCTCAACAAAGGATAATGTCTAAACAGCTGAGAGAAAATCACAAAGTTCATGGTCACATCTGAGGAACATTGCAGGCTATACTCATTTCAGCACCAGTCTTTTTCAAGTGGCAGGGCAGGATATCCCCAGCCTCCCTTGCTTTATGGTAGAACCAAGGTCCTGGGATGGCCCACAAGATGCTGTTCCTTATGGAAGTGATCAGTGGTAGTGGAGAGAGGGACCTTTTAGAGGTCAAGGCCCATCATATGTGTATGAGAATCCAAGGATTCCCTAACTAAGGTCCCAGATGATCAGGTGGATATTGACCAAACAGGCCATCATTAATTGGGCCAGTCTCTTGCTCTTATCCAACTTTCATAGTCTTTTCTTTATCTGACTATCTTAGATTTTTCACACCTAGAAACATATGCATCCTTTTTGCAGTTTCCTTAACCTGAGTTGAGAATAATGTTCACTCCATTATTTAAGAGGCAATGAAGCAAACCACAGCTAGGTATCCCTATCGGAATCCTACAACTCACCTTGGTTCCAGAACACTTACCACAGAACAGTTAAGCAAACCACAATTTCATGATGTCCAACTTTTTTTTAATTATCTTTATTTATTTATTGGATAGAGACAGCCAGAAATCAAGTAGGAAGGGGGAGATAGGGAGAGGGACAGAGAGACACCTGCTGCTCTGCTTCACCACTCGCAAAGCTTTTCCCCTGCAGATGGGGACCAGGGGCTCAAACCTGGGTCCTTGTGCATTGTAACGTGTACTTAACCAGGTGCACCACCACTCGATCCCTGATGTCCAACTTTTTAAATGAATCCGGAAAACAGAAGCTTCCAAGGACTCCCTGTTAATAAAGCCTGAGAGGAAGTACTTGAAAAATCCATCTATAGACTCATCTCATAGAGAAGGACGGTGATCAGTGAGTCCAGCTGCATTAGATCACTACAGTTAAAACAATAGTTTAGCTTCAAATTCATCCCATAACAGAGGTAATCTCTATTATTTAAGAAACATTGTCTGGCTTTTGTTCAAATATTTATTAACCACATGGTCCCATGATTATTACATGTGTCAGAGATATATTGTTAAACAAAACTTGACCTTCTCTGCAGCTAAATTTAATCCATTATACTATTATATCATCTACAAATAGTGACAATTTGACCTGTTCTCTTCCAATTTGTATCCCTTTCATTCATGGTTCTTGCCTGCTTGCTATGGCAAGAACTTCCAACACTGTGTTGAGTAGTAATGGGCAGCCCTGTCTAGTACCTGATCTAAGTAAAAACGCTTCCAGTTGTTCACCATTGAGTATAATGTTCATTGTACGTCTGCTATATATGAACTCCACTAGGTTAAGGAATGTTTCACCTATTCCCATTTTTGGTAGCATTTTTATCATGAACAGATATTGGATTTGTCAAAGGCTTTCTCTGCATCTATTGAGATCACATTTACCGATTTACATATACTAAACCAGCCTTGCATCCCTGGGATAAATTCAACTTGGTCATGATGTACAATCTTTTTATGATATTGCTGTATCCAGTTGGCAAGAGTTTGTATCAATATTTTTGCATCATATTCATCAGAGATAATGGGCTGTAGTTTTCTTTTTTGTGTGTCCCCTGTGTGTTTTTGGTATCAGGATGATATTGGCTTCACTCCCAGGGTGTTTTTCCACACAGATAGAGAGATATAGATAAAAGGGGGGGGGGGGGGTCAGGCACACATAGCACAAAGCACAAGAACCAGTGTGAGGATCCCGGTTCAAGCCCCTGGCTCCCCACCTGCAGGGAGGTCGCTTCACAAGCAGTGAAACAGGTCTGCTGGTGTCTATCTCCCTCTCCCCCTCTCTGTCCTCCCCTCCTCTCTAGATTTCTCTCTGTCTTATCCAACAACAATGGCAGCAATAACAACAACAACAATAAACAACAAGGGCAACAAAAGGAAAAAATATCCTCCAGGAGCAGTGGATTCTGGTGTAGGCACTGAGACCCAGCAATAACCTTGCAGGCAAAAAAAAAAAAAAGTAAGAGAGAGAGATCACAGCACTGGAGCTTCCTCCAGTACCATTGTACCTCCCATGTGATGCCAGAATGTAAACTTGGGTCTCTATGTGTGACAAAGTGTGTGCCTTACTAGGTAAGCTATCTTTCCAGTCCCATGCTTCACTCTTGACTACATCTCCATTCAAATTTGAAGGTGTCCTGTGTCGAAAGCAGTTCATGCTTTAATTTTTTTCCCACTGCATGAGTACCAGATGAGCTCATTCATACTTATTTTTACTGTATTTGTCAGCAGTCCTCATACTAATCATGCATAAGCATATCATAAGGATGTTGTCAGAGGTGAGGGATCATTGGTGGGAGGGACATTCATGTAAGTAACTGCAAGGGATTAGCACAAAGGAGAGCTTTGTGGTGATGGAATAATGTTATATTTTGACTGGTAGCAGTAATCAGGATGAAAGACATAGAACTCTGCAGCTGGATTATACCAATCTCAATGTCCTGGTTTGGATACTATAGTTATGTAAAATGAAACCATATACTGGGGGAAAACTTCTGTATACCTTATATTCTTAATTCTATGTAACATATAATTACTACATAATAGAAATGACATAAAAGAAAATCATCCCTTCTATAATCAGAGTTCAGAACAAAAACAACACTCCAGACAAGGACAATCCTGATATTAACCCCCATACTTCTCTTTCAAGCCTCTTTCTCTCCTCAGGTACTGGCAGCACCCTGCCTACTCCTAGCTCAGGTCCTGGCTCAGATCCATTTACATTGCTTCTTTACAGTTAACTAACTTGGCTGATCTTTTACTTACTACTTTAAGGAGTAGATTGCTATCACCTGTCAAGAGAGACGTGATTCTATATCTCTCACGAGACTTAACATCTATCAAGACAATTAAAAATATTCACATCCTATAGCTAGCTGTTCAGTGCATAGAGAACAGTATTTGCATATATGAGACCCCAAGTTTGATACCCACATTGCATGTTCCAGTGCTTCGACTTTTCTCATTCCCTCAATTTCATCAAATAAAGCCTAAAAATAATATTTAACTATCCTAAGGAAAGATGTAGGCCACATAGGCAACGATTTACTACAGTTCTAATCACAATAACAAAGCAAACAAATTAAATAAATGCATATACAATCTTATGCTAAAATGAGGCACACTTTTAAAAATGCGGTTGTTGAGAAACATTTATTCAGCTTCATAAAGAATGATACCAAAACCTGCACATGTGTTTTGTTCTCAATTATATAAAATTTATTCATAAAGAAAGCATGCTAAAATGTAAACGGAGATCATTTAAAGGGTAAGAATATAAATGATTTGGAATTTTTTTCCAAGATTTTTTTCAATTTTTTTATGATGAGCATAAACCTTATAATGAAAAATAATGCTACCAAAGACAAGTATGATTTAAGTCACAGAGAGATTCAAAATGCCTAAAAAAGAAAACTATATTCCTAGACACAAAGAGGAAAAAACAAACAACAACAAAAAAAACTTCAATCTACACTATTCCTAGGTTTTGTAAGCCACCAGCTTCTCCCAGTTAATGGAAAATCCATCTGTCTTTTTCAGATGATTTGTGATGGCCTCTTTTTTCCTGACAATCCATCACTCTCTCACCCAATACTTAGCCTATATCCTTAGTATTCAGACAATTGATTTCTGGACAACCACCTCCTATAGCTGTCTCAGATGTGAAAGTATTAACTATTAAAAACAGACAAACAAAACAACACAAACACAGACACACAGAAATAAAGCAAACAGAAGTGGGATACATGATTACATCTCATTATCATTCATATCAAAAGCTGAGAAACAGTCATTTAGTTCACGAGAGTCAATAAAGATTTAAGTGAATATTTTTGATACTTATGATGTAGACACACATTTTAAGTGTCATGATATCTTGCTATAAATGTCTACATTCTTTTTTTAAAAAAAATTGAGTTGCTCTTAGGTATTTTCAACACCTAATGAGGTGCTTTGATGATAAAATATGTGTTTTATATTCCCTGGGTTTGAATTTTATTTTTAAAAAAGAATACAAAAAGAAAATAACTTTCTTTTTATTTTTATCATAGTCTATCTATAATACACACACACACACACACACACACACACACACATATATATATATATATATATATATATATATATAACTTTAAATATAAGTGCTTTTGTTTTTCTGGATTTTTAAGACATACCCTGAAGTTTCTGTAAATGATGTATACCGCCGTGTATTTTCCAGCTCATATGTTACCAGAACATTGTCCTTCATATTGCCTCCCTCATTCATCTTAAGAATCTAAAGGCTGGGGCCAGGTGGTGGAGCACCTGGTTGAGCGCATATGTTACAATGTGCAAGGACCTGGGTTCAAGCTCATGGTTCTCACATGCAGGGGGAAAGCTTCACAGGTGGTGAAGCAGTGCTGCAGGTGTCTCACTGTCTCTCTACCTCCTCCTTCCTCTCAATTTCTGACAGTCTCTATCCAATAAATAAATAAAGATAATAAAGAAAAAAATGTTTTAAAAGAATCTGAAGGCTGCCTATCAATAAATGTGCTTTCTACTGAAATTTTCAATATTTTAAATCTGAATCAATCTTTTTTATCCTTTGAAAAGCAAATATGACCTACAGAGCAATCACCAGAGTACTAATTATAGTTCATCTCTCATACTCTGTTAACCCAATAAAACATTATTCTGAGTTTTGTGTGTAAACTGACAGCAGTTGGCCAGATGATCTCTAAAATCCATCTGATGAATCCCATCCCATTTTCTCAGCTATGTATAGAAATGGGACGACTGAACTACTCTCATAGTTATAAATCATTGTCTGGAAGCATTGCTCTTAAATCCTGGATTTAGGAAGTAGATTAAATAAGGAGCACCTGGGATTCAGATTATAAAGCCCGATTGCTATTAATTTTAAAGTGGACAGGAATGTTCTAGAAATAATATAATTTAAATTCAAATTTCCTTCAGTCGTGTCCATAATTTCATTCGTGAATTGAATCATCCTAGTATAAGAGGTTAGCAGACAAATATAGAATTTGTCTTGGGCTAATAGACAGTCATTAAATAAGTCTCTTATTCAATTTCAAAGACTGCTAAAAAACTCCAGTTAAGAAAACTCATCAGGCATTAAAGTATGGCAGAGACTGGCCAGAGGCTGAAAACTGAGAAATCTACAGTTAGTTAGAAGGAGGGAGAGTCAAAATCTGCAGGTGACAAATAGGCTAATTTGGATTACAATCCAGAGTAGACCTTTTACTTATTAGGAGTTAAAATTTTGCAATTTTTAAAACGAGAAAATTAAGCAATGAATGTTATTATTGCTATAGAGATTAAGTTAGATTAAAGTTAAATTAAATTAAAATTGCTTTGTGTTCAGACATATATGAGAAGACGTTTTTTTTAATCAGTTTTTTCTTTTTCTTTCTTTTTTTTTTTTTTTTTTTTTTGCCTTCAGGGTTATTACTAGGGCTTGGTGTCTGCACCACTAATCCATTGCTCCGGGAGGCTATTTTTTTCCTTTTGTTGCCCTAGTTGTTTTTTATAGTTGTTGTGGTTATTATTGTTGTTGTTACTGATGTCATTGTTGTTGGATAGGAAAGAGAGAAATGGAGAGAGGATGGGAAGACAGAGAGGGGGAGAGGAAGATAGGCACCTGCAGACCTGCTTCACCACTTGTGAAGCGTCCCTCCAGCAGGTGGGGAGCCGAGGAACCGGGATCCTTACACCAGTCCTTGCATTTCGCACCATGTGCGCTTAACCCGTTGAGCTACTGCCCTACCCCCAATCAGTTTTGTCTTTGTACAAATATTTATAAAGTAACTACAATACTGAAAAATTGATAGTAGATAAATCATTATTATATAAATAAAATAATAACCATTGCAGTTAGCACAGTAACAGCACTATAGCTTCTCATAAATTTTCATCTATATTAGTTTATTCCAGAAGCCCAATGAAATTGGTACTATCACTTACCACTTTACAGTTAAAAATATGAGGCATAAACTGTTACACGGTTTGTCAAGGCTGTGATATGGGTCCCAGATCAATTACTTGGAATATTAAGTTTAGTTTCAGAATCTTAACTATTCCATGTATAGAAACATGATATTGCAACTTTTGTTGGTAAGAAGTCATTGAACATCATCAGTTTCATATGATTCAACTATAAAGCTTTGCATACAAAATGAAACAAATTGGGGGCTGGGTGGTGGCACACTGAGTTAAGCACATATAATACAAAGTACAAGGACCTGCTCCTGGTGGCCATTTTTCCAGTTTTATTGCATAGGACAGAGAGAAATTGAGAAAGGAGGGAAAGACAGAGAAGGGGAGAGAAAGGTAGGCACCTTCAGACCTGCTTCACCACTGTTTGTCTATTGTTAACAAAGAACAGCTCAACTCTGGCTTATAGTGGTACCTGGGACTGAACCTGAAACACTGGAGTCTCATGCTTGTATTTTGCATGCCCGTCTTGTTATGCTGTATTATTTGAAAATTATTTCTATGCAGATGTATTTAATTAAGACAATGTCAGCAAAGTGGAACTTAATTTACTATCACCAAATTCCTTTTAAAAACAGGAGTCCCCCATAGGCACTGGCACACAGGGAGAATACTACCAAATAAAAGCAGCAAGTGAAGATAAGTTGTCAACAAATAAATTTTCTCATGCAACCTTCAGAAATAAATAATAATAATAAAAAAATCTAACCCTCTCAATATCATGACAATTCAATACTCACCTCCAGAACTGTGAGACAATAGATTTCTGTTGTTCAAGTTAGCTGGTTTGTGATAGTTTGTCATGGCAGCCTTAGAAAACTAAGAAAGGGGAAACACTGAAGCCTGTGTGTTCTGCTCATTAGTTAAGAGATCTTGTCCTTTTTCTTCCCTCAGATACCCTGGGAAGAATGTCAAGGGAATTTCTAGTCTCTGAATACTGAGCCTTGATCAGCATGTTGGTACTTTTCTTAATGTTTTATGAAGACAAAAACGAAGCCATTAACCCAAATATAAATATTATTATTATTATTATTATTATTATTATTATATTTGCCTCCAGGGTTATTGCTGGGGTTCAGTGCCTACATTATGAATCCACTGCTCTGGGTGGCCATATTTCCATTTTATTGGATAGGAAAGAAAGAAATAGATACAGAGGGGAAGATAGAAAGAGAGAGAGAAAGACAAATACAGATCTGCTTCACTACTTGTGAAGCGAGTCCCCTGTAGATGGAGAGCTGGAGACTCGAACCAGGATCCTTGAGCAGGTCCCTGAACTTCATGCTATGTGCATTTAACCCAATACATCACCATCCAGCCCCCGTTAACCCATTTTTTTTATTTACACATTGACTTTCTATATCTTCCAAGTTACATCTTTTTATAGTGCAAATATAAGATTCTACTAGTATCTACCATTCAATTGGACCTGAATCTACAGTTACTTTTTAGTATTAGCAGTTTTCTCTCTCACCTTAAGAACTATGTATTAGTAATAGAAATATATGACATTGTTTTATTCTAATTGTTACCTGTATAGGAAAATTCAGATATATTTCTAAATATAGTCATTGTTTTTTAATGTACCACCACAATTTCCTGAGGCAATCCTCAATAAAGGAAATAAAGATATAACTAACAGTATTTAATACTTAGAATAGATATTTAAAAAACGGTTCATGCATTACTTTACTTAATCTTACAACAAAAGCATATTCTATTCTTCATTAAAACAAAGTAGGGCAGAATATTAAGAGAAGCTCTCATATGAAAAGGATGAAAAGAAAGAAGACATTTCTTTAGAACCTAGTACATACATAACTGTATCTTCTAGTTTCAAAGATTTAACCCCACTTATCTTTCTTAAATTTTAGTAACTATCATAAAAGAAATCATAAGAACACCAGCATAGAAAAGAAGAGGTAAAAAAAAGCAACTCAAGTTGGGAAACTAGTCTAAGATAGCATCCACTACAGAGTAAGCTTCAAAGAAAGAAGTGACTGTCTTTTTTTTTTTTCTGAAGTCTAGTTTTATAATGGGTATAGTTAGGGTGACATAGTAGTCTATATATATTTAGGAATCTTTCAGAAAAAAATAAATCCTGAATTTTTAGAGCAAAGACCTCAAAAACACAATAATCATAATACGTACTAAAAATGGTAGAAAAGCATCATCCTACCCTTCCACTCTAGGAACACAGGTCCTGAAACAGGAGCACTTACAGTGTTGCCAGCTGTGACCACAGACTTTGAGCTCACATTGACAGCCAGGCTCCTGTGCTCAATATGAATATATATGGGCCCCGGATCAGGTAGATGGGGTAAACAGGTAATTTATTCATAGATTTTTTTTCAAGTTTTGGAGCTACTTAGCTACTTTCTGCACTAATCGAAATTTCTTTCTCTCTTTTCTTTCTTTCTTTTTTTCTCTCTTTCTTTCTTTCTTTCTTTCTTTCCTTCTTTCTTTTTTTTTTTTCCTTTTGCCTCCAGAGTTATCACTGGGGCTTGGTACCTGCACTATAAATTTACTGCTCCTGGCATCCTTTATTTATGTATTTATGTATTTACTTATTTATTGATTGATAGAACAGAGAGAAATTCAGAGAGGAGGGGAAGACAGGGAGGGAGAGAGCAAGATAGACAGACACCTATAAACATGCTTCACTGCTTGTGAAGCTATTCCCCCTGTCAGTGGGGAGCCAAGGGCTTGAACCAGGCAGGATCCTTGTGAGGGTCGTTACTGCTGTGTACTGTATGCACTACCTCCACACACACCCCCAAGCCAACTTTATAGCTCTTTTCTCAACTCTAACACCATCTTCCTAGACAATATTTTTGTCAATTCCCATGTTAAGCTATCAAGCTTAAGTAAGGATTATTAAGGCATCTCGGGCATTATGCTATTCCACTACAGAATACTGTGCCCCAGTACAGTTCCGTAGCCCCCATGTCCACTTGGTCGATTCCAAATTATATTCCTCCATGAGGATAATTTCTGGAACCATCCGTTCCACCCCAGTTCCATGGCTGCCAGTTCTTGGCAACATCGCCCCACCAGATATTCATCGGGATTCGGCATCATCTAAGTTCATTTCCCACATCTACGCTCGACCGGACCTGCCAATATACGCGAATATCTTCGCCCACCCTGTCCAACGCTTGACGTCTCATCATCCAATCTGGTCTCCTACGCCTACACTGAACTTCTCTGTTCCAGACTCTTGGAAACAGAGTTGGCAGTCAGCTGAGGTAAAGAACAAACACCTCATCACAGACCCCTGCAAACGTCAACCCGGCTTTGACCTAGCACGTTATGATTGGGCCCTCCTCAATCGCTATCGAACAGGCCATGGCCGGTGCGCCACTATGTTCCATCGCTGGGGAGCCAGAGATGACCCGAACTGCCCCTGCGGCTACAGACAGACTATGCCCACATAGTCAACGACTGCCACCTCTCCAGATTCAAAGGAGGTCTCAAAACTTTACATCAGGCTCAACCTGACGCTATTGACTGGCTACGGAAGAAGGGCAAATGCTAGAAGATTAAGTCATGGGCCCCTAGGAACATATCTAAAATAGACTTCCTAGCTTCTCTCCACCCGAAGATCCCTATTCTCATCTGCTATATTCCTAGTTTTTGGTTCCATTTACTAAGCACTTTGTCCTGCCTTATATCTTACTGTCTTTCAGCAATCAAATTGCAGATACTACTATGATTCTATCCTGACCACCCTGGGTAGATAATCTCATTAATGTGTTCCAGAATTTCACCTCTCCAATGCTCTACCCCACTAGGAAAAGATAGAAACAGACTAGGGGTATAGATTAAACTGCCAACACCACCCTCTCCATGTTTCAGCTTTCTCATTATTTTATCTTAAAGAGTTATGATCAGGGAGTCGGGCTGTAGCGCAGCGGGTTAAGCGCAGGTGGCGCAAAACACAAGGACCTGCATAAGGATCCCGGTTCGAACCCCGGCTCCCCACCTGCAGGGGAGTCGCTTCACAGGTGGTGAAGCAGGTCTGCAGGTGTCTATCTTTCTCTCCTCCTCTCTGTCTTCCCCTCCTCTCTCCATTTCTCTCTGTCCTACCCAACAATGACAACAATAATAACTACAACAATAAAACAACAAGGGTAACAAAAGGGAATAAATAAATAAAATAAATATTTAAAAAAAAGAGTTATGATCAAAATATTATAGGGGTAATATCTGAATGTTTGCTTCTGATAGAACTGGAAAAGTTAGAGTACAAGGTCAAGATTTCTGTTTAGTGAACAGCTTAAGGAAATAGAATATGTAGTAAGAGTTTTAATAAAGTAAAAGAGGTATTAGTTCCAGGGCCACAGGGAAGCAAAGAAAGAGAGACCAGGGAAATGCTCTAGTACTGGAAAACACAATTTATGGATAAAGCTGCCAACACCCATGTCCAAAAGAGAAGCAATTACAGAAGCCAGAATTCCCACTTTATGTACTCCAGTATAGTTCATATTCCCAGTGGGGGAGAAATAATAGGGAGAAAGTGAATGGAGAGCTCTGACCTCCAACTTCATCAAGACCGGGAAAAAGAAGAGGAAAAAGAGGGATATTTGGATGTAGTAAGAGGTGTATGTGTGACTTAAAAAGGAAGAGAAGATGGGACCATGGAAAAAAATAGGCAAATATATACAAATATAGACAGTTGTAGAAATAATAGTTAATCAAAATCTGCAACCTGGGGAGAACTTCTATAGTTTACAATGGAGGTAATGGGGATACGGGACTTTGGAGGTGGGAATGGTGCAGAGTTGTACCTCTGTTATGTTGTAATTTTTGTACATCAATATTAAATCACTAATAAAATTTAAAGGATAAAAAATTTAAAAATATGGAACCTGGAAGCACAGATCATGTTTTTACATCACCAACTATTTTAAAATATGGTGTGTTAATGAACAGTGTGAACTATATATGGCAAACTGACCAGAAAGTGATTCTCATTGAAAAGATAGTTTAAATGCACAGTTCCCAAGAAGAGGGGCGACAGTACAGAAGAGCATATAGGGGAGCACAGGAGTTGGTCGGGAGGCAGATAAAGAGGGTGGAAGATGAACTGTGTGTTTTTTTTTTTTTTTTTTTTTTGCAAGCCTTTCTTCTGTTTTCATGAAAAGAAAGATCTTGGGCTATTTGAATAACATCTGTGGACTCTAAGACATAGGAATGCTCTTAGCAAGTTGGTG
Source organism: Erinaceus europaeus (assembly GCF_950295315.1). Lineage (NCBI taxonomy): Eukaryota > Metazoa > Chordata > Mammalia > Eulipotyphla > Erinaceidae > Erinaceus > Erinaceus europaeus. Next base: position 92,076,844 of record NC_080170.1, on the reverse strand, counting down.
CCTAGGGTGACTAGGGCAGTCAGATAGTGACTAAGTGAAAGAACTTACTAAAGGCAATGGTTGAGGTGTGGAATCTGGATTGGTTAGTTTGTGCTTGAAAAGCTTGATCCTGGGTGAATTATTTGTTATCTTTAACTATTGTTTAGCTCCAGGAAGGAGAGTTCCTGCAATATAGCAAAGCACTTGAATATACAAAATGAAAAACATAGTTAACATACCAAAGAAGCAATTGATTCAACTGGTGAGGTTTTCTATGTTTGACTTTCATTAATCATAATTCATATGTATTTTAACTTTATAGTTCTCTTTTTAAAAAATTTATTTTATTACCTTTATTTTTTTGGATATTGACAGCCAGAATTCAAGAGGGAAGGGGGTGAAAGGGAGAGAGACAGAGAGATACCTGCAGCACCCACAAGGCTTTCCCCCTGCAGGTGGGGACCAGGAGCTGGAATCCTGGTCCTTGTGCATTGTAATGCATGCACTCAACCAGGTGCCTCCCTTGTGGCCCTGGAACTAATATCTCTTTTTCCTTTATTAAAACTTTTACTACATATTCTATTTCCTTAAGGTGTACACTAAACAGAAATCTTGACCTTGTACTCTTAACTTTTCCAGTTCTATCAAAAGCAGACATTCAGATATTATTCCTATAATGCTTTGATCATAACTCTTTACTTATTTCAATTTTAAAATGAGTAACTTTTTTATATAAAGCACTTATAAATTACAAAATTGATATGTATATTATTTTATGAACTGCTGAGAGTCACATCTTATGCATTAATCATATATAGTACTGTTACATAGTTTGAGCATGATAGGCAAACTCTATGATGATTTTTGAGGAAATATGAAATTGTAATTGTCACAAAAAATAAACCTTTGTTGTATGTGTTTGAGGATTAAATTGCAATAACTGAGAATCTGGAGAGGAGTTTGTGGACAACTAGAAGAACAATCATGACTTGGGGAGAATGACCTCTCATGGGCAGTCTATTTTTGCCAAACCCCAACATGCCCCATGATGTTACTCCTCTTTCCTACTCTCATAGAAGTTTGTTCTGACAATCCTACTAGGCCTGTGGTTGCTTCTCAGAAATAATAGTTAATCCACATCTGCAACCTGGGGAGAACTTCTAAAGTTTACAATGGAGGTAATGGGGACACGGGACTTTGGAGGTGGGAATGGTGCAGAGTTGTACCTCTGTTATATTGTAATTTTTGTACATCAATATTAAATCACTAATAAAATTTAAAGAATAAAAATTTAAAAAATGTGGAACCTGGAAGCACAGATCGTGTTTTTACATCACCAACTATTTTAAAATATGGTGTGTTAATGAACAGTGTGAACTATATATGGCAAACTGACCAGAAAGTGATTCTCATTGAAAAGATAATTTATATGCACAGTTCCCAAGAAGAGGGGCAACAGTACAGAAGAGCATATAGGGGAGCACAGGAGTTGGTCGGGAGGCAGATAAAGAGGGTGGAAGATGAACTGTGTTTTTTTGTTTGTTTGTTTGTTTTGGTTTGGTTTTTTTGCAAGCGTTTCTTCTGTTTTCATGAAAAGAAAGATCTTGGGCTGTTTGAATAACATCTGTGGATCCTAAGACATAGGAATGCTCTTAGCAACTTGGTGCCTAGGGTGACTAGGCAGTCAAATAGTGACTAAGTGAAAGAACTTACTAAAGGGAATGGTTGAGGCTAGACATGGACCTTCCATATGACCCAGTAATTCCTCTCCTAGGAATATACCCCAAAGACTCCATAACACCCAACCAAAAAGATATGTGTACACCTATGTTCATAGCAGCACAATTCGTAATAGCTAAAACCTGGAAGCAACCTAGGTGCCCAACAACAGATGAGTGGCTGAGAAAGTGGTGGAATACTACACAGCTATTAAGAACAATGAACCCACCTTCTCTAACCCATCTTGGATGGAGCTAGAAGAAACTATGTTAAGTGAGCTAAGTCAGAAAGACAAAAATGAGTATGGGATGATCCCACTCAAAAACAGAAGTTGAGAAAGAAGAACAGAAAGGGAAACTCAAAGCAGAATTTGACTGAGTTTCGAGTAGGGCACCAAAGTAAAAATCTCTGGGTTGAGGGTGAGGGTGGATTTTTGGCTTCACTGGGGGGTGGTGTTGGGGGAGGATGGGATGGGACACAGTCTTTTGGTGGTGGGAATGGTGTTTATGTACAATCCTATTAACTTGTAGTCATATAAATAACTAATTAATATGAGAGGGGAAAATTGATTAAATATAGACTTTTTTCTCACCCAGAATTACAGAGATATAAATACATATAGAAAACCACATGATCAGTGGTAAACTTTCAGAGGTAGCTATTTGTCTTACTTTCTCCTGGAACTTAAAAATTATTAGGAGCTACTTGGAATTATAGATTGCACTTTAATGGAACAGATTACAAATTACACTCCCCAGGGGCCAAGTGGTAGTGCAGCAGGTTAAACACACATGGTGCGAAGTGTAAGAACCATCCTGGTTCAAGCCCCTAGCTCCCCACCTTGAGGAGGGTCATTTCACAAGCAGTGAAGCAGGTCTGCAGATGTCTATCTTTCTGTCCCCCTCTCTGTCTTCCCCTCCTCTCTTGATTTCTCTCTGTCTTATCCAATAACAACAATAATAATAATAACAACAACAATGATAAACAACAAGGGCAACAAAAAGGAAAAAAAGAGCCTCCAAGAGCAGTGGATTCATAGTGCAGGCACCAAGGCCCAGCAATAATCCTGGAGGAAAAAAAAAATTATACCGCCCTCCCAAAGAAAAACATGCAAATGTAAAAAAATTAGTTTTAGACTTAAGAATCATAGAATTGGCGTTAAGTTCTAGTACATAAGAGATTAATGGGCTAATGGTCAAGTCAACTGCCTACCCTTGCTCTCTTTTTCCTCATCTGTAAAGGGAAAGAAACTAATCACTTTTCCAGTGTAATAATCAACTAAGATAATATTCCTGTACTACAAGGAATTGCAAAGAAAATACCATCCAAGTTTCAGCTTTTTCATTATTTTATCTTAAAGAGTTATGATCAAAACATTATAGGGGTAATATCTGAATGTTTGCTTCTGATAGAACTGGAAAAGTTAGAGTACAAGGTCAAGATATCTGTTTAGTGAACAGCTTAAGGAAACAGAATATGTAGTAAGAGTTTTAATAAAGGAAAAGAGGTACTAGTTCCAGGGCCACAGGGAAGCAAAGAAACAGAGAGCAGAGAAAGGCTCTAGTACTGGAAAACACAATTATAAACGTCGTCACTTGATTTGCCTGACAATGGCATGCAGATGAGGTGAATAGTTAATTGTATTTATACATGTTCTTCAACTTTGGGAATCTACTCTTTCCCATAATCCAACTTTCTAACCCTATTCTCAACTATAACACCATCTTCCCAAATAATAATTTTAGTTAGTCTCCATGTTAGCTATCACAGTCAAGCAACAATTACTAAAGTCACTGGCCCTTAGAAACATACCAAAAATAGACCTCCCTCCCTTTCTACCACCAATTTGCAGATGCTACTATGATTCAAATCCTGACTACCCTGTACAAATGATCTCGTCAATGTGTCCCCCTCACCTCTCCAAAGGCCTACCCCACTAGGGAAAGATAAGAAACAAGCTGGGGTATAAATCAACCTTCCAATGCCCATGTCCAACAGAGAAGCAATTAGAGAAGCCAGAAATCCCATCTTCTGCACCCCATAAAGAAATCTAGTCCAAGGGGCCACGCGGCGGTGCACCTGGCTAAGGACTCACAGCACAAGGATGCAGGTTCAAGCCGCTGGTCCCCACCTGCAGAGAGGAAGCTTCACAAATGGTGAAGCAGTGCTGTAGGTGTCTGTCTGTCTCCCTCTCTCTGTCTTCCCCTACCTTCTAGATTTCTGTCTGTCTCTATCCAATAACTAAAGATTAAAAAAAAAATTCTGGGAGTCAGGTGGTAGCGCAGCGGGTTAAGCGCAGGTGGCACAAAGCGCAAGGACTAGCGTCAGGATCCCAGTTCGAGCCCCCGGCTCCCCACCTGCAGACAGGTGAGTCGCATCACAGGCGGTGAAGCAGGTCTGCAGGTGTCTATCTTTCTCTCCCCCTCTCTGTCTTCCTCTCCTCTCACCAGTTCTGTCCTATCCAACAACGATGACATCAACAACAATAATAAGTACAACAACAATAAAAACAACATGGGCAACAAAAAGGAAATAAATAAATAAATAAATATTTTTTAAAAACTCTAGTCCATACTGCCAGGAGGGGAGAAATGTTAGGTGAAGATGACCAGAGGGCTCTGAACTCCAATTGCATCAGGACCCATAGAGAGAAGAGAAATAAAGGAAGGTCACTCAAAAGTAGTACTAAGTATAGATATGACTTAGGAAGAGAAGATAGAACCATAGGGAAAAAAAGAACAAATATAGATAGAGATAGGTAGATAGATAGATAGGTAGATAGATAGATAGATAGATAGATAGATAGAAGAGTAATAGTCTACGTATATCTGTGACCTTTGGAGAACTACCACAGTTTCTAACGGAGGGGATGGGAACACAGAGCTCTGGTGGTTGGAGTGGTATGGAATTATACCCCTATTACCTCATAATTTTGTAAAGTAATATTAAATCACTAATAAAAAAGCAGAGGTATCACTCAAGTAAAGAAATAAAATGAATTACTTCTTCCTCAAAGAGGTGATGTTTGAGCTAGAAAATTCACATACAATCATGTACAAAATCACCTGCACACATGTATGTATTTATATGTGTATATATATATGTGTGTGTGCTTACACACATATGTAAACACATAATATACAGTTATTCCAAAATAATTTAACAAAGTGGAACACTGCTTTTTTCAAAAAGAAATGTCCCTTTCAAGTAGTACTTGGATAGGCATTAGAATGAAAATTTGAGAAAAGGTAGCAGTAAGTATTGTGATGGCAGTAAGTGTTGTGACATTTTATTGGCTATATTCTCTGATTCACTGAATGTGCAGTCCTGTTAATCTAATGATAAATTAGACAAATGTATGTTTCCCTAACATTAGATGATTGTCTAAAACTAATTTCTAAATCAACTGTTTGTATAATTGTTATAAACAGTACTTATAGTCACTTTCCCCATACTCCAAAACCATTTGGGACTTATATTTTCACTTAGATTTTCATTTCCTGATTGGCAAGTCATTTACCAAAACAAAACTCCAAATCACTGTACACTATAATTAAGTGTCTGCAGATGCTCTGAAGATAAAATAATTATTTTAAATTACTTTAAAGTATTATTTTATGAATAAAGTAGTAGACTGAATGGAAATATAGATATTAAAGGTTGAAATGTACCCTTTTTAACTAGTCTAATAATAGCTATATTGAGTATAATCAGTTTAAAATACTACCTGTTCTTGAAAATCCAGCAGTAAGAACTGATAACTACTAAAAATGCAATAATAATAATAATAATTAATTTTTATATGCAGTTATTATTCTCTGGAACATCTTCTATTCAGTTCACTTCTAAACAAAAAACCCTTTTCATTTTTTCAAAGCTCTGATTCTTTCTGTAGTCTTCTGGATTATATAGACATGTCTACATTCTCTAAATGTTCTGATGAAGCTCTGTATTTCTTGTAAATTAGTACTCATCATACTTCATTTTAAATCTGGTATGCTTATTTTTTTCACTCAATGTCATATTTTTAGGAAAATAATGAATGTCATTTTTTTAATTTGCCTTTAGCATGCGCTCTTTTATATATATATTTATTTATTTTCCCTTTCGTTGCCCCTGTTGTTGTTATTGATGTAGTCTTTGTTAGATAGGACAGAGAGAAATGGAGAGAGGAGGGGAAGATAAAGAGGGGGAGAGAAAGATAGACACTTGCAGACCTGCTTCACCGCCTGTGAAGCGACTCCCCTGCAGATGGGGAGCCTGAAGCTTGAACCGGTTTCCTTACACCGTTCCTTGTGCTTTGCGCCACGTGCGCTTAACCAGTAGCGCTACCACCGGACTCCCTGATTGTCACTTTTTAATCTTACTCTGTCATCATCTTCTAATACAGTGCTGGGAACATGGTCAACTTACAGTGAGCAAAATGTATATGGAACATGAACATATTATGGGAATTTGTTAGCATATGGCTGACGTCAGCTGATGCCCAAAGCATATGACAGACATATGCAAATTCACAAGGGACTGTGGGTATAGGAAGTTATTTAAAGGAGTGTGGCAGAAATCGTTCTTTTCTTGCTGTTCTTTGCCTGCTTGCCTCCACCTTTTCCCTGCACCCACTATGCTGCTTCCCCCCCACCCCCAGGACCTGCATGCCCTGTAGTTGCACACTGGTAAACTAACTTAAAAAGACTCATGGCTCTGTACCACATAGCTAGCCAGTCTTTCCACCTTTGCTTATTTTGATACTATGCTTTTTTATATATAACTAAATAAACCCACATTATAAAAAACCTCCCGTTTGATAAATCCCACATCAAAGAGTCATAGAAGCCTTGCATTTTAATTACTATAGTACGGTGCCTAATAAAACATATATACAAATGATTACATACAAAATAAAGTAATATTATTTAAACATGAAGTATCTGAATAGTAATTTATCCTTTCCTTCATTTGATAGGACAGAGAGAAAGTGAGGGGGAAGGAGAGAAAGAAAGGGAGACACCTGTAGCAAATATAGCACTCCTTTCCCCACTGTGAGTAGGGACTTTTTTAAAATAAATCTTTGTTTTAATACATGTTTTGGCATATAATGGTGCCAGGGATTGAATCTAGTACACAAGGTGATAGATATGCAAGTCTGATACCACTGCAATTCAAATCTCTCATACATTCACACAGCACAGGTCCCAAGAATTTGAGTATGGACATCTTTGGAGGCTGGAAGAGGATTACAGTTTTCTGCCTACCACAAGTGTTAAGAGAGTTTTATCTCTGGGTACTATATTGTTTTCCAGTTTGTAATACTAACCTCTCTATCAGTGATGGTTACTAAAGGTCATTGATAGAGGAAGGTAATACTTATAGAAAAAATGGAATATAGAGTCCCATCTTTTCATTTTATTTTTATTTGGGGGAGGATTGATGGTTTATAGTCAACAGTTAAAATTGTTGTTGGTACATGTGCAAAATTTCCCAGTTTTCTGCAAAACACTCTAACCTCCTGCTTAGGTCCTCCTCCACCATTGTGCACCAGGACCTAAAGAGCACCCCCTCACACACACCCTCAGTATCATTTACTTTGGTGCAATACACCAAAAACCAGGACTGAGGGTTTTAACCCAGATCTTTGTATATGGTAATATTTGCACTCAACTAACCATGCCACCTTGCAGCCCGTTTCATCTTTTCCTTTTATCAGAGTCCAGATTCGGATCATCTGGAGAGCATGACCATGTAATTTTTTATCCACCCTAAGATATTTGTAACAGAAAATGGGGAGGAATTAATTAATTACAGGTTAATGGGAGTAAACTGGAGATGTCACAGATGACATAGGAAATAGGATCACTTTCTCTTAGGAGCAAGACAGATTAAATAAAATAAATAAATAAATAAATAAATATACACAAAGCAAGCAAGAACAAGCATGCCTATTGTTTCTGGAAGTTGAAAGTAGAGAATTTTCTATTGATCTGTGAATTGTACCAACAATGTAGCACCACAGTTATGATGTCAAAACAAAGACTGTATTTCCAGAACTCCTGATCTATTAATTACGGCTTTACCTAGAATATTCAGATACTTTAATGCGGGTAACTGATTTAAAATCTTTTAAAACAAAGCAGCTCAAAGTATGGGTTGAAGTTCAAATCAAAATATGTAATCAACCTCGTGGTTAGGTATATGATAACAGTATCACCCATTGCACAGGGACAAGACACCCAAGAGAGTAAATCTGAGATACATAGGGTTCATAAGTCCCAAGGGAAGTGTTCAGAGAGAATATTGGGAAGACATCCAGGAGACCTGAAAGCATCTTAGTATTCTAAATTTAGGATGGCCACATCTAAACTTCAATCCTAAAATGGATAATAATGAATACTTTCCAGAGGGAGCCTTCCAGAGTACCAGAGTATCTGTGTTAAAAATCTTAAAATTGTTATTTCCCTTATAGCATAGCTTTTTTATATTTCTATTTATTCATTACATTATTATTTCCAAAATGTAATCTGTATTTAACATGGCCCTATGTTAGCTACTAAGGGTTCAGAATTTCTTTTTTTATATAAATTCTTTTTTATATATTTATTTATTCCCTTTTGTTGCCCTTGTTGTTTTATTGTTGTAGTTACTACTGTTGTTGATGTTGTTGGATAGGATAAAGAGAAATGGAGAGATGAGAGGAAGACAGAGAGGGGGAGAGAAAGATAGACATCTGCAGACCTGCTTCACCGCCTGTGAAGCGCCTCCCCTGCAGATGGGGAGCCGGGCGCTCCAACCGTGATTCTTCTGTTGGTCCTTGCGCTTTGCACCACCTGTGCTTAACCTGCTGTTCTACCACCCGACTCCCAAGGTTCAGAATTTCTTATACCTTGACTCCACCAGAAAGTTTTACTAGTTAATTGCAAAACAAGCACTATTACTTGACAATACCAAAATTATCAATCTGGTGATTAAAACATGGGTCAGAATAATTTAACAAAGCTTCCATTTCACCATCCACAACTCCGACACTTGATCTTAGCCAAAAGGCAGAGAAGTGATACTTGATCTTAGCCAAAAGGCCGAGAAGCGATTCCATCCACAACTCCTAACCCACAATTTGCCCAGGAGCAGTATCTATCTAATATTCCCTGTTCTTTTTGCAAGCTCTTGCTTAATCAGGTAATAATGCAAGCAGAATGATTTCGTGATCAAGGACTGGATGAGTAATTTGCCAGGCAGCCCGCGTTATTTATATTCTCTGAGTGTATATGAAACAAATTTACAAAAATAATTATACTAAAGGTATAATTAAAGAATGAACCACAAAGAACCTTTGAGATCATCTAACCCAGCCTCCTCATTTTACAGCTGAAGAAACTTCACCTGGGGAGGTTGAGCAATTTGCTGAAGTGATACAACCTGCCAGATGTGGTGTGTTAAGTTCTCTGAGTGCTACCAAAGAGTTTGTAAGTAACAGAAGCCTTACTGTGCAGATAGGGATGGAAATTGTACGATGGAGAAGGGAAATAAGGGAGGGAGTGTACCAGCCAGAAACAGTCACTGTTTACCAAAGATAAATTTTCAAAGAGGCAAAGTAAATTGTCAGTGACTCACCACAAAGCAGAGGTAGACACTTCGCCTCTAAGGCATTAAAATCTTCTAGTCATCCAATCACAAAATGGCAACGAGAAGGAAATGCCTCCAACCACAGATTCATTCCCTGGGTAATGAAGCTTTCTCAACCCTAACATCTTGTTTTCTTTCTATTCCCAAACTTCCTCACTCTAGTCACTTACATCCTCAAGTCCTCTCATAACCACATGAATTTTAAACCTCCCCTCCCTTAGGCTTCTTTTTTTTTTATTCTTATCTTATTTCTGTTCTCCCCACTTCCCATGCTTCTGTATTCCAAAGAAACTGGGACATAGGAGCATACAAGTCTTTTGTATGACCATTATGGTATCTCCCCAACCTACTACTCTCTGTCTTTAGAAACTTTTCCCCATCCTACAGAAACTTGCACCCAGTAAGCAATAAATCCTTGTCCCTAGTAACCTCAATAATACTTCATGTGTCTTAAATCTGTGTAATTAGACGAAAAAAATAAAAGAAAAAAGATAGGTTCTAATTTCCTTAAATGTTTCTATGTGTATTTTGTTTATCTCCTCAGCCCAACTAAAACCCAGATTTCCTCTTCCTTACTTTTCATTCACTAAATTGTCAAAAGCACAGAACTTTTAACTATTCTGGATTCTTGCCTTCCATGTAAAGACTCTTCTCTCCCTTCCAAGAAAAAAAGGTTTTGGGGGTCATGTACTCCTCTGTAACCACTGCCTTACTTTGTAAATTTGACTATTCTAACACAACAACATAACTGACTCTTGAATAATCTTTCCAACTCCGGATCTCTCTTTTGTGTGTGTGTTGTTTGCATTTTCAAAATAACTTTTATTGCTTTATTCTACTTATAAAAGTAGTTAATTATTATTGTACAAAACATGCAAAGTGAAAGTAATATGTAGAAAAGAATTCTCAAACCTTGTAGGATCTTTGGCATTTTATTTTATTTGAGGGGTTAATGTTTTACTGTATAGTCTTCAACACATAGGCACAGCATTTCCTCTCCCCTCGATTATCTAGGTGACACCCCAGGACCCCAATGTTCCTTCATTCTGTCTCTTTCTAGCCTTCCCCAGTGCCTTTTGCTTTAGTGCAATATGGAAGACCATAGATGAAACTTGGACTCCATAGCTTTCTTACTCCCTGCACAATGATCAGAATTTCCTTTTGTTCTTCATATCTCTCTCTCTCTCTCTCTCTCTTTCTTTTCTTTCTCCTCCTCCTCCTTCTTCTTTTTTAATTGTGGTACAGTGGATTGAAATCTGGGCCCTATGCATGTATGACACCATTGAGTGACATTCACAGTCTGATTTTTTATTCTTTATCTTCTGAGATAAAGAGATATATAAAGAAAGGAGAGACACCAAATCACCACTGCATTATTGAGGAAGCAGCTCTGGTACCTTCCAGGATGCCCACAGGTAATGTTGGGACTTGTTGCCAGGATCTCACACACAGTAAGGTATATGCTTTACTGGATGAGCAGTCTTCATATCCTCAGAAACTTAATACATAAGCACAAAATGATAGCACTACTATTAGCACATGCATCTCCTCACTTCTAAATAAGAGTTAAATGTCTTTGTTAGGCTTACTAAATTAATTTATAGGGATGTAGTCTTAATAAATAATAATTGGGGGTCAGACGGTAGTGCAATGGGTTATGCGCACATGATGCGAAGCACAAGGACCAGCGTCAGGGGTTCGGGTTGGAGCCCCTGGCCCCCCACCTGCAAGGGGGGTCACTTCATGGACTGTGAAGCAGGTCTGCAGGTGTCTATCTTTATCTCCCCTCCTCTGTCTTCCCTTCCTCTCTCGATTTCTCTCTGTCCTATCCAACAACAGTGACAGCAGCAACAACAATAATAACAACAATGACAATAAACAACAAGGGCAACAAAGGGGGGAAAAATAGCCTCCAGGATCAGTGGATTCGTATTGCAGGCACTGACTCCCAGCAATAACCCTGGAGGGAAGAATAAATAATTAAATAAATAAATAGTAATTATATTGTCAATAAACAAAAGAATTTTTAAAACTCTGAATGTTCATAAATATAAAAACAAATTTCAAATATTTTTTTAAATGTATTAGTGATTTAAAAATTACTAACAAGACTGTAAAATAACAGGGGTACAATTCCATAAAGTTCCTATCACCAGAGTTCTGAATGTCATCCCCTTCAGTGGGAGTTTCTCTGTTCTTTAACTCTCTCTGGTAGTATAGATGAAAATTCTTCATGGGACACAGAAGATAGAATGTCTGTCTTCTGTAATTGCTTCTCTGCTAAACATGGACGTTAGCAGGTCGATCCATACCCCCAGCCTGTTTCTGTCTTCCCCTGATGGGTAGGACTCTGGAGGTGTGAGGTTCTGGTACACATCGATGAGGTTGTCTGCCCAGGGAAGTCAGGATGGCATTATGGTAGCATCTAAAACTTGGTGGCTGAAAGGTGGTAAGATATAAAGCAATACAAATAGTTTAATAAATAGGAACCTAAGTGTAAAAATAGAGCACATGAAACTAAGGGTCTTCATGCAGGAAGAAGGAGAAAGTCTATTTTATGTAGGTTCAAGGGGCTCAAGACTTCATTAGTTTTTGCCCAATAGCTAACATGCAGGTAGGCTAAAAGTAACAATTCCAAATTCTAGGTTCATCATGTCATCACTAAAAATTACATTTATAAAAATTTTATTGCCAACTGCAATCAATGCTTGCACTGATTGTGACTGAGTCACTGATTGTGACTGAGTCACTGTAATGTGACTCCCAATTAATTACAACTGAAATTTCTGGAGAAAATACAGAAAGTAATTGCCTGATGGCAAAATATTGCAGAAAAAAAGTTAGGAAGGCCTAAGCAAGATGGAAAAGCACTATTTTAGGTTTCTTTTTACTCTTTTACCTAAAATTATAGAATAGTTTAATAGTAAATAATATAAAATTAAACTACCAGTTTAATTTTATAAACTATCAGTTTATATTTGTGATCTTGGGAGATGTAATGTAGTTTCCAATGAAGAGAACACATAGAATGCTGATGTGGGGAAGGTATTGAATTATACCCCTGTTATTTTCTACTTTTTAAAATCAATATTAAATAACTAATGAAAAAATAAAAATATGGGTGATTTATAAGATTATTAGTATAATTTCCCACCTTTCCCACCACCAATGGTATGTGCTCCACCCGCCCAACCCTTCTACCCTTCTATATAACCACTATAGTTTTCCCATAATCATGGATATAGGTTGACTTTAAACAAATTTAATAAAAATGTCTCCTTTTTTAAATAAATAAAAAAATTAAAAAATATTTATGAAGAAAAATCTGTTGGGACCAGGTGGTGGAGCACCTGGTTGAGTGCACATGTTACAGTGCATAAGGACCCAGGTTCGAGCCTCCGGTCACCATCTGCAGGGGAAAAGCTTTGTGAGTGATGAAGCAGGTCTGCAGGTGTCTCAGCCTCTCTCTATCTTCTCTCCTCTTCTCAATTTCTGGCTGTCTCTATCCAATAAATAAATGAAGATAACAAAAACATTTTTTTAAAAAAGAAAAAACTATGGGGAATCGGGCGGTAGCACAGCGGGTAAAGCACAGGTGGCATAAAGCTCATGGACCTGCCTAGAGATCCCAGCTCCCCACCTGCAGGGGAGTTACTTCACAGGCAGTGAAGCAGGTATATAGGTGTCTATCTTTCTCTCCCCTCTCTGTCTTTCCCTTCTCTCTCCATTTCTCTCTGTCCTATCCAATGACAACAATAACTACAACAATAAAACAACAAAAAGGAATAAATAAATAAATAAATATTTTTAAAAGAAAAAAGCTATTTAAAAATGAAAACTTTAGGACTAAAGAATTCAAAGTATAAAAATGTTAAAACACTTATGAACTCAATAGTCTTTAGATAAAAGTTGTGAATCTGGAGCCTTGGAAATAAATCCACATAAAACATCTAGTCTAAAAACAGAGGGAGGACTATTATGAAAACACAACAGAATTTTCATGTGGACCACATCAAAAGTTCTAATTTTTTTGTTTTATGTTTCACCAAGAGAAAATGGTCACCTACAGGCTACAGGGGGCAAGAGGGAGGGGTAAGTCATAATCAGAACAACTCAACAGACATGTTGATCTTGTACTTGTAACCTCCAAAGAAAAAAATCTCTTCTTAAAAAAGTTTATTTACTTATTTACTAGAGATACTGGAATAGAGAAAGAGAGAGAGAGCTAAAACCTCTCTTTGGTACAAGCAATGCCAGAAATCAAACTCAGAAACTCATGCTTGAGAGTTCACTGCTTTATCCACTTCATCTCCCAGGTAATACATTTCCCTTTAAACCACACATTTGGAAAATAGAGAAGTAAGCACACAAATATGAACAAAAACAAACAAACGAGTCAACCCATATCCAAGACTATGGAAAACTGTAGACATTATCTAGAGGAGTGTGTGGGGGGTGTACAGACCTTTGGTGGTGGGAAAGGTGAGAAATCATATTCCTATCAACTTATAATCTTATATATTACTATTAATCCAATATGTCAGGGATAAAAGTATATTTAATACAAGTTCTCTAACTGCCTAGATTGTAACTCTGAGTATACATATTTTCTTTAGCCTAAGTATTTAAAATTTCAGATTTGTAAGATGATCAAATTCTGACACTGGGCTCAAATTGTTTAAGCATATCTAAAAATCTATTTTTACATATATATTTTAAATATATATGAGGCTGTAACCCTTAGACCAGATAGATCAAAACCATTTGGCCCTGTCAGTATCTAAGATACTGTTATTAGACAGTTGGGCAGTAGCGCAGCTGGTTTAGCGCACGTGTTGCAAAGTGCAAGGACCAGCGTAAGGATCCCGGTTCTAGCCCTGGCTCCCCACCTGCAGGGGTGTTGCTTCACAAGTGGTGAAGCAGGTCTGCAGGTGTCTATTTTTCTCTCCTTCTCTCTGTCTTCCCCTCCTCTTTCCATTTCTCTCTGTCCTATCCAACAGTGATGACATCAATAACAACAACAATAATAAATGCAACAATAAAGCAGAAAGGGCAACAAAAGGGAATAAATAAATAAATATATTTTTTAAATACTGTTATTAGTAGATATTCTTAAATGACATAAAGCATAGTGAAGTCAAATATATTACAGTAACTATTAACCATTGAATTTTCAAAGAAAAACAAGTTCCCAACTAAGTTGGTTATAATAATAATTAACTATTGCCATTTTAAACTCTTTATAAGACTACAAGGGACCCCTCCCATTCTCTTTAAGATCTATATTTCTCCTATTCTTGAAGCCTCTGTGTCTTTGCTCATATTTATTGATGTTTCTTCTCTCTGATACCTTAGCCTGTTATACTGCCTCTGTGGACCTCAACTAAATCAGTGTCACCAGTGCCACCATGTCACATTATGTTGCTACTTGTTATTGCAGATAGTCTCCAGAGATGACAAGCACAAAATGTTAACCTCCCAACTCTTCTAATCTGGTGAGATCTTTCCAAGACATGGGACTACCTACTTCCATTTCACATTTGCTAACAAAGTTACAGATACTAGATACAGGATAGGGCCTAGAGTACTGGGCACATGTGTACATGTATCCATAAGCAAGGAGTAATTATATGTCTCATGGTAAATGTACTTAACAGTGCTCCATTATTATATTTTGACCTAGTAAGCCTGGAATTCTAATAAAATATTCCAAAGAAGGAATCATAGATTCTCTAATCATATATTTATTTCTTAGACTTAGACATTCTCCTCTCCTACCCTTTACTTATTTTCTCTCAATTACTCTATCCACTCAATTAACTATATAAAAGAAAGTAAGACATATTCTTCCATCTTTTTAAATCTCTTCTGAGAGAGTATCAGCATTATTGTTACCCCTTGATAAGCTTTAAAAGAAAAACTGTACAACTGGCCAAGAGATACTTTTGTAGGGCAAAACTATATATCTAGTAAGGAACAATTATTGACCCTATGACAACATTTATTAGAATCATCAAACAACTAAATGCAGAAAAACTTGAGACTAACTAAGACCACACTAAAATCACAGGTCTATTTCCTCTCCAACTTGAGGCCAGATCCCATAAACCTAGTACCAGTTTGGATACAAGTGACATTCAACAGTTTAAAAATTATGCTCATTTTATGCTATTTTTGTATTAAATTCTGAGAAGTCTTCCTAATTTAAATAAGTTTCAATTTATCGACTTTGTCTAAAGTTCAGTTCCATATTAAAAAATGGAGACAGGAAAGAAGTGCAGTGATAAGAGGAGAACAGAAATGAAGGAATATGAGGGCAGGTATCTGAATGTCAGGTCTCTGTGACTCAAGGCTGAGGATCTAGATAGGTGGGAAAAGTAAGGGAGCATGAGACTGAAGAGAATTATGGAACCTCCTCTTTAGTAGTTCATAAAAGATAAATAGAATGTATGGACTGAGTCACCAAAGAAGATTTCCTTACATAGATTTTCCTTACAGGGTTGCTTATGGTTATTAAAAAAAAAGGAACAATTATTTCATTATAGCTTCAGATAAGAAGATACCTTTTTTTAAAGTAAGAAGGTCAAAAATTAAACTGAGAACAAGAGACCCAGAAAAATAAAGAAAATGCAGCTTTGTCCTTGTATGCATAAGCACCTCAGTGGAAGACTAAAGCAGTTTGTTTTCCTAAAGCTTTCACATCAACTTGGCTACCAGAAAAACAGGACACTATGTCTGCGAAATTGAAAAATAAAAATACGCATCCTCTAAAACTATATTATGACCTAATAATTTCACATTTCTACTATGCACTGAGGTGTTTGGTTAAAATTTATTTGACTTTCCATCTGTGAAATTATTATTTTCCATGGGCTTGGTCACAAGACTATTAAATGCTGGTTTTAGTTTCATCATTTTCTTTATTATAGTTTAATATCAGTGTTTTATTATCTATGTAGAAAGTAGGGCTGAGAACTGTAACTACCTTCATCACATTTCTACTATGAGAAAGCATTTAATAAGCTTCACATGAAACGCTACCTAGAGGAAATGTCACAATTAAATGCCTACTGCTGCTTTGAATACATAAAGTCTTCCACTGAAAAATGAATCCAGCTACAGTCTGAGTAATGTTATTGAGGCTGGCATTATTGCTTTTGTTATACAGCAGTCCCACTCACCCTGTTTCTTCATGTTCACTCCTTACTTAGAGCAACACTGCATACTCAAGCATATCTCTCTCTTTCTTTCTCCCTCTCTGTTATCCTCCATATACATACGTGTGTGTGTGTGTGTGTGTGTGTGTGTGTGTGTGTGTGTGTGTGTGTGTGTTCAGTTAATGGAAAAGAATGTATGAATATGGTATGAAAATGTAAAGAAATCACCCTGTATCCCTCTACATCAAGAACATACAAATAACAAAACAAGGAGGCAGATTCATAATAGTTAACATAAAGAGAAATATATCTATAGCATGTATATTTCCTGTATAAAGAGGAGATAAAAAATCTGAGTAATTTTCCACATGGTCTTAGAGCTCATTTTTTTAAAAAATATTTTTGTTATTAACAAGATTATAAGATTTCAATGTATATAGCTCCGTACTACATCCACCACCAAAGTTCTGTATCCCCATCCTCCTACCTCCCAAAGATAACCACCATAGTTCTCATAATTATTACAGTTTGTGGTAGTCAGGCAGTAGCACAGTGTGTTAAGTGCACTTGGCGCAAAGCACAAGGACCAGTGTAAGGATCCCGGTTCAAGACCCGGGCTCCCCACCTGTAGGGGAGTCATTTCACAAGCAGTGAAGCAGGTCTGCAGATGTCTATCTTTCTCTCTCCCTCTCCATCTTCCCCTCCTCTCTCCATGTCTCTCCAATAACGACGACATCAACAACAACAACAATAATGACAACAACAATGAAAAACAACAAGGGCAACAAAAAGGGGAAAAAATAAAAAATATATCACAGTTTGTTTGCTTCTATTTTGTTTGGATTTTTTTTTTTTTGCAAGTAAGTGTAAATCATGCAGATCGGATCTCTTAGATTTCAAATATGAGTGAAGCCATCTGGTAGTTGTCTTTAATCTCTTTACTTACTCACTGTCAGTTCCATCCATTTTGTCCTAAAGGACACAACATCATCTTTTTTGATTGCAGAATTTTATTACATAGAATATATATCCTATGTTTTCTTTAGCCAGCCATCTGATGATGGGGATTTAAGCCACTTCCACTCTTTGGCTAATGTGAATATTGCAGCTATGAACATAGGGGTGCTTATGTCCCTTCGAATTAGGGTTTGAGTGTCCACTGGATAAATGGTCAAGAATGGCATTGCTGAATTATAATGCAATTCCACTTTTATTTGTTTAAGAACTCTCTATACAGTCTTCCAAAGGAGTTGTACCAGTTTGCATTCCCACCAGCAGTGAAGCTGAGTTCCCTTTTCTCCACCTCACCAATGCCTATTATTTCCTGGTTTGTTGATGGAAGCCATTCTCTCAGGTAAAAGATGGTATCTGAGTGCTGTTTTAATTTGCATTTTTCTAATAATAAGCAAAGTGGAGCATTTTTGCATGCGACTGTGGGTCATGCATATCACTTCTTTAGAAAATATGCTTCTTTTGTAGATCTGTAGCAATTCTGTATAGACGTTTGATATGTCACTTAACTGATGTGTGATTTGAAAACACCTTCTCCCATTTACTTGGTTGCCTTTTTATCATTGTGTAGTTTACTTTCAATGTATAGAAGCTTTTTAGTTTCATGAAATCCCATTAATTTACTCTTTTTTTCATTTCCCATGCCCAGGGGATGAGTCTCCAAATATATCTTTGATGTGAAAGTCCTGAAAATTTTCACTGACATTTTCTT
The DNA here is from genome assembly GCF_950295315.1 of Erinaceus europaeus. Classification (NCBI taxonomy): domain Eukaryota; kingdom Metazoa; phylum Chordata; class Mammalia; order Eulipotyphla; family Erinaceidae; genus Erinaceus; species Erinaceus europaeus. The sequence continues at coordinate 92,058,649 of NC_080170.1, read as the reverse complement.
CTATAAGTTTTAAGTTTCTGGTTAGACCTTTTTTATTGATTGATTGTTTGATTTAATAATGATCAACAAGACCATAGGATAGGAGGGGTACAATTCCACACATTTCTTACCACCAGAACTCCATATCCCATGCCCTCCATTGGAAGCTTTTCTATTCTTTATCTCTCTGGGGGTATGGACCCAGGATCATTATGGGGTGCAGAAGGTGAAAGGTCTGGCTTATGTAATCGCTTCTCTGTTGAACATGGGCATTGGCAGGTTGATCCATATTCCTGGACTGGACTGTTTCTGTCTTTCCTAATGGAGTAGGGCTCTGGGGAGGTAGGTACCCAGTACTCACTGGTGAGGTCCTCTGCCCAGAGAAGTCAGGTTGGCCATAATGGTAGCATCTGCAACTTAGTGGCTGAAAAAGTATTAAGATATAAAGCAGAACAAATTGCTTACTAATCAGGAACCTAAAGTTAAGAATATAGCAGATGATATTTGAGGACTTTATTTTGGAGGAAGCTAAGAAGCCTATTTTAGGTATATTCCAAGAGGCCCATGACTTTACTAGCTTTTGACTGAGCCCCTCAGACAACATGCAGATAGACTCAAGGTACTGTCTAAGGATATGGTCTCAGAGTTGGAAATAGGACTAGAGAGCTGGATCAGGGAAAAAAGTAGTTCCCAAATATGGGAAAATATTTAAATACCACTAACTATAATCCCCACTGATCTGTCTGGGCCTTGTATTCAGCATAGGAGCCTGTATAACCTTTGTATCCCTGTAGGTCTGAGCTTGCATTCTGTGGTCTTAGCTAGGAACATTCTAGGCTGCACTCATTTCAGGACCTGTCCTCCTTGAGTGGCATCAAGGGATGGGGCAGTCCTTACCATTATTACATAGGAGGGTCCATGATGCAATTTCTGATGAAGATGATCACCAGTGGTGGAAGGAAAGATCTGTTAAAGGTTTAAACCCATTATATCTATATGGGAATTCCCTGCCTAGGGCTCCAGATGATGAGATTGCCTGGTAGTAACCAAAAGATTCATCATTAAAGTATGCCTGATTCTTACCCTTATCCATCTTTAAAAGACTTTTTGATGCAGAGGACTTTGGGAGAAAGAAATGGAATATCAGTTCATTCGTGCATGATGATATGAGGCATAAAACCACAAATCTACCTTTTCTATAAGGAAGAATGAGAGGGTTCCCAAACAATGCCATCTTTGAGAGAATAATGGAAATAGCTCAGAATGAAAGTTGGGTAACCAAAAAATAAAAATAAAAACACCAAAAAAAAATGGACTTGAGTTTTGCTCTCCACTAAGACCAGTTCTTCCAAGGTGAAGACTTATCTCAAAGTAATCTTTATTCTGCCCCCAGGGCCACTCTAATGAAATTAGACCCTTTGCTAAAAAGATATTCAGAGAAGAGGAGGTGATAAATCTTTGATCCCTTTTAGTGGAAACCAGTCTGGGACATTTTACTCTTAAGGACTTGCTTATTCATTGCCTATGCTATTTATTAAGCATTTGAGCTTAAATGTTTTACTTGAAGATATTTTTCACCTCACTTTAAGTGAGAATTGAAGATTTCCAAGACACACATTTGGGGTGTGGGGTTGGCTAAAGAAAAATAAAAGACAAAAAAAAAAAAGAAAAAATATGGAAAAACCATACTACTTAAGCAGAATTCAAGCGAGATATTGTTTTAGTCTACTGAAACAGATACTGACCATGCACTGCATGTATGGTATAAATACAAAGATGGGAGAGCTAGCTGGGATGCTGGTGCTTTGGCACAGATCTTTCCAACTCTGATGCATCCAGTAAAATAGGTCAGACAGGGAGACACACTGGTAGCATACATATAATCATTATAGGAAGTTTATAAGTTATTTACTCAGCAAGTCTGAAAATATCAAAGAAGGAATTTGGCTCTTATTAGCATAATGCCTTTTAAACTGACACTCAGGTGTTTTTTTTCCCCCTGCTCTTTTATTTGTAATTCAGTTCCTGAGCACCTATACACCACATCTGAAATTACAGAACTACCCACAAATTTCATCCTTTTTTTGTTTTACAAATATTTATTTTATGTGTTTCTAAGTCCAAGTAGTAAAGTCTTATGGGTGATATGGAAATGAATGTCACATTTTTTTTTCTAGCTATAAGCATTCACTAACATGATGCCCTCCAGTACTGTAGCCAGTAATTTTGGAAGGTGGCAGCTAAATACCAAGAATACTTTCGGTGTATTTTAAACTCTTGCATTGAGACTAAGGCTATCAAGTGGCATTAGAGCTGGGTTACTGTCATACTGTTAAGGAGTCCTCAGTTGTCTATCCTTAGACTACATTCTGGAAAGATTCTCACTGCTTTGGAATTTCTATGAGAGCTTGTCTTTGGACAGAGTCCTCAAGTATGAGATCTGGTTAATGATCAACAACTCTCATTTGAAAGTTACCAGTAGAAGAGATGTTCTTTGAGGGAATCTGTACCACATCTCTTGTTAATTGCAGACCACAGAAATTACAGGTGATGTCAAAATAGTACAATGGTATTTTCTTGTTTGTTTTTAGATATAGACAGTGAAGGTAGAGAGTGAAAGAAACCACAGCACTCAAGTTTCCTTGAATGTAATAGGTGCTCACTAGAACCTGGGTTGCACACATGGCAAAGTAGCGCACTATCCAAGTATATTATTTCACAAATCTAGTATAATAAAGTTATTTGTAAAGCGTTGTCTTGACACAGTTATATTCAAAATAATGCAACAATGTGGCTGGTTCTGTTAGAGGAAAAAATAGGGCAAGACATGACATTACAAAATGAACCTACTAGTTAGTTTTGGTCTCTGTCTATAAAAATTCCAGAATGGGAATAACAGTAGACATGGTCTTAGAAAAGAAAAAGAAGGGGAACCTTTGAAAGGATGCAATTTGAGGAGAGGACCAATAGAGAGGAGTTATGTCATTTTAAAAGACCAATGAAAAGTTTACTCCAGGTAAACAGGTTGGGGTATAAAGAGATTAACATAAATCAAATAGTGAGTGGCCATTTTCACCAAATGACCTGTGAAGGTGTGCACTTAGGCTATGTCTTAATTTTCCTAAATAAAGTATATGATGCCTGATCTTTCTATTCTTTGTAATGAACCAGACATTATGAGGGAGACACTTGGGTCTCTTTGCATCTCGTGGTGACATCCTGCCTGCATCTCCTAGAAACAGTGAGGTAAACAGTAGCCCTATAGGCCCTCACACAGGCCTGGGCCAAAGAAGAAAGGATCGCCCTGACACCTGATCTACGTATACTGTATACTTTGCAACTCTGCAAAATCCTGGCTGAGCAGTGACAGCAGATAATACCTGGCTGTTAGGATGGATTTTCAGAATATTGTCCCCCCAAAAATGCACAGACTTGCACTTTGGGTAGGGGATTACAAAAAAAGTAAGAAAAGACATGGGAGTGGGAGTGTGCTTAAAGAATTATTACCTTCTTTCCCCTACTTAGGGAAGGGGGGGTGTGATGATTTAAGGGTTATTACCCCTGCCATCCTCCATTGGTCAATGACTCTTTTTTGGATTTGTTACATTAACAACAATAGTGTGTGTGTGTGTGTGTGTGTGTGTGTGTGTGTGTGTGTGTGTGTGCATGTGTGTGTGTTCGCGCACTATTTAAAAAAGGGGCAAAAATTGTAAAAAATAAAATTTGATTACAGAAAAGATACACATTTATGAATTTTTGTAGTCATCAGAACGAGCTCATCTATCTTTCTCTCTCTCTCTCTCTCTCTCTCTCTCTCTCTCTCTCCCTCTCTCTCTCTTTCTCTCTCTCTCTCTCCTTACCATCAGGGCTATTTCTGAGGTTTAATGCCAGCAATCCACTGCTCCCTACAGCCATTTTTTTCTTTTCTTTTTCACCATATTTTATTTGATAGGAAAAAGAAAAATTGACGGGGTAGGGAGAGATAGGAATAGAGAGATACCTACAGACCTGCTTCACTGCTCATGAAGCCCCCCCCCCCTTTGCAGATAGAGACCTAGGGCATGAACTGGGTCCCTATCTGCAAAAGGGGGGGGGGCTTCATGAGCAGGTGAGGAAAACAAGGGCCTGACTTCCTCAGATGCCATCTAAATTCTCCTTGCTTTCAGTGACAGGGCAGAAATACAGGTTCCTGGTCACAAAAGTTCTGGGTTCCAGTGGAACTATGGTATAGGTTCTTCTGTTCCTCGCCTTCCCCTAACAACACAAACATGAAACCTAGGGAATGTCAGATTATTAGGATATATTATAAGTAATGTTTATAAAGTTTGGTGGTGGCACACCAGGTAGGTTTCACACATTGCAATGTGTCCTCACCTAAAAGATAAAAGGAAAAATTAAGGATGCCTAGAAATTGTAATAAGTGTAGATATGACTTAGAAAGGAAGTGACTTGCAAGCCCTTAGAAAGAATAAAGAGCCTAGCATCCTTGCTATACTGACATTTTGTCTATGCTCCTCTCTGTGTTCATGCTTACACTTTTCATGAATAAAAGTTTAAAATGGGGGCCGGGTGGTGGCGCACCTGGTTGAGCGCGTGTATTACAATGCACAAGGACCCAGGTTCAAGGCCCCAGCACCCACCTGCAGGGGGAAAGCTTTACAAGTGGTAAAGCAGGACTGCAGATGTCTCTCTGTCTCTCTCCCTCTCTGTCACCCCCTCCCTCTTGATTTCTGTCTCTATCCAATAAATAAAGATAATAGTAAATTTAAAAAAATTTTTTTAACAAGTTTAAAATGCCTGAAATCGTGCCCCCAATTCTTTGTTTAGTATGACAACCCAGCTACTATGGGGGAGAGACTCTTCATTCTTATCCACACCCTCACTCAACACTATGGAGAAAAGATTTCTAAGAACAGCACCTGAATATTTTTATAGCTGCCTTCAGAAGAAGGTAATTATTTCTCTGTATGTCAACAGTGAACTAAAATAAAATCTAGCATGAGAATTTTGGCAAATATGTGAAATCTTATTGCCATGGATTTGAAGGATGCTTCATATAGCAAATTGAAAGGCATTTTTTATTGGATATTCTGTCCAAAGTGTGATTCAATTAGTTATGCAATTGCATTCAATAATATTTTACCAGAAGTGAAAGTACTCATTAATTTGTAGTCTATTATTATAGTTACAAAAAAACTCAAAATATTTTCAGTGAGCAAACCCTGATAAATAAAAAAAAAAAAAACAATACTCATTAAAAAAAAATTCTGGCTCTCAGACACTTCCTTTCATTCTCTCAAACTGCTTTTTATAATAGGAATTTTTGTTGCTGTGGCTGAAGTAATACAGACTTGCTACCTAATTTTCTCTTCTAGATCCCACTCAAGTTTTCAACACAGTGCCTTAAAGCCATACCAAAGCCCTGGTATTTCTTATGCATAACTGTGTGTGATCCATATGTGATAAAATAGAGAAAAGATCTCTCTGAACATTTTTAATCAACAAAGCCCTGAAAATGCCATCTCGGATTTTATCTCATTTAAGCAAAATGTTGATTTGCTAATAAAATTAGGAGAGGATTATAGACATGAGAGTATCCAAGAGGTTAGTTATCTGAGCTTAAGTTTCTCTGGAGTAAGAAAATCAGACTGAAAATTTTTTAAATTATTTTTTAAATTATTTTTAAATATTTACTTATTTTTCCTTTTTGTAGCCCTTGTTTTTTATTGTTGTTGTAGTTATTGTTGTCGTAGCTATTGTCGTCGTTATTAAACAGGACAGAGAAATGGAGAGAGAAGGGGAAGACAAAGGGGGAGATAAAGATAGACACCTGCAGACCTGCTTCACCGCCTGTGAAGGGACCCCCTCCCCTGCAGGTGGGGGGACCTGAGGGCTTGAACCAGGATTCTTATGCCAGTCCTTGCGCTTTGCACCACGTGCGCTTAACCTGATGCGCTACTGCCCAACTCCTGAAAATCAGACTTTGCATTTATAGGCAAAGGGTAGCTGCACATCCAAAGCGTGTGAGTTAGAAATGTGGGCATGTGGTGAGAAGGCAACTGAACTAAATGGTAAGGAAATTTAAAAGACAATTTGTTATTGTTGTTGTCACTAGTGTTTCCCTGCTCTGGACATACTTTTTCAGACAGAATAAGAGAGAGGCAGAGAGAGATAAAGACATCATAAAGCTGAAACTTCCCCTTCTGTTAGGTCCGAGCTGAGCTGGAATCTTAGTCACACATATGGCAAAACAAGCAAAGTGAGCTATCCTGTCAATCCAAAGCACAAGATTGTCGGCCTTCATATGCTCTGAGTCCATTAAAGAAATCAAGACGGGAAGTCGGGAGGTGACACAGCGGGTTAAGCTTGGGTGGCACAAAGCGCAAGGACCTGCATACGGATCCCGGTTTGAGCCTCTGGCTCCACACCTGCTGGGAAGTCGTTTCACAAGCGGTAAAGTAGGTCTGCAGGTGTCTTTCTCTCCCCGTCTCTGTCTTCCCCTTCTCTCCATTTCTCTCTGTCCTATCCAACGACGACATCAATAACAACAATAATAACTACAACAATAAAAAAAGAAAAAAATGAAATCAAGACACATACAAATATACACAAGAAAGACCAAAACTAAAATTAAACTTCCAGAGCTTTATTTTTAGTATTACAATTTATGTTTTTAGTTTCTCTCCTATTTTATCAGAAAAGTTATGTTAGAATAATATTATAAACACTTTTAACTAAACATGTATTAACTAATACATGTAATTTAACTAAAATTTATTAAGGCTATTTATTGGAGTGGAAATCAATTAACATGCATATCTACTATGTACTTACTATATGCTAGATACTGTGCAGGCTACAAAAATATAGAAGACACAATCTTTGTAATCAAAAAGCCTACAATGTCATAGGCAATCAACTTAAGATGCCCAAACTATGAGTATAAGCTATAAAGATAGCAGATTTATCAACTGATTGATTTCCATAACTGTAAGTTATAAATATTAATATCAATAAATACTACATAATTATGCATTACATATCTATTATAATTGTATAACTGTTGCAAAGGAATTGATCTTGGAACTTGTGAAGTTTGTGATATGATGGGAATAATAAACTAGCCGTCATGACAGAGTATAAACTCTACTTCCTTCTTGAAAACAACATAAAATTTTCTTCTTTTTTTGTCTCTGTCACTCATTGATGATTCATTTTCAATGTTGTTTTTTTTTTATTTTTTTATCCTGGAGCCTCTTTTCTAAACATTGATGCTTAGGAACTGAGGAAATAAATCAACGGTCATGCAAAAGACTCTCATACATAAGACTCTAAGACACCAGGTTCGATTTCTGACAGCACTATATCAAAGTTGAAAGGTGGTCTATTTATGAGACAAAGTAAACAAATCAATAAATAAGTAAATAAAAAGTCAATGCTTGATTCCTTTTAGAAGCTGAATTGTGTTTCCATCCTGAATTCATGATGAAGTACTAAGTACAATTGGATGAATCCCTGATAGCTGATTCTCTCATGGTGGGGCTTTTAAGAAGAAATGCTGAAAGATTGTTTGTTATCTTTCTCCAGATGATGATACAGCAAGAAGGCAGCATCTCCAAGCCAAAAAGAGATCTACTAGCAAAAGCCTGACCATGCTAGCGTACTGATCTCAAACTCCCAGTGACCATAACTATGAACAAATGGATTTCTCTTGCTTCAACCAAACTGTGTGTGACTCTTGTGTCTACTTCATGTTCAGTCTTCCAGGAAGTGCACTGTCTCCACCCTCAAGATATTTTCATCTACTTCCTACCTTCAGTGCTATCACCCTGTCAGTGAGATAATCTCTGTCCCTTGGATTCCTACAATAGCTCTAACTGTTCTCCTTGAATTTATCTTTAAATGCCAGTCTATTCAACACAGCAGACAGAATAGGACTTTTGAAATATCAGTGACAATAATGTACTGATCTGCTCAAGGCCTGCAGTGGCCTCCCATGTTCTTCAGTGGAAATGTCAAAGCTATCACAATGTCCCTAATCCAGATGTCCTGGATTCCACGTGTCTCTTTTCTGGTACAATTTCCCCTATCACACTGACTGAAAACTGAACTATTCAGATTCAAGGAAATGTCTTGAGATGGAATTAATTGCATTGGTTGAATTGTCATTTCTATGAGTCTCGGTTTCTTCATGAGTAAAACAAAGAGATTTAAGCAATCTGTGAGGATGCTCCCAATCCTAACACTTTTAATTTTATTAACTAGAGGATTCATTCTACTATGCATAGTGTTGACATTCTGATGAAGTAGTCCAAAATGAAGCAACTATTTGGTAATTACAGAGTTGATCTAATCATTGCAGGCAGCACACTAGGTAATTTAATGCCTGAAGTGAATTTTATTCAGTTCAGCTGTCTATATTAAAACAAATTAGATAATTTGATTACTGTAGTCACTGTGTAAGACACTAGTATCTTTAGATAAACCACCAGCTCTTAGTGAGCTGACCCACATTTCACACAGATCAGCACATGTACATATTTTACAATATACACATATTTATACATAAGCGGTAGGAGGCAGGTTTGAATATGGGCCATACAAATGGCAAAACAGGCATGCTCCCAAGTGAGCTATGTTGCTGACCAATGTGGGGAAAAAAAAAAGGAAGGAAGGAAGGAAGGAAGGAAGGAAGGAAGGAAGGAAGGAAGGAAGGAAGGGAGGGAGGGAGGGAGGGAGGGGAAGGAAGGAAGGGAGGGAGGGAGGGGAAAGGAAGGGAAGGGAAGGGAAAGGAAGGGAAGGGAAGGGAAGGGAAGGGAAGGGAAGGGAAGGGAAGGGAAGGGAAGGGAAGGGAAGGGAAGGGAAGGGAAGGGAAGGGAAGGGAAGGGAAGGGAAGGGAAGGGAAGGGAAGGGAAGGGAAGGGAAGGGAAGGAAGGAAATTAAGTTATTTATCGTTAAGGGAGTTCAGCGGTAGTGTAGCGGGTTAAGCGCACATGGAATAAAACACAAGGACCTGCATAAGGATCCCAGTTCGAGCCCCCGGTTCCCCACCTGCAGGGGAGTCACTTCACAAGCAGCGAAGCAGGTCTGCAGGTGTCTTTCTCTCCTCCTCTCTATCTTCCCCTCCTTTCTCCATTTCTCTCTGTCCTACCCAACAGCAACGACATCAAGAACAACAATAACTACAACAATAAAACAATAAGGGCAACAAAAGGGAGTCAATTTTTAAAAAACTTAAAACTCATTAAATTAAAAACAAACTGATAAAATTGGTTTGGCCATGCTGAAGTGCTTTTGTTGATGCACATGTTTGATATGTATTTTATTAACTTGGAGGTTGTTTTGAATATTTATGTTCTTTTTTCCTGAACTTAAAATTGTTTTAATGAATCTTAACTCCACTTTTCTCTCTTCCACCCATGTACACTTCTTGTGTATTTTCAGAGAATGTCATGTACCTGTCAGCAGCAGGGCCTTGGTGCTGGTTTTCAATGTGGAACATTTCTCCTTCAGATATGCATATGGAAATCTCCCTATCTTGAAGCTTTTGCTCAGATGTCACCAGCTAAGTGATACCATCCTTTTTTTTTTCCTCCAGGGTTATTGCTGGGCTCTGTGCCTGCACCATGAATCCACCGCTCCTGGAGGCCCTTTTTTCCCCCTTTTGTTGCCCTTGTTTTGTAGCCTCATTGTGGTTATTATTATTGTCATTGTTGATGTTGTTCATTGTTGGATAGGACAGAGAGAAATGGAGAGAGGAGGGGAAGGCAGAGAGGGTGAGAGAAAGATAGACACTTGCTGACCTGCTTCACCACCTGTGAAGCGACTCCTCTGTAGGTGGGGAGCCGGGGGGGCTGGAACCGAGATTCTTACGCCGGTCCCTGCGCTTTGCACCACATGTGCTTAACCCACTGCGCCACCGCCCGACCCCCGATACCATCCTTCTAATCTGCAGTCATCCCACTTACTATCTTCCATTTTTTAATTCATAATATAAAATGCCTTATACTACAATATGACTTTTGTATTTTTAATGTTTTTTATGTACTTTTCTCTCTCCTACTGTTAATCCCATAAGGCTAATGCCTTAGGCAAAAAGATTTGTTTTGGGGAGGCAGCTGGTGGAGTACCTGGTTAAGCGCACACATTACAGTGCTCAAGGCCCCAGGTTCAATCCCCTGGTCCCCACCTGCAGGGGAAAGCTTCACAAGTGGTGGAGCAGGGCTGCAGGTGTCTATCTCTCTCTCCCCCTCCCCTTTCAATTTCTCTGTATCAAATCAATAAATAAAAATAACTTTAAAGATTTGTTTTTGTTCACTTACATATTCCAAGTGCCTGGAATAGTACCTGGAATCTACTATTGCATGACAAAACTTTATTTGGTGAATATGAAGATGTTCTTGTATATATATTTGGATGATAAATGTGTGGAAATAGTGAAATACTAGAAGCAGGACAATATTAAGATTGAGATAATGTAGGAAAATTATAAAAGTGTATTTTAATTGCTCCCTTAGCTTGTAATACCTAGTAATTACTTACCCTAAGACTAAAGATTGAGGGAGTCAGGCAGTAGCGCAGCAGGTTAAGCGCACGTGGCACAAAGATCAAGGACTGGCTTAAGGATCCCTGTTCCAGACTCCAACTCCCCACCTGCAGGGGAGTCACTTAGCAAGCCGTGAAGCAGGAAGCACAGGAAGCAGGTCTGCAGGTGTCTATCTTTCTCTCCCCCTCTCTGTCTTCCCCTCCTCTCTCCATTTCTCTCTGTCCTAACAATGATGACATCAATAATAACAGCAGTAACAATAACTACAACAACAATGAAAAACAACAAGGGCAACAAAATGGAAAATAAGTAAATAAATATTTAAAAAATTAACCAAAACAAAACAAAAAAAGTTTTAAAAAAGACTAAAGATTATTTTTGCCTATGAGAAGATGTTAAAAAAAAAGGGGGGGGAGAAGGGATACATGTGTGTGTGTGTGTGTGTAGTCTTGAAAGCCAGCTTGATAAAGAGATTTATTTTCAATAAATTGTGCTTACAGTGGAGACCAGGAGTTTGAGTAACCTAAGGTAGAAGAAAAGAATTTTCTCAATACTTGACTAAAGAAAGTATTTCAGATAAAACAAGAGACATACAAAAAGCAAATACTATTTATTTACAAACATGGAAAAGCAGCATGTTTAAACAACAACTGTGCACTAATGCAGAAGGTCACAGTCTGGTTCAGAGAGCAGTATAACAAGCTAAGCAAAGAGAGGCTCCAGGGATGTTCTGATTGGTACTGCTAACGCATCTGCAGTGTGTGTGTGTTTCCATAGAAGAAGAGATGATTCTGCTATGAATATACTGTGACCCTCACAATAAAGTTAATCATCCATGTTCTGTAAAGCATTAACCATTTTATCAGTTAAGAGACAAAATTTACCATTATGGTTTCTCATGTGTTCCTAAATCTACTGTAGTCTTTTCTCACTGGCCTCCACAGTCTGCTAAGTCCTTGAGGAAACAGTTATACCATTTCCACTTATGTCAAGAACCAGGAAAGAAAATCCCAAGATCACTTTCTCCTGGTGTCCTCAAAGGACCCAACCCTCAATATTCCAAAAATCTTTACTGGGCTCAACTCTCAGCACACTACCATCTCCATCTTACTCATAAGCCTGAAATTACTGAGATGCCACTGACTGCTTCTCAAAGTATCAGATTCATAGTTGGTATTAATTCCCCTGCCCCATACACAAAGACTGTACTGGAATGATTAGGTAATCACACATGCACGACTTTAATCCAGAAAGATAACAAGTAGGAGGTGAATTTGATCATGAAGAAAGTTGGGAAGACAGGTAGGATCTAATCATTCCAGTCCAGTGGTTATAAACTAGAACAACTTAAGGATGACTGAGATGTGATGTATAAAAGAAGCACATTTGTTTTGCTAGAGTAGAAACTTCATGTCAGAGAGATGAAACACAGAATCACTGCTGAGGGGAAAAAAAAAAAAAAAAAAAAAAACAAGGGCTGCTCTAACATAACTTCCTTAAGGCCAAAACTCTCCAACACAAAGTATTTCATAGTCCAGAAGTAAAAGTACTTCAAGTATTACCTTTCAACTGAGACTATATATAGAAGCATATTTCTATCTTTAATATTACCCCAGGAGAATTTTTCCCTTGGGTGGTATTATCAAATAATTGTCATAATGAAATTGCTCGACAACTGTAGCAACATTTGTAATGCTTGAGTAGTGCTTAGCTGAGATACCATGACACCAGAAAACACAACAAATCCTTTGGAGGGATAAGGAGTGGCCTTTATACTTAGCAACACACTGTGTCTATATATGGCATAGATGGGAAAGTCTCCTAGGACAAGCTTTGAATAACAAGAAATTTGATTCAAGGACTTGTTTAAAATTCTGATAAAGAGGGTGTGATGACTTTCTGGAAATGGCAGCAAGCATGAGTATACTACAAATAGTATTTGTAATATAAATTCTGTGTGTAGAAATAGAAATATATATATATTTTTTTGTAAGAGGCAAACTCAGTTTTTTGAAAACTTTGCTTTTATAGTCGCCATCTCATTTACTCTAAATCAGTCAGCCAAGATTTATAGAAAACTCTATATATTTCCTGTGCTACATGAGGTGAAAGCTTGAACACTATTCAGATCCTCAGAAAACTAGAATCTGTTTTAATTACTTTAAAGAAGCAAGTGCAGGAAAATAGAGGATATAAGTAGATTCTGGTATAAGCCTAGATCAATGTGCAGTTCACTGTTCATTGGGGTTGACAAGATGTTTCAGGTTATGGTGAGAATTTTATTTCCAACGGTGACTTGTAAGATTCCAACAAATGTGTATTTTTATCCCGAAGAAATACAAGGCAAAACACATTCATGGCTTGTTTTCAGTAGAGGAAGTATATTCTGGTATATAAAGACACAAAATCATATGAAATTTACCCCAACATTGTAACAGTCATTCTGAAATTCAGAACTCTGCACTATTTAGGAAGCTTGCAGAATCCCAGAAAATGCATTCAGCATCTGCTTAAGGACATCTCAAATAATACAAGAGGGGGAAAATTAATCGTATGTCTCGAAGTTTTTCAAAACACAAACTGAATCTTCTCAATATATGCAGTGTAATTGATATGCAGACTCTCTCAAAAGCCAAGTAGATCAGAAGCAACCAATAGCACAGCTATATACAAGATACTGGGTACTGTACAGCAAACCCTAACAAAAGGACTTTTCAAAGTTAACCCAATTACCAAATAATGTGATGATAACATTAACTATCTATTGTCTTTTTGAACCCTAAGACAGCAGGAACCTCACATCTCCACTATAGAGCCTCTACTTCCCCGAGTCCTGGAACCCTTGGATAGGGCCCACTTTCCCGTATGCCTCTCCCAATCCATATCAAATAATATTGCATCAGCTGATCACAACCTAACCAACACAACGATTGCCACCTCAACATGCTTCACTTCAAACTGTGTCCAGAGACTTCACGTGTGGAATGACAACCCTTCAGCTTCATTACTCGGGTGAGACCTTTCCTTTCATAGTATACTCTAATTTCATCTCAGGTGGTTCACTTTCTAACAAAGTCCCAAAACCTAGATATACACCAGTTTCTGTGAGAGAGAGCAGATGTTCACACGTATCCATAAACTACTGCAAAATATATGCCTGAAAGTAGAAGTGCACTAGAGTTTGCAGTGAGTATCCCCCTAACACTTCCTCTCCACTATTCCAAGCTTTGGGTCCATGATTGCTCAACAACTTGTTTGGCTTCGTATGTTAACTCTCTTTTCAGTCACCAGGTTCCAGATGTCATCAGGATGCCGGCCAGGCTTCCCTGGACTGATGACCCCACCAATGTGTCCTGGAGCTCCGCTTCCCCAGAGACCCACCCTACTAGGGAAAGAGAGAGGCAGACTGGGAGTATGGACTGACCAGTCAACGCCCATGTTCAGCGGGGAAGCAATTACAGAAGCCAGACCTTCTACCTTCTGCAACCTACAATGACCCTGGGTCTATGCTCCCAGAGGGACAGAGAATGGGAAAGCTATCAGGGGAGGGGGTGGGATATGGAGAATGGGTGGTGGGAATTGTGTGGAATTGTACCCCTCCTACCCTATGATTTTGTTAATTAATACTTTCTTAAATAAAAAAAAAAAAAAAGGACATCTCAAATACTGTGGCTCTTTGTAGGGAACTGTGAGGCTGAGGGTTGAGCATGGTGTGGACTGCCTGTGAAAAAAACGGGTGCCTGGAGGTACAGCCACTCCATTAGTCTCCCCCACCGGGGTAGAGCAGGGGGGCCTCGGCCTCCAGGTTTTGTTCCACAAGGGTCCCACATTCTCTAACACAATAGTTCACTCCCTTGTTCCCAAACCAGTTGGTCCACTTACTCTTAACATTTACTAGAAGCCCCCTCACCACTTCCCTGTCTCCCATTCTTTTGACCATATATGGCTTGATTCTCCCTGCCCAAAGACCACTGCTCCCAGAATAGATTCTAATAAAGTTTGCCTCACCTGCATGAGACCTGGGTTAAAAAAAGAAGAAGAAAGAAAGAAAGAAATCTTACAAACATGTCACATTCTTTCCACTGAACTTAAAACAACCCTCAGTCCCTTCCCGCCCCCCCCCAAAAAAATCAACAACAACAAGAAAATATCCTACAAAATTCTCCAGATGCATTAAGCTTTAATTCTGCCTTAATGAAGTCAAATAGTCTATCAACAAATTCTGAGGCTAAAGAGCACCCCACCAGCCAAGCATGTCAGAAAAACACTGCATTAAATAGATGTCTCAGTTCATCAATCTAATAAATGAGTTCTCAAATGCCATTTTCCCTTCCATATGCAGCAAACATTTTTCTATTATTCAGTTATGCTGTCTCAATTGCATTAACTCTCAGTGCACCAACACAGCTCCATCTGTGAGAGACCCTTATGTCATTTTAATGAAGGGAACGAAAGCTGCAAGAGAAAGGTGGTGACAGTGCAGAGTGACATGTGGCATGTGCCAGTCAGGATGGAAAATAGGCATGTTAAATTCATATTTTTCAATTAAAGATCACAAAATCAACTGATGGTTTATTTTTGTACTTAATTAAGTATCCATCTTGAATGTCCTTCAAAAAAGCATTGTCAGTGACCCCTACAAAATATATATATATATATTGTCTTAGCCTACCTTCCTGTGTATAATTTAGTTATTGATAGCAACAAAGAAAAGAGGACACAATTATAATTGTAGATTCTAAACCTGGGTGAAATAACCAACCCATCCACAAACTAGCACAGGGAACTGAAGGCTAGCAAAATTTGCTTCTTTGTTATATTGATTATGTTGAGCTAAAGACAACTAAACAGAAGCAGGTGTGAGAAAAGCTCTCTACCCTCCTGCTATTTACTTAAAAGTAAGGCATGAACTTGTAAAGGTTCCCCACCCCCTTCTCTACCCAGAAGAGTTGAAGTTAATCTTTGGAGACAATTCTAGAACCCTATCAGCTCTGCAGAGACTATATAACCAACCTTGCTAAAACTAGACTTTATTTACCATTAGTTTTCTCATATATTTGCCTTTGCAAAATGTTTGCCTCTAGAAGCTGAAAGTCCTTCCCCTTTGTAGTCCCACTTTTCTACAAAATTATTGTTCTGCTATGTATACTCAAGTTTAAATCACTCCTTCACTCAACACTAGTGCTCTCACATGTACATGCATATGTTGCTGACGTTCTATTTGTTTTCCTCTAGTTAATTTTTTTTTTAATTTTCAACCAAGACCAGAGCCAATGAGCTTAAAATGGTAGAGAAAAAAGTAATGTCATTCCTTCCTCCAGAACTTTCTCATGCGCAGCAAAAATTTTGACGGTGCAATTAAAATGACAATGAGCTTAATCATTAAAATATTTTGTGGGACTGGAAGATACTTCATTGAGCATGACGTGTGTTTTGTCACACTGACAGCCCAGTTTTGAATCCTAACAACACATGGAAGTACCATAGCACAAGAAGAAGCTCTGTTGCTGTGCTATCCTCCCCCGCATGTCGCTCAATCTGAAATAAACAGAATGAAAAAGTTGGCTCCAGAGGAATGCAATATTACATGAGTAGGACCCTAACACAGCAAAATAACAGCAATAATAGTAATAGATACAAAATCTTGTTAGTTCAGTCAATAGGAACTGATTTATTGTTTTCAATAGTAAACTACAAATTATATTTTTCAAAAATTAATTTGCCATACCAAAAAGTGTTGTATTAACTTTTAAATTCATACCAAATTAATACCTTTAAATATTTTTTCTTTGTAAGAATCTGGATCGTGTTTTCTGAACATTTGGTGGTTTATCAGAGCATGAACTTAACAGATTAATCACTTTCATGTGTTTAAACACTGATTGTGCATAATCCATGTAAAGTATAGATTAGTCCATTTAGAATCCACAGCTAGACTACAGATTACTAACTTCTTACATAGAGATGGTTAATCTCCTTATTTATATAATGGAAACAGACAGCTGAATTTATAATAAAATTCACTTTACAGACTGAATTACCTTCTTCTGTTTTCTGTGTTAATCAAATTTAGTGTATTGTCATAAAATAAAATTTCAATTTGTGCAATTCCACATAGCATTCAATGTATTCCCTTGTTCACATGAGTAATCAGAATCAAAATCTTGTTTTACATATAAAAGAACTGAGTACTCAAAATTTGCCCAAATTAGTGTAGATAAAAAAGGGGCAAAATGAATCAGAATCAATTCAATTTTCTTGTTGGTTTGCTATTAGGGTCTGGGTGGTGGCTCACCTGGTTGAATACATGTTAGCATGCCCAAGGACCCAAGTTCAAGCCCCCACAGTTCCCACCTACAAGGGGAAAGCTTCATGAAGCAGTGCTATAAGTATCTTTCTCCATCTCTATCTTCCT
Source organism: Erinaceus europaeus (assembly GCF_950295315.1). NCBI lineage: Eukaryota > Metazoa > Chordata > Mammalia > Eulipotyphla > Erinaceidae > Erinaceus > Erinaceus europaeus. Next base: position 92,041,709 of record NC_080170.1, on the reverse strand, counting down.
TCCCCATCTCAACTTCTCTCTGTCATATCAAATAAAAAAGGAAATAAAGGGAGTCGGACGGCAGCGCATGTGGCACGAAGCAAGGACCATCATAAGTATCCCGGTTTGAGCCCCCGGCTCCCCACCTGCAGAGGCATCCCTTCACAGGTGGTGAAGCAGGTCTGCAGGTATCTTTCTCTCCCCCTCCCTGTCTTCCCCTCCTCTCTCCATTTCTCTCTGTCCTATCTAACAACGACATCAACTACAACAACAATAATAACTAAAACAACAAGGGCAACAAAAGGGAAAAATAAATACAAATAAATATTTAAAAAAGGAAATAAAATGAATAACTAAAGAAAATGTTGGTAGTCGGGCAATAGCGCAGCAGGTTAAGCTCATGTGGCACAAAGCGCAAGGACTGGCATGAGAATCCTGGTTTAAGCCCCTGGGCTACCCACCTACAGGGGCATCGCCTCACAGGCAGTGAAGCAGGTGTCTATCTTTCTCTCCCCGTCTGTCTTCCCCTCCTCTTTCCATTTCTCTCTGTCCTATCCAACAATGATGACATCAATAATAGCTATAACAATAAAGAAAGTGTAACAAAAGGGAACAAATAAATATTTTTTAAAAAAGAAAATGTTTAAAATTTTGAGTTTTTTAGACCCTGAAAGGTAAAGCAGCATGTGAAGTCATTTGCATTTTGATTTTGAAACTAAGATTAATATATTGTCATGATTTTATCCCGATTTTTCCTAAATAAAAATGTCATAAACAGTAAAGCTATTGATCTTTTAGACTGTGGCATGCCAGATTAGAACCTGTGACAACCTGAACTCTTGGACCAATCACCTAGGCAAGAATAATTATTCAAATATGTCAAGCAGTGCTACCATCTAGCAGTGACAAGAACTTGGTCCTTAGCAGTCTAAGCAACAAAATCTAGCTTATCCATATCCAAGACATATTGTCTTGAACTTGGGCTTCAACTATATTACTTGAAAAATATTTAACTAAGAAAACTTTCATTGATCACACAAACTAAGCTAAATTCTCAGACAGGTGCAGCCATGAGTAGGACACAGTGCATTGTACTAGAATAGAAAAGGTTATATATACTGTGGGAACCAAATATAAATCAAAAGCTCAGTGACTTATGTACTCCTTCAGTTGCACAAGCTCCTGTGCTAAATATGAATATATATGGGCCCTGGTTCAGATTGGTGTGGCAAATACTTAATTGTATTTATATATTCACTTCAAGTTTGGGAGCTACTCTCTGCCCTAATCCAGATTTCTAGACCTATTCTTAACTCTGACTATATCTTCCCAGATAAGCTACTTAGTCCTCTTCATGTTAACTATCAAGGTCAAGCAAAAATTACCAAAATCATGGGCCCCTAGGAATATACCTAAAAATAAACTTCCTAGCTTCTTACCATACTAAAACCCCTATTCTCATCTGCTCTATTCCTACTTTCCAATTCCTGCTTATTAAACATTTTAGCATGATTCATATCTTAACTGCCGTTTGACACCAGGTTGCAGATGCTACCATAATTCCATTCTGAACTCCCTGGGCAGATGTCCTCACTAATGTGACCTGGATCCTTATCTCTCCAGAACCCTACCCTTCTATGGAAAGAGAAAAAGTCTGGCGGTATGGATTAACCTACCAATGCCCATATCCAGCAGAGAAGTAATTACAGAAGTTAGAAATCCCACCTCCTATGCCCCCCATGTTGGGAAGCCAGGGGCTCTAACCAGGATCCTTACACCGGTTCTTGTGCTTTGCTCCACCTGTGCTTAACCCACTGCACTACCGCCCGACTTCCTCATAAATGATTCTTATCAGATTACAGGTCTTTCCTTTTGTTTTTCTTTTTGTTTTTAATTGAAGGGTTAATGCTTATAGGGCAGTAGTTGATACATGAATAAAGTTTCAGTAAGTACTAAGACTCTATAGTTCTCTTCCATCCTTCCTTGCCCTCCTTGCCCTGAGTCCTTTGCTTTGATGCAATATACCATGTCCAGCCCATGTTTCATGTTATCCCTTCCTGTACCTACTTATTACTCCTTACTTATAAGTGAGATTATTTGGTATTTGTTCTTCTCATTTTTTGCTTACCTCACTTAGCATGATGTCTTTTAATTCCATCCAAAATGATTCGTAGGAGACAACCTCACCATTTTTTAACAGCTGAGTAGTATTTAGTAATGTCAGATGTTTCCTTCTATTTCAAATATACTGAGAGCCTTTTTTATAAAATGTAAATATTTTTTCTTAATCTATTGATAGGATTATGTGCTCTGTCAGTGTTAAAGTGGCTCTGGGTATTGATTTATCCTTACACTGAATAAGCATTTATAATATTTGGAGACTTACCCAACATAAACCTCACCTATTTATTATTCTGTTCTTACATTACTGGACTTTGCATGTTAATATTTTGTTTTAATATTCACCTATCTCACTAGTAATATTGACCTATAATTTCCACTTCTTGTACTACCTTCTTCTAATTTTGATGTCATGGTATTATAAGGCTTATAAAATCAGTTGGAAAACATTCCTTCCATTTCTAACTCATTGAGAGATTATGAAAAGTTGATGTTCTATCAGCATAAACACTCTCATGGGTCACTCCAGGAACTTGTCCTCACTATGAAGTATCAATGATAGGAATTGCCCCATTCTCTGAAGGGAGGCTAGGTCATCTAATCTTTTCATTCAAAGAATACTGGTCCTGAAAAGAGTGTACCCAGGAATGTTCTTATCTGTGACCATGACCTACAAGCTCAAAACAACAGGGACTCAGGGGTTTGAGATCATTCTCAACTCTGACACCATCTTCTCAGACAATAATTTTTTGTCTAACACCATGTTAGCTATCAAACTCAAAAACTACAAAAATCATAAGGCCCTAGGAACATACATAAAGTGGACTTTCTCACTTCTTTTCCCCCAAGATCTCTATTCTCAACTGCTCTACTCCTACTTTTTGGTTCCTATTCATTAATCTTTATGACCTGCTTTATATGCAAGTTGCAGATGCTATCATGATTCCATTCAGACTTCCCTGGGCAGATGACCTCACTAGTGTGTCCCAAAACCTCATCTCTCCAGAGCCTTCACCACTAGAGAAAGATAGAAACAGATCAGGATTCTGATTCGACCCGCCAATGTCCACGTTCAGTTGAGAAGCTATTACAAAAGCCAGAGCTTCCACCATTTTCACCCCAAAAATAATTTTGGTCCATATTCCAGTAGGAGAGAAATAATAGGGGGGAAATGAACAGAGGGTTCTTAATTCCAACTCCATCAAGACCCAGGAAGAGAAGAGTAAAAAAAAGAAAGGACATTTGGAAAGAATAATAAGTGTAGGTGTGACTTAGAAAGGAAGAGAAGGCAGGACCATGAAGGGAAACAAAAGACGGGGGCAAATATATGTAATTATAAACAGATACATACAGAAATAATAGTTAACACATATCTTTGACCTTAGAAAAACTACTGTAGCATCCAATGGAGGTACTGGATATACAGAATTCTGGTGGAGGGGATGGTGCAGAAATATACCTATTATACTATAATTTTATAAGTCCAAAATCACTAATAAAGTTAAAATTTTTTTTTAAATGAAGTTCTTTCCTACTTAGGTACTTTATAGAGTTTTCCAGTAAAACCACACAAGTTTAGAAATATGTTTTTAAGGTATGTACCCATGATTTTGATTTTTTCAATAATTAAAGGGTAAATAATGCTATCCCTTTAGACTAGATTTTGCTTACAAACACTTATTTCCTCTAATCTATAAATTTATGTACATAAAATTATTTATGCTATTTTATTAACATCCTTTTAATGCTTATTGGGTCTTTAACAGTATTCCCTCTGTTTTCTGTTGTTGATTCTTTGTGTTTTATTTTCTTAAACAAACGTTAATGATTTATAAATCTTATTATTTGTTTTGTAAAGAAGCATATTTTTGTTGATATCTATCTTTCTGTTTTAAATTTTAATGACATCTAATTTTTTATTTCTGCTACATATAATTTACTCCTTTTTTATTTCTTTAGTGGTAGATGTGTAGTTGTTGATTTGATATCTTTCTTCTCTCCATGTATATATTTCAATGCTGTAACTTTCCCTAAAAACAAGGTTTTAGCTTTATCAGATAAATTTTCATTATCATTCCACTTAAAATTATTTCTAGGGTCAGAGAGATATCCTCTGAATGGAGGCTGTGTCACCCTACTCTGCCACTCGAGGAAGACTAGCTCTGAAATGAGCACAACCCAGCATGTTTCCAACTGTGACTATAGACTGTGAGCTGTCTGACAAGAACTCAGAGGCTATACAGACTACTATGCTAAATATCAGTGGATATAGACCCCAGGTTACATTATTGTGGTAAACAGTTAGTTGCATTCATATATCTTCTTCAAGTTTGTAAACAACTGTCTGCCTTAATCTTGCTTCCCAGTTCTACTCTCAACTCTGACACCACCTTTCCAGATAATATTTCTTGTCCATCCTCATGTTAGCTATCAAGTTCAAGCAAAGATGATTAAGACATAAGCTCCTAAGAACATCCTTTAGACTTCCTAGTCCTACTTTATAGTTCCTGATTAAACATTTTGACTTGCTTTATATCTTACTGTGTTTCAGCCACCAAGTTGCTGATGCTATCATAATTCCATCCTGAATTCCCTGAACAGAGGACCTCACCAAAATGTCCTAAATTCTTACAGTTCTAGAGCCCTGTTCCACTAGTGAAAGATAGAAACAGGCTGGGGGTATCAATAGACCTTACAATGACCATGTCCAGCAGAAAAGCAACTTCAGAAGTCAGAACACACCTTCTGCACCCCCTAAAAAATTGGGTTCATGAAGATTAGGGAAGTTTTTAATTGAGGGGATGGAGCACAGAACTATGGTGGTAGGAACTGTTTGTAATTACATCTTTAATACCTGTTGTTAAAGTTTCAGAAGCTCCAGCAGGCCGGGCTAGCTTTGCAACTGTAGAGAGAGACTCGAGGACACACAGCTGGGCCAGGAAGCTGTATTTCTTTATTCACGAACAACGATTCATAAACTAAACCAAACTAATCACCACACAGATCTGTCCTGCCTCCTTCTTTTCCCGTGGCCACACCAGAACTCTAGAACTACATAGCATAGGGGGCGGGAAGAAAGAGAGGCATGAAACTAGCAAGGGCCAAACCAATTCTCCTGGCGGTGGGAGAGCAATACCAAACCATTGTGAAGCATACAACAATTACCATTATACCCCTTACAATCTTGTACATCAATATTAAATCACTAATAAAAATGAAACATTAAAAAAAGAGAGGTCCTTTTGGCAGGGTGCCTAAAATGCCATTTATGTTGCCACATTCTAACTCTGGCACCTCATGGGAGAATGGAAAGCACTATACTATTAGAAGATGATTTGGTATTCTGGTGTGTGTGTGGGGGGGTGTTTCTCTCTCTGAATGAAAAAAGTAGTCTGGAACTGTCACACATATATAAGGCAACATGAAAAATCAAATTAAATGAATAATTAAGATAAAACAAAATAGTACCTATTTTCCTCTGAGATTTATTTGACCCATTTTATTATTTCGCCAACAATTTAACTTTATACTATCTGGAGAATTCATAGATGATTCTACTGCTGTTTTTCTAGTTTAATTCTGTTATATTAGCATCTAAGCTTTCAATAAGTTCAGTTCTCTTAAACTTAATGAGATTTGTGTGTGTGTGTGTGTGTGTGTGTGTGACTGACAATACAGCTTTATGAATGTTCCATCAGTGGTTGGAAAAAAACTGTGTGGTCTCTTATTATGAGGGAGTGTTCAATAAATATCAATTAGAAAAACCTGGTTAATGGTATTGTTCAAGTCTTCTATGTATTTATTTTTTGTTTGCTTTTTTCACACAATTTCTCATCGTCTATGATCTAAGTAGTATAATGGTTGATATTATTCCACGACTTCCAGGGCTTTCTTTCTTCCCGCTACTACATAGCCCCCATCCCCATTCTCTCTCATTATTTAGAACTAGATGATTTCTACTATTTCATCTGCAGTTTAACTCATTTCACTGACTTCTTCCTTCTCATCTGCATTCTGCTATTTAGCCCCTCCAGTGACTTTTTTTTAAATCCCATTAATGTAATATCTTGCTTGAAAATTTCCTTCTGATCTATTTGATATAGTTGTGTTTCTTTGATGAGAACGTCTATCTTTCCAGCATTTCAAGAGTCCTTGGAGAATAGTCATAAAATCTTCAGAGATATTTTTTTCTCTGATAATTCTAATATGTGGGTCATCTTGCAGTTTCTGTTTTCCTTTTCCATTAATAGTTGCTCGATTTCCCTGGATTGTTGTATTTTGAGCAGTCGAGGGTTATATCCTGGACGATTTTATTAACTCTTGAGTCCTATTTAAATCTTTTATAGAATGTTGATTTTCACATTGCTTTATTCTATTTGTCAGGCAGCCAACAATATCCTGCTCCACTTTCTGAGGGCTTCGTAATGCCAATTCGATTTTCTTTCTTTTTATTTATTTATTTATTCCCTTTTGTTGTTCTTATTGTTTTATTGGTGTAGTTGCTATTGTTGTTATTATTGATGTCATTGTTGTTAGATAGGACAGAGAGAAATGAAAAGAGGAGGAAAAGACAGAGAGGGGGAGAGAAAGACAGACTCCTGCAGACCTGCTTCAATGCTTGTGAAGTAACTCCCCTGCAGGTGGGGAGCCGGGAGCTCGAACCAGGATCCTTCTGCTGGTCCTTGTGCTTTGCACCACCTGTGCTTAACCCGCTGCACTACCACCAGACACCCTGCCAATTTGATCTTCAAAGAATTTGTTGTGATTTTGTGAGCCACGCATACGTCAGACTGATACCTGAGCTTCATTGAATCAATGTCCAAAGGCTTTTCCTACCTGATTCCATTTACTTTCATGGGTGAAGAGCTAACAGGTTAGTCCAGAACTTTTGTATAAGATTAAATGGTGACTTCCCACAGCTAAGTTCTCACCATTATCTTTTCCCTCACATTGATTCCTAGGGTTCTGTCTTCCTAATGTCCTTGTTGAAATGATTGCAAATTATCCTTCCACACAGAAATCAAGAGTGCTATCCCTACTTAAGTTCTATGTCTGCTACACCTGTGAAAAAGGGGAGAATTTCCATCTTATTACTGGTACTCTGAGGGTGATAAGGACAGAAAATTTTGTAAGACTTAGTCCCATGATGTTTGCTACTGCTACATTCTATTGAGAAGGTAAAGGACACTCATTTCTTTGTTGTCACTCACTTGATATGGGGTGAGGAGAATTCCTCTCCTCGGAGTTTGCAAAATATGTTGGTGAGTAGTAAGAGGATAGAAAAATAAGGAGTAAACAAGAGATCCATTGCCAGTTGATTCTAGTCATCCTGAATTTATCTATCTTTCAACCTTTTATTAGTTGCATTATTTTATCCTACTTATTTTATGACTGAGTTGTAAAGGAAGAGAAATGTTGGAGTATCTTTACTCAGTCATGTCTGTTGTATGCTTTACATTGGGTTGTTCTAGCTCTCCCCCTGCTAAGAAAATTGGTTCAGTCCTGCTAGTTTCACAGGCCCGCTTGTCCCCACCCCAAGGAACCCCGACAGAGTTCCAGAGTTCCAGAGTTCGAGAGTGCTTGGTGCCGCCACGGGGAAAAGAGGCAGCAGAGTTCTGTTTGGTGATTAGTTTGGTTTAGTTTATGAATCGTTGTTCCTGAATAAAGAAATACAGCTTCCCTGCCCAGCCGTATGTCTCTGGTCGTCTCTGTTACCCGCCCGTGAAGCTAGCCTGGCCAGCTGGAGCCTCTGAATTTTAACAACAAATGGCGCCCACGTGGACCTGACCTGCACATCTCTCAGATAAGTAAAGACAATTTGGCTACCTATGTACTACGGCCTTCTCTTCTGCTTGTGAAGAGATCTCCAAAGACCTCTGCTCTTTCTTCACGAGACTGTTTTGCTGTTTCTGGAACATTTATCTCTTGACCACTCTGTGGTTTCCACTCGCTTGTGCGCACTCAAAACAGCCAGCGGGAGGAGCCAGCGGGTGGGAGGCGAGGCGCGGAGCTGCTGTTTCCACCTGGTTAAACAGCTAGCCAGCTGGCTGCGCCCAGACAACCCCTGGCACCTCGCCCGCAGCCCCGCAGCCCCGCAGCCCGCAGGAGGCTGACGCCAGCATGCAGGCCAGCCCACAGGAGCCAGCTCTCCACCACGTGGCACAGGGCACTGGATGCGTGATCCCTCCACACTGCTTGGCCACTGAGAACAGGGCAGCAGACATGGCAGGGCCATGGGGCAGGGCCATGGCAGCTTATCATGGCTGCCACCTCTGGGCACCTCGGCCCGCAGATTCTACAAGGCTGGCCCGCCTGCCCTCGTGCTGTGAATTCTGGAATGATCCTGGACCTCCCGGACCCCCAGGCTCCCTGCCGAAACTGGACACACTGGCCAAACTGAACACACTGGCGGAGATCTCCAGCTGCCGGTCCGGTCTGAAGGCAGACAAGCTGGAGTGTGCAGAGATTCGTGCAGAGATCACAACCTGCAATTCCTTGAAGTGAAGCTGCCCAAGAGACCACCACTGGACAACGCACCCCCCCAACAACTAAGACAGTACAGATTTAAATTCGTGTTTAAAATGACATGTCTTCCTAACAAAGGTTTCTCTCCTTGTGTATTAATGACCATGTTTATGTGTGTGTTTAAAGTTTGGTAAACAGTAACTTTAAGGCTAAATTCTTACTAGACAAAGTTAAATGAAAAAGATTTTCAACGTAATTCTCACAAAGATAAAATTAACTTACATTTAAAGTCTGAGGTAAAAATTAGTTAACAATCAATATATTTTAACTAAGTTGGTCTAAAGACCTGCGCACACCTAGGGTGTGTCTCCATCTTGAATGGGTATAACAAAAGGTTAAATAGACTTGTTGATATGTAAAACTCTCCATTACCTTCTCTATTAGAAATGGTAGATTACACAATGGCTATGCTAATTATTCTCATGCCTGAGGTTTCCTTTCCTGCGCACACCTAGGTGTGTCTCCATCTTGAATGGGTGTAACAAAAGGTTAAAAAGACATTGTTGATATGTAAAAGTCTCAAATTCCTTCTCTATTAGAAATTTTAGATTGTGCTGTGGTTATGCTAATAACGAGTTTTGTTTCATAGTAAGTAAATTGCAGCCAGCTGCCTTTGGGACTCTAGGCCGTTCCCCACCCCCATGCAAATGCCTGTTGAGGCAAGTACGCCCCCCCCCAGAGGCAAGAAATGTTTTTTTTAAGCTGATAAAGTTTTGCCCACAGAGGCAAAAAAAATGCCCCCCTCAGGCCTTCCCTTGGCAGCACACTGGTTCTTGTTACTTGCTTACATGTTTCTCCATGTTTGTGCCAGTTTCTTTTTTAAAAATGCCTGTATGATAGAGGTTTCTGTTCACCCCACACCCCTGATACTGTGGTCATTTAGTTAAAAAGAAAAGGGGGAATTGTTGTATGCTTTACATTGGGTTGTTCTAGCTCTCCCCCTGCTAAGAAAATTGGTTCAGTCCTGCTAGTTTCATGGGCCCGCTTGTCCCCGCCCCAAGGAACCCCGACAGAGTTCCAGAGTTCCAGAGTTCGAGAGTGCTTGGTGCCGCCACGGGGAAAAGAGGCAGCAGAGTTCTGTTTGGTGATTAGTTTGGTTTAGTTTATGAATCGTTGTTCCTGAATACAGAAATACAGCTTCCCTGCCCAGCCGTATGTCTCTGGTAGTCTCTGTTACCCACCCGTGAAGCTAGCCCAGCCAGCTGGAGCCTCCGAATTTTAACAACACATGTCTAAAATCAAAAGTTGTATTTAAGAGCAAATGTAAATAATAGAGGAAAAAGGAAACCTATCTCATAGGCATATGTAGGGTGAAGAGAATACATGAAAGCGTAAGAGAATATGTTTGGCACAATAGGGAGGGAGAAAGTCTGAGGTCATCAGATAACGAGAGGACTACAAAAGTTGGATAAGGGAAGGGCAAGAGAGTGGCCCACTTAATAATGATCCTTTTGGTCAATAACACACCACCTCTTCATCTGGAGCCCTAGTTAGGGAATCCTTGGACTCCCACACAAATTCAGTGGCCCTAGACCTCCTGTGGATCCCTCTTTCCACCACTACTGGTCACTTACATCAGGAACATCATCATAAGCCCTCTTGTGTTCTCTCCCAGAACCTTACCCTCACCATAAAGCAGCAACAGTAGAGATAGCCCCACTGTCCAAAGGAAGATTGGGGTATCCTGCCCTGCCACTCAGGGAGACTGATCCTGAAATCAGTGCAGCCTGCGATGTTCCCAGTTGTGACCATAAGCTACAAGCTCTGACCAATAGGGACTTCGAGGTTACACAGGCTCTAGTGCTATATATGCACTGGGTTAGGTGGATGGTAGTAAACAGTTAATTGTATTCATAGATTATTTTTCAAGAATGGGAGCTACTCACTGCCCTAATCCAACTTTCTAGCTCTTTTCACTACTCTAACCATTTTCTCACACAATATTTATATCCAACTTCAAGCTGGTTATCAAACTCAAGCAAAACTCTTATAATTGTATACTCAGGAACATGCCTAAGATGGACTTTCTAGCTTTCTTCTACCCTAAAATCCTTAATCTCATCTCCTCTATTCCAATTTTTGGTTCCTATTTATTAACCATTTTGTCTCAATTTATGTCCTGCCACATTCCAGACACCAGTTTGCAGATGCTACCATGATACTATCCTGACTTCTCTGGGCAGATGACCTCACCAGTGTGTCCTGGAAACCCACCTCTCCAGAGCTCTGGCCCACTGGGGAAGGACAGGAACAGGCTGGGGGTATGGATTAACCTGCCAATGTCCAAATCCAGCAGAGAGGTAATTACAGAAGCCAGAACTCCTACCTTCTGCACCCCAAAAACTACCTTGATTCATATTCCTAGCTGGGGAGAAGTAATAGGAGGAAGAGGATTAGAGTTCTGGACTCCACCTTTATCAGCACCTAAAGAGAGAGGAGAAAAAGGAAAATAACATATGGAGGTAGTAATGTTGTCATGAGTGGCTCAGAGGGGAAGAGAGGATTGGATCAGGAAGAAAAATGGAGCAATTATGTACAAATACAACAGAAAGTTGTAGAGAGAATAGCTGACCCATGAACAGGGGATGTTCTTCCCTTTCTTTGTGTCATCCTATATTTCTTTTAACAGTGTCTTATAGTTTTCCTTATATCTTATATAAGGAAAACTATATGTCTTATAGTTTTATATGTCTTATAGTTTTCCATTATGATTGGGCCCTCCTCAATCGCTATCGAACAGGCCATGGCCGGTACGCCGCTATGTTCCATCGCTGGGGAGCCAGAGACGACCCGAACTGCCCCTGCAGCTACAGACAGACTATGACCCACATAGTCAACGACTGCCACCTCTCCAGATTCAAAGGAGGTCTCGAAACTTTACATCAGGCTCAACCTGACGCTGTTAACTGGCTACGGAAGAAGGGCAAATGCTAGAAGAAGAAGAAGAATAGTTTTCCTTGAAAAGAACTATCACATCCTTTGTTAGATTTACTCCCAAGTATTTTATCTTTTTGGATTAAATTGAAATTGGATTACTTCCTTCAGTTTGGTTTCTTCTGGCCCATTTTTACATATAGAAATGCCACAGATTTGTGGGTATTGATTTTTTTAACCGGCTACTTTACTAAATTTATTGTTGATTTCCAGTAGTGAGAAGTCATAGCTTTTAAATATACCTTACACATTTCAATACCCTTTCTCAATTTCATTGTGTAAGTACAACGTGCTTCTACTGTGATAATTTAAGAACAATAGCAAGCTGTGATCTTATTTTCTGTCATCAAAGTCAAAAGGAATGAATAACAGTTTAAAATAAAGCCATTATTAGAATTCACATCCCTAATCAGTTGGGTATTTCATAAATTAATGTATATGTGTGGTCAAAATCAATTTTTACTATTTTCTAAAATAGTTATGCAAAGGGTAAGATGTTAAACACTCAACAGAGAAGGCAAATTGGTTTTAAACTATTTCATGTGGACCATAGTCTTTCAATAAGCTTTGTAATTGTTAATGGTGTAAATGTTAAACCACTCCTGTACTATGGTCTCCTGTTACACTGAATATTATATACTCCAGTAATTCTCTCATTTTAGACATATTACATTTATACTGGGGTAGAGTGAAAAATGATGTGAAAAGGAAGTCTAATCTCAAAAGCATTTGAAGATGAAACCCAAGCTCCATATTTTATGATGCTTTCCGAAGATTCTTCTGACTTCAACAAAATTTGAAAAATATAGATACATATTTTAATTGTAAGGTGAAAAGATTAAAGAATATAAATTTTCTAAGGAAGTATCAATTAACTTTTATAACAACTCTATTCCAACATTGAATACATATTTATGTTGACTTTTTTGTTAGTATACTTAATATTGTTTATGATAAATATATCTGGAGAAAAGTAGTACTGGTTTTCCAGTATAAAAAAATCTGTTTGCAGTGACATAAATAAACATAGAGGGTAAGACAAATACTGTTTGACCTTGCTTATGAAAGACAAATAAAGGGAGTCGGGCTGTAGCGCAGCGGGTTAAGCGCAGGTGGCGCAAAGCACAAGGACCGACATATGGATCCCGATTCGAACCCTGGCTCCCTACCTGCAGGGGAGTTGCTTCACAGGCAGTGAAGCAGGTCTGCAGGTGTCTATCTTTCTCTCTTCCTCTCTGTCTTCCCCTCCTCTCTCCATTTCTCTCTGTCCTATCCAACAACGACAACAACAATAATAACTTCAACAATAAAAAAGGGCAACAAAAGGGAATAAATAAATAAACAAAAAATAAAAAAATAAAGACAAATAAAAATTTAAAAAAACCTCTTAGGTACAGAGAACAGATTGACAGCTATTAAGAGTGAATGGGGTTTAGAGAGTTAGTAAAAAGGGTCACATGTATGTTGCTAGACAATAACTATATTTTGCTGCTAATCATGTTATAGTGTATCCTATAGATTTCCAATTGTAATTCTGTACACCCAGAATATATTGTGCCATAACCAACGTTATCTAAGTAAAGTTATTTTGAAAAATGTTTTTTCTGGGAGCACATAACTTTGGTGGTAAGATCATGACTTTGGTGTGTAACTATACCTCTATCATAATCTTTTAAACCACTTATTAAAAATATATAAATAATAAAAATGTATTCTCACATTCCTTTGTAAAACAAAATTGCATATAAAAACATAAATATGACTTTTACTAGAATTTGATTCTAATATTAGTAAATATACTCTACTCTGTTTAAGAATATATGTCATAATTCAAGCATGATTTACTTTATTTTCTCTATATGTATGTATATATGTTCACATACATAATTCATTTTAAAAGAATGTAAGTTAGGCAATTAAAAACATTAATTACCTAAACGTCCGGGGGCGGGGCTACAGAGTAACAGCAGCTGTATTTCTCTCCTCACCTGGGTCAACTAGGAATATCAAAGGAGATCACCTGGTACCACAACCAGACAGGACTAAAACTACTTTAGAAACCCACCAAATCACTGGTGAGTGCAAACACTTTTGCTCATGGACAGGGAGAGATTAAGTGGCTGGTAACAGTCCGGCAGTTTACGAGTTGAGACACCACCTGTTTCACCATCAAAAAAGGCAGCTGAAAGAAGGAGAGGACTCCCCTGAGACTTACCAAATGCAACTGTGAGTCTCCATTGTTAATGCCCTCAGAATCTGGAGCAACAGCAGGGAGGCCCTGTGCTGACACCAGGGAACAGAGAACTAACCAGAAAACTAAAGGGAGCATCTATAAATCAGAAGCCTAGCAGTGGAGCTGTGAGAGTCTCTCTCCATAACCATTGGATTATCTCTGGCCCACCCTGCTTTATCTCTTGGTCAGGAGTCAGTGATTAAGCTAAGAAGCCTACTTATAGTTTAAAAGCACTCAGGCTCCCATAGCCTACAGGGAAGGAAAAGAACAATATAGGCTTTTAAGCCACTGAGCTCCAACTCAGGGATTAAAATATGATTGAAACAACTATAAATTTCCACAACTGTGAGCCCTTTAATTACCTTACTTAGACACAAGTCAATCCAGGCAAGAGTTATCAATAATTTGAAAAGTACTGAGAGAGTGACCTCATAACATATTATATTAAATGGTTAAACCAACAAAAAGAAATATTGGAGAAATGAACCATGACAAGAGTCCAGCTATAAGAAACCCAAAAGGTGAAGCACAAAATAATGAGATAAACATACAAACACTAGCTAAGGAAATAATCACAAGAGTAAGGAAAGAGTTTGAAAGAATTGTCATCAGAAATGCAGAAACAACAAATGAGACCCTGGAAGAAAACACTAATTATCTCAAGGTTATTAGAGAGCTGAAAGCTAAAATAGCTGAGCTAAGAACACAACTAGATAAAGAAGCTTAAACAGTATCAAAACAGGGTAACAAAAGAGATGAACTCCAGAAAATAGTAGAGCACAGAGAGAATAGAATCAATGAGGCTAAAGACAGAATTAGCAAAACCAAGGACAAATTAGAGACAACTGAAAAAGAAGTAAGAGATCTCAAAAAGAGATTAAGAGATACTGAAAACAACAACAGTTGTTAAGTCCTCTTGATTGACTGATCCACTGAGCATTAAGTAGTGTTCATCCCTATCTTTTTAAATTTTATTTATTTTAAAGTCTATCATGTCAGATATGAGAATAGCTGTTCCTGCTCTTTTGTGTGGACCATTGGCTTGTATGATAGTTTTCATCCTATGAGATGAATTCAAAAGAAATAATATACACATTATTAGCTTACCAGAGGAAGGAAGAGAGGGAAAGGAAGAACTCGTCAGGACATTAATAGCCGAGAACTTCTCTAGTCTAGACAACATCAAACACATAAAGGTTCAAGAAGCCTAGAGGGTCTAAAAAAGAATTAACCCAGACTTAAAGACATGAAGACACATCATATTTAAAATGGAAATAAATAAGGATAAAGAAAGGATCCTGAAGGCTGCAAGAGGAAAACAAAGAGTCACTTACAGAGGAAAACACATAAGATTAGCAGAAAACTTCTCCACACAAACACTACAGGCCAGAGGAGATGGCAAGATATCTATCAAGTGCACAATGAGAAAAGCTTTCAACCAAGACTACTGTATCCTGCAAGACTGTTATTCAGACTAGATGAAGGCATAAAAACCTTCTCAGACAAGCAACAGTTGAAGGAATCAACTATCACCAAGCCTTCCTTGAAAGAAGTTCTGAAAGTTCCCTATAAACTGTCAGACCACCATAAATATGCCATCTATCAGAACACTCTAAAAATCTACAAGAATGGCATTAAAATATCTTCAATCTTTGATATCAATAAAGGTCAGTGGCCTGAATTCACCTATTAAAAGGCACAGAGTAGGAAGATGGATCAGAAAACAAAACCAAACAATACGTTGTTCACAGGAAACCCACCTAAATCAACAAGACAAACACAGACTCAAAGTGAAAGGGTGGAAAACTATCATGCAGGCCAATGGCCCACACAGAAGAGCAGGAACAGCTAGTCTTATATCTGACATGATAGACTTTAAAATAAATAAAATTTTAAAAGATAGGGATGAACACTACTTAATGCTCAGTGGATCTGTCAATCAAGAGGACTTAACAATTATCAACATCTATGCACCCAATGAGAAGCCATCTAAATACATCAAACATCTACTGAAAGAGCTACAGCAATATATTAACAGCAACACCGTCACAGTAGGAGACTTCAACCCCACTCTCTCAACTTGACAGATCATCCAGACAGAAAATCAATATAGACATGAGGGAGCTAAATGAGGAGACAGATAAACTAGAACATTTTAAACCTGGACATTTTCAGAGTCATTCAACCGAAGAAACTATAATACACACTTTACTCAAGTATACATGGGTTATTCTCAAGGTTAGACCATATGTTAGGCCACAAAGACAGCATCAGCAAATTCAAGAGCACTGAAATCACCCCAAACATCTTCATAGACCTCAATAGACCTCAGTGGAATTAAACTAACACTTAACAATCAACAAAAGATTCGTAAGAGTCCCAAAATTTAGAAGCTCAACAGTACACTACTTAACAACTACTGGGTCAAAGAGAAAATAAAGGAAGAAATCAAAATGTTTTGATAATTCAATGAAAATGAAGACACAAGCTATCAAAATATTTGGGACACAGCTAAGGCAGTACTGAGAGGGAAGTTCAAAGCCATACAAGCACACATTAGGAAACAAGAAAAACACAAATAATCAGCCTGATTGCACAACTTACAGATATAGAAGAAGAACAAAGGAACCCTAAAGCAACCAGAAGGACAGAAATCACTAAAGATAGGGCAGAAATCAATAACATTGAAAATAAGAAAACCATACAAAATATAAACGAAAGTAAATGTTGGTTCTTTGAAA
The DNA here is from genome assembly GCF_950295315.1 of Erinaceus europaeus. Taxonomy (NCBI): domain Eukaryota; kingdom Metazoa; phylum Chordata; class Mammalia; order Eulipotyphla; family Erinaceidae; genus Erinaceus; species Erinaceus europaeus. The sequence continues at coordinate 92,025,176 of NC_080170.1, read as the reverse complement.
GGGTGAACAAAAATGACAAACCTTTAGCCAGACTCACAAAAAAAAGGGAGAGACCCAAATAAATCATATAGTAAATGAAAGAGGAGATATCACAACAGACACCACAGAAATTCAACATATAATGTGAGGCTTCTGTGAATAACTCTATGCCACCAAGCTAGAAAACCTGGAAAAAATGGAAAATTTCCTAGATACCTACCAACTTCCAAAACTAAGTAAAGAGGAACTAGATAACATAAACAGGCCCATCACAGATAATGAAATTGAAACAGTTCAATCCAGGGAAGTCTGGCTGGCATCCTGATGACACCTGGAACCTGGTGACTGAAAAGAGAGTTAACATACAAAGCCAAACAAATTGTTGAGCAATCATGGACCCAAAGCTTGGAAAAGTGGAGAGGAAGTATTAGGGAGGTACTCACTGCAAACTCTAGTATACTTCTGCTTTCTTACTTTGGTGTCATACTCCAAACTCAGTCAATTTCTGCTTTGCGTTTCTACTTCTTCTTCCTTTTTTTTTTTTTTACATGCATAACATTCCCCAGATTCCCATTTAGCAATACAACCCTGGATTGAAGACACCACCAATGTGTCCTGGAGCTCAGCTTCCCCAGAGACCCATCCTACTAGGGAAAGAGAGAGGCAGACTGGGAGTGTGGACCAACCAGTCAACGCCCATGTTCAGCGAGGAAGCAATTACAGAAGCCAGACCTTCTACCTTCTGCAACCCTCAATGACCCTGGGTCCATGCTCCCAGAGGGATAGAGAATGGGAAAGCTATCGGGGGAGGGGGTGGGATATGGAGATTGGGTGGTGGGAATTGTGTGGAGTTGTACCCCTCCTACCCTATGGTTTTGTTAATTAATCCTTTCTTAAATAAAAAAAAGAAAAAAAAAGAAAATTAAAAAATAAAATAAAATAAAATAAAATAAAAAAAGAATCCAGGTGGGTTCTGGGTCTGCACACACATGGGTTCTTACTCAGCCTGTCACTTATTAACTCTGTGACCTTGTATTAGTTTGTTCATACATGGGCCTCTGGAATCTTTTTATTAAAATAAAGTAAAATAAAATAAACCAGGGGGAGAACCCAAGTTTTCAAATGCATGCTTACAGAAAAGATAAGTAATGTACATACAACATTCACTGTTCAGTAACTAGAATTATTATCACTATGAGCTACAGAAAAAAAAAAAAAAAAAAAGAAATTGAAACAGTTATCAAAAACCTTCCCAAAAATAAAAGTCCTGGACCATTTGGTTTTACAAATCAATTCTACAAAACCTTGAAAGAAGAACTAATACCTCTACTTTTAAAAGTCTTCCAGAAGATTGAAGACACTGGAATACTCCCATCCAGCTTCTATGAAGCCATCATCACTTTGATACAAAAAGCAGACAGGGACACAACCAAAAAAGAAAAGTACAGATCAATATCTCTGATGAACATAGAAGCTAAAATATTGAACAAAATTCTAGCCAACTAGATACAGTAGTATATTAAAAGATTGTTCATCATGACTATGTGGGGTTTATCCCAGGGATGCAAGTTTGGCTTAATATATGTAAATCAATCAATGTGACACACCACATCAATAAAAGCAAGAACAAAAACCACATGGTTATATCAATAGATGCAGAGAAAGCCTTTGACAAAATATAGCAATGCTTTATGATCAAAACACGATGGAAAATTCCTGAAGATAATGAAGTCTACATATAGCAAACCTACAGCCAACATCATACTCAATGGTGAAAAACTGGAAGCATTTCCCCCTCAGATCAGGTACTAGATCAGGTACTGCTCATTATCAACATTACTATTCAACATAGTGTTGGAAGTTCTTGCCCTAGCCATCAGACAGGAGCAAGGAATTAAAGGTATACAGATTGGAAGAGAAGAAGTCAAGCTCTCCCTATATGCAGATGGGAATATACACAGAAAAACCTAAGGAATCCAGCTATTATCTTTTGGAAATCATCAGGCAATACAGTAAAGTGTCAGGCTACAAAATTAACATTCAAAAGTCAGTGGCTTTCCTCTATGCAAACACTAAGAAGAAGTTGAAATCTGGAAAGCAATTCCTTTTACTATAGACACAAAAACAATAAAATATCTAGGAATAAACCTAACTAAAGAAGTGAAAGACTTGTATACTGAAAATTATGAGTCAGAACTCAAGGAAATAGAAAAAGACACAAAAAAGTGGAAAGATATTCCATCCTCATGGGTTGGAAGAATTAACATCATCAAAATGAATATATTACCCAGAACCATCTACAAATTTAATGCTGTCCCCATCAAGATCCCAATCACATTTTTTAGAAGAATAGAACAAATGTTAAAAATGTTTATCTGGAACCAGAAAAGACCTGGAATTGCCAAAACAATCTTGGGAAGAAAGAACAGAACTAGAGGCATCACACTCCCAATTATCAAATTGTATTATAGAGCCACTGTCATCAAATATGCTTGGTACTGGAACATAAATAGACACACTGACCAGTGGAATAGAATTGAGAGCCCAGAAGTAAGCTCCCACACCTAAGGACATCTAATCTTTGACAAAGGTGCCCAGACTAATAAGTGGGGAAAACAGAGTCTCTTCAACAGTGTTGGAATAAATGGTTGAAACATGCAGAAGAATGAAACTGAACCACTATATTTCACCAAATATAAAAGTAAATTCCAAGTGGATCAAGAACTTGGATGTTAGACCAGAAACTATCAGATACTTAGAGGAAAATATTGGCAGAACTCTTTTCTGCATAAATTTTAAAGACATCTTCAATGAAAAGAATCCATTTACAAAGGAGACTAAGGCAAATGTAAACCTATGGGACTACATCAAATTAAAAAGCTTCTGCACAACAAAAGAAACCACTACCCAAACCAAGAGACCCTTCATAGAATTGGAGAAGTTCTTTATATGCCATGCCTCAGACAAGAGGCTAATAACCAGAATATATAAAGAGCTTGCCAAACTCAACCACAAGAAAAAAAATAATAACACCATCCAAAAATGGGGAGAGGGTATGGACAGAATATTCACCACAGAAGAGATCCAAAAGGCCGAGAAACACATGAAAAAATGCTCCAAGTCTTTGATTGTCAGAGAAATGAAAATAAAGACAAAAATGAGATGCCACTTCACTCCTGTGAGAATGTCATACATCAGAAAAGGTAACAGCAGCAAATGCTGTAGTAGGGTCAAAGAAACCCTCCTGTACTGCTGGTGGGAATGTTAACTGGTTCAACCTCTGTGGAGAACAGTCTGGAGAACTCTCAGAAGGCTAGAAATGGACCTACCCTATGATCCTGAAATTCCTCTCCTGGGGATATATCCTAAGGGACCCAGCACACCCATCCAAAAAGATCTGTGTATACATATGTTCTTGGCAGCACAATTTGTAATAGCCAAAACCTGGAAGCAACCCAGGTGTCCAACAACAGATAAGTGGCTGAGCAAGTTTTGTAATACATACACAATAGAATACTACTCAGCTATAAAAAAATGGTGACTTTACCATTTTTAGCCAATCTTGGCTGGATCTTGAAAAATTCATGTTAAGTGAAATAAGTCAGAAACAGAAGGATGAATATGAAATTATCTCACCGTTAGGCAGAAGTTGAAAAACAGGATCAGAATAGAAAATATAAGTAGAACCTGAAATGGAATTGGCGTACTGCACCGAAGTAAAAGACTCTAAGATGGATGGAGGGGAGAATATAGGTCCAAAATGGATGACAGAGGACCTAGTTGGGGTTGTACTGTTATATGGAAAACTGGGAAATGTTATGCATGTACAAACTATTGTATTTACTGTCAAATGTTAAACATTAATTCCCCAATAAATAAATTAAAATAAATAAATAAATAAATAAAACATTAATTACCATGGAACCTGACTTTTGCACATCATCTACTGTCTTAACCAAAACACAAAAGGAATGTGTTGAAATTTTTGGAGAAGTGCTTGAATATTTCAAGTGCATTTGCTTCAAAAAAAATCTCTAATAGCTCTATTAACACCTATCTATCACCATGTATTCTTGATTTTCTTAGTTACTTAATCATAATTTCTACTTGCTTGTTAGTCTTACTTACATCATTAGTATTCTGCATAACTGAACATGTTTTACATTAAAATCAAAACTATTTTCTATTTGATTTGTCTTCGTATCTCCTCAATTGTTAAAGCTTCTATACACTTCAAATATATTCAAATTTAAATTTTCTTGTCATTTGTTGAATCAAAACATTCACCTGAATGCTTTTTTTGGGTAATGGTGTTGTAAGTTTATTTCCACTAGACGAACCATTTCAGAATGCCTAACAATAAATTACCACCTGTCTAAAGAAGTCACACTGTTTGAATGGTTTTTCTAAGCTTAGCTCCTTAAAGTAAAATATAGCAGGCTCGCTTACCATTGCTTCAAGAAGAAGAACATACACAAGGCGAAAGTAAACTGTATAGTCTGTGCCAAGTTAGTAATTCAAGACATTTTACAACTAAATTTCTGAAAGCAGTATTATTTATCCATAAGCAGAAAAGAATTTGAATGTAAAAAAAAATTAACCTTGAAGAAGACACACAAAAATGTCAATCTTCACAGTAGTTCCTTTTATAACATATTTCCAAATGCAATGTTACATACAGTCGATCATTTACAAGTCAGGAGTTACAGATCTTATGAAACACCCCAAATTGCACAATTTTTAAAAAGTTCCAGCACTGTCATTGCTACAAGGAAACGAAATTAAATACCACAAATTTGTTTTCCCTGTTTAATATCAGGTGAAGTAACCTCAACTTCAAAAGCCGTTACATGATTTTTATGCCCTGGTTGAAAGAGAAAGGGCGGCTGTGGGAACTGTAAGGAGTGTAAGGAGAGGTAAAGTCAAGGAGTTTAACTCCATCAAGACCCAGAAAGAGAAGGGTGGGGGGAGCAGGACATTTGGATGGGATCTTAAAAAAAGAGAGAGAGAGAGATGGGGGTTGTATTGTTATATGGAAAACTAAGAAATGTTATGCATGTACAAACAATTGTATTTACTTTGGAATATAAAACATTAGTTCCCCAATAAAGAAATTTAAAAAGAGAGAAAGAGAAAGAGGGCAAGAGAGACAGTTATATACAAATATAGACAGGTAGTTGTAGAAATGGTAGTTAACCTATATATGCAACCTTACAAGAACTACTGTAGCTTATAATAGAGGGATGGGAGATTCAGAACTCTGATGGTGGGAATGGTGTGGAATTAGACCCCTGTTGACCTGTAATTTTGTAAATCAATATTAAATAGCTAATAACAATACATGAGTAGATAAGAACATAAATAAAGTCAAGGAGTTTTATCCTTCAGTTCTTTGTGTTCAAGGACTCTTATCATTACCAAATGACCTGCATTTCTCTGAAAGACAACTATTGGATAGTTTTTCTCATATATACAATATGAAGAATTAAGCCACATGAACTTTCAGGGGAACAAAAAAAGAACCAAACTGTTGCTAGAACTTAGTGAAAACTGGGGGGAACAGAATGAGGGTAGGTGAGAAGCACGAAACTGGTGGTGTGTGAAGTGTGGAACTATAACCCTGTAATCTTATAGTCTTGTAAACCATTATTAACTTTTTTTTTTTGGCTTCAGGGTATGATTCCGACTCAGAGCCAGCACTACAAACCACTGCCTCAGCAGTCATTTTTTCCATTGTATTGTATAGGACAGAGAGAAATTGAGAGAGGAAGGGGGGGATAGAGAGGGAGAAAGATAGACACCTTCACACCTGCTTCATGGCTTGTGAACTACCCCCCCCCTGCAGGTGGGGAGAAAGGTGCTCAAACCCAGATCCTTGAGCTTGCTACTATGTGCACTTAGATGTGCCACTGCTCAGACTCCTTAAATTTTTTTAATTAATAGTTTAAAGTAATTTTAAAAACTGAAAAAAAGGAGTACTAGAGTTTTGGTGCTATGATCAAGACTTCAGATGTGAACATAAATTCATCTGATAGACTATAATATCAGAAAATAATCAGTAAATGGTGGTATCAGGGAAATAGCATAGTGTTATGAAAATATTTTTATACCTGAGGCTCCAAGGTCAGGCTCAATCCCCAGCACCAACATAAACCAGAGTTAAATAGAACTTTGGTAAAAAAAAAATATATATATATATATATGGTAAAATGGCAGAAAGTTTACCTGAATTTGATAGTAATGGTATTCTAGAACTTCAGCTCTTTCAGGTACAAGAACCTACAGTTCTACACTTAGAAGTGTCCAAGGAAGAAGATAAAAATCCTTTCATTGTGTGCTCCCAATTCTTTTTATTTTATTTTATTATTTTTTATTTATAAAAAGGAAACACTGACAAAACCATAGGATAAGAGGGTTACAACTCCACATTATTCCCACCATCAGAACTCTGCATCTCATCCCCTCTCCTGATAGTTTTCCTATTCTTTATCCAGGGTCATTATGGGATGCAGAAGGTAGAAGGTCTGGCTTCTGTAATTGCTTCCCCGCTGAACATGGGCATTGACAGATTGATTCACACTCCCAACCTGTCACTGTCTTTGCCTAGTGGGGCTGGTTTATAGGGAAGCAGGGCTCTAGGACACAGTGGTGGGGTTGTCTGTCCAGGGAAACCTGGTTGGCATCATGATAGCATCTGGAACCTGGTGGCTGAAAAGAGAGCTAACATATAAAGCCAAACAAATTGTTGACTAATCATGAACCTAAAGGCTGGAATAGTACAGATGAAGAGGTCTCTGTTTTGTAGATAGCTAGCAGGCCTATTTTAGTTATATTCTATTGGGCCTGTGGCTATGCTAGGTTTTTTGTTTGTTTGTTTTTTCCCTGAGCCTGAAATCTGATATGCAGGTGGATCCAAAGTATTATCTGGGGAGATGGTGTCATGGTTGGGAAAAGGACCAGATAGCTGGATCAGGGAAGAGAGTAGTTCCCTAATATGGGAAAGGTGTATAAATATTGTTGATTTGATGTGATCTGGGACCCATATTCAGCTTAGGAGCCTATGTGACCTCTGCATCTCCGCAGATCTGAGCTCACATTTTGTGGTCATGAGTAGGAACATTCCAAGCTACCCCGATTTTAGGACCCATCTTCCTCGGGTAGGTCCTCCCAATTCTTAAGGTCTAGTACTTTCCATCTAGTCGAACTACCCAAAATTCCTTATTGTGACAAACAGTGGTCAGTCTTAAGATATGGATAGTTACCACATCACAAGTACATCATCATTTATTACCCCCTGATTCTTCATCTGAAAGCTAAATTTTTAAACAGAAAAAAAAATAGCATGTTTCAAAGTAATTATAGAAAAGAAATCATAGACCACTTATCAGAGGTTAGTAAAGTAAGGAACCAGTCATGATTATCCTCTGAAAAAATAACCTCTGCCAGATCAGATTACTTTTGCCAGACTAGTCAGTCTTTGGAGCTAGACTCCAAAAGGCTTAGACCAGGGAGAACAGAAGCAACTAGTGGGATTACTTTATAAGATAAAGCTATATATAAATAGCATAAAATGTCATAAATTATGGTGCAGCCTTGTATGATACAGCAAATCCTAACAATAGGATTTTCAAAGTTAACCCAATTGACAAATTATTTGGTTATAGCCATAACTACTTATTGCCTTTTTAAGCCCTAAGACAGCAGGAATCTTCCCCTTTCTCTATTTAGCCCATGTTTCTCCCAATCCTAGAACCTCTGGGGTGAGGCTCACTTTCCTGCATGCTTCTCACAATTCATACCAACTGATACTGCATCTGCTGATCCCAACCTATTCAATGCAACCAGTACCACCTCAGCATGCTTCACTTTGGTCTGTGTCCAGAGATGTCAGGCATGGAATGTCAACTCTTCAGCTTCTGTTTGAGACCATTCCTAGCTCACAGGACTCCTTAATTCCATTTCGAGTGGCAAACTTCTTAACAAAACCTCAAAACATAGATATAGACCAGCGTCCATGAGATAGGGCATATGTACACATGTATCCATAAATTAGGGGAAAATATACACCTTAAAGAAAAGTGCACAATAATTTGCAGTGAATCAAAAAGTGAATCAAGGATGTAGAAAGAACTAAAAAGACACCTTAAAGTATCCAATGAAATAATTTCTACTTAGACATAGATATCTTCCTCACTACCTCCTAGATGTCCCCCAGTCCCTCCAAAGCTAACCATGTCAGACAAAGTAAGGACTACAAAAGCTGAATAGGGGCAAGAGACTGGCATACTTTAATGATGACTCTTTTGGTTACTACTAGGCCATCTCATCAACTGGGGCCCTAATCAAGGAACCCTGGGGTTCCCACACAGACATGATGGACCTAGACCTCTAACAGATCCCTCTCGCCACTCTCACTGGTCATCTCTATCAGGAACAACATACTGGATCCTATTTTGAGCTCCTATAAAGCCTTGCCCTCAATGTGGATCAATATCCACTCTCTGAAGGGAGGTTATACAACATACTCTTACCTACTACCAGAGGAAAATGGGTCCTGAAATTAGTGCAGCCTGGAATGTTCCTAGCCATGACCAAAGAATGTGAACCCAGACCTATAGGGATGCAGAGGTTACATAGGGTCCTATGCTGAATATGGGCCCTTGATCAAACCAGTGGGGTTTACAGTTAACAATATTTATATATACTTTCCCAATATTTGGGAGCTACTCTCTTCCCTGATCCAGCTTTCTAATCCTTTTTCCAGTTATGACAACATCTCCCCAGACAATAACATATTAGATGCCAGGTTCAGGCAAAAACTAGTAAAGTCATAGGCCCCTTGGAATATTCCTAAAAGAGACCTACTAGCTTTTTCCAAAATGGAGACCCCAATATCTACAATATTCATGCCTTTAGGTTCATGATTAGTAAACAGTTTGTCCTGCATTATATCTTAACTCTTTTTCAGTCATCAGGTTCCACATGATACCATGATGCCAACCTGACTTCCTTGAGCAGAAGACCCCACCATGGAAACAGGAAATTCGTTCTTCTTAATAATGGAATACAGCACTTCTGAATCTAGTTTCTTATATGAGCTTAATGTTGATCATTGGCCTTATCCCATTTTAACTAACGAAAACTTCATACATGAGCTTCATTGGGTTGTCTGTCCCATGAGCCACGACCTTCGAGTTGTCTTCAGTCAACTGAAATAGTCAAACCACTGTAAAATCTGAGAATGAAATGAAATGTCTCCATGAATAGTGCATTTAATTTTACACATAATGTAATTATTTATTCACTGAAGCATTTATTCATTTATTTGGCATTTACTGAGAAAGTTGTATGTCCTTATTTTATTTTCATATGCTAAGAACTAGAGGCAAAAGATGGATTAGGTCTCTTCACATAAAGAAGTATGCTCTATAGTGGTATAAAAACTGGGGTTCTGGCTACAGATATATCCTCCATATTACCATATAGAATCTCTTTAAGATGATGAGCTACTGTTTCTGAGTTTTGATCAGAATATTTATAATGAACAGACTACATATTTAGGGTCAAACTCCCATGTTTGTCATACAGTATTCTCCTCTGAGATCTTTTATCCTTTCTACACAGATGAGCATTTCAAAAAAGTATTTTTACTATCTAATGATAACACATATATGTTGTGATAATAATCTGTATGTATGTAATTTATTAAGTTTTTTAAAAGAGTTATTAGGGGAAAAAGTGTTATCACCTCATTTAATTCTTACCAAGATCCTATAAGAGAGGTATAATTATTCTAGGAAAAAAGTTATTCATCTGAAGTACAAAGTTACTAAGTAATAGAACCAGAAATAGAAACTAAGTACTATCTATAGAGGTATTTTCAAATACCAGTCTATACTACTTTGTTACTGTGTGAACAATAAGCATTTACAAGTTTCAGCAAATTTACTATGCTTAATTGTTTAGTAAAGTAGAATATAAAACTGAAGATTAGATCACTGTCTTGTACATCTTTATAATACGAAACACAGTGTGTTTACGCATCAGGATCCTTTTGTAATTTCACTTTTAACTTTCATTCACCATTCCTTAGTAATATATTATTTGCAAGCAACTGATGAAAAAGGGGCAATCATCTCAGGCAGACAAGCAAGAAACACACCCGTAGAAGTCATTACTGAATCTAAATCAATGTCATTGCACACCTCTGTTCTTCCTGGGCTCACTAACTTGGGTAATTTTGTCTACTTAGCAAGAATTTTTGTAATGGCTTCCTTTTAACTATGAATCAAAACCAAATATGGAAGATGTGTATGGAGTTCAACTGGCCTCATCTTATTTTTATTACCCCTTCTCTCCGACATATACCCTAATAGTGTCACAACACTGTCTTTTTTCATATTTTCATGTGATCTACTTTCACGTTCTTCCATCCTGTTTTCCTTTCTTGGTGGGAGATTTTCCAAAAGAAAAAAAAAAAAAAAGAATTCTTAATGGCTAACACCTCACAGATCTTTCTATTGTTCAATTAAATGTACTGTGCCCTCTATTGACTCTTTCCTTTGTAATTGATTTCTGGAGACCTCTTACATAGCATCAAACTTTCTTTTCTTTTTTTTAGAATTTATTTATTTATTCATGAGAAAGACAGGAGGAGAGAAAGAACCAGACATCACTCTGGTATATGTGCTGCTGAAGATCGAACTCAGGACCTCATGATTGAGAATCCAATGCTTTATCCACTGTGTCACTTCCCAGATCACATAGCATCTAACTTTCTAACTCTATCCTCTGTTCTGGATCTATTTCACATTTCCTTATCTTTGGACATAAAGGCTCATTCATAATGGATCTCTATTTATCCCAGTTTTCTCTTGGCTCCACCTACACTTGTGCTCTGATTCCATCTAGTCTGCAAGACTCTCTCAATTAAAGAAATAGTAACATATTTGGTCATGGTATTGACTACTATAGTTTTTTTTTTTTCAATTCCAGTTCAAAATTTACCAGCTCAGAGAAGACATTTCTGATACAAGATCCTTCCTTTAGCAACCAGGTAGGAGGCTCAGTGAGTACAGCACAGGACATGTATGAGTCAGGTTTGATCTAGCGTTACATAAACTGTAGTAGTACTATGCTTATCAATGCCTATTTATCTATTTAATTTTTCTCACATGAAATAAACATATTCTTTAAAATTCCTCCTATATAAGGCATTCATTCATACTTACATATTCTCACATTATCTAAGAATCTACTGAGTTTATTTGGATATTATTTATTGTATGCATTTGTTTATTTTCTTTTTTTAATTTTTAATTTATTTTTATTGGATAGAGACAGAAATTGAGAGGGGAGAAGAAGATGTAGAGGAGCGAGAGAGAGAAACACCTTCAGCCCTGCTTCACCACTCACAAAGTTTTTCCTCTAAAGGTGGGAACCAGGGGCTTGAACCCCGGTCTTTGAGCACTGAAATGTGAGCACTTAACCAGGTGTGGCACCACTAGGTCCTTGCACTTGTTTATTTTCTTAGAACGTCTGCAAATTATTTGACAGCACAGATGGGATATACTTTTTTGTCTACTTCATTTATTTTACTTTGAAATAAAATAACCACCATTTTGGCATAAGTGTTCTACATATACTTGATGAGTAAAACAAGATAAATTTCCAGATCACTAAATACTATAAATTAACAACACTTTATATTAATCAGTTTTTTCACAATGTTCAGCAGAAAGATGGAAGAAATAATAAGGGAGTAAAAAAATGCATGTATTAAAAAGAATTATCTTAATAATTTCTCCAAATTTCTAATATGTCTGAAAGGTAACACTATCATTTTCATTAATAATTACTGTCATTGTGAATTTTATTGATAGAATGCTTTCTGTCATCCAGAAGGGGTGAAAGAGGAAAATTAAGGAACCAATACTCTATTATTATCCTTGAATAGACTGTCTTTATAATGAAGATTTCATAGAAAATGTAATGGCTTACAAAGAATGTACTACATTAGATGGTGGTAATGTAGCACTAATAAATGTCTGTACAAAAGTAAAGAAATTGGAGAAGGAGGATAGATACTAACTCTTCTTGGAAAATTTAGAAGAGTTCTCAAGTGATGGCATCTAGTCTCAGACTTTTTGGGGGGGTGGGTAAGGGGAGATTCTTACTCATGATCAGATTGTTCACATTTTTTTTTAAATTTTTAAATCTTTATTTATCTGATAAAGGCACCCAGAAATTGAGAGGAAGGGAGAGATAGAGAGAGGCGACAGAGAGATGCCTGCAACACTGCTTCACCCCTTGTGAAGCTTTCCCCCTGCAGGTGGGGCCTGGGGGCTTAAATCCGGGTCCTTGCGCACTATAACATGTGCACTCAACCAGGTGCGCCACCACCCGGCCCCACATTTTATATTTCTTCCCAATTCATCCGTTGAATGTTGTATATTTCTAAGAATTTATCCTAAAGTGTGCAGTTTGCTGCCATGTGTTTATGACAATATCATACTGTTCTTTTATTTCTTTTTTTTAATTTTATTTATTTATTTTCCCTTTTGTTGTACTTGTCTTTTTATTGTTGTAGTTATCACTGATGTCGTCGTTGTTAGATAGGACAGAGAGAAATGGAGAAAGGAGGAGAAACTTAGAATGGGAGAGAAAGATAGATACCTGCAGACCTGCTTCACCACCTGTGAAGCGACTCCCCTGCAGGTGGGGAGGAGGGGGCTGTAACCGGGATCTTTGTGCTGGTCCTATGCCAGTCCTTGGGCTTTGCGCCACGTGCGCTTAACCCCACGTGCGCTTAACCCCCTGCGTTACTGCCTGACTCCCTGTTCTTTTATTTCTATAGTGTTTGTTACAACATAGTAATTCTTCTCTTCTGATCCTATATGAGTTGTCTTCATGAGTATGGTTAAATGTCTACTTCATTTTTCAAAGAACAAGAGTTTAGTTTCATTTAACTTTTAAATTTACATTTTATTTCTTTCTAATTTTCAATGTTGCCTTCTTTCTACCCATTTTTTGGTTTCATTCCCTGGCTCCCACCCCCACGTTTTGTTTTATTTTCTGGTACGCTTAGGTATAAACTTATCTTCTTTTTTTTTTTCCTTGTTCTTTCAGTAGGTTTATAGTCTACAGCTTCCCTCTAGTACTGCTCTAGTTGTTTTACACAGGTTCTGATAACTCCTATCTTTAGTCTGTCTCCAGTTATCATTTATGCCTCCTTTATTTACTTCTTAACCCTGTAGTTATTCAGAGTTTAAAATTTCTACTTATTTGTTCTTTCTTCTCTTTTTTCTCTTGCTTTATATCTAGCTTCATACCACTGTGTCCAAAAAGTCTCTTGAATGATTTCAATCTTCATAAATTTGTTGAGACATATTTTGAACACTAACATGTGGTGTAGCCTTGACACAGTCCCATGAGAACTTGAAAAAAGTGTGTCTGTTGTATTATGGAAGGTATCTTCTGTAAATAGTAATTAAGTCTATCTTACCTATTTATCGTTTAAGTTCATTGCATTTGCAGAGGTAACTTTGAAAACTCAGTTCTAACAGCAAGGGAAAGTAAAGCAAAAATAAACAATTGGCACTACATCTAACTAAAAAGCTTCACAGATAGAGAGAAAATATCAAAACATAAAACATTTTATGGAATGGAAAAAGATATTTACAAAGCAAATATCCAATAAATGGGTTTCTTAGTCAAAATATAAATACTTCATAAAACTCAATAATCAAAATAATAATAATAAATTCCAGCAGAAGATGAGAATAAGAGCTGAATCAGTACTTTTCTAAAAAGATGTACAGGTGGCAAACTGGCACATGAAAATGTGTCCATTATCTCTTATGATTAGGGAAACAGAAATCAAAACAATAAGATGCCACTGAACACCTGTGAATATGATTCTGCCATTAGCAACAATATATATGGACATAGAAGGTAATATGCTCAGTGAAATAAGAGAGAAAAACATACCACATGAATTCATCTATATTTTGTGCATACAGAAATAATACATATGAACTTAATAAACTATTCAGTGATAAGATGAAATCAGAGGTTATGGGGCAGAGTGGTGGCGCACGTGGCACTAAGCACAAGAACTCACATAAGGATCTCTGTTAGAGCACCCGGCTCCCCATCTTCAGGGGGGGGTCACTTCACAGCCACCAAGTTGCAGATGATGCCAGCCTAACTTCCTTGGGCAGACAACCTCACCAATGTAGCCTGGAACCTCACCTCTCTAGAGCCCTGCCCCACTAAGGAAAGAAACAGGCTGGGAGTATGGATCCACCTGCCAATACTCAGTATCTTTCTCTTCTGTCTTCCCTTCCTCTCTGGATTTCTCTCTGCCCTATCCAGCAACAACAACAATAATAATTACAGCAATGACAACAACAATAACAGTAACAACAACAAAATGGGGAAAAAAAAAGATTAGAGGTTATAGGAAGGAAAAAGGAAGTGTGTTGGGCAGATCAGGTACATGGGTCAACTGGTTTATAATGATACAGTCCTGAAACTTAAGTTATAAGCAGTGTTACTTTAATAAGTTTTTTTTACATAAATTGTTAAGGAAAGAATAAAAACTCAACTAAGGGGCTGCATGGTGGCGTACCTGGTTGAGCGCACATGTAACAGTGCGCAAGGCCCAGGTTCAAGTCCCTGCTGTCCCCTGGAGGTGGGGGGGGGGGCAGGGCGAGCTTTGCAAGTGGTGAAGCAGGGCTACAGGTGTCTCTCTGTCTCTATATCTCCCCTCCTCTCTATTTCTGGTTATCTCTATCCAATAAATAAAGATAGTAATAAATTTTTTAAAAGACTCAACTACTATTGACTTCACAGACTGTAACAATGTGCCTGAATATGGGCTAAATTGTACAGCAAACCATAACAAAAGGACTTTTCAAAGTTAACCCAATTACCACATAATGTGATGATAACATTAACTATCGATTGTCTTTTTGAACCCTAAGACAGCAAGAACCTCACATCTCCACTATAGAGAGCCTCTACTTCCCCCAGTTCTGGAACCTTTGGATAGGGCCCACTTTCCTGTATGCCTCTCCCAATCCATATCAAATAATATCGCATCTGCCGATTGCAACCTAACCAACGCAACGATTGCCACCTCAACATGCTTCAGCTCAGACTGTGTCCAGAGACTTCACGTGTGGAATGACAACCCTTCAGCTTCATTACTCGAGTGAGACCTTTCCTTTCATAGTATACTCTAATTTCATCTCAGGTGGTTCCATTGACCCCACACCCTCGCCAGCATTTGCTGCTATTACCTTTTCTGATGTATGAAATTCTCACAGGAGTGAAGTGATATCTCATTGTTGTCTTGGGATGCATTGGATCGACCTTCTCATGGTGCATCCCGTGAGTACCCATTTATTGGGGAAACTGACGATCCTTCCTAGCCGACTGAATCCACATGGATCCCAGTCACTTTCAAAGCCAGCAACAAGCAGACATCAGGCTCAACCTGACGCTGTTGACTGGCTACGGAAGAAGGGCAAACGCTAGAAGAAGAAGATTGTTGTCTTGATTTGCATTTCTCCGACAATCAGAGACTTGGAGCATTTTTTCAGGTGTTTCTCTGCCTTTTGGATCTCTTCTGTGGTGAATATTCTTTCCATGTCCTCCCCTCATTTTTGGATGGGGTTATTTGTTCCCTTGTGGTTGAGTTTGGCAAGCTCTTTATATATTCTGGTTATTAGCCTCTTGTCTGATGTATGGCATGTAAAGATCTTCTCCCATTCTGTGAGAGGTCCCGTGGTTTGGGTAGTGGTTTCTTTTGCTGTGAAGAAGCTTTTTAATTTGATGTAGTCCCATAGGTTTATGCTCCTTCGTAAATGGATTCGTTTCAATGAAGATGTCTTTAAAATTTATACAGAAAAGAGTTCTGCCAATATTTTCCTCTAAGTATCTGATAGTTTCTGGTCTAACATCCAAGTCTTTGATCCATTTGGAATTTACTTTTGTATTTGGAGAAATACAGTAGTTCATTTTCATTCTTCTGCGTGTTTCAACCCATTGTTTCCAACACCATTTGTTGAAGAGACTCTGCTTTCCCCATTTAGTAGTCTGGGCCCCTTTGTCAAAGATTAGATGAAGCAGGTCTGCAGGTGTCTATCTTTCTCTCTCTCCCTCTCTGTCTTCCCCCCTCTCTCCATTTCACTCTGTCCTATCCAACAACAATGACATCAATAACAACAACAATAATAACCACAACAATAAAAAAGGGCAACAAAGGGAATAAATAAATAAACATTAAAAAATAATTTAGATAGATAGATCCTAGTCAAAGATGTTCTCTGATACTGTGAATAAAATTATGACAACCATGCATCTAAGGCAGTGAATCACAAATGTTCTATAATGTTGAACATTATACAGTGTTGCATTTAAATATACATATACATATACATATACATATGGTTTATTTTAGCTAGAAAAACCAGAGCACTCCTTAGTTTTGACATATGGTGGTTCCAGGGATTGAATCTGGGAACTTTGGGGCCTCTGGAACCTCGGGCATACAAGTCCTATGCTCTAACACTGAGCTATTTCCCTGCCTGTGATTCTTTTCAGTTGACAGAACATAATTCAAAAAATCTGTACCACTTGGCTCCCCCCGTACAGCAACTGTCTGTACACCTTTTACTTAAAAAAAAAAAAATGAAGAGCATTTCTATACTGCACCGATTAGTAGTCTGAATCTTTCAGTTCTGTTGTTTTTTCTTTTTTGTCTTGAGAGAGAGCTTGTCAAATCAGAATGAAAAGAATGTTTTGAAGCCTGTAGCTATACTAGTTTTTTTTGGTTTTTTTGTTTGTTTTTTTCCCTGAGCCTGAAATCTGATATGCAGGTGGATCCAAGTTATTGTCTGGGTGGATGATGTCATGGCTGGAAAAAGAACAGAAAGCTCGATCAGGGAAAAGAGTAGCTTCCATACCTTTTTTTATTGTTATTATTATTTATTTATAAAAAGGTAGCATTGACAAAACCATAGGATAAGAGGGGTACAACTCCACACAAGTCCCACCACCAGAGCTCCATATCTTATCCCTTTCCTATTCTTCAACCCTCTAGGAATATGGAACCAAGGTCATTCTGGGATGCAGAAGGTTGAAGGTCTGACTTCTGTAATTGCTTCCCTGCTGGACATGGGCGTTGACTGGTTGATCCATACTTCCAGCCTGTCTCTCTCTTTCCTTAGTAGGGTGGGGCTCTGGGGAAGCGAAGCTTCAGGACACATTGGTGGGGTCCTCTCTCCAGGGAAGTCTGGTCGGCATCTGGAACCTGGTGGCTGAAAAGAGAGTTAACATACAAAGCCAAACAAATTGTTGAACAATCATGAACCTAAAGACTGGAATAGTGCAGATGAAGAGTTGGGGAGGGGTCTCCATTTTGTAGACAGCTGGTAGGCCTATTTTAGTTATATTCCAAAGGCCCTGTGGCTTTACTAGGGTTTTTTTTTTTTCCCCTGAGCCTGAAATCTGATATGCAGGTGGATCCAAGTTACTATCTGGGGAGATGATGTCATGGCTGGGAAAAGGACCAGAAAGCTGGATCAGGGAAGAGAGTAGCTCCCTTATATGGGGAAGGGGTATAAATATTGTTGACTGTAAACCCCATTGATTTGATTTGTTCTGGGGCCCTTATTCAACTTAGGAGCCTATGTGACCTCTGCATCCCTGTAGATCTGAACTCACATTCTGTGGTCATGAGTAGGAATGTTCCAAGCTGCCTCAATATGGACCCACCTTCCTCAGGTGTAGCATAGAGTATGTTGTCCAGCCTCCCTTCAGAGGATGGAACATTCTCTACCGTTGTTGATCCAAGTTGAGGGCAAGGTCCTATGGGGGGCCCACAAAGGGGTCTATTGTGTTGTTCCTGATAGGAATGACCAGTAACAATGGAGAGAGAGATTTATTTGAGGTCTAGGCCCATCATGTCTGTTTGGGAATCTCAGGACTCCCCAACTAGGTCCCCAGCTGATGGGGTGGCCTGATAGTGACTAAAGAGTCATCATTAAAATATGCCAGTTTCTTGCCCTTATTCAGCTTTTGCAGTTCTTGCTTTGCTAAGGTTAGCTTTGGTGTGAGTGAGAGAACTGTAATAGGAAGTAGGTGAGAAGGGTATCCAAGTCTAATAAGATACTATTTCATTATGAACTTTATACTGACTCACTGCAGACTATTGTGTACTTTTGCTTTCAGGTATATATTTCCTATTTAGAGCCTGGAGTTTATTTATTAATAGGAGTATACTGATTACCCCGAAGAGTCTGTCTTGCTGCTGCCTAAGTCCCTAATCACTCACCTGAAAACAGTTTAGAAACACTCTTAAGCCTACTAGCTTTCTATGGAACCTCATTTACCTTTGCTGTGTTTTTTTCTTGTGACCCTGTCAGACAGAAAGCCCTGTTTTGATTATGTGCTATACTTATGTTTTTAGAAACTTAATCACTTTTCAATAATTATCTTGGTTTAACTGGTTGGAATGATTAAAACTCTTTATACTACATGTTAGTCAATGACTCTTAGCTTAATTATTTTATTATTTGCCGACCAACCCAAACATTTTATCTGGAAGAAAGAATCTTCCAATCAGTGATTTTTCTTCCTGGCTTGATTTTATTGTACATGCAATAGGTTTAAAATCTAAATTAGACAAATATTGTCTATCCTTGGCATTACAAAGTTAGATTTGAAACAAAAATATTTTATAACCCCCCCCCCCACCTGCAAGGGAAAAGCTTCACAAGTGGTGAAGCAAGTGCTGTAGGTATTTCTCCATCTCTCCCTTCCCCTCCCTCAATTTCTCTCTATCCTATAAGGAAAGGGGCAAAAAAAGGAAATTAAAAACAAATGGCCACCAGGAGCAGTGGATTTCTCAGGCAGGCATCAAGCCCCAGTGACAATCCTGGAGGCTATTTAAAAAAAAGAAAAGATATTTTATAAAATAACACTGAGACCCCAGATGTAGTGAGTACAAGCTTTGGAGACAAGAGCCCTGCTCTGGATTCTATATCATGGCTTAACAGTCTTTAAAACTTTCTTTTAAAAATTCTTTTTTTAAAAAGAAGTACTGCCGGGAGTCGGGCTGTAGCGCAGCGGGTTAAGCGCAGGTGGCGCAAAGCACAAGGACCGGCATAATGATCCCGGTTCGAACCCCGGTTCCCCACCTGCAGGGGAGTCGCTTCACAGGTGGTGAAGCAGGTCTGCAGGTGTCTATCTTTCTCTCCTCCTCTCTGTCTTCCCCTCCTCTCTCCATTTCTCTCTGTCCTATCCAACAACGACAACAACAATAATAACTACAACAATAAAACAACAAGGGCAACAAAAGGGAATAAATAAATAAAATAAATATTTAAAAAAGTACTGCCTTTTTTTTAAAAGTATTCTATTTATTTTATTTTGAGAGAGATGCAGAGAGAAAGACACAGAGAGAAACACCAGAGTACTACACAACTTTGTCTTACTCTGGTGCCGGGGATTGAACCTGGGACTTTGGCGCCTCAAGCATGAGAGTCTTTGCATAACCATTATGCTATCTACCCCCGCCCTAAAAACACTTAAATAATTATCTTATCTGTAAATTAAAAAAAGCATTTGGAAAACTGGGAAATGTTATGAAAACTGGGAAACTATTGTATTTACTGTTGAATGTAAAGCAATAATTCCCCAATAAAGAAATTTAAAATTAAAAAAGCATTACACAGATCCTATGCAAAACTGCTTTTTAAAGATTATAAATAATGCACAGAAGACACAATATTTAGTCTAGTATCAGCCAGTATTCATTATAGATTTGTAATTAAGTAAACAGCTATGTCAACTCAAGAATGTGTATCATTATTTTGTTTTTATTTTTATAGACAGAGATAAATAGAAAAGAAAGGGGGATAGACAAGGAGAGAGACAGGGAGACACCTACACCTGCAGCATTAGTTCCCCCCTACTGAAGTTTACCCCTTGCTTCATTTCTTTAAGTTCCTTAACAAAAGAAGATGGCAAGACTAGATAATGTCTGTCAATGTTCTATGAAAAACCTAGTTAATAATAAAACCCTCCCTACTGACTATATGATTTTAAATTAGCCAGTTTTTTTACCAAGGAAACTTGATGTTCCTTAGAATTCAGACAATAGGGTAGCGCAGCAGGTTAAGCACAGGTAGCACAAAGTGCAAGGACTGGCATAAGGATACCGGTTCGAGCCCCCAGCTCCCCAATTCCGGGGGGGGGGGGGTGTCACTTCACAGGCGGTGAAGCAGGTCTGCAGGTGTCTACCTTTCTCTCCCTCTCTGTCTTCCCCTCCTCTCTACATTTCTCTCTGTCCTATCTAACAACAATGACATCAATAATAATAACTAATACAACAACAAAAAACAAGGGCAACAAAAGGGAAAATAAATAAATATATATATTTTGAAAAAAGAATTCAGACAATAATGTAAGGGTTAGGTAACAAAAACAAAATAGTTAGCAGGAAGTACTCCAGTATGGAATGCTGGGCAAGAATTCTAGCAAAAACAATTATATGTAGATAATAAACATATAAATTAGTAGTTAAGTACCTGATTTGCTATCAGGTATAATGAGTGATCTAAGAAGAATCATTGGAAAATGTAGTTAACTTGTTAAGTTTTAGTTTAATCAACCTGTGACAATAAATACACTTGATGTTTATCTAGCTTTCTGAGTCCCAATGGGAAGAAAAAAGGAAATAACCACGTTAAATCTGAGCACCTTTATACTTTTCAGTCTTTGTACCACATTCACAATATTAATTTTTCTGCTTTATAGGATAAACAGTATTTGTAAAATAACTCCTATCAGGTCATAAAGGTAGCTCATCTGGGCAGGTACCTGCTTTGCTATGCATGCAACAAGCCCCACCACCACTACCACACTGTGGGGGAAAGCAGAGGGCTGTGGTCTCTTTCCCTCTCTCTCTCTCTGTCTTGCTCTATTTCTCTCTTTCTGCTTGAACATGTCAACCCAGAGTGATAAAGCCCAAGTAAGAACAATAAGAAGCAAATACTCCCCACATTTTGTCTCTCATCAGCAGTAGTAAGTTTTATATGTTTTCAATTTGTTTTTACTTTGATAGTTGTACTATTTTTCTAATTATATTTTTTCAAAAACAATTTTATTGGTCAGGGATACAGTTTAACAGCAAACCACACATGTCATATGTATTATGAAACTCTGGGTTTGACCCCCAGAGCAAAAAAAAAGAAAGAAAGAAAACAATTTTATTAAGTCATAAACCATGTTTAATAACTCTAACCACAAAGATAACAACACAGAATTTTAAATCTAAGAACATTTGTTTCTTTGTTTACAAATAAATGTATCAGAAGAGACACTGACACATTTTCTCCTATATGTGACTGATAAGAATTTCAAAACTAAACTTTTGAATAGATTTTCCTTATGTGAAATGTTCACTCTAAATTTAGAATAAATGAACTGTATGTGAAAATCAGTCATGTACATGGCACCAAGGATATGACTAACTAAGCTGATTCTAATATATTTTCTATAATAGTACAGTTCATCCTGAAACATCTTATAATAAGGAGTAACAGTAATAAAATGTTGACTAACATTGCTTATATGTATCTTCCTTTGAACTTCTTAATAATAAGCTCTATGATTCAGGATAACACATACATTATGTCTTGCCTGAAACTGTGCTTCTTATATTAAACTTAGAAAATACAAACAAAAATATTGTTTAGACTATTTATAATGCTATATAATAGGCTGGACCCATTTATATGGTCAGTGAGTTCCACTAAAACACCATAATGTCTTATGCAAGAAACTGACAATTTTTTAAGAAGCTAGAGGTATCGAATCACAACTCACTTTAGAAAGGTGTTCCATTTTATTATAAGCATTAAATACTACATTTTGCAAAATTTATAATTCTAATTTGAGATCTTGAACACATCAGAAGACTTCTTTATGGTCAATCCAAGTAAATCCACTTCTCTTACAAGTCTTTTCCATTCCCTTCCCAATTATATTCTTCCAACAGTAAAAAGACCTGATCTAGACAAGAAAAGAACAAATGTACTGGCTATCTTCTCCAGTTTTGGTGTAGTAACTATCCAGATTAGTCTTAAAGAAAGAAGAAAATAAAAAAAAATTAAAAAAAAGAAAGAAGAAAATACACACCTCTCTTCAAATACAGATACTTCATACATTTATTTTTTATTTACTATTCTTAAATGAAGTGGGACACAAGACAAAAAAACAGGATATAACAGCAGGTAATTAAAGCTACAGGGAAACTCAGATCGTAAATCTATTCACTCTAAGGAAGTCATTAAATTAATTTAAACCAGAGTGCTCTTCAGAAAAGAAGAGCCAGATATCCTACTAATAAGTGACAAAAAGAAAACCCAAAGGTGTTTAAGAAATGTGAAAAATGATATATCCTACCCAAGAACAATCACCACCCCTAGAGCATATCCAAATCAAACAGAAAGTGACAGAATTTAAATAATATGCTGAAAATGAAAATGTAAGATATGTCTCTAACCAACAGTAAAAAGAAAGTGAGAAGAACAGAAAGGAGGAGTCTCTAACTTGATCATAGATATCAAGAGATGTTATTTAAAATGATGAAAATGTATTGTTTCCATCCTCAGAGGTGTTAGTTAAAATTAAGCCAGCTGAATAGATGAGTGAAATATGCATGAATTTAGGAGACTACTGTACCAGAGTGAATCTCACCTAAGTAAATAGAAGTAGGAGTAGGAAAAATCCACTGTTCGGTATAACGTTAAGCTCCTCTAAGTCACTTAGCCTTTTACTACCTCTTTAGATCTGAAGATCTCAGTACAAAAGTAGCCCTTCTCTAACAGACAAGAATTCAAATAACAGGAACAAAAATATGGAGAAAACTATAAAACTAAACACAAAGAAAACCTGTATCTATTTCAACTTGCTACAGACTTTGGTTAGGTTCCACTTTGTTTTTGCCCACACCCTTCAATATGGCAGATCTCAGAGCCTTGGGATCACATTCTGCCTCAACCTTCTTGCCCTCACTTCTGGTAGACTTCTTAGACCTTGAGAAGGTCTGACAAACACAGCTTAAGAAACTGCCAAAGCAGAGTGATGGTGATGCTAAGGATGTCATTCCAGGAGAAGAGGGTCCAGGCTCTGGGGATGAGGAGAACTCATAGGGCTGTATCTGACATTCCTGATATACCACACAGGCACCCTCATTCGGACGCTGTACTTTGACCTACAAGTAGAAGAAAGAAATTGAAAACTCCTATTGACAACACACATATACAAAAAGAACATAACCCTTTATATCAGTTTGTTGACTCTAAACCCGAGAATCCTATTTCTTCCAGTGCATAATCTCCAACTTCTCCTACTCTAGCTAAAGAGTTGACATTATTTTCCCTATCCCTATCCAATGTGGTAAACCCATAATTTCCCCACCATTCGTACCTTATTAGGAAACTCAGAATCACCTTCCTGTGCACTGTGCAGTGATGGCTGTACATCGACCACTTCATCTTCTTCACTTTGTGGTGGTGCCAAAGGTATTAGATGAACAGGGGGACAGTGGGTTTCTACTCGCTCCTTCCTCTTGCTCTTTCTCACCCTTTTCCCCCTTGTTGTCCTCCTAACATGCCTATGCTTTTTTGGGAGCGGATGTATCTTTTTCTCTTGAACTGGAGGTTTGACCTGATCTTGTGAAATGTCATGAATCTTAAGTGTCTCCTCCAGTGGCTCTGCTGATGATTCCAAACTTCTCTTCAGTGGGTCATCCTCCCACATGTGGAGTCCATCTTCTCCATCTTGACTGTCTTGTGATATGTTTAAGTCATCACTGATATCTTTTGGGATAGAGACTGGTGAAGCCCAAGCTGTCTTATTATGAGTTTTCTTTTGATCCACTGTGCTGATCCCAGCCAGCTTTGCAGAAAGAAGGACCTCACAACAAAAAGGCTGAGTCGAATGCCAGAAAAAGCAGTTAGTGTTCTCAGTCTTTCTAGTGATTTATATTCAGCTATCAGACACAACAGCTGTATTGATCTCAAGTTCCTCCTCTGGACTTATCTAAAGAAGTTCAATGGCCTTTAGAAATAGAGTCCTTGGCTGTTCTTGACCTGGGAAAGCTCAGATTTCCTAAAAGGAGAGGGAAAAGTCATTGAACTAATTGTCCCATAAACAATGAAATTCCTCATAGTCACCAAAAAAAAAAAATCATGGTTTAATAAGACTCAGCTAAACCTAGTGTAAATTCCCAAAATAAAACATTACTTAGCAAATTATAAATAAAAGAGTACTATTTCTGAAAGCAAGAAACTTTTCTAGGTCTGTCAGAATCACCTGCGGCACTCTTCGTGGAAAAATATATATTTCTGAGCTGTACCCCAGATCTATATCAGAATCTCTAAGTATGGGCTCCATAAATTTTCTTCCTATCAACCTTGGTGATTTTCATGCACTCTAAAATTAGAAAACAATTGTTTTAAAGAGACCATAGATATAGTATTCTGTAGAGTCATGCACAACTGTTCTTAAAAATCATCTCAACTTTCTCTGTAGGATCCCCCTAGTCATCTCAGTCCGCAGTTATCTCTTTCCTTTGAATTCCTTAATCATCATCCCTTAATTTAGTATGATACTATATACATATATATTCTAAACCTTGTAACTATGTCTTTTAGCCAATGTTACAAGCTTCTGAAGAGGAAAGCTTATTAAGGGCTACTTCATGGTGGCTTATCAGTACTAGGTACTAATAAATTGATTAAGTACATTAAAATGTAGAGAGTTTGATGCCACAGTGTACAATGATGAATATGAGATAAGAAAGATATGAAGGCAGAGTTATAAAATAATATAAATTTATGGATATGGGTTCTGAGGATAATCTAACATAACTCCCTAAGTTTACAGATGGGGAAGTTGAGGATCAAGTAAGATAAGGAGGGTAAGATAAGAGGATCAAGCTGTGGCTTAGCTTTATTTCTGAAGAGATGTAGATAGTAAATATTTTAGGATCTGTGTCACACAGTTCTGTCACAAATATTCATCTCTGCATTGTACCACAGAGTATTCATACACAAGTAAATAAGCATGGCTGCATTCTAATATAATTTTATTTACAAATACAGATGGTAGGTGGTCTCTGGTTATAAGGTTGTATTTGCAAAACCCTTTTGTAAAGTCACTCAACTAGTTAGCAGAAGATATGAGCTTAAAAAAATAATCAAATTACCTAACACTTATCAAATGCTCTGTGGGAAGGAGGCAAGAGGAAAGAACAACGGAAAGGAGGAGGGAGGGAAAAGAGGAAGCAGTAGCAGAGGAAAGAAGGGGGAGGAGGTGGGAGGGAAGAAGAGAGAACAACCACATAAAAAATCTTTTTTAGTTAAAGAAGGGGCAATGAAGAAGAAAGATACCAAAATATGTGTAGTTATATACTATAAGCATTTCTAAGATGTTCTCCATGACCCTTTGTCATTTACATAAATAACTAGTTAAGGGGCTGGGTTATGACCCACCTGGTTGAGCTCACATGTTACGATGCACAAGGAGCCATGTTCAATCTGTCAGTCCCCACCTGGTGATACAGTGCTACAGGTGTCTCTCTTTTTCCCTCTCTATCTTCCCCTTCCTCTCAATTTCTGGCTATCTCTATCCAATAAATAAATATGAATTAAAAATAAATAAATAGTAACCAATTAGATGATTCTGAATCTGGAAAATTTTTCAGAGATCCATAAGTTGAGAAGTGGGATAATAAATGATTATATATTTATTTTTCAATTTTATTATGGGGAGTTCTTAGTTTATAGTAGGTATAACTGTTGGTTGATATGTAAAATCTCTCAGTTTTCTGCAAAACACTCCCACTCCCAGCTTAGGTCCTCCTCCACCATTATGAACCAGGACCTGGAAGCCTCCGTTCACCCCAGAGTCCTTCACTTTGGTGCAATACACCAAACACAGTCCAAGTTCTACCTTGTGTTTCCCTTTCTGTTCTCATTTCTCAACTTCTGTCTATGAGTAAGATCAACAAATACTCATCTCCTTATTTCTAGCTTATCTCAATTAACATGATTCCTTCAAGCTCCATCCAAAGTGAGGTGGAGAAGTGAATCTGTCATTCTTAATACCTGAGTAGTATTCCTGTGTCTATATATACCACAACTTTCTCAGTCATTCATCTGTTGTTCTACACCTAGGTTGCTTCCAGGATTTTACCATTACAAATTGTGCTGATGTGAACATAGTTATACACTGGTCTTTTTGGATGGGTGTTTTGATACTTAGAATATATCCTCCCAGAACAGGAATTGCCAGGACATAGGGTAGCCTTCTGAGAGGTCTCTAAATGGCTGTCAACAGGGCTTGGACTGATTTACATTCCCACTAGCAGTGCAGGAGAGATCCCTTCCCCCATGACTTCTCCAGCATTGTTGTTACTTTCCTTTCTGATGTATGACATTTTCACAGGAGTAAAGTGGTATCTCATTGTCTTTATTTGTATTTCTCTGACAATAAATGACTTGGAGCATTTTTTCATAAATCTGTTGACCTTTTGAATCTCTTCTCTGGTGATTATTCTCTTCATATCCCCTCCCCACTTATGGAAGGGGACGCTTGGTTTCTGTTGCTGAGTTTGGTGAGCTCTTTAGGAGTCTCTTTGTTTGGCTGATGGTTTCTTTTGCTGTGCAGATGCTTTTCAATTTGATGTATTTCCTTTGGTTTATTTGTGGTTTTGTCTTCCTTGCAATTGGATTTGTGTCACTGGAGATGCCTATATAATTTAGATGGAATAGAGCTCTTCCAATATCTTCCTTTAAGTATTTGATAGTTTCTTCTATAACATTCACGTCCTTGATCCACTTGGAGTTTACTCTTGTGTGTGGTGAAATGTAGTGGTTCAGTTTAATTCTTCTGCACATTCCAACCCAATTTTCCCAACACCATTTGCTGAAGAGACTCTCCTTTCTCCACTTAATAGTTTGGGCCCCCTTGACAAAACTTACATGTCCATATGTGAGAGGTCTTATTCCTTGAGTCTCAATTCTATACCACTGGTCAGTGTGTCAATTTTTATTACAGTACCATGAAATTTTTACTACAACAGACCTATAATACAATTTGAGATCTGAAAGCGTACTGCCTCCAATTCTGTTCTTTTCTCTCAAGATTACTTTTGCAATTCTAGATATTTTTTCTAGCTCCAGGAAAATTTTTGTATCTTCTGTTCTATTCTCTTTTTTAAAAAAATGGTATGGACTCCATGAGGATTCCATTAATTTGTGTATGGATAGAATATACATTTTGATTATGTTAAGTCTTCTAACCCGTGAACATGGAATTATCTTTCCATTTCTTTGCATCTTTTTATATTTTGTTGAATATTGACTCATACTTTTCAACATACAAGTCTCTCACTTCTTTTTTTAGGTTTATTCACAGATATTTTTTGTTTTAATTTTGTATTGGGAGATTACTGGTCTACAAGCAACAGTAAATACTGTTGTTTGTACATGTGTAAAATTTCTCAGTGTTTGGTGCTGCATTGAAAGGACTGATTTTTGAACTTCTTCTGACTTAGTTTTTGCATAAAAGAATGCCACTGATTTTTTTATATTAATTTTGTAGTTGGTAAAATATTATATTACCTGATCATTCCATAAGCCTGAAGGTGGAGTCTTTAGGTTTTTCTATGTTTACTATCATATCATCTTCAAATAGTGACAGTTTGACTTCTCTTCCAATCTGTAGTCCTTTAGTTCCCTGCTCCTGCCCGATTGCTCTGGCAAGAACTTTCAGCACTGTGTTGAACAGTAACCCTGTCTAGATTAAGGAATTTTCTATCTATTTCCATATTTTGTCATGTTTGAATATGAAGTGAAGTTTAATTTTGTCAAAGGCTTTCCTTGACTCTATTGAGATAATCATGTGTTTTATTGGTGTTTCTCTTATTAATGTAGTAAATCACATTTATTGATTTATGTATATTGAACCAGCCTTGTGTTTCTGGGATAAATTCCACTTAGACATATTGCACCTTTTTTTTTTTTAATATACTGCTGTATCTGATTAGCTAGAATTTCTTTCACTATCTTAACATCATATTCGCCAGAGATATTGTTCTGATGGTGACCTAGAGACAACACCTGGTATAAGCTCCAAAAAGAAGAAGCTTACAATCTGGGATTCTCTGGAGAAGGTAGGATATCTGGGCCATCCACATAAAGGGTGAATAAGGGGTGGTCAGGGTGACACCAAAAGAGTTCTATAACCCACTCTTGGGCTGGCAAACAGAGGCCAAAAGAACAAAGAAAGGAAAACATTTGGCCTGACTACTTATGGACTCACCCTTACTCCCCACCACAGAATCAGCCTCCCTGGGCCAGCCTTTTCCTTTTCCCTCCACCCTTCTTTTTCTCTCCTCCTAGCTAATTTAAAAAAAAAAGAAAGCAACTCTTTCCATTCACTGTTTTTCTTTTTTCTTCTTCTTTTGCTTTCTCAAGTCACTGACACTAGTCTGTAAATTATTTTGTGGAATAAATCTGACTCAGAGTGATCTCTCTTTCATTCTTTCTCTCTCTCTTTCTTGGAGTATATCTCTTTGTTCTTCTATTCTACTTTCCTTTCTCCTCTTGCTATCCTTAGAATTTACAGTGGACAGAGAGGTTCCAGGAAGATGGCAGACTGAGAAGCTGCTAGCAGCGTGTGCTCTGATCACATCTTCTGGAAACAGCAGGATTTTCTGCCTTTAGCAGGCCAGTCAATAAGGGGTCCTAGTGGTGACACCAAAGAGGTGACTATAATTTAATTTGGGTTAAGAATTAGAGTAAAGGTGGCACGGACTAGCGGGCAGGCTACTCCAGACTTCCCAGGCGGTGCCGGGCAAGGCGGGTGCGCCGGGCATTGTCCTCTGCCCGGGAAGGCGGCTCCTGCGCCGGTTGCAGAGTGCTGCGGGGCGGCCGGCAGAGGACCCGGAGGGAGCACTATAGCTCGGGGGCTTTCTCTTGGGAGTCTCCAGGGACAACTGCGACCCTGAGAGCAGATCCAAAGACTTCTTAAGTATAGCTCTCATTAGATCAAAGGACTTGGAGCTAGTTTTCATTTTCGAGAAATCCTTTAAAAAACGTCTGGGGGGGGGAGTTTCCCAGAAGATGGCGGACTGAGAAGCTGCTAGACGCTGAGCTCCGAACACATCTCCTGCAAACAGTAGGATTTTCTGCCTTTAGCAGGCCAGCCAATAAGGGGTCATAGCGGTTACACCAAGGAGGTGACTATAACTTAATTTGGGTTAAGAATTAGAGTAGGGGAAAAAAATTCTTTTTTCTTCCTTTTAATTTTTAAGCATACCTCCTCCCCCCCCATAAGCAGTCCCTGGGGACCAGCTCCTAGCAGGATACCCCATACCACCAAACAGGGTGCTTTTTTGAATTCACTGATAAACATTTGGGAATTTCCTTGCACTGCTCTTTAATTACAACTCTTTTTCCTATCTTCTCCCTTTTCTCTCTCTTGTCTCTCTCTCTTTTTTTTTTTAATCTTGTCATACACTTCTTCCTTCTTCTTTGCCTTTCTGAATTTGTGAATTATTTTGGGGAAGAAATCTGACTCAGAGTGGACTCTCTATGTGTGTATCTCTGCTGTAGTTCCCTTTCCCCTCTTGTTACCCCTAGAATATACAGTGGATAATAGATTTGCATAACTGTCTATTCTTGCTATCCTCTCTTTCTTTTCTCTTTCTTCACTGGGATTTGGTTACTATTTTTTCACGGACTGGAGAAATTGCTTGGCTAACTGGTAACGATTAAACTGCTTCAATACTTGCTTCAGTTGTTACTGTAATTCCTGAGGTTGGTGAGTGCAATTGTCATAAAGGTATTTAGCACGGTGTTGCTTTTACTCAAGACACAACAACTGAGGAACAACAGAGAATAAAAAAAAAAAGAAACACATAAATAAAAAAATGGGTAGATCAAAAACAAATAAAAATGCTACTCCAATGAATGAAGAGCCCAGAAGAAACTACAAATCAACCAGAAGTAACCATAGATAAGAAAAGTATGCAAGCAATAATAAACTTATTAATCACAGAAATGAAAATAACATTGGAGGAAAGGAATGGCAGTATTAGGGAAACAACAGTTGAGACCCCCAAGGAAAATACTGATTATCTTGAGGCAATTAGAGAACTGAAAGCTGAAATAGCTGTAATGAAGAAAGAAGCTGAGGCAAGGGAAAGCAGACTAACAGAAAAAGAAAACAGAATTAGTCAGACAGAGGATGAGTTAGAGAAAACAAAGAAAGAGGTGAAAGAGCTTAAAAAGAGATTGAGAGACACTGAAAACAACAACAGAGACATATGGGATGATCTCAAAAGAAGTAACATTCGTATAATTGGCATGCCAGAGGAAGAAAGAGAGGAAGGGGAAGCAAACATTCTAGAAGAAATAATACAAGAAAACTTCCCAGACCTGAATAACAGAAAGGATATCAAGGTTCAAGAGGCCCAGAGAGTACCAAATAGAATCAACCCAGACCTGAAGACACCAACACATCATAGTCACAATGAGAAGAAGTAAGGATAAAGAAAGGATCCTAAAGGCTGCAAGAGAAAAACAAAGTCACACACAAGGGAAGACCCATAAGATTATCTACAGACTTCTCCACTCAAACTCTAAAAGTGAGAAGGGAGTGGCAAGATATCTATCGAGCCCCGAATGAAAAAGGGTTTCAACCAAGGATAATATATCCTGCTAGACTTTCAAACTAGATGGAGGGATCAAAACCTTCTTAGATAAACAACAGTTAAAGGAGGCAACCATCACCAAGCCGGCCCTGAAATAGGTACTAAAAGACCTCTTATAAACAAGAACATCACTATAATACTTGCAATATTTAGGAGCAAACAAAAATTTTTTTTTAGAACAATGGCACTACAATACATTAAATCCATAATATCAATAAATGTCAACGGCTTAAACTCACCCATCAAAAGGCACAGGGTGGGGGGATGGATCAGAAAACATAACCCAACCATATGCTGCTTGCAAAAATCCCATCTGTCACAACAAGATAAACACAGACTTAAAGTGAAAGGATGGAAAACTATCATACAGGCTAACGGACCACAAAAAAGGGCAGGAACAGCCATTCTCATCTCAGACACGATAGATTTTAAATTAAATAAAGTAATAAAAGATAGGCAAGGACATTACATAATGATTAGAGGATCAATCAGCCAAGAAGACTTAACAATTATTAACATCTATGCACCCAACGAGGGACCATCTAAATACATTAAGCATCTACTGAAAGAATTTCAAAAATACATCAATAGTAACACAATAATAGTGGGAGACTTCAATACCCCACTATCACACTTAGACAGATCAACAAAGCAGAGAACCAATAAAGATACAAGAGAATTGAATGAAGAGATTGACAGACTAGTCCTCTTGGACATTTTCAGACTCCTCCACCCCAAAAAACTGGAATACACCTTCTTTTCAAATCCACATAACACATACTCAAGGATAGACCACATGTTAGGCCACAAAGACAGCATCAATAAATTCAAGAGCATTGAAATCATCCCAAGTATCTTCTCAGACCACAGTGGAGTAAAACTAACATTTAACAACAAACGGAAAATTATTAAAAGACACAGAATTTGGAAACTAAACAACATGCTCCTTAAGAACCACTGGGTCAGAGACTCACTCAAACAGGAAATTCAAATGTTCCTGGAAACTAATGAAAATGAAGACACAACCTATCAAAATATTTGGGACACAGCTAAAACAGTACTGAGAGGGAAACTTATAGCCATACAATCACATATTAAACACCAAGAAGAAGCTCAAATGAACGACTCTACTGCACACCTCAAGGACTTAGAGGAAGAGGAACAAAGTAACCCTAGAGCAACCAGAAGGACAGAAATCACTAAAGTTAGAGCAGAAATAAACAACATCAAAAATAAAAGAACCATACAAAAGATCAATGAAGCCAAATGTTGGTTCTTTGAAAGATTAAACAGAATTGACAAATCCCTAGCCAGACTAACCAAACAAAAAAGAGAGAAGACTCAAATTAATAGAATTGTAAACGATGGAGGAGATATCACAACTGACACCACAGAAATCCAGAGAATCCTGCGAAACTTCTATAAAGAACTATATGCCACCAAGCTAGAGAATCTGGAAGAAATGGAACAATTCCTAGAAACCTACGCCCTTCCAAAACTGAACCAAGAAGAACTACAAAATCTAAATGCACCAATCACAGACAAAGAAGTTGAAACCGTTATTAAGAATCTCCCCAACAACAAAAGTCCTGGACCAGATGGCTTCACAAATGAATTCTACAAAACTTTCAGGAAACAGTTAATACCCATACTTCTTAAGCTATTCCATAAGACTGAAGAAACAGGAATACTCCCTTCCACCTTTTATGAAGCCAACATCACCCTGATACCAAAAGCTGATAAGGACAGAACAAAAAAAGGAAAACTACAGACCAATATCTCTGATGAACATAGATGCCAAAATATTAAACAAGATCTTGGCCAAACGGATACAGCAACACATCAAAAAATTGTTCATCATGACCAAGTGGGATTCATCCCAGGAATGCAAGGCTGGATCAACATCCGTAATTCAATCAATGTCATTCACCACATCAATAAAAGCAAAGCTAAAAACCACATGATTATCTCAATAGATGCAGAAAAAGCCTTTGACAAAATCCGACACCCATTCATGCTCAAAACTCTACAAAAAATGGGAATAGATGGGAAATTACTCAAGACAGTGGAGTCTATATATAGCAAACCTACAGCCAACATCATACTCAATGGACAGAAGCTGAAAGCATTCCCCCTCAGATCGGGGAGTAGACAGGGCTGTCCATTGTCACCATTACTCTTCAACATAGTATTGGAAGTTCTTGCCATAGCAATCAGGCAAGAGAAAGAAATCAAAGGAATACAGATTGGAAGGGAAGAAGTCAAGCTCTCACTATTTGCAGATGATATGATAGCATACATAGAAAGACCTAAAGAATCCAGTAGAAAATTACTGGAAGTTATTAGGCAATATAGCAAGGTATCAGGCTACAAAATCAATGTACAAAAATCAGTGGCATTTCTTTATGTAAACACTAAATCTGAAGAAGAAGACATCCAGAAATCACTCCCATTTACTGTTTCAACAAAATCAATCAAATACCTAGGAATAAAGTTGACCAAAGTAGTGAAAGACTTGTATGCTGAAAACTATGAGTCGCTACTCAAGGAAATAGAAACTGATACCAAGAAATGGAATATCCCATGCTCATGGATTGGAAGAATAAGTATAATCAAAATGAATATTCTCCACAGAGCCATATACAAATTTAATGCAATACCCATCAAAGTTCCACCAAGCTTCTTTAAGAGAATAGAACAAACACTACAATCATTTATCTGGAACATGAAAACACCTAGAATTGCCAAAACCATCTTAAGGAAAAGAAACAGAAATGGAGAGATCACACTCCCAGACCTTAAACTATATTATAAAGCCATCATCATCAAAACAGCATGGTACTGGAACAAAAATAGGCATACAGACCAGTGGAACAGAATTGAAAGCCCAGAAGTAAATCCCAACACCTATGGGCATCTAATCTTTGATAATGGGGCCCAAAGGATTAAATGGAAAAAGGAGGCTCTCTTCAATAAATGGTGCTGGGAAAACTGGGTTGAAACATGCAGAAGAATGAAATTGAACCACTTTATCTCACCAGAAACAAAAATCAACTCCAAATGGATCAAAGACCTAGATATCAGACCAGAAACAATAAAATACTTAGGGGAAAACATTGGTAAAACACTTTTCCACATACACTTTAAGGACATCTTTGATGAATCAAACCCAATTGCAAGGAAGACTAAAGCAGAAACAAACCAATGGGACTACATCAAATTGAAAAGCTTCTGCACATCCAAAGAAACTATTAAACAAACAGAGAGACCCCTCACAGAATGGGAGAAGATCTTCACATGCCAGACATCAGACAAGAAACTAATCACCAAAATATATAAAGAGCTCAGCAAACTTAGCACCAAAAAAGCAAATGACCCCATCCAAAAATGGGCAGAGGATATGAACAAAACATTCACCTCAGAGGAGATCCAAAAAGCTAACAAACATATGAAAAACTGCTCTAGGTCACTGATTGTCCGAGAAATGCAAATTAAGACAACACTAAGATAGCACCTCACTCCTGTAAGAATGGCATACATCAAAAAGGACAGCAGCAACAAATGCTGGAGAGCTTGTGGGGACAGAGGAACCCTTTTACATTGCTGGTGGGAATGTAAATTGGTACAGCCTCTGTGGAGATCAGTCTGGAAAACTCTCAGAAGGCTAGACATGGACCTTCCATATGATCCAGTAATTCCTCTCCTGGGCTTATACCCCAAGGACTCCATAACACCCAACCAAAAAGAGGTGTGTACTCCTATGCTCATAGCAGCACAATTCATAATAGCTAAAACCTGGAAGCAACCCAGGTGCCCAACAACAGATGAGTGGCTGAGAAAGCTCTGGTATATATACACAATGGAATACTACGCAGCTATCAAGAACAATTAACCCACCTTCTCTGACCCATCTTTGACAGAGCTAGAAGGAATTATGTTAAGTGAACTAAGTCAGAAAGATAAAGTTGAGTATGGGATGATCCCACTCATCAACAGAAGTTGACTAAGAAGATCTGAAAGGGAAACTAAAAGCAGGACCTGATCAAATTGTAAGTAGGGCACCAAAGTAAAAACCCAGTGGTGAGGGGTAGACATGCAGTTTCCTGGGTCAGTGGGGGGTGGGAGTGGGCGGGAGGGATGGGTCACAGTCCTTTGGTGGTGGGAATGGTGTTTATGTACACTCCTAGCAAAATGTAAACATATAAATCAGTAGTTAATTAATATGAGAGGGGGAAAATCAATTGTATGTCTCAAAGTTTTTCAAAACACAAACTGAATCTTTTTAATATATAGGCTGTGTATTTAATATGCGGACTCTCTCAAAAGCCTAGACCAAGTAGATTAGAAGTATCCAATAGCACAGCTATATACAAGATACTGGATACTGTGCAGCAAACCCTAACAAAAGGACTTTTCAAAGTTAACCCAATTAACAAATAATGTGATGATAAAACATTAACTATCGATTGTCTTTTTGAACCCTAAGACAGCAGAAACCTCACATCTCCACTATAGAGCCCCTACTTCCCCCAGTCCTGGAACCCTTGGATAGGGCCCACTTTCCCGTATACATCTCCCAATCCAAACCAAATAATATTGCATCTGCCGATCACAACCAAACCAACGCAACAATTGCCACCTCAATATGCTTCACCTCAGATGTGTCCAGAGACTTCACGTGTGGAATGACAACCCTTCAGCTTCATTACTCAGGTGAGACCTTTCCTTTTATAGTACACTCTAATTTCATCTCAGGTAGTTCACTTTCTAACAAAGTCCCACAACCTAGATATACACCAGTTTCTGTGAGAGAGAGCTTATGTTCACACGTATCCATAAACTACTGCAAAATATATACCTGAAAGCAGAAGTACACTAGAGTTTGCAGTGAGTATCCCCCTAACACTTCTTCTCCACTATTCCAAGCTTGGGATCCATGATTGCTCAACAAATAGTTAGGCTTCGTATGTTAACTCTCTTTTCAATCACCAGGTTCCAGATGCCACCAGGATGCTCACTAGGCTTCCCTGGATTGAAGACCCCACCAATGTGTCCTGGAGCTCAGCTTCCCCAGAGACACACCCTACTAGGGAAAGAGAGAGGCTGACTGGGAGTATGGACCGACCAGTCAACACCCATGTTCAGTGGGGAAGCAATTACAGAAGCCACACCTTCTACCTTCTGCAACCCTCAATGACCCTGGGTCCATGCTCCCAGAGGGCTAGAGAATGGGAAAGCTATCATGGGAGGGGGTGGGATATGGAGATTGGGTGGTGGGAATTGTGTGGAGTTGTACCCCTCCTACCTTATGTTTTTGTTCATTAATTCTTTCTTAAATAAAAAATTAAAAAAAAAAAAAGAATTTACAGTGGACAGTAGATTTGCATAATTGTCTATTCTTCCTCTGCCTTTTTCCTTTCTCTCCTTTTTCTTTTGGCTTTGTTTGTTTTTCTTGGACTGGAGATGTTTGACTAACTGGTATTGGTTGAACTTCATCAATCCTTGCTCCAGGTACTACTTTTTAATTTCTGAGGTTTGTGACTGCATTTGTGAAAAGACTTTACTATAGTGTGGCTAGTACTCAAAACACAACAGCTGAATAATAACAGAACAGAAAAATACAAACCACATCAATTTAACAAAATGGTTAATCAAGAGCAAATTATGGTCTGGGAGGTGGTACAATGGATAAAGGACTGGCATCTCAACCATGAGGTCCCGAGTTCGATCCCTGGATGCACATGTACCAGAGTGATGTCTGGTTCTTTCTCTCCTCCTATCTCTCTCATGAATAAATAAATAAATAAATAAATAAATAAATAAATAAATAAATTCCTTTTTTAAAAATCAAGAGCAAATAAAATTGCTACCACAATGAATTAGGACAGAAGGCCAGAATAAACTCCAAAATCAGTCAGAAGTAACCATAGATAAGAAAAGTATGCAAGCAATAGTAAACCTAATAATCACAGAAATTAAGATAACTGTGGAAGAAAAGGCTATCAGAGTTATGGAAACAACAGATGAGACCCTCAAGGAAAATAAAAGCTACCTCGAGTTAATTAGAGAACAGAAAGCTGAAAAAGAGGAGCTAAAAGGCTAATTAGCAGAACAAGCTAATACTGTAACTGAATTTAAGATAAAGCTGAGGGAAGGGAAAGCAGATTAAAATAAGCAGAAAACAGAATTAGCCAGACAGAGGATGAGCTAGAGAAAACTAAGAAAAAAAAATTGAGAGACACTGAAACCAACAACAGAGACACATGGGATGATCTCAAAAGAAGTAACATTCATATAATTGGCCTACCATAGGAATAAAGAGAGGAAGGGGAAGTAAACATTCTAGAGGAAATAATAGAAGAAAACTTCCCAGACCTAAACAATGGAAAGGACATTAAGATTCAAGAGGCTCAGAGAGTCCTAAACAGAATCAACCCAGACCTGAAGACACCAAGACACATCATAGTTACAATGAAAAGAAATAAGAATAAAGAAAGGATCCTAAAGGCTGCAAGAGGAAAACAAAAAGTCACATACAGGGGAAATCCCATAAGATTATCAGCATACTTCTCCACTCAAACTCTAAAACCCAGAAGAGAATGGCAAGATATCTATGGAGCCCTGAATGAAAAAGGGTTTCAACAAAGGATAATATATCCTGCTAGACTTTCATTCAAACTAGATGTAGGAATCAAAACCTTCTCAGACAGGCAACAGTTAAAGGAGGCAACCATCACTAAGCCTGCCCTGAAAGAGGTTCTAAAAGACCTCTTCTAAACAAGAACATGACCATAATACTTGCCATATATCAGAGTAAACACAAAATTGTTGAATAATGGCATGCAATACCTTAAATACATAATATTAATAAATGTCAGTGGCTTAAACTCACCCATTAAAAGGCACAGATGGGAGAATGGATCAGAAAACACAATCCAACCAAACAACAACAACAAAAAAACACAGACTTAAAGTGAAAGAATGGAAAACTATCCTACAGGCTAATGGACCACAATTAAGGCAGGAACAGCCAATCTCATCTCTGACACCATAGACTTTACGTTAAATAAAGTGATAAAAGATAGGCAAGACCATTACATAATGATTAGAGGATCAATCAACCAAGAAGGCTTAACATTTATTAACATCTATGCACCCAATAAGGGCCCATCTAAATACATCTACTTAAAGAACTACAAAAATATATCAATAGTAATATAATAATAGTGGGAAACTTCAAAACCCCACTCTCAGACTTAGTCAGATCAATGAAGCAGAGAATCAACAAAGAAACAAGAAAATTAAATGAAGAGATGGATAGACTAGACATCCTGGACATTTTCAGAGTTCACCCCCAAAAACTGGAATACACATTCTTTTCAAATCCACACAACACATCCTCAAGTATACATCACATATTAGGCTACAAAGACAGCATCAAGAATTTCAAGAGTATTGAAGGCATCCCAAGTATCTTCTCAGACCACAGTGGAGTAAAGCTAACATTCAACAGCAAACATAAAATTACTAAAAGTCACAAAACTTGGGAAATGAACAACATGCTGCTTTAAAACCACTGGGGTCAGAGAGGCACTCAAGCAAGAAATCCAAATATTCCTGGAAACAAACAAAAATGAAGATACAAGCTATCAAAATATTTGGGATACAGCTAAAGCAGTACTGAGAGGAAAACTCATAGCCATACAATCACATATTAGAAAACAAGAAAAATCTGAAATAAACCACTTTACTGCATTCCTTAAGGACTTAGAGGAAGAGGCACAAAGGAAATCTAAAGCAACGAGATGGACAGAAATCACTAAAATTAGAGCAGAAACAAACAACATCGAAAATAGGAGAACCATACAAAAGATCAATGAAGCCAAATTTTGGC
Organism: Erinaceus europaeus; assembly: GCF_950295315.1. Classification (NCBI taxonomy): domain Eukaryota; kingdom Metazoa; phylum Chordata; class Mammalia; order Eulipotyphla; family Erinaceidae; genus Erinaceus; species Erinaceus europaeus. Next base: position 91,986,501 of record NC_080170.1, on the reverse strand, counting down.
TCTTTGGAAAATTAAACAAAATTGACAAACCCCTATTCAGACTCACTAAAAAAAAGAGAGAGAGAGATCTGTAGTTTTCCTTTCTGCTGTTGCTTTTGGTATCAGGCTGATGTTGGTGTCATTGAAGGTAGAAGGGACTATTCCTGTGTTTTCATAATTGTAGGAGAGCTTAAAGTATATAGGTATTAACTCTTCCTTGAAGGTTTTGTAGAATTCATTTGTAAAACCATCTGATCCTGGACTTTCATTGTTGGAAAACTGCTTCAGTTTCTTTGGCTGTGATTGGTCTGTTCATGTTTTTTAGTTCCTTTTGGTTCAGTTTTAAAAGGTTATATGTTTCTAGCAACTTTTCTATTTCTTCCAAATTCTCTAGCTTGTTGGCATAGACTTCGGTTTTCTGTAGTGTCTGATGTGATACCTCCTCTTTCATTTACAATCCTATTTCTTTCAGTGTTCTTTTTTTCTTCTTTTTCTTTTATTTTATTTTCTTTTCTTTCTCTCTTTCTTTCTTTTTTTTTTTTGTGAGTATGGCTAAAGGTTTGTCAACTTTGTTTATCCTTCTGAAGAACCAACAGTTAGCTTCATTGATCTTTTGTATGTTTGTAAGTCTCTTAATAAAAGTCAGCCTGGATTTTCTATTTTGGCAATGGACCTGAATCATAATTTTCATAAACTTTTCATAATTCAATTGTATTCTGACAAGGGTCAGCACCCTCTAAGCCACACTCCACAAAGGAAATGGACAGATTTTTGTAAAAGAAAATGCTATCACTCTCCTATTTAATTAAGGTTCTTCTGAATCCTATCTGTTCACCACTCATTCTCCTATGTTTTATTATGTTGGAAAACCAAATCAGTTGACATACCTGAAAGCACTAGATTTCTTTAAGCACTCTTCCTTTTGTATGTAATACCCTTTCTTCCCTTCACTGCCTAGTCTACCTAGTATCACCACTTCTACAAAGAGTTAGCAGATATCAAGAAGAAAAAAAATTTATCTGATTCAGGTTCCTATAAATAAAAAGCTATTAAGATATCTGTCTCCTTGACTAGCTCCAGGCTCCCTGAAGACAGAAGTGTGTGTGTGTGTGTGTGTGTGTGTAGCAGGTTCCTCACTCATGTACAGTTCTTTGCTCCCATGTCATATTTTCATTAATTTAAAGATAAAGGTGGACACACTGTAGCAGTAGAGCTTCCACAGTAATATTATCTGCATATGGTACCAGTGTTCTAAGCTGAGCCTTATAAATGGCAAGATGTGCCCTATAAGTGAGCTATGTCTCTGACTCTGAAAGCGGAAACTGTGCTCATCATTTGATCCAAAGTCTCTCCAAGGAAGATATTTCTTCAATGGTTATTAATATGAAAATGCAGGTCTTTATAAGTAGCAAACGTTGCCTCCCAAGCCTGAGTGTAAACACTGATTTCCCTCCCTTCCTGACTTAGCCTGCATATTAGAGTTTAGAGGATAAATAACAGCAGGACACCAAGTTATAAATCCAGCAGCCAATTCCGAGTCTGTTGTGGTTTCAGTTAAAAAAGAAAGCTATTAAAAGACTCTGGGGTGGGTGGGGGGGAGAATACAGGTCCAAGAAGGATGACAGAGGTCCTAGTGGGGGTTGTATTGTTACATGGAAAACTGAGAAATGTTATGTGTACAGACTTTTGTATTTACTGTTGAATGTAAAACATTCCCAATAAAGAAATTATTTTTAAAAATATATAAATAAATAAAAAGAAAAGAAAGCTATCAGGAACTGATTAGCAATACTCAGCACAATCCTATACTTTAGGATGATAAGGAAGGCTAGTTAGTAGGGTCTTATAATTATTCAGACAGGTGCACCTACCTCTTGACACAACCACAGTTCTCTGTCTTCCTAGCAGACCCTCACCTATCCCTAACTTACCACCCTGGTACAAGAGGAAAATTCAGTAAATCTCAATGACAACAGAATGGTAGATTTTACCCAGAGTCATCTATTCCATTCATCCCTGTTCTGGAACACATATCCAGTACAAATCATAACTAGATGTGCTCAGATGCTGGACTGCTTTTTCATTTGCAGAAGTCATTTAAAAGACAAAATGCAAAAGAGATCTGTACCACCAATCTAGATCCCTTGATTCCCCTGTATTCCACACATCAGAAATCACTGGATATAGTACATATCTGAGCCCATTTGTCTTCATAAACCTGTTGCATTTCAGCAACCTTTGTTATTGATTTTCCCTCATTTTTACATGTTATCTAAAATAAGGTTGTAAATATTAAAGCCTTGAATAAATTTCCTTCTTAAGGAACTCAAATCCAACTTTGCAGTCTTACAACTATAAACTGACTAATCCTAAGGAAGAAACTCGAGAGAAATTTCATTAATTATTATTGACAGTGAAGTGACTACACTTCTTTAAAAATGGAATAGAAATGACTGACATGAACCAACTTTGCTTCTTGGTAACTCTCTAGAGAATTAAATAACTGATGCTTCAGATAGCAATTTTTTAGAAGATGACCTTTCATACTGAATGAAAAGCTGAAGAGGTAGTCTCAAAGGTAAAGAAAATGAATAATCTGGAAGGGTAAGTACTCCTTCTTGAGTATACATTTAAAAGAGAGAGACAGAAAGAGAGAGAGGAAAGGGGTGGAGAAAGGATGACATAGGACAGTAAACTACAAATTTAGTATATAACTATTTTCAGGATAACATCATTAAAGCCTACTATAAACCAGACATTGGGAAAGCTATCCTTTGATATGGTTGTTAATCAACAAAATTTAGATCAGTTGTTCTTTAACTTTAGCAATTATTAGAATTACATGAAGGACTTATAAAACAAATTGTAGTTTCTTATCTTTACTTTTTCTGATTCTAAATATTTGGGTGAGCAAGTGAAAAAATATATCTTTTTAAAAAAATGTTATCTTTATTTATTTATGAAATATAGATAGCCAGAAATCTAGAGGGAAGGGGAAGATAGAGAGGGAGAGAAAGAAAGACACATGTAGACCTGCTTCACCACTTGCAATGCTTGCCCCCTGCAGGTGGGGACCAGGGGCTCAAACTCCTGTCCTTGTTCATTGTGGCATGTGCACTCAACTGGGAGGACCACCAACCAGCTCTGAAAATAACATGTCTAATAAGTTCCTAAGTGATGTTTTTGGTCTGTAGACTGCACTTTGAGAATCACTGAATTAAATTATCTTATTTGTAAGAGGAGAGCCACTAACTAGAAATAGGCTAAAAGTGGGACATTCCTAGTCACTTATGACTAAATGAGGTTGTAAAGTTTGAAATCATCATGTGCTAACTTGAATTCTCCAATCATGCTACCCCCCCATCTGCACTGGGAGCTTTTAGAAAGATATGTTCAGAAAGTAGTATGTTTGAAATATGGGAACCATTTACTAGCAATGGACCTCCCAGGGTCTTTTCATCATGAGCCTACCTCTTTCTTCCCAAAACACACCTTCCAGTCTCCACCTCAGATGAGTTAAAAGCTTCAGAATGTGAATGTCAAAGAAGCTCCTTATTAAAAAGCTAGAAATGCACGTAAAAAGTCATAAAATCGTTTAATTTTTCTAGAGAAAACATTTGAGTATCATCCCTTTATTAAGTTCTTGTTCTTTTCTAAAATTTCATCATCTAATTTTAAAACTTTACAGCCCTAGGCTGAAAATAAATGCACATAATAGAGATACTATAACCTTTGGTTTAGACTAATAAAACAGTTTCAAATAATATGCACAGTGAGTAAGTAAATCTGATAAAAGTTGTGCTGGAGGCTGGGCGGTAGCACAGCAGGTTAGCGCACATGGAGCAAAGCACAAGGACTGGTGTAAATATCCCGGTTCGAGCCCCCAGCTCCCCACCTGCAGGGAGTTCACTTCACAAGTGGTGAAGCAGGTCTGCAGGTATCTATCTTGCTCTCCCACTCTTTGTGTTCCTCTCCTCTCTTGATTTCTCTCTGTCTTATCCAATGACAGCAATGGTAATAATAACATTAACAACAACAAGGGCAACAAAATGGAAAAAAATGGCCTTCAGGAGCAGTGAATTTGTAGTCCAGGCACCAAGCTCCAGCAATAACCCTGGAGGGGGAAAAAATTGTGCTGAATGTTTTGTAGCAATTCAACTAAAAATTCTATGACCATCTTTCAAAAAGCATACAAATTACCTAGGTCTTAAATTATTACACTGTTGGGCATTACACCAACTCCCCTGTATTGCTTGATACTATGGCCAATTTACATAATCATTGTTTTGCCTGAAAGATCCCTACCCATGCCTGCAGAGTACATTATCCCGCCAGCCTTCTGCCTTCCCAGAGTGACTTGTTTTCTCCACACCCTTTCCTAGCCAATCCCACTCCCAACTTGCACTTCCATTTGTACCCTATAAAGCCCACTGCTGTTCCTGGTTTCTCTTTCTTTCTCTTCTGCATCCTGACCTGTAGAAGAGCTGGCATGCATAGCAGGAGGCGGCCATTTTGCTAGCTCTACATGGCCTAAACCCGCTGTGCTCACATCCGACTTGGGGCATCCACATCAATAAAGAATAGTATTACAATGCCACCACAAGTTCCTCGTCTCTCTCTTCAGCAAAGCTAGCCCGGCATTACACATTTAGTCTTAAAATAGCCCATATTAGTGTGGCATCTTTATTTAGTAATATAAGTACTTCAAACAGAGTTTCTCCCAAATATAATTTAGAATATCCATTTATATCTGGGTAGTTTAGAGCCTCAGCTGGCTCACACCATTATGGTCCTTTAAAGCTCCAATTAAAGAGTGACAAACAGAAAGAGGGTACATTATGAGGCTGCATTAGTATGACCAACACAATATCACTTTTATTAAAGATTCTGGGAATCCACACATGCTAACTTTTCTGTATACTCCAATAAAAAGAGTCCTTGGAAAAGGAATATAGCCATTCAACGCAAACAGATATCATTCCAAATCATTGGATCATTTAGTCAGACCTAATCCTGACAGGGTTCCTAGTCAAAGAGTCAACAATTCTTGGCGCTCTTCTCTAAGGACAACTTTGGAGCATTTCAGGAAACTTTAGTACTACCTATCTTAAAACCATAAGTTGCACACAAAAACGAAAAAACCTCTTGTAAATTCTTAATCTATAATTTCTCATATAATTATTTGAGATAAGTCTGGTGAAGAGAAACAGCAAAAGACAAAATTTGCTAGGCATTACACTGTTATGCTCCCATGTTATGCACAACAGAACATAGCTCAAAAGCCTTAGTTCCCGTTTCAAACTAAACCATAAAGCCATTCTTTTCATTTCAAGCTTAGCGGCACACAGGCCCATGGGTGAGGAAATATAAACACTCGAGTAATTATTCAAAACCAAATCTCTCTGGTAAAAACAGACTTGTAACTCATTTGGTGTATATAATCTCTCCTCTAAAACTGTGAAGGTTGTAGTTGTCAGGCCACCCAAATAGAACGAAGTGAGTAGTGGTCATGTACTTAAGTGAGACTGGTCTAAAAATTGTCTTTAATTATAAAACATAGATTGAGTCCCAGATAAACCACTGTTAGCCTAGAGAAGTCACCAAACTTGGGAATTATTTGCAGGGATAGAGGTGTAAGGTACTAGCTATACAAAACTTTTACACAGGTTCACAGTTTTAAGAAAAATCATTGATGTACAATAAATTCCATAATTCCTCTATGCATATTTATTTTTTATTTATTGCATTAAATGTTCATCTTAGCATAAATCTTGAGGCTAGGCAATAGCACACCCTATGAGGATGATTGCTACCATGCACAAAGACTCTGGTTCAAACGTCAGTTTCCACCCGCAGGGAGAAAGATTCCTGAGTGGCAAGACAGTGCTACAGGTGTATTTTTTATCTCTCTCCCTTTCTATATCCTCCTTCCCTCTCAATTTCTCTCTGTCTCCATCCAATAAATAAATATTAAAAACATATATACTCATATATATGAAAAGGTATGGCAAATGTGCACTCAAGAGATCTATGCATGTTAGTGTTCAAAAAGGCACAATTTATAACACAAAATAATCCAAATGTCCATTGCCAAAATAATATGAATTTTTCACAATGAAGTAGTAAACAACAATAAGTAAAATATATCTACCCACAACACAATGGAATCTATTTATTTTTTTATATTTATTTATTCCCTTTTGTTGTCCTTGTTGTTTTATTGTTGTAGTTATTATTGATGTTGTTGTTGTTGGATATGACAGAGAGAAATGGAGAGAGGAGGGGAAGACAGAGAAGGGAAGAGAAAGATAGACACCTGCAGACCTGCTTCACCGCCTGTGAAGCGACTCCCCTGCAGGTGGGGAGCTGGGGGCTTGAACTGGGGTTGTTGCGCTTTGCACCACCTGTGCTTAACCTGCTGTGCTACCACCCAACTCCCACAATGGAATCTTTTAATGTTTCTGTTTTACATTCTTTATATTAGTGCCACTTACCTTATCTTCTGAGTATTGCTCATAAATAATACACTAAAAATTACTTAGCGATTAAGAATGATAAATTCACTTCTTCACCTCACCTTGGATGGAGCTTGAAGGAATCATGTTAAGAAGAGAAAGGGAAACACAAAGTAGAACTTGGACTATGTTTGGTGTATTGCACCAAAGTAAAGGACTCTGTGGTGAGGGGAGGCTTTCAGGTCTTGGTTTATGATGGTGGAGGAGGACCTAAGCTGGGGATGAGAGTGTTTTGTAGAAAACAGAGATTTTACACACCAACCAACAACTGTATCTACTGTAAACAATTTCCCAATAAAATATTTTTAAAATAAATAAATCTATAAAGATAAAAAATTGCAACCCAATGTTAGATCACCAGTAATATTTTTATTGAAACATCATAATGAAGAACAGGAGAGTCAAGTTGTATAATCTGAAGGATAAACACTTGTAGTCACAGTGAAGGAATTCATCTCTCTAATCTGGTAACTATTTTCTGTGTGGACTCACGTAAGCTAATTGCCTCCCTAAACCTTACTTTTCTATCATGTGAAGTGGAAACAAAATTAATGCCTACTTAAGAGTGTCAATGAGAAAACCCATATACTTAACACATTAACTGAAGAACCATCAGTGTTTGCATCACTGATAACTATTATAGTAACAGAGATATCTGTTACATTTGTCAAATGGACAGGGATGATTTCCCCCATCCCTATGTTTCACTGTTCTAGAGTAATATGACCATACACATACAAATTTGTTCTTCCACATACATTTTTTTTTGTCTATTTCTCAGCTCTTTGTTTCTAAAAAAAAGGTTAAGAGCAGTAAACAGCACAGTAACTAGGACAAGAATGACTGCCATGAACATCAGGGGAAAAAAAAAAGGTAAAGTTTCTTTAGATTATATCTCCCCTTGTGATCTGGGAGATGGCACAGTGGATAATAAAGCATTGGGCTTTCCGTATTGGCTTCTCCCAATTCTTATCAAATAAAATTGCATCCGCTGATTACAACCTAATCAACACAACGATTGCCACCCCAGCATGTTTCACTTCAACCTGTGTCCAGAGACTTCAAGTGTGGAACGACAACCCTTCAGCTTCATCACTCGGGTGAGACCTTTCCTTTCATAGTATTCTCTAATTCCATCCCAGGTGATTCACTTCCTAACAAAGTCCCAAAACCTAGATATAGACCAGGTTCCAGGAGATAAGAGCATGTTCACACGTATCCATAAACCAGGGCAAATATATACCTGAAAGCAGTAGTACACTAGAGTTTGCAGTGAGTACCCTCCTAACACTTCATCTCCACTATTCCAACCTTTGGGTCCATGATTCTTCAACAATTTGTTTGGCTTTGTATGTTAACTCTCTTTTCAGCCACCAGGTTCCAGATGCCATCAGGATGCCGTCCAGGCTTCCCTGGACTGAAGACCCCACCAATGCATCCTGGAGCTCCGCTTCCCCATAGACTCACCCTACTAGGGAAAGAGAGAGGCAGACTGGGAGTATGGACCGACCAGTCAACGTCCATGTTGAGCGGGGAAGCAATTACAGAAGCCAGACCTCCCACCTTCTGCAACCCACAACGACCCTGGGTCCATGCTCCCAGAGGGATAGAGAATGGGAAAGCTATTGGGGAGGGGATGGGATATGGAGATTGGGTGGTGGGAATTGCGTGGAGTCGTACCTTCCCCATCCTATGATTTTGTTAATGTCTTCTTTATTAAATAAATAAATAAATAAATAAATAAAGCATTGGGCTTTCAAGCATGAGGTCCTGAGTTCAATCCCCAGCAGCACAGGTACCAGAGGGATGAATGATTATTTCTCTCTCTGCATATCTTATTCATAAACAAATTAATTAAAATTTTAAAAAATTATTTAAAAATTATATCAACCTTAAATATAAAGTCCTTCTTAGAGAATTATGTTGAGAATTTCCATTAAAAACAATGTCTATTTGTATTCTAGTATTTAAAATTCCTACCAATGAAAATAACAGCCTTTTTATTTTCACAATACACACAGACTTATAAAGCATGGGAATAATTACCTAAACATGATGCAACTTAATTGAAATAAAAATGATTAAACTACATTATGTGGAATATGAACAGCCTGAAGGGTATACTCTGCACTTACTAAAATTGTTAAGCTGTGTCTGATCAGGTGATAATGGAAAAAGGTGAAACATGAAATTAGACCTGCTCACCAGAGAAGAAGGCCAGCTCCAGGTGCTAGGACAATGTTCCTTCTGACTGACAGAACAAAATATCTGGAGAAAACTGAAGAACAGGGGGTTGGATGGTGGCACACCTTTTTAAATGCACACATTACCATGCACAAGGACTTCTCAAGTGGTGAAACAAGCATAGCAGCTGTGTCTATTTCTCTCTCTCTCCCTTTCTACCTTCTTCTCCCCCCTCTCAGTTTGACTGTCCTATCACATAAAGGAAGTGGGAAAAAAATGGCCACCAGGAGCAGTGGGTTCATTGTGCAGTAGCCCCAGAACCCTCTTGACGATAACAAAGAATATGGCAGTACTGCATACATAAGAGTAGACAGGGAAGTGGCATCTAGAGGCAGACAGGCAATAGCAGAAGTTCACTCAATGTGAAATAGCAGCATAGTGCCAAGGAATTCAGATGCAAACAATATTTGCAAAGTGCAAGAAGGCAGCATAAAATAGTAAAGCTTCAGTCAACCTCTGAAGCTGAATCCTTATGACTTTGAGCTTGGATCTTATATGGCCCTGAGAAACTGAGCAAATCTGGCAAGTTCTTAAGATAGGAACTGAATCCTCAGTGGTGCAACAGAACTACTGGTCTAAGAGTAAAACAGTATGCTAGATATTGAATCCAAGATAAAATAGGCATATGTGATTCCAAAGCATGGCACAAGTTCAAGGCAGACTAGAAGGAAAACTAACTTGATGCTGAGGAAGAAAAATGGTATGGGTTAGAATTCTCTAAATATCTCTGCTCCAGGGTCAAGTCTCGCCACAAAGAGCTCTGAAAGCTCAGTGAACAAATTGCAGTAATAGTGAGAATAGGACGGCAGATACTAGGCACGTTAGGAAAACGAGGCTTGATACAGTCTTTCTCTTCTCCCTCTCTCTCTCTCTTTCTCTCTCTCTCTCTTTCTCTCTTTCCCCATGTGGGGTCTGACTTTGAGAGAGAGAGAGAGATCATGGCACCAAAGCTTGCTCCAATGTGCTATAACCATGGCTTAAACCTGAATCACACACACATGACAAAGCAGTATACTATCCAAGTGCACTGTAGTCCTTTGCAGGCCTTAAGTTTTCTAAAGTAGCGGCATTTTTATTTAAACAAAAACTCAGTGTAGCACAAACTCATACACACACACACACACATACATGGTGGGGGGGAGAAATAACCAGGAATAGTTATATGAGTTGGCTTTAATGAATCTTACCTACGATAAAACTGAATATTTTTTCTGCTACCCTGTACACAGCACTTAAAAAGCAGCCCTTTTCCTATTTCCTTCCTTCTCACAGGCATGTGAACTTAACCTATGAGAGCAAACTACCTTAGAATATCTTCTCATCTTTGAGAAACAAATTTTTATACTCATCCTTGTTGTAAAGAAAACAAAAGTTATTTTTCAAGTCTTTGCTACTTTTCTGAGATAAACAACTTCTAATAGAGCCCTAGAGTATTGAACTCTAGTAATGAAACTGCAGTATAAAAGATGTTTACATATTTAGCACACCAATACAAGTTACCACTTACCAAAAAGTAATACACACACACAAGTGTCACAGGGCCCAGTGCATTTCAAATAAGAATCACCAGAAGGCCATCCTTGAAAATCAAGGACCTCCTCCTTTGGGTGTGAACATTCATGAGATGGAGAAAGAGATGTTGCATAAAGCCAAACAAGTCCCATTTTTGCCTTGGTGGCAGCCTTGCCCTTACAAATGCAGTGACCACTGGTAGCTACGAGGCAGATGCAACCAATCAACAACGGTTAGCACCTTCTTTGCCAGTGTCAGTATGTTCTATGGAGCAAAGGACCTGAACAGGTATTATTAGGAACTGCTCCTGGAATGCTCCAAAGCCTGATAGTGAGCAGCTGTGGACTACAATTAATTTTTATTTATGCTTAGATATTCAGGCAAGTTATTATGCCTTGTGTAATAGGTTCATTTGTCATGCTCAGTTTCAAAGCAACAGTAAGAAACAATAAGAAAGCAACAATAAGAAAAAATTGTCAGTGTTGTAGTTTCTCCTTAATTCAACTGTGCTGCCATTTGTATCTCAAACTGGCACTGTCTTGTGTTCCGCAAGACAGTTCTGAAACCCGTCAAGAGAGTCACAGGGGGAAAGCTGGCAAAAGCATCCAAGGTTTTCCCCAGGCATTCATAAACCCTTAGAGGGTTGCCAGAAGGGACAATCTAAATTAAAGCAATGACACAGGTCTTAATTCACCTCCTGGCCTCTATGGGCATGTTACTTCACTCAACAATGGTTAATTGAATGGCCATTAACCAGGTGGCACTGTTCAAAGGTTTGCAAAATGAAGAGATTTACCTAGTTTTTTTTCAGGTTTGTGGTTTTACAAATAAGCAACTCTAGAAAGCACACAGACTAGACTCTTTAGGGGTTTACAATTCTGAAGGCGAGATCAAATTATAGATTTAAAAATGACTAGGAGTGTGTGTGTGATGACACAGCCAGTAGAGCACACTCAGCCAGGCACAAAGACCCAGGTCAAACCCCAGTCCCTATGTGGATTGGTGGAAGCTTCAAGAGAAGTGAAGCAGTGCTGCAGGTGTCTTTCCTTCTCTTTGTCTCTCTCCTATCTTTGTCAAAAAGATAAAATGGCCACGAGAAAATGGTAGTAGAGTTGTATAGTCAATGAGCCCCAACAATTTTTAAAAAGCTATAATATTAGATGGGATTAATAAATGCCACATACAAAAGATAACTGTGAAAGGTCAGGTGGTGGTGCACACAACTGAGTGCAGATACAGTCATGTACGAGGAGCCAGCTTCAAGTACCTGCTCCCCACCTGCAGGGGGGACACTTCATGATTGGTAAAACAAGGCTGTAGGTCTCTCTCTCTCTCCTTCTCTATTTCCCTTTGCCTATCAATTTCTCTCTGTACTATCAATTAGAAAGAAGGAAAAAAAGTGAAAAGAGAGAAAGAAAGAAAGAAAGAAAGAAAGAAAGAAAGAAAGAAAGAAAGGGAAAGCAAGAGAAAGAAAGAGAGAGCAAGCCTCTGGAAGCAAATCTGTGGTGCAGGCACCAAGCCCCAGTGAAAGCCCTGGTGGCAGTTAAAAAAAAAAAAAAAAGACAACTGTGTCTACAGCCATATCACCCTGAACACGCCTGATCTTGTCTGAGCTCAGAAAGAAAAAAAAAAAAAGAGGCAACTGTTAAAAGACTGTGGAATACTTAGTTCTCTGAACACTTGTTTCAAAGGCCCTATAGCAGTGATTCTCAAACTCAATCATGTTTCAGAATTTGCTAAAACAGATGAGTGGACCCCACTACAAAGTTTCTAAATTGGTAAGTCTGAGACAGGGCCTTCAAATCTACCTTTTTCAAGAAATTTCTAGGTAATGCTGATACTGCTGGTTTAAGAAATACATTTTGAGACCCAAAAGCTCCATGGGAAATTACCAACTTTATTGCACAGGAAGAAAACAGGATTGGAGTAGAGATTTTAGAAAGATAATCTAGAGACAGTACATAGAAATCAACTACATGCAAGTTAAGATTTACAACAGGCCCCAGAAAGAATAATGGTCCAGGTCAGAGGACACGGATTTCAGAAAACTGATTTGACTAGCAAATTGGCTAGTGGTGACTCTACCTCAAAAAGACTCCTGATGCACAAAATGGAACCCTGAGTAAGGCTAACTTAGCAATGCTCTGGTTGAATCATGTCAGGGATGGTAAAAAAAAAAAATGGAGGTGGGTGGTCAGTGGTACACCCAGTTAAGCACACATAGTACTAAGTGTAAGAACCAGCACAAGGATACATGTTTGAACCCCCACTACCCACCTGCAGGGGGGAGCTTCAGAAGCAGCAAAGCAGGTCTGCAGGTGTCTATCTTTCTCTGTCCTTCTCTATCCCCCCCTTTTCTCAATTTCTCTCTGTTCTATGCAATAAAATGGGAAAAAATGACTACCAGGAGCAATGGATGCATAGTGCAGGCACCAAGACCCTATGATAACCCTGGAGGCAAAAAAGGAGGAGGGGGCAAGGGGAAGAGAGGGAAGAGGAGGAAGAGAAGGAGAAGGAGGAGGAGGAGGAGGAGGAGGAGGGGGAGGGGGAGGGGGAGGTAGGGAAGGAGGAGAAAGAGAAGAAGAAAGGAAAAGAATGCATCCAATCTTAATATGGAGCTATATAGATTGTCTTCTCTCAGAAACCTCTATATTTCTTTCTCTCCAGTTCCTCACAGTACTTGAATTTCCCAGTATTTGACCTGGGTTGAGGCGCTCACTCTCTAAAGTCTATTAATGTTGTGGACATTCTGTTACCGCCATTCTGTTAGCCTCTGGCTCCCCACCAAAGTGGCTTTTCAGCTGTAGGAACTCAGCTTTCCTTAATGTACTCTTTTGTAATGAGTCATTTGGGTCCTCACACATAACCAGCTAATAAATTAAAACACAATAATCTCTGTGGTTTAACTACATAAAGAAAAATGTTTTAAAGATTTTATTTATTAGTGAAACAGAGGGGACCAAAGAAAGGTGGGGGAGAGAGTGTGTTAGTTCACTCTGACAACATGCAATGCAATCTAACTAAGGAACTCCAACTTTCAAGTCAAAAGACTTAACCGCGGCACTACCTCCTAGACCTTTATGGAGAGGAATCTGTCAACAGCAAGTCAGCAGATTGCAAGATTGTGGTTATTATTATCTTTCCTAGCTTCCCTTCAAAGTATTCTTTTCTTGCTTTGCTGTTTCGGGTCAGTTAGTCAAGACCTCTGAACATTGAACTCCACGCCATGCTGCCTTTAGCTTCCCCACTTCAATTTCCAACTTATTTAGGTAATTAATTCCCATTAACCCCTTTCCACACTCCAAACTCAAAGGCCATTCTCAACTGCCCATCTTTAAGCTTATAGAGCGAGCTTAAGCCATGTATGAGGGGGATCTTTCTCAAGTCAGGTCAAACTTTCTGTTCCCAAGACCTGACCCATTCTTGCTTTGTCCAGCTGTCCTAATAACTCAAAGTATATGCCAGAATCCTGTATCTACTTTAGAAGATGCAGGGTCTGACTTTGATACTTGTCACTTTGTCATGACAGACTTTTCCCTAGTCACTCAAGTATTTCAGGGTTAATTTACAGCTCTCTGTAATCCATCCCACCCCCTACAAAGCCAACAAATGAATTTTTTCATAGTTGTCTATGCTATTAATTACCCAAAATAAAAAGCTTCCACTCACTGTTTAGTACCTGTGGAGGAGATTCTATCAATATTTGTGTTCCTTGTCCCTCCTTCTAGCTGCTCCTGTCTAATTTTCCTACATTTCAGCAGTGTCTAGGCCATCCCTTTCTGCCCAGATCTCACAAGTTTCCTCTATGCTTAATAAAACACTGATGTCTACAGGAAAAGGGGATAAAAGAAAAGAGTTATACTCTGTACCCTGGTGAGCAAGTTTAAGGGCTTGCTTCTGTCTTTCTGCTGAAATTTATTAAATGTCAGCTTTTAGGTCTGGTTTTCAAAGATATAGAGATGAATTTAAATATATATATATATATATATATATATATATATATATATATATATATATATAGGGGTTGGGCGGTAGCTCAGCAGGTTAAGTGCAGATGGTACTAAGCCCAAGTACCTGGGTAAGGATCCCAGTTTTAGCCCCTGGCTCCCCACTGGCAGGAGAGTCACTTCATAGGCCATGAAACAGATCTGCAAATGTTTGTCTTTCTTTTCTCCTCTCTGTCTTCCCCTCCTCTCTCGATTTCTCTCTGTCCTAACGATGACATCAATAACAACAACAATAATAATTATAACAACAATAATAAAAAAAGCCAAAGGCAACAAAAGGGAATAAAATAAAATATTAAATATATATATATATATATATTTGTTATATTTGATCCTACTTTCATGAAGCTTTCAAATATGTGGTCTGGGGCCCATATTCATCTTAGGAGCCTATGTGACCTCTGCATCCCTGTAGATCTGAGCTCACATTTTGTGTCCATAATTAGGGTTCAAGTCTCTGGTCCCCACCAGCAGGGGGAAAACTTTGCAAGTGGTGAGGTAGTGCAGGTGTCTCTCTGCCTCTCTCCTTCCCTATCACCCCGTTCTCTCTTGATTTCAGGCTGTTTCTATCAAAGAAAATAAAGATAATTAAAATTTTTTTTAAAAAGAAAACAATGTATATGCATCTCCATGAATGAATAACTCTACTTGGAAATTACTTTAAAAAGGAAAAGGGATTTACACCTGTTGTAGTTTTGTTTGATGGCCCAAACAGAAAAGCGATTCTAAAGATTTAGTCACAGTGTAATGCAATCTCCCTTGATTATTGCCCCAGGTGCCTTTGCCTCATTGAAATGTGCCATTAAAAGAGATTCCTACATAACAGAAATGAAATGGGAGAAAAATCAAAGTCTTTGCTTCACCTTCTGGAGTTGGCAATACTAAAATACACATTCTCTAATGAAAACATTAACTTTTCACTTGGCACAAAATTCTATTTATTTTAATGTTTAATTATAAAGGCACTACATGCTTGTTTTAGAAAATATATGGGGAAATAAGCCACCTATAATCTCACTAATTAGGAATAATCATGTTTATTATCAATATTTCATTTCCTTCCAGTGCTTTATATTTCTATGCACATACATTTTGAATAATTCTGATCATGCCACATGCATTGCAATTTTGTATCTCCTGTTTACTCTCAACACTAAACAAGAAACATGTCTTTCACGACTAAATGTTATTTGAAAACATCAACAAGGTTAAAGTTCTATTCCTCTAATGATGTTATTTCTCCTATTAATCTTTTAAGAGATCTACTTTTCATTTACTCGAAACTTGAGCTTGAGGTCACACACCCCCCAAAACAAAAGAAGAAAAAAGAAAGAAAGAAAGAAAGAACTGAAACAAATTGGCAGGTAGAATATTTCTGCAAATTACACTTTCCCTTCTGAAGTGGATTTTAGCAAACTTAAAGAGGTAAATGTGGCTTCCAGTTCTCCTGCAGACCTTACAGGAAAGTCCTTTAAGACTGTACAATAAACTGTGCATCTTCATCCTACTACTACAAAAGCCATTTCTGAAAAATGAGAAGTTCATCACGATGGATCACTTTGATGGAGGATGAGGTGTGCTCACACAAATTTGGGGGAGATAAGAAATTGTACCCCTGTGACAACAGTCTTGTAAAAAGAACATTTCCTCAATTATTCCTAAATTATTTTAAAATGCAAAGTTTATGATTCCATTTAGCAAATGGGTAACTTGACTTAGCAACAATCTGTATTTATAGACGTCTAAGATTCAGAGATTTATATTAAATTGACATGAGCTTGGTAAGAAACCATGTGTGATAGATATTTTAATAACAACCAAGCAAAAAAAATTTGTAAAAGCCCTGTAACTTTTATTTGATACTGAAACTACAGGAGACAAATCAGCTTTCTTCTTGTTAATTTCAATTAAAAATTGTAAATATTATTTTTTAAGTAACCATTATTATGAACATAACTTCCTAACTCCATTTACTCGGCCATAAAATAGCACATAATCATTCAAACCATTTTCTTTTATATTTTATTCTCTGGACTATCCTACATGGTAAGTAAGCAAGAAGAGGATTATTTCTTTTTTTTAATATTTATTTATTCTTTTTTGTTGCTCTTGTTGTTTATCGTTGTTGTTATTATTGTTGTTATTGATGTTGTTGTTGTTGCATACGGCAGAGAGAAATGGAGAGATGAGGGGAAGACAGAGAGGGGGAGAGAAAGATAGACACCTGCAGACCTGCTTCACCACTTGTGCAGCGACTCCCTTGCAGGTGGGGAGCCGGGGGCTGGAACCGGAATCCTTATGTCGGTCCTTGAGCTTTGTGCCACGTGCGCTTAACCCACTGTGCTACAGCCCGACTTCCGAAGAGAATTATTTCTTTTTTTTTAATTTTTATTTTTATTTATTTATTCCCTTTTGTTGCCCTTGTTGTTTTATTGTTGTAGTTATTATTGTTGGATAGGACAGAGAGAAATGGAGAGGGGAGGGGGAAGACAGAGAGAGGGAGAGAAAGACAGACACCTGCAGACCTGTTTCACCGCTTGTGAAGCGACTCCCCTGCAGGCGGGGAGCCAGGGCTTGAACCAGCATCCTTATGCGGGTCCTTGTGCTTAGCGCCACCTGCGCTTAACACGCTGCGCTATAGCCCGACTCCCCCGAAGAGGATTATTTGTATGTCAGCTTCAGACATCATATCATCCAGAGTCTGGGAATGTTAAATGATTCATCTAAGTCAAAGAACTAGAGTTCTTTGAAGTTAATTACAGCATTCTTTTCAGATATTCTGTTTCGAGCATTTTTATTACTATATATATATATATATATATATGTGCGTGTATGTGTGTGTGTGTGTGTGTTTGTATATATATATGTATATATACATATATACACAGATATGTATATATATACCTTCTATCCTTATCATAAATGTGCAGTTATTCCTAATTCTCTCACAAATGTATACCAAGAAAAAAAACTGGGGTCTCAGGTTAGGTTTAGAGATTATTAATACTACCAAAACCATATTCTGTGATCCCTAATAGATGAGGAAGTTGGTAAAGTTCGTGTGGAAAGACCTAGAGAAGAATGTTCTTTTAATGTTTAAAAATACCTCCAACTATCACTCCCAGGCAATTACTTGAAACATATGCTAGCACTGATTCAAAAGGACATCTACACCCCATGTTAATAATTGCAGTATAGGGTGGTGACTCACCAAATTAACTGCAGATATTACCAAGCATAAGGACCCGGGCTACAGCGCCCACTCTCCACCTGCAGGGGCACACTTCAAAAGTGGTGAAGCAGGTCTGCAAGTGTCTTTCTCTCTCTCTCTCTCCCCCTCCTCTCACAATTTCTCTCTATACTAATAAAAATGAGAAAAAAAAGAGTGAAAAAAGGAAAACTATGGCCACCAGGAGCAGTGTAAGTAGTACCTGCCCCAGCCTCAGTGATAACCCTGGTGGCAATTAAAAAACAATTAAAAAATTAAAAAATACTTCATTATAACATTTAACAATAACCAAAACATATAATCAATCTAAATAGATGCTCACCAACAGATAGTTATAGAATATATACTTAAAAAAAATTTTTTATTCCCTTTTGTTGCCCTTGTTGTTTTTTATTGTTGTAGTCATTGCTGTTGATGCCGTTGTTGTTGGATAGGACAGAGAGAAATGGAGAGAGGAGGGGAAGAGAAAGATAGACACCTGCACACTTGCTTCACCGCTTGTGAAGCGACTCCCCTGCAGGTGGGGAGCCGGGGGCTCAAACCGGGATCCTTATGCCGGTCCTTGTGTTTAGAATATATACTTAATGAACTACTATGATGCCATTCAAAAGGTGAAATTGTGCCTTTCAGGACCACATAGGTAGAGGTCAAGTTGATTATACGAAGTGAAATAAATATGACATGAAAGACAATGATTGGAGGGTTTCACTTATATGTGGATTATAAATAGCTACAACTAACTTGAAAAAATTAATAATAATGAAATTACTCATACTCTGTGAAAAAGATGAAGGTTATCTGAGAGGACAGAAAGAGACAGGAGAAAGGGGTAGGATGTCTGTGTGGAGCCACTAGAACTTTAGCAGTGGATGAGATAAGTCGTTTATACACACATACTTATGTGTGTATAAGACTATGCTCCTAACATTTTGTAGTACTATAAACCAATCAATCAATTAAAAATGATATATATGGGAGTAGGGTGGAAGTGCAGCTGGTTAACCGCATGTAGTGCGAACGGCAACAACCAGCTTAAAGACCCCGGTTCGAGCCCCTGGCTCCCCACCTGCAGGGGAGTCGCTTCACAGGCGGTGAAGCAGGTCTGTGGGTGTCTATCTTTCTCTCCCCCTCTCTGTCTCCATCCCCTCCTCTCTCCATTTGTCTCTGTCCTATCTAACAATGACAACATCAATAACAACAATTAAAAAAATTAAGGGCAACAAAAGAGAAAAAAAAAAATATATATATATATATATATAATGATATATACTTAAAATGAAACTAACTGTGGTAAAAACTTTCTATCTGGACAATGATGGCCTCTTCTACACGTGAGGCATTGAAGAAAAGCTGTCAGGGATGCTGTGAAGACTTGTTTAGCTCTTGTCTCTTCAAACTATCTTTCCTTTGTTTTTCTTGACTCCATAATGCAACATACTAAGCAAAGTATGTGACAGAAGAGAAACTATTATGAGCCAGGTGCTTCCAAACTGTGTTTCCCAAGTGATAAGAATCTGCTAGGGTGTTTTGGTGGACCCCCTGCTGAAATCACTGAGCACATAGGACAAGCCTGGGAAACTTGGTTTTAACTAGTACCTCTAGGTGATTTTCATCATCATGGAGATTTG
Organism: Erinaceus europaeus; assembly: GCF_950295315.1. Lineage (NCBI taxonomy): Eukaryota > Metazoa > Chordata > Mammalia > Eulipotyphla > Erinaceidae > Erinaceus > Erinaceus europaeus. The sequence continues at coordinate 91,967,387 of NC_080170.1, read as the reverse complement.
AGAAGCATTTTTCAAAACATAACTTTATCCATTTAATTCTCACAACAATCCGGAGGGCAGGTGAGGAATGAAAGGTTTAGAGTTATTTAGCAATGTGCCCAGAGTCACACAGCTATGCAATGGCAGAGTGGTAATATGTACTCGTGGAATCTGATCTGAACATTGACATAAAGCAAGGAGGTCAGTAGAATAATTGTATTAGATGTGCACTTTGAATTTAAAAAAGCAACAACAACAAATTATGAGTCCTTTAAATGCACAGTAAAATGTAAAGGTAGTATTCCAACTTAGACAAGACTGTTGAAGTTCAATATTTTTGGCTTCTATGAATAATTGTGAACAGGGTATACTAAGCAAATAAATAACTTTCACATGATTACAAAGGGAACATTTTAATGCACTTAGTGGAGGCAATTTACATGCGTACAATTAATGTGCTAATTTCAGTGATCTTTAAGTATTCATTAAAACAGGCCTGGCAGGTCCTGTACTTGGCAACACTTTGTTAGTCATTTCCTGCTATTACCTTATGTACTCAAAAGTAATCAGCCATCTATAATTTAAGACTTTTCACTAATTAAATAGCCCTTTCTCTAATTATGCCCAAATTAGAGAGGTTAGTATGTGGATAAATATGTTTGTATTTGGTACACATGTATTCAGAGATGGTGATTTCTCTGTATGTGACAACAAACACCAACATATAATTTACAGTCATTAACACTAAATAGAGGACAGTCTTTAACACATAATAGAGGGGAATGTTGTCAGAGTACAAAAGAAGACCTTTGACTTAAATCTAAGCAGCAAAAGAAAAGTATTTTCATTGAGATGGGCTTTATGTTAAGCCTTGTAAACCTAGTGAAGTCTAGATGTGTTGACCTTGGGAGAATCATCTGTTTTTTCAGGCCTTTGCCAAGAGATGAAATGGAATGAGGTTTCAGGAAGAAAAGGAGTTAAAGGTTATGTTTGCAGGAATGTGTTTGCTGACACTGATCAATGGGTATTTTTGTGACTATAGGTTTATTCACATAGAAGGCTGAAAATATAAACTTCAGTAATAAGGCAATGGATCTCTTATTCTTCCTCTTTCATAAAAATAAATATTTTTCAATGTAATAAAGTGATAATGGAGATGTCAAAGAAACAGTGATAGCAAAGAATATGGGGGGAGGTGAAATCTGACATGTAATGTGAATGTTCCTTCATTCAGCCCCCTGCAAATAAATATGCAGCTGATGGAAAAAGAACATTCCCTTGGACTGTCTTTAGAGCCGGGCAGCATCTCATCAAAGCCCGTGCTTCAAAGAGCAATTCCTCACGTCCATAGAAGCAAGTTTCAATTCTCTTGTGTAAAGCCTCTATAAGCAGTTCCACTCTTGCATTATGCATGATTCTGACATCTTGTACAGCGTTCTAATAGTGATTTCCAATTTTATTTCCTGTGTATGTTTTAACCATGCTATTTAGGTTAGTGGGTTTTGTTTGTTTGTTTGTTTGTTTGTTTTTACTTTGTTCACATAACATCTTGTTACATTCCCTTGTATAACATTTAATTAAGGTAGCTGTACTGGAGTCTAGTAATACAGAGATAGACAGGATTTAGTGTAGATGTAGGGAATTCATTGGTTTTAAAGTTAGCACATTGCTCCATCATTTCAATTTAATATGTAGGGAGGAGTGTTAGAGAAGATCCCACTTCATTTACCAGGGCATTGGTAATAACTAAATAACAAGCCATGGTAAAAGTGAATACCAATCTAAGGCAGCAAAAGATGGTGGTAAATTACATATCCCAAAGTGAAAGCACTCAAGTTCTTAAATACAGAAATCCAGGAAAGTGTGAAACCTAATTAAGCCTGAGATCCAAACGAAGAACTAACTCTTCCACTTCTCTGTCTCCCTCTTTAGCCTTCTTCCTGTAGAAGTCCAGGCTTTTCTCGGTTTTGACCTTTGCTCATAAAAGGACTTAAAGCCTGTCTTTACTACCTAGATGGCATAGATTCAGGGACTATTTGCTCTACATTTCACATATACCTAAGATTTATTTATTTATTTATTTATTTACTTACTTTAGACTTTTAGTCCCTCATTTAAATTATTTCCTCAGTGAGGAAATAAGTCATGGTGATGCCCCAGAAGCAAATTTGAAACCCATTTTCTTTCCAGATCTCACTTTGAATAACCCATTGATGATTTGCCTATACTTCACTAAGTGTAAAATTAAATGTGTACAATTAACCTGCTACTTTGGTCTATAAATCACAGCATGGAGATATAAGATTATTCCCTTTCAACTTTTTTAGGCATTTTAAATATCTTTATTGGGAACAATTGATTACCAAGTGCAATTCTCTCCATGAACGTGATAAATACAGCTAAGAAAATATCTATATGTTCTAAGTTTTGTCCCTGTAATATACTGAATGAAAAGCAATGGTTATGTCAGTTGCATTACATTCATCATTTCATCAAGAATTCTAAGTATCAGGGACCCGGCAGTGGCATACCAGGTTAAGTGCATATAGTCCGAAACACAAAGACATACACAGGATCCTGGTTCAAGCCTCCACCTGCAGTGGGGTCACCTCACAAATGGTGGAGCAGGTCTAAAGATGTCTCTGTTTCTCTTCCCCTCTCTACCTCCTCCCTCCTCTCTCAGCTTTTCCATGTCCTATCCAATAAAAATAGAAAGGATGGCCATCAGGAACCATGGACTCATGGTACAGGTACCAATGAGGCCCAATGATAACGCTGGAGGCAAAATTAATAAGCAAAATAAAATTAAAAATTAAAAAAAAGAACTCTAGGTATATTTATGCCATGGGCCAGGAGTGGAGCCTTTTTTGTCTAGGAGCACTTGTAGATTGATAACATTACTTAAAGTATACAAAATTATTGACTTAAAAATCATCATTTAGGGAGTCAGGCGGTAGCGCAGCGAGTTAAGCACACATGGTGCTAAGCACAAGGATCAGCATAAGGATCCCGGTTCAAGCCTCCGGCTCCCTACCTGCAGGGGAGTCGCTTCACAAGCGGTGAAGCAGGTCTGCAGGTGTCTATCTTTCTCTCCCCCTCTCTGTCTTCCCCTCCTGTCTCCATTTCTCTCTGTCCTTTTCAACAATGATGACAACAACAATAATAACTACAACAATAAAACAACAAGGGCAACAATAGGAAACAAATATTTTTAAAAATCATCACTTAATGATGTTATGGGGGAAAAAAATCTCCTAGAACTACTGAATTGTGAATCTTGTCTGTGGTTGCCTTGGCAGAACCAGACAAAATTATTTCATGGGCTTTATAAATTCTCTATCCCTGGACTAGACATGGATGTCCCAGTGAGTAAATTGAAGTCTGGAATGCAATACAACCCAGGTTCTCTCTTCCAGGCCTAACAAGACACATCAGCAAGTGAACCCTAACAAATCAATATCCCTCACTAATTCCCCTCTCCCAAAAGGAGGACTGTATGTGCTAGTGTTAGCCAGATCTTATTTTTTAAAGATTTATAAACTTATTTAAAAAGTGAAGGAACCAGAGTACTATGCTGGTACATGTGTCGCCAGGGACTGAACTTAGGACTTTAGTGCTTGCTCGTCCATCACTCTACCCGACTCACTGTGCCACCCACCAGTTCACAGCCATACCTCTTTTTAAACTAAAAGCAACTCTATAAAACATATGTAGGCTAGGGAGTTAGAAAGCGGCACATCCAGTTGAGTGCACAGATTACCATATATAAGGCCCCAGTCCAAGCCTTCAGGTGGAAGCAGTGAAGCAATGCTGAAGTTGTCATGTTCTCCTTTTCTAGCTTCCTGTCCCTCTCAATTTCTCTTGGTCTTATATAACTTTAAAATGGGGGGGGGGGGGCACCAGGACCACTGGAGGCACCAAGACTCAGAGATAACTCTGATGGCAAAAAAGAAAGAAGAAGGAGGAGGAGGAGGAAAAAGAAAAGAAAGAAAGAAAGAAAGAAAAAAAGAAAGACAGACAGACAGACAGAAAGAAAGAAAGAAAGAAAGAAAGAAAGAAAGAAAGAAAGACTTACCAGTGAAAGAGACAAAGGCTAGAGGAATTCAATATCTTGTTTAAATCTCCACAACTAAGGCACATCTAAACTTAAAATGTGACCTTTAATTACCTGTCTTTAAATACCATCCTTCCTCCTAAAATAGAGATGGTGGGAGGAATTACACATAGAGATCTCTTTTGTCTATGTGTTTAACTCAATTGTTTGGAGCACTATGCTAACTAAATTACAAAGCCTAGAGGTTTAAAGACTGTGAGACTATGAGCTATAGTTTGTGCTAAATCATGACTGCACCCTACCAGATTGACCTTTGGGATGTAAAGCAAGAAGCAGAGAGAGTTAGACAGTGTAATATAGCAGGAAACAACCTTAGTGGATGTCAGAATCACTTTGAAGAGCACATTAAACAGGCAGTGCTGAACCCCCAGCCACAGATCTGAGTATCTAAGATTTCTAAACAAGTTTGCAGGTGACACTGATGAATGATCCCTACAGGGATGCAGAGGTTATACAAGCGCCTGTGCTGAATATGGGCTCCAGATCGAATCATTGGGGTTTACAGTTAACAATATTTAACAAAAATTTCCCATATTTGGGAGCTACTCCCTGATCCAGGTTTCTAGTTCTTTTTCCAACTATAGCACCATCTTCCCAGATAATAGCTTGGGACCACCTGCATTTTAGGTGTCAGACTCAGGCAAAAACTAGCAAGTCATGGGCCCCTTGGAATATACCTAAAACAGACCTACTAGCTTTTTCCAAAATGGAGACCCCCAAATCTTCATCTGCAATATTCTTGCCTTTAGGTTCATAATTAGTCAGCAATTTGTTCTGCTTTGTAAGTTAACTCCCTTTCAGCCCCTAAGTTCCAAATGATACCATGATGCCAGCCTGACTTCCCTGGGCAGAGGATCCCACCTACTTGTCCTAGAGCTCCGCCTCCCCAGATCCCGCCCCACTAGGGAGAGAGAGACCTGAGAGTATGGCTGAGAGTATGGATTGACCTGCCAACACCCAAGTTCAGAGGAGAAGCAACTACAGAAGCCAGACCTTCCATCTTCTGCACCCCATGGTAATTTTGGCTCCATACTCCCAGAGGGATAAAGATTAGGAAAGCTTTCAAGGAAGGGAATTGGATATGGAGTTCTGATGGTGGGAATTGTATGAAATTGTACCCCTCTTATCCTATGGTCTTGTTAATATTACCATTTTATAAATAAATAAATAAATAAATAAATAAATAAATAAGAAAATGACTGAGGGGGTTAAACTGTTATGTGGAAAACTGAGAAGTGTTATGGTCTTGTCAATATTTCATTTTATAAATAAAAATTTTAAAAACAGGCTCCAGGTATGGAGCAACCTGCCAATATCCATATCCAGTGGAGAAGCAATTACAGAAGCCAGAACTTCCACCTTCTGCATGCCATAAAGAATTTTAGTTCCACCCTAATAGGGAAAGAGAGAGGCAGACTAGGAGTATGGACCAACCAGTCAACGCCCATGTTCAGCTGGGAAGCAATTACAGAAGCCAGACCTTCCACCTTCTGCAACCCACGATGACCTTGGTCCATGCTCCCAGAGGGTTAAAGAATGGGAAAGCTATCAGGGGAGGGGATGGGATATAGAGATCTGGTGGTGGGAACTGTGTGGAGTTGTATCCCTCATATGTTACGGTTTTGTTAATGTCTCCTTTTTTAAATAAATTAATTAATTAAAATAAAAAGAATTTTGGTCCATCCTCTCTGAAAGGGATAAAGAGTAGGGAGGTTTCCAATGAAAGGAATGGGACATGGAACTCTGGTGAGTGGAAACTGTATGAAATTGCACCACTGTTATCTTGCAATCTTGTTAATCATTATTAAATCACTAATAAAAAAATAAGTAGAAAGATGCCCTACTTCATATTACTGTCTTTGGAAGAAATGGTACTTCTGACAGTGTTAGAAAATGAACACAAGAACTGGAGGACTGCTAAAATAATTGCATATTTATCCCCATTTCTTGACTTATTTTTACATGTATGGACAGTCACAGTTAACCATAAAACATTTAACTCAGGATCCTTCCTAAAGTGTGAAATAAGTATTCCAATAAAATGTGTAGCAATGTGTATTCCAGTTTCCAGGCTTGTCCTTATTTTTTCCCCTTAGTTTTCCCTCCTGAGCTTCTTTTGTCTATCCACTCTCTTAATCTTTTTTTTTTTTTTTAATATCAAGACTACTACTTTGGAACATTAAAACATACATGCACAATAAGGCAGTTCATTGTCTCACTAGTAGAAAAGTAGATTCGTAGCATTTAATTAGAGCTAATTTAAGAGTTTTCTTAGTATTAAGGACTAAATCCCTCAAGGGAAATAATGATGCAACTGTTTGATGTCTTTCACTCAGCTTGTTGGCTCAACTTTGGGGTTTTTAGTTATGTCTGGGGGAAAGAAAAAAAAAAACAGACAGGTGGGCTTGTCTTGGTTCCCATAGAATAAACATTGCCCTGACAGTTTGATCAAAGTTCTGAAAATCAAGTTTTTCTAGCTCTGAGTTACTGACAAGTCTGTCTTTGGCTTTAAGGACAGTCTTGTTTGGAGAACTGTTTTCTTCTATAGGGATGTCAAGCTTCAAAATCACACTGTAATGTTAGGACTTTTCTCTCCTTTTATTAAAGCCACAGATAAAAGGTTTTATCTGGTTTTTACATGAGAGATGATAACTTTATAAAGATTTTTAAAGGGATAAACTGTTGAGATATTTTTAACTGAAGAAAAATATAAATATGGCCATCTAAAATTAGCTTAAAATTCAATATTTTAGATGAGAAAAGCTTGTTAGAAAACTAGGATGTCTTTTATTAAGTGACAGATAAGGGCTACAGTGGTAATTGATCTGAGTACAGGATTTTACAACAATCAAATTTGCCTGTCTCTCAACTTGTCTTCTCAAGGGACTTATTTTTAACTCCTCAATTCTGAAATGATAACAATAAGAAGAATAAAAATAATAGTGGAGAAGGATGACTGCTGAGGCAGAACTACATGTTTTTTAATGAGAGAATATGCATTTTAGAAACTGCCAATCCCTTCAGCTTCTACTAGTGGAGGCAACAATTAACTGTGAGAAAATCATTTTTAATTAAGTAGCATGAAACAAATAGGCATCCATTGTTATTGGACAAAGGTATAACAGGCTTCTCTTTATTTTTAAGTAACTAAAACTATTTTATTCTCTCTCTCTGAAACAGAGAGCTCAAAGGATGCTGGGGTGAACAGTCCAATATTTAAATTGATTTCTAGGGGGGTAAATATGGTAAAATTTACCTATCCCTTTTGAAAGGGCAGGTTACTCAAACATGTCTAAGACGAACATGACTGTGGTTAGGTGGAAGTTTGGGATCTTACTAGCTACAATGGAAACTCACTATAAGAAGCTGATACTGGACTAAAGAGGAAGAATTTTTTTTAATTTTTTTATTTGGGGATTAATGATTTACAGTCAACAGTAAAATACAATAGTTTGTACATGCATAACATTTCCACATAACAATACAACCCCCACTAGCCCATCCTCTGCCATCATGTTTCAAGACCTGAACCCTCCTCCCCCACCCCAGAGCCTTTTACATTGGTGAAATACACTAACTCCAGTCCAAGTTCTGTTTAGAGTTTTCCTTTCTGATTTTTTCAACTTCTGCCTATGACTGAGATCATCCCATAAGCATCCTTTTATCTGACTTACCTTACTTAACATGATATCTTCACGCTCCATCCAAGATGGGGTAAAGGAGGTGAATTCACAATGAACCTGAGACTTTGGAGCCTCAGGAATAAGAGTCTCTTTGCAAGTCAGCTGAGGTAAAGAACAAACACCTCATCACAGACCCCTGCAAGCATCAACCCGGCTTTGACCTAGCACGTTATGATTGGGCCCTCCTCAGTCGCTATCGAACAGGCCATGGCCGGTGTGCCGCTATGTTCCACCGCTAGGGAGCCAGAGACGATCCGAACTGCCCCTGAGGCTACAGACAGACTATGACCCACATAATCAACGACTGCCACCTCTCCAGATTCAAAGGAGGTCTCGAAACTTTACATCAGGCTCAACCTGACACTGTTGACTGGCTACCTAAGAAGGGCAAACGCTAGAAGAAGAAGAAGAACCATTATGCTTTCTATCCTGTTCATATTTCTCAGTTTTCCACATAACAATTCAACTCCCCTCTAGGACCTCCTCTGCCATCATGTTCCAGGACCTGAACCCTCCCTCTGCCCAACTACCCCAGAGTACTTTACTTTAGTGCAATACACCAGACCCAGACCAAGTTCTGCTTTGTGTTTACTTATCAACTATTTTTTGTGTGTGTGTAACTGGATTTGTTTCATTGAAGATTCCTTTAAATTTTAGATGGAAAAGAGTTCTGCCAGTATTTCCCTCTAAGTATTTGATAGTTTCTGGTCTAACATCCAAAGGGTTTTGAAATCCCCTACTGTGTTGCTATTATTGCTGTAGCTCTTTCAGTAGATGTTTGATATATTTAGATTGCCTCTTTTTTGGGTGTATAGATGTTAATAACCATTAAATCCACTTGATTGACTGACCTCTGAGGATTAAGCAATGTTCACCACTATCTTTTTTAAATTTATTCATTTTTAAGGTCTATCATGTCAGACTGAGAATAGCTGTTCCTGCCCTTTTCTGTGGCCCACTGACTTGTAGGGTAGTTTTCCATCCTTTCATTTTAAGTCTGTGTGTGTTTGTCTTGTTGAGTTAGGTGGGATTCCTACAGACAACATATGGTTGGGTTGTGTTTTCTGATCCATCTTCCTATTCTGTCTTTTAATAGGTGAATTCAGGCCATTGACATTTATTGATATTATAGAATAAAGATATTTTAATGTCATCATTCTAAATTTTAAAATGTTCTCATATATGGCATGTTTATGTTGATGTGATTATTTATAGGAGACCTTTCCGAACTTCTTTCAGGGCAGGCTTGGTGATAGTTGATTCCTTCAACTGTTGCATATCTGAGAAGGTTTTTATGCCTCCTCCTAGTTTGAATGAGTCTAGCAGGATATAATTGAAAGCCTTTCTCACTGAGAACTCGATATATATATGTATATATCTATATCTATCTATCTATATATATACATATATGTCTATACACACACACACACACACACACACATATATATATATATATATATATATATATATATATATATATCTTCCCATTCTCTTCTGGCCTGTAGTGTTTGTGTGGAGAAGTCTGCTGCTTAACTTATGGGTATTCCCCTGTAGGTGGCTCTGTTTTTCTATTGCAGCTTTCAAGATCCTTTCCCTATTCTTATTTCTTTTTTCAAAATATGGTGTGTCTTGGTGTCCTTAAGTCTGGGTTAATTCTGTTTGGGACCCTCTGGGCTTCCTGAACCTTCATGTCTTTTATGTTGTCTAGAGTAGAGAAGTTCTCAGTTATTATGTCCTGTAGAATCCTTTCTTCCCCTCCGTCTCTTTCTTCCTCTGGTAAGCCAATAATGTATATATTGCTTCTTTTGAAGTCATCCCATATGTCTCTGTTGTTGTTTTCAGTATTTCTTAATCTCTTTTGAGATCTCTTACTTCTTAGTTTTCTCTAATTTATTCTCCATCTTGCTAATTCTGTTTTCTGCCTCACTTATTCTATTCTCTCTAACCTCTGTTGTTTTCTGTAGCTCAGCTATTTTGTTACCCTGTTCTGATACTGTATTAGCTTGTTCAGCTAGTTGTGCTCAGCTATTTCAGCTTTCAGCAATTTAATCACCTCCAGATAGTGTTTTCTTTTGGAGTCTCATTTGTTGCTTCCCCATTTCTGATGACATTCCTTTTAAACTCTTTCCTCATTCCTGTGACTAATATCTCAATTAGTGTTTGGGTCTTGACTTCATTCTTATGTGCTTCTACCTTTGGGGGGTGGTTATCTGGGCTTTTATCCTGGTTCATTTCTCCAATATTTCTTCTCAGTTTAACCATTGTATATGTTGTGTTATGAGGTCCCTCTCTCAGTACTATTCAATCCACTAATAATACTTGCATGGATTGACTTATGTTCAAGTATGGGACTTAAAGATTTCACAATTATGCAAACTAACAGTTGTTTCAAGGTTGTCTAAATCCTTGAGGTGAAGCACAGTGGTTGTTAAAGCTTTCTTTTATAATTTTTCTTCCCTGTAGGCTATGGGAGCCAGTGGTCTTTTTACCTATAAGTAGATTTTTTAGCTTAATTACTCACTCCTAACCAAGAGATAAAACAGGTTGGGGGAGAGATAGCACAGGGCTTATGCAAAGAGACTCTCATGTCCCAAGGCTCTATATCCCCAGACCCAATTCAGCTTCTCTGATAGCAGTCAGAGCCAGAAAGGGCACCAGTCCTTGGCCCTGCGAGTTTCTAAACAAATCCTGTTTGCCCTCCATGGGTTCTGAGACAATTATTCAACATGTCTCCAAATTCCTTAGAAGAACAATGTGGAAAGGCTGTCACTATACAGCCTCACTTCCAGACCACTGGAGTGTATGTCTTCTCCTTAATTGCCTGATCAGGTCTCTGCCCCTGATGTCAGCACAGGGCCTCCCTGCTGCTGCTCCAGCCTCCAGGGACAGTAAGAATGGAGACTCACAATTGGTTGCATTTGGTGAGCCTTAGGGGATCCTCTCCTTTTGTCAGCAGCTTATTTATTAATAAAACTCAGAGCCGAGGTGGTGCCTCAACTGGCAAACTGCAGAACTGTTACCAGTTGCTCCCAAGTAGGTACAGGCTTTCAGCCCCAGGAATCTCTCTTTAGGCCCCTCTCTGCCCACGAACCACATGTGTTTGCACTCACCCATGACTTGGTGGGTTCTGAAAGTATTCTGAGTCTTGTCTTGTTGTGTTCTCAGGTGATCGTTGTTATTCTTAGTTGACCAGGAGAGAAGAAAGACACAGCTGATTCTACTCTGTAGCCCTGCCTCAGGAAGCCTTGATTTTCAGGAATTTTAAATTAGGGCCAAGAGGGAAAGTAGAAGAGAGAGAGAATCTCCTCAAAGCTCTTCCTTTCATATTGGTCTGGGCAGACAGAGACAAGAGCAAGATTTCATAGTAGGTGTGATTTACCTTAGGCATATACCAATTCTGTGGAAAATACCCCAACACACAAGATTTGCCATGAGGGAAAATTATATATGAATGTATATGTTTGAGTGTGTGTGTACACAAAACTAAGAGTTGTGTGACATTGAAAGTCCAACTGCTTGATGGCACAAGGTATGATTTGGGTGACTTTGGAGATTTCCTCTTCTGTGTGCATGCACCCAGATGAACTTTAGTGAGGACTGGACAGAGGATCACTAATACCTACCTAGTGAAGTCAGAAGCTTTTGAGGACTGAGGCAGAAAACTGATTTCTTTTTGATGGTATTTGATTACAATTCTAACTAATCATGGGATCTGAAATATACTGAGTTTCTGGGCTCTTCCAGAACAAAGATATTCTTATAATGTCAAAATGGCTGCTCCAAGTAATACTAAACAAAAAATTTAAAGAAATATAATCTTTTTTGTTATTATTGTTATGGTATTTAGAGTTTCTCTTGAGTCTATTCAAGCATGCATGATCGACCCTTAACAAAGTTTTAAATCAGACACTTTTGGAAAGAACTTCACATGTATTAACATACTCACTCTTCAACATGTCTTGTTCACAAAGACATACATTGATAGAAAAAAAACAAACACCATTATTAAATGGAGAGTCAGGATTCAGACTGACAGCCTCAACTAACAATAATAGTTTACTAGTACAGAAAATTTCAGATAGAATTATCAATCTCAAATTTCAAATATTATTATAAGGATATCTTATTAAAGAAATAATTAGTGTGGAAATGTTAGCCTCATGACAACAACAATCCTAAATCAACATTTCAAGAAAATGATACTGAAGTTAAAAAAAAAAAAAAAAAAAACACTCAACAGAAAGATGCTAATTAAAAAAAAGAACAGATAAAAAGAATTAGTTAAAATTCACTTATGGAGCTGACTACATGATCTTTTTTTATTATCTATTTATTGATCCTTCAAAGTTTGTGTTATTCATTTTGTGTTTTGCTTTTTGAGGTAATATTGTGTTTACAAGATTGTTCTTTAGGGATACATTCAATATTCGGAATATGTTACCATACCTCACCCACCCCTAGAGAGCCTTATCCCTTCCACCATAGATCTATGACCCTACTAATTACTGCTTGGTAATATTTTGTAAAAATCTATAAATAAATAAATTAGCAAAGATCATTTCACACAACATTCCATGCCTCTTTGCTGGCATGTTTTTTAGTTTCACCTTCCTGATCCATCCTGTAAAATTCCAAGATTACCTCCCCAAAAATTACTTTATGTTCACCAGTTTCAGTTGTGCTTTTTTGGACTGCCCAAGAATACATTACAGTTTAGCTTTATATCCAAGAGAGCACAGCCTTATACAGCAGAGTCTCAAACTATATTTTTAGCTTCCCTTCCATTGTTGTTCGCCTCAACTTACCTCTCTGTCCCAGACCGAACAGTCTTCTAGCAGTCCCCCAAAACATCTTATAACTTCGTTCCTTAGATTTTTTTTCTTAGCTTCTCTAACAAAAAGATTTTTTTCTTTTTTTATTTATTTGTTATTGGATAGAGACAGAGAGAAATTGAGAGAGAAGGGGGAGATAGAGAGGAAGAGAGACAAAGAGATACCTGCAGACCTGCTTCACCGCCTGTGAAGCAACTTCGCTGCAGGTGGAGAGCCAGGGGCTTGAACCGGGATACTGACCAGTCCTTGCGCTTTGCGCCACCTGCGTTTAACCGCTGTGCTACCACCTGACTCCCAATATTTTTCTATCACTATCAATTACACTGAATTTTCTCATCTTCCAAAGTTATTCATAGTATAGATCATACTATTTCCTAAGGACACTCCCCTGATCATCCCAAAGAAACATAGTGCATTCTAAGTTTCAGATATTTATTCTACTTATTTGGCATTGGATTTCTTGCTCTCATTCCACGGATATATCTTTATTTGAACTACACTACAGAAACTTTAAATCAGGAACTACAAATATGTGTTTTTAATCCTTCTGGCATCTGTCTCATATGTATTCACACTTATAAGTTTTTATTGTATATAAATATGCTTCACAAAATTCCAATTAACTTATTTTGGGAAATCTATACTTTTGTGAGCATTTGTCTCCATAAACCCTAAAAAGAAAAAGAAATTAAAGTGAACATGGCAGACAGCAACTAGTGAGGTCAAACTTAGCTTCTATTTTGGTTGTTACTTCACAGTGAGCTCTTTTATTCAGGGTTCCAAGGTGAGTTACCTGTCTAAGTGACTGAGGCAGTTCTGCTTTTTCCTATATACAGAGTCTGTAATTGGCATAAATGTTCAGTTTCTGTCAATGTACCAAGTGTCACCTGTCTGGCTTTGTGAGTCAGATGGATTTTACAGCTCATACAAAAGAAAAAAAGACTCTTTGATGACCAGTGACATCCCTTAAGCTGACAAATCACTTCCCTGTTATCCAGATAATGGCATCTCCCACACCTAGCCCATTAGTCAGTGGCAGCTTTAAGTGAAACTGAAAGTTGAAGAAAAAAAAAGAGGAGAGAGAACCAATACCATTCATTTAAATGTGACATGCCTTAGGCAGACCATATTTTTAAATTAGCCATTCTGAGACATATATAGGAATTTGCTGTTAAGATTTTCTAAAAAAAAAAAAAATTCTATGTCTAGTAGCTTTTCTGTGTAGCAGGTTTTAATGACTAGGAGAAGTTTTAACTGTGACTCAGATTGTGGCAGATCACAACATACTGTGCCTTCCTTCTCTCCTCTTATATAAGTTAGCATCTTCCTTAACTTTATTCAGATACATATGATTGGTATGAATTCTGCCACTTTGGGTTAAATAAGCATTAAGCATTCAAACATTCCTAGGAACATCTTACAAATGATAGACCTAGTTAGTAAAGTCTATTTGCACAAGGGACAGTGGCATCTACTGATGATAATTCTTTCTAAGAATAGAGGGAGTCTCAGCTGATAGCACCAGCTTGACTTTTGCCATTCTGGCCTCACGAGGATTCAGATGTGGGTCATAAGGAGACAGAAGCTTTAAGTAAAAACAATGTAGTATAAATTACAACTAGATTAGAATTTCTAAGAAAGAATGACCAAAAAATAGTAAAGAGGTACTTATTTCACTACAGAATATTCCCCTCCTTCTTTGCTCCCCGCCCCCAGTTTCAGTGACAACAGCACGTCACAATGCAAGAGCAATCAGGAATAGTACCAATATCCAGAAACAGCAATGCAGTGAAACGCACGAGAGATCCCTGCAAAAACTTCATGGTAAGTAATGATCTATATGAGAAACAACCTCACCTTCTCATAGACTAGATTAAAGGCAGTAAAATTCTTTAAATGCAGACTCCAGCAATGACTGGGGGCAGACAGTGAATTAAAGCAGAATTCTCAGAGAGATTCTACTTAGGGTGCCTTTGAGTAAGAAAAAATACCTAATGTTTACCAAGTGCTTTGAATACACCAGTGTGTATTACTTGCTAGTTTATTTGATCATCAATTCAATCCAATGAGGCAAGAACTAGTATTTTCTTTATTTTACACATGAGAAACATGAGTCTTAAAGAGATCAAGTAATTGGTCAAACCCAGGCTATGAGGTTCCAGAGCCTGGTGGATAGCCACTAAGTTATATGGACTACTTGCTTCTGATATAGGAGCTAAGAAGGACTTGTTACAAAACTAAACATGAAGTCCATGTCCCAATAAAGGAAATAATTGAAACAGTTGCTTGATGTTCACTGAAAATCCACTACAACTAATAAAATGAGCTAAGAACTCAAAATCACCTAGTAAATGGGCATTCCACAGCTGCAGCCTGACATCCAGCCAGACAACATAAGGCTGTTACAAGATTTTTTTTTTTAATCAGAGTACTACTCAATTCTAGTTTATTGAGGTGCTAGGGATTGAACCAGGGACCTAAGCATCAGGCATGAAAATCTTTTCCTAATTCCCCAGATGCAGGATTCTTGGCACTCATATGCTACTGCCATTCCACCTCAGAGATGCCATAGCAAGTTCTTACAGAGGTTTAGACACATGAAGACTTCTTATCTCCTTGATGCAGGTACGGTGTCGACAGCAAGAAGGTAACTTACTCTCAGGTATGGAAGGCTCATTACTATTATATTCTGGGGTTAAACTTTGCAAGACTAAGACTCTGTCTAAGAAAGCAACTTTCACACTCTACTACAAACATTTACCATGACTTTTCTTTTTTTAATATTTTATTTATTTATTTATTTATGAAAGGGATAGGAGGAGAGAGAAAGAACCAGACATCACTCTGGTACATGTACTGCTGGGGACTGAACTTAGGACCTCATGCTTGAGAGTCCAACACTTTATTCACTGCGCCACATCCCGGACCACTTACCATGACTTTTCTAAAGAGAGGGGCATAAAGATAATTCTAAATAAGCCAGTGGAATCAGGATTTGGGGGGGTACAATAACTGTAAGAAAGGTAGAACAGATAACAGAAAAGGAAAGTAACAGAAAGAATGCATCTCTGGCTTCACAGCTCCTGAAGAAAGGTGAGAGATTTTCTCGAGATTTTGAACAGAAATAGGTTAGGCCTTTACTCACTGTGTTAAAACATCCTGCAAGATATCTCTGCAAGACTATGAAAAGTCAGAGAATTCTTCATTTTAAACCCAGTGTACAAAAGGAGTGAGGTGAAGAATACTAGGAAGTTCTGAAAGCAACTGTGTTGGCTGACAACCAGGTGCACATATCTCGACCTTGTAAACAATAAGATTTGAGGATTCTCGTCTCCTTTAGAAAAGAGTGAAACCTTTGTCACTTAAAAAGTTTAACCTACACCAGACAAGAAGCTCACTGTTTTAGAAATGTTCAGTGTTAAAGAGCACATGGTAAAGAATGGTCTGTTGGGGATCCCCAGAGTAAAGAACTGGGTGACCTTTAACTTCTTTATTCTAGTGAATTTCTGCTATCTTAAACCTTTTGCTGTAAGCAATCAAATCCCTAAGGAATATAGTATTGAAATACAACAGGTGGCTTGGCTGGATCTTTCCAGCAGATGTAGAAGCATGCCAAATGTTCTCTCAGTCACCCTGTTTGTGTGTTCTCATTTCTCTCTCTCCCTCTCCCTCTCCCTCTCCCTCTCCCTCTCCCTCTCTCTGTCACCACACACATACACACACACACACACACACACACACACACACACACACACAGAGAGAGAGAGATATCACCCACACCTTTTCTCATGCCTTGCACGTTAGGACCAACAGAAATAAAGTGAGAAAAAAGATTTGTACTGTTGTGCAGTATTACATATACCCCCCCTACACACACACAACCCAAAAACAGGGCACATGAACAAATTTTGTCATGCTTTTTTTATCTCCTCATTGCCCTAATACTGTACCCAATTTAGATCTACCTGTAGGCAGTCATGGATAGAAACATTAACCAGAAACAAAAGCATTCTGTCATATCATAACAAACTATTAAGTTGAATCAGAAATGAATCAGTCCTCTGATCATAAATATGAACAAATGAATAAAGCAGCAAGTAGGGGAATTGAGCAGAGATTATGCTGCTGTTTGTTACAACATTAGTGCCATATATAGTTGAGAGTATCACATCCCAGAAAATACCTCAAGTATAGAAAAATCGGTGATGGAGGAAGAGGAGTAATCACGGAACCCATATCTTAGTAAATGATTACATGCCACTATAGTTATAATATGTACTAGACAAAATACTGTCCTCCCTCAAAGGGTTGTCAAGTGACTTATTAAAGTAAACATAGGAATTAATACTTTCCCAAGATAGCAAGCCAGATAGAGTCTGTGTCCAGATCTTTTTCTGTCTACCACATCCTTCTAACATACCTAAGGAATAAACATAGAACTGATCAATCAGAACCTAAAAGGTTTTAATAAAGGAAGACTGATATGGCAACAGTGAATAAAGGCACAGGAAGTGGCAGTATATTACAGACTTAGTGAGTTTCAAAAAATCAAATAAGGTGAAATCAAGCCAAAAACATGGGTGGAGCAAGAGGATAATCTTGGCAACAACTTTACATGATAATGGAGATAAAGTTCAAATCTAAGAAAAAAATTAATAAATTGGAAGCATATGTATTAGATACTCAGTACTCACAGATAACTTAAACTAGCTGTTTTAGCAGTCAGATGAGAGATGAAGTGAGGAATATTTTCACATCACCAGATGTAGAAGGTTTTTTATTTCCCCTCCCCCCCATTTTTTTTTTATTCAATAGGACAGAGAGAAACTGAGAGGGAAGGGAAAGAGAGGGAGAGAAAAAGAGACACCTGCAGACCTGCTTCACAGCTTATGAAGTGTCCCTGTTGCAGGTGGGGAGATGTAGAAGGTTTTAATGTCTGACTTGTATGACTTGATGATAGAGAAAGGACGGAGAAAATAAAAGTAGTGAAAGGGAGAGAGAAAATTAAAGTGGAGAAAGGCAGGCCATAGCACAGCAGGTTAAGCACACATGGCGCAAAGCAAAAAGATGGCGTAAGGATCCCGGTTCGAGCCCCCGCCTCCCCACCTCCTGGGTGGGGGTCGCTTCATGGGCAATGAAGCAGGTCTGTAGGTGTCTTTCTCTCTCCCTCTCTGTCTCCCCTCCTCTCTCGATTTCTCTGTCCTATCCAACAACAGCAATGACAACAATAATAATAAGGACAACAGCAAGGGTAGCAAAATGGGAAAAATGGCCTCCAGGAGCAGTGGATTTGTAGTACAGGCACCCCGTGCCCCAGAAATAACCCTGGAGGCAAAAAAAAGTGAGAAAATATAGCCTAGAAACATTAAATCCACAGATTATCCTAAATCCTCCATGTACTTGTACAGTTCTGAAAGCACTTGAAATTCTATCACTGGCACGTGTGATAGAGCTTTTTTTTTTTTTTTGCAAAGCTTTAGGAAATGGGGGGAGCATTTAGTGCACATAGTTTGTAGAGAAAAATATCAGAAACATGACTCTCCATCTCCTTGGCTACTACTGGAAACTGAACTGCGTATGGACACTTCAATAAAGTCAATTTCTTATACTTGTAAAAATACTTTGTCTCATAATTTAATTTATTTTCAGGTTATGATCATGACAAATATGCAGTTTACAAGATGTATACATAGTATAATGTGATCACTGTATTCAATCATAGCAGTGTTGTATGATAAAATCATTTTTATACTTGATAGTCAATTTAACTAGGCGAATATTCAATTTTTTTCTCTTTCAAGGACAACATTTCTGGCAAAGAATTAAACATGAATATGTTTTCCCTTAGTATTACTTAACTACTTCCAGAATCTCTTTTTTTTTTTTTTTTTAATTTTGCCTCGCTGTGGCTTGGTGCCTACACTATTAATCCACTGCTCCTGGAGAGCATTTTTTCCCCTTTTGTTGCCCTTGTTGTTGTATGTTTTTATTTATATACTTCATTATCTTTACAAAATAACAAACAAAAGTGTCGTCTGTGTTTCCCTGACAAATTGAGGGACATACAGAAATGTACTGGGTTTCGATCAACCCAGATAAGGTAAAAGAGGAATCAAAAGTTTCTTAACACTATGCTGAAAATGTATCAGATGTTGGTCAGAAAGTACACTGGTCTGTGAAAAAAGTTTTTGTCTTGCTTTGAAAAACAGGGGACTTGTGTAAGTGGATAGCTCAACTTGAACTGAAGTCTACTTTGTTCTAATCAGACCTGGTGTATCAGATCACTTAACAATGTCCTTGTTACAGTGGAGAACCATCCATTCCCCCAGTTTATCTGCATTGCAGCATATGGTAGTCTACCAAACCGAGAATGAACTAAGGGGGGGGGGGGGAAGCAGAACCTTTTAATCTTATGAAGCTGATAAACCTCTTTGTAGGCAGATTATAACAAAAAAGATAATTCCAAAGCACTGTGGGTCTTTAAACTCTAAGATCTGCAACTCTATCAAGTCTGAAACCTAACACAAGATTTACCGGGGTATTAGAATATAAATTTTCACTTAACACCTTTTCAGAATAACTTTGTCTCAATATAAATTAAAACCACATTGAGATTCCACATCATATCTGTGAGAATGACCTAGATCAGGAATTGATAACTGTTGGCATGGATGTGAAGAAAGAGGAACTGTTAGATTGTGGTGGGAATACAAACTGCTACAGCCATTATGGAAAACAGTATGGAGAATCTTTAAACAAATAACAATGGAAATATCTTGTGATCCAGCAGTACCATTCTTAGGCATTTATCCAGAATCTATGAAAACACTTACTTGAAGTAACATATGTACCCCCATGTTCATAACTGCATTATTCACAATAGCCAAAATATGGATGTGACATAAATATCCATCAAGAGATGACAGTGTAAAGAAGTTATGGGACATATGCTCAATGGAATAGTACTCAGAGACTTAAAAAGATGATATGTGTTCTTCAGGACAAAATGAATGGAATCAAAGGTGATTCCATTACCTGCATAGTAGATGTCAGGCTCAGGCAAAATCTAATAAAGTCATGAGCCCCTTGGAATATACTTAAAATAGACCTACCAACTTTTTCCAAAATAGAGACCCCAAGTCTTCATCTACAATATTCTTGCCTTTAGGTTCATGATTAGTCAATAATTTATTTTGCTTTATATCTTAACACTTTTCAGCCACTAGGTTCCAGATGCTACCATGATGCCAGCCTGACTTCCCTGGGAAGATGACCCCACCAATGTGTCCTGGAACCCCACCTCTCCAGATCCCTGCCCCACTAAGATTGTCTGGGAAATCCTGGTTTTTTTGTGTGTGTTTCAAATAAATTTTTGAATCTTTTCTTAAAGAAGTTCAGTGGTATTTTGATGGAGATGGCATTAAATCTATATGGCTCTAGGCAGAAATGACCATTCTGCCTAGGATTTCCCAGACAATCTTAAGAGAACAGGGAGTTGGGTGGTAGCACAGCAGGTTAAGTGCAAATGGCGCAAAGTGCAAGGACCGGTAAGGATCCCGGTTCGAGCCCCCAGCTCCCTACTTGCAGGGGAATCGCTTCACAGGCGGTGAAACAGGTGTGAAAGTGTATATATATATATATATATATATACAATGGGATATTACTCAGCTGTTAAAAATGATGAGGTTGTCTCCTTTGCATCCTCTTGGGTGAAACTCAAGAACATCATGTTAAGTGAGATAACCAAAAAAGAGAAGAATGAATACCAAATAGTCTCACTTATTAGCAGGACTTAGTAAAATAGAGATACAGAGAGAGAGAGCACAAAGTTAAACGTGGACTAAACTTTGGGGGGCTGGTACATAACGAAATTGTATGCATATGTCAATGATTGTACTGTAAAGCATTAACCCCCTAGTTAAAAATAAATGTTTGAAAAGTCCTAACATAGGACATATACTCAACTGTGATAATTACCATTGGAGGGTGATGAGGCACAGAATTTTAGGGTAGTAGTGGTATGGAATTATACTCTATTATCTTATAATCTTATGAATCACTATTGAGTCACTAATAAAAATATATTTAAAAATATAAAGAGATACAAAGATATATATATATACACAAGACCTAGCACAAAGTAATAGAATGATAATATTGGATGGGTGGATGGATGGATGGATGGGTCAGTAAGTGGGTGGATGGATGGATGGATGGATGGGCCAATAAATAAATCTCAAGTCTCCTAATTCCATATTGATATCTTACCCTGTATATGTACCCAATTTCTCCTTGAGAATATTGTTTTTCAATTTCAGCATAACTTTATTAAAGAAATGTTGATTAACAGAATTGTTATCTTGACAAGGGTAGATTTTCCTATTTCCAAGATACTTATCAGTCCTTCACCAAACCATCATCCTGTTCTACTGTAGGGACTTAAATCCCCAACCTTCTCTAAGAGCTCCACTCTTCCTCCATAGTCTCCAAATTTTCTGTAAGAATACAGTTTATTGAAGTTTCTCCCAGTATTATTCTTTGATTTATTTCTTGGATCCCATCTGTGAGTGAGATTATGTGATATTTGTTCTTCTCTTTCTGGCTTATTTCACTCAATGTGATTTCCTCCAGTTCAATCAATGTTGTAGCAAAAGAAAAGATTTCATTATTTCTTATAGTTGTATGATATGCCATTGTGTGTATATAGCAGAGCTTCTATAACTACTTATCCATTGTTAAGACCCTTGGGTTGTTTCAAAATTTTAGCTGTCAGAAATGGCACTACCATAAACATAGCAATGCACAGAATTCTTTGGACAAGTGTTTATGTTTTCTTTGGGTAGATGCCTAGAAAAGGAATTGCAAGATGCTGTAATAGTTAATTTTAATGTTTTAAGGACTCTCTAAACTATTTACCACAGACTTGACAAATTTACCATTAATTTGTTTATTAAACTACCAGTCTCATTAGTAGTGTAAATATGATCCTTTCTTTTCATATCCTAACCAGCACCCATTGATTCTGTATTATTTATTTTTCTTTTTTTAAAATGTTTTTATTTTTTTATTGCCACCAAGGTTATCACTGGGGTTCAGTTCCTGTATGAGGAATCCAATCTTCTCAGAAACTTGTTTTTCTCTTTCTTTCTTCCTTTCTTTCTTTCTTTCTTCTAATAGAGACAGAAATAAAAGAGAAGGGGGAGATAGAAGAGAAGAAAAAAGAAAGAGACCTGCAACATTGCTTTACTGCTCCTGAAGCTTCCTCCTGCAGGTGGCAACTAGGAGCTTTAACCTGACTTTTTGCACATAGAAATCTTCACAAAGATTTTGTTCATTATCTTAGCATTCATTAGGATTTAAGGCTGCAGTTGTTTTTTGTTTGTTTGCTTTTTGTTTGTTTCTGTTAGTTTTTGGTATCATGGTAATACAGGCTTCATAGAAAGTGCTAGGGAGTATTCCTGTATCTTTTACAGGTAATAGAAAACTATAGGTAATAGATCCTCCCTGAAGGTTTGGTAAAACCATTCTAGTACTAGATTTTTGTTTGGAGAGAATTTTTTTATAATAAATGTTAACTTCATAAATATTCATATGAAGGTGATTTTGTACGTATGTCCAAAATTGCACCTTTAATTATTCCTTCTCTTATATCTACAAAGATATTCTAATTTTGATTTCTGTACAATTTGGCATATTTTGACTCTCAGCATTGTGACTCACATCAGGTAGTATATTTCACCAAAAATGTAAAAAATAAGAGAACAAAGGACACATATAGTTCACCTAAATAAAACTTGAAACAATAGCACGGGTTTCTGAGCATAGTGATGAATTTATAATCTGAAACTCAGTGATGGCATTCTACTGTGACTTGGGGATATAATTCTTTCTTCAGGCAAGAGGCTGTCAATAGGCAGCTAAGAAAAATAATGAATGTTTGCAGTAATAATTTCATGGGTTGACTGAAACTTAATAGCCTTTATTTCCAATTTAGGCTTGTGTTATGTTCCAGAAGAAACTGTCTCAAATGAAATATATTATATTACAATACTATTTAACCTTCTTTTATTTTGTTAATCCTTTGTTGCTATTTTATCTGGTTTTGTCTTTAGTTGCTGCAAACTGTGTAAGTTACCTCACTTTTTTACTTTGCTACTTTTGTCTCAGCCTTTCTTAGTCTGCTTTCCTATACCCTGGAGATGCTTGCCCAATGACTAATTATCTGAGTGATGAGGACTCTTGCTAGCTCTTGCTAGCTATTGAACTCTCCCTTGGCCCCTTTCCTATACAGCATCCACTAAGAAAGGGAAATAAAGATCAAATGTAATAGTTCACCTTGCTTAATGTCAACAGATCAAATTGAGAGCAAGGTTTAAAACTCTTAAATTAATAAAAGTCTTTTGTGTTCATAGCTATGGAAAAGATTGACTGCCGGTATACAGAATTCAATGGGAAGATGATTGAGCAACGTGTCAACATGTAATGAATATAAGCACAACATTTTGAGAAGGGAAGAAAGATAAAAACTAGGCTTTTGTAACCCAATGGTTCCTACTCCTGGTATTACCTACCAGGCTCACCTGAAATGGTTTTGCAAAATTACACATAAATGTGCCTCCTGTCTCAGTAAGTGAATTAAGTGAATCCAAAGCTCCTGAAGTGTTCCAGACACAAGTCTTGTTTTAAAAATCAAAATCTCATGGTCAGGTGGTGGTACACGTAATAAAGAGTGCGTGTTGGGGGTTGGGCGGAAGCACAGCGGGTTAAAGCACACAAGGCAAGGACCAGCATAAGGATCCCAGTTCCAGCCTCTGGCTCCCCACCTGCAGGAGGTTCACTTCACAAGTGGTGAAGCAGGTCTGCAAGTGTCTATCTTTCTCCCTCTCTGTCTTCCCCTCCTGTCTCCATTTCTCTCTGTCCTATCCAACAGCAACGACTATAACAACAACAATAATAACCACAACAACAATAAAACAACAAGGGCAACAAAATGGGGGGAAAAGGGACTCCTGGAGCAGTGGATTCGTGGTGCAGGCACCAAGTCCCAGCAATAACCCTGAAGGCAAAAAAAAAAAAAAAGTGCATGTTACCACGCAAAGACCAAGGACCAGCATAAGCATCCTGATTAGAGCTCCCCTCCCTGGTTCCCCACCTGCAGGGGGATCGCTTCACAAGTGGTGAAGCAGGTGTCTATCTTTCTCTCCCCCTCTCTGTCTTCCTTCCCCTCTAGATTTCTCACTGTCCTATCCAACAATAACAGCAACAACAACAACAATAATAACAACAACAAAAACTGTAAACAACAAGGGCAACAAAAGGGAAAAATAGCCTCCAGGGGCAGTGGATTCGTAGTGCAGGCACCGAGTTCCAGCAATAACCCTGGAGGCAAAAAAAAAAAAAGGACCCTTTTTCAAGACTCCAGTCCTAACCTGCAGTGAAGCTGCAGGTATCTCTCTCTCCCCCAACTCCTTTTTCACTGTATTGCTCTAAGCAATAAATAAGTAAGTAAATTAAAGATCTCCAAGTAGCTCTTGTACAAATTTCTGATGACAAATATAATTTAATTAAATTCAAGCTATAAACTAATTTGGTGGGAAAAGTAATAGAATGGTTTAAGATAGGAAAAGAACAATAATTCATTGGCAATTTTTTTCTCCTTAGATCCTTTCTCATGGTTCTTGGGCAACCATGGCTCCTATACATATATATTGACATGCAGAGGAATACCTAAGATCATAGACTCAATCTCTAAAAATATCATCAATCAAGGTGGAGGGAAGCTCATCGATGGGGCTACGAACTGAGTGCAAAAAAAAAGAAAAGAAATATATCATCAATCAATAAATATAGTATATAGAGTCTTACTTTGGTGCAGTGGGGGTTGTATTGTTATGGAGGAAACTGGGAAATGGTATTTATGGTCAACTGTAAAACAGTAATCCACCAATAATGAAATTTAAAAAATAAATAATAAATAAATAAACATAGTAATCACCTTTCATCTGAACTAGACTAAGAAAAATCACACACTTAAACAAAATTTTTCCCAGAGCTTATTTTAATGCCAAATGAATAAACTACAGTAGATATAAGAGTTAATTCAGTGTTTCACTTTGCCTACTCTAGAAACAGGGGTGCTTATACAAATTTAGTAACTAATATATAAAAGTGCAGCTAGAAATCTGCTAAATTGCATCATTAAAAATATTCTGTTATAAAAATACTTCCTATGAAAGAAAGCTATGGATGTTTTATTTCTCCTGGAGTTGATGCCAAAGTAATGGAGAATTAAGTAATGAGAACAGCATTACCCAAAGAAATTCTCAATAGAAACACAAGAGTAATATGGTATTGATAAAAATCTCTTTGGTTCAAATAAAACAACTCCTCTGCAGAGTTAAAAAAAATAAATAAAGGACAAAAATACCAAAAATGTTGACCTCTTTACAAGAGTACATGATTCCCTGGAAAGAAATCAAGAATGCCTCTATGTTCTCAACAGTACTCATCATCTTGCTGGCCTTCAGTCAGTGTTAATAATTATAACATGTCTGTCCCTACTGTGATCTCTATGAGAACATGTCTTCCGAGTCCTTTCACCTAAGCCAAGCATCCCTTTTCCTCAGCTCCAGGGCCAGCCTACTTCCTCCAACTAAGATGGCCCCCATCCAGATCCAGACCATTCCTGCTGGCAGCTCTTGTCTGGATTCAATTGGCCTCAGCTGGAGGTGCAGATGGCCCAAGGCTCAGGCCTTATTGCACAGCAGGGTTTCAGTAGAATCCACCCCCTTCCTAGTGTCTCTGCCATTAGCACCATCAGGCCTTGAATGTTTTCCCTAAAATCCTAATAGCAGCTAAGAAAAACATGTGGATTCTACTCCTATAGACTACAGTCAATCACAAATGTTATGACAGCCTCAGAAAGGGTACATCCATATATATAGATAGAAAAGTCATATATATATTACATGATTTTTCTATCTATATATGTATCTGTTGAACCATCTATAAATCAAGACAGATAGATGTGTCAGATGAAAAAATTGTCCGACCTGGAAAAATACCGTAAACAGAACATAGGGTTCTGGATACATTAAGACTGAATCAATACTTATTTACAGTTACAGCTACAAAGATCTGACATATGCTTTCTAAACTAGCAACACACAACCTATTAAAAAAAATTGCAAGCGGGAGTCGGGCAGTAGCACACTGGGTTAATCACACGTGGCACAAAGCGCAAGGACCAGTGTAAGGATCCTGGTTCAAGTTCTGGGCTCCCCAGCTGCAAGGGGGTCGCTTCACAGGTAGTGAAGCAGGACTGCAGGTGTCTATCTTTCTCTCTCCCTCTCTGTCTTCCCCTACTCTCTCCATTTCTCTCTGTCCTATCCAACAATGGTGACAACAATAAAAAAAACAAGGGCAACAAAAGGAAATAAGTAAATATTTTTTTTAAAAAGAAGTTTTAAGTATTGTGGCGTTTCAGTTTAATATTTTACAAATTCTTTTGCTATGAGTTTTTTCATTTTTTTATAAATAGATCTGGCTATATTTAAAGCTTAATCTCGGGAGGCGGGCGGTAGTGCAGTGGGTTAAGCGCACATGGTGCAAAGCGCAAGGACTGGAGTAAGGATCCAGGTTCGAGCCCCCAGTCGAGCCCCGGCTCCCCACCTGCAGGAGTGGAAGCCGCTTCATAAGCAGTGAAGCAGGTCTGCAGGTGTCTGTCTTTCTCTCACCATCTCTGTCTTCCCCTCCTCTCTCCATTTCTCTCTGATCCAACAACAACGACAATAATAACTACAACAAGAATAAAAAAAAAAAGGGCAACAAAAGGGAAATAAATATATTTAAAAAATTTTAAAAGCTTAGTCTTTCAATTTATGTTATTAGCAACTCCCAAAATAATGTGTCTGTTGTTTCTCCTCAATATATTTGACCACAGTTGAGAGAAACATGACTACTTATCCACACTGAAATTTGTGTCTTATGTCGTTAAAAATAAAACCACTACTTATATCCTTAAGACTAATGTAAATGGACATACACACATGACCCAGGTTAAAATCTCAGAACCACACGGGAGTACTGAAGTGGCACCTGGGAAAGTTCTAGTGATGTGATGTCTCTCCTCTTTCTCTCTCTGTCCGAATAAAAAAATTGACTACAGAAAGGTGAAATCATATGTGTGTAAGCCCTTGCATGTGACTATATAATAACTGTCTAGCTATCCACAGTCACTCAAATTCAAATGCAGTAATAGAGAAATTTTGGTTTTATCTTTTTTGTTTTTAGGGGGGAAAAAGGGAATTGTAAACCTCAACCACTGGACAGGGGAGATAGCATAATGATTATGCAAAGAGACTCTCATGCCTGTGGCTCCCAAGTCCCAAGTTCAGTCCCCTGCAGTGCTCTGGTGTTTCTCTCTCTCTTTATGCATCTATCTCAAAAGTAAAATTAATAAAAAAAAATTTTAATTAAAAAAAATAAACCTCAACCACTTGATAGTTTTTCTAAATGAGGTCGGTTCATAAGGCCAGGAAATAGCATAAGCAGTTAGAAGATGGCCCTTGTACAAAACACCAGGTTCAAGTCTTTTTTTTTTTCAACCTTTTTTTTAATATTTATTTTATTTATTTATTCCCTTTTGTTGCCCTTGTTGTTTTATTGTTGTAGTTATTATTGTTGTTGTCGTTAGATAGGACAGAGAGAAATGGAGAGAGGAGGGGAAGACAGAGAGGAGGAGAGAAAGATAGACACCTGCAGACCTGCTTCACGCCTGTGAAGCGACTCCCCTGCAGGTGGGGAGCCGGGGTTCGAACCGGGATCCTTATGCCGGTCCTTGTGCTTTGCGCCACCTGCATTTAACCCGCTGCGCTACAGCCCGATTCCCCAGGTTCAAGTCTTAATATCACATATGGACCAAATTACCAGGGGGAAATTCTACAAATATTATATTAGTCCTTTGGGCCTCTTCCTCTCTTTCTGTCCCAGAACCCCCAGCCAACCCCCACTTCCCCCCCCCAAAAAAAAAAAAACTCAAAAATCTGAAAAAGTTGGCCTGGAAACAGGGAATTTTGTATGTCCAGAATCCCAGTGCTTCCAAAAAAACAGCTGAGAGAATAAAAGGATTGTTTGTTATTTAACTAACACAGTGTAAGATTTTCAAAGAGTGTAAACCACTGTGCTTGCTTTTTTTAGAGACTAGCCTTTTTAACATCTTATATATAATCTGTCTGGGCCTAGATAATAATAGTCAATTATCTTGTTTGGAGACACTGGATTACCTATCCACAATGTTAATTACTAGGACAGCAACATAAATGCAAACCCCCACAAATCTGCAAACATTTTTTGTTTAATATTGAAGATATACTTGACTATAAAAATGCAATAATGGGTTGGATGGTGCATCTGGTTGTGTGCACATGTTACCATCCACAAGGGCCCAAGTTCAAGCCCCTGGTTCCCACCTGCAGAGGCTTCACAAGTAATGAAGCAAAATTGCAGGTGACTTTCTCTCTCCCCCTATCCACCTTCCTTCTCAATCTCTCTGCCAAATAAATTAGTCTAAAAAATCATCTTAAAAAGAAAAATGCAATAATAAACTAGTGAAACAACTAAGAGCATCTTAAAACAGATGCCAAACAGTGTTGGACTGAAATCATTTTCAGTGTTACAAGTGCAGCTCTTTGAAGATGAGAAGATACAAAATAATAACTCAAGAGGAAAAGAGAATGTTAAAAGCACAAATAGAGGCTAGAGAAAGGAACAAGTATTTAATGAACAATTTCCACACACTAGTGAGAGCACTAGGTATTTGCACACATTATCTGATGCAGCCCTCGCAGCAAGTCTGGGAATATTAAGTGACAAATACAGTTAGGAGATAGCGAAGAGATTATGTGAACAATGACTCCCTAAATCCAAACCTTCTTTTGTGCCAATCTCTCCCACGATAGCTACTACTTATAGTGAGGATGTTGTACTGGCAGCAGCCAAGATGTCAGCACCTACGAGGCCAAGGGTCTATAGAACAGGATGAACCTTGGCTCCCAAAGGCCCCAATTCAGTAAACAGTCATCATGCCGACAAAAAAAAAAAGTCTTAATTTGGAAATTTACATTTAATCTTTATTTTCTATTCTGTAACTATTTAAAGGTATTATTTTTAAGACTTCAGTTATTACAATAAAATGTGTGAAAAAGTGACTTTACACAGCTGCTTGTGGGAGTAATTTTTAGCAGCTTGAATTTGTATTGAAATAAGCTTTAACGTAAGAAAGTGTAAATGTGATGAGTCAGTACACGGCTGTTTTGTATATTCCAGGGCCATGTTTTCTTTACTTGCTTAACAGGAGTTATTGCTTTATTTGTTTTAGCTTCACCTTACAAAGGACTATATAGGACAGGGTGGGAAGATATTTATTTTAATTATTTGTGTATTTATTTTTTTTATGTGAAAAAATAGTTTACTTTTTTCTTTTTTGTATTATTGGGTGATTAATGTTTTACATTCAACAGTAAATACAACAGTTTGTACATGCATAACAATAGTTTACTTTTTTCATGAGTAAAAGAAAAATTATTATGAAGTGTTTTTACCGATCCCTGTAAAAGATGTGAGGATATTGCTATTGAGATTATAGGTTAGTAAAAATACACTAGGGGCACTTTGGTAGTATAGTTTTGTTAGATATATTTTAGTCCCAAAAAACTTTATTCAGGTATCAACTATTATGTTAGAGTAATAAAGCAAAGTGTGGGGGCCTGGTGGTGTCACACAAGTGTTATAATGCACAGGAACTCAGATTCAAGTCCCTGGTCCCCATCTGCAAGTGATGAAGCAGTGCTGTAGGTGTCTCTCTGTCTCTCTATCTCCTCCTTCTCTCTCAATTTCTGACTTTCTATACAATAAATAAAGATAATAATTTTTTAGAAAGCAAATTGAAGATGTATAGTAATATAATGTATAGTACATTACCTATGGAGGAGAAAAAGAGTTTGTACTGTCTCTAAAATGTCTAAGTATCTACGAATGAAGGTGGTTACAGTAACTGTCTCTAAGAAAGGAGACTATGGGGGAGTCGGGCTGTAGTGCAGCGGGTTAAGCGCAGGTGGCAAAGCACAAGGACCGGCATAGGCATAAGGATCCCCGTTCGAACCCCGGCTCCCCACCTGCAGGGAAGTCGCTTCACAGGCGGTGAAGCAGGTCTGCAGGTGTCTATCTTTCTCTCCTCCTCTCTGTCTTCCCCTCCTCTCTCCATTTCTCTCTGTCCTATCCAACAACGACAACTACAACAATAAAACAACAAGGGCAACAAAAGGGAATAAATAAATAAAATAAAATATTTAAAAAAAAAAAAGAAAGGAGACTGTGGCAGGCAGAAAGGAGACAGAATCCACATTCACTGTAAACCCTGTTTCTTTCAAAACTTATACTTTGTGCATTTATTACTTAATCCAAAAACTAACATACAGTTAACCATATCCAGGACCTATGTCCCATCAAATACTCCTAATCTACCCCAGTACATCCAAAGGATCTCTGTCCCATCATACATAAATATCCCAGTAAATACCATCAAATGCTCACTATTTTGTGGTTTGTAAGCAGCAGCCAATAATGGTTAGAATATTTTATATTCTATATTATTTGGAGAAACATTCTAGTA
This sequence comes from Erinaceus europaeus, assembly GCF_950295315.1. Classification (NCBI taxonomy): domain Eukaryota; kingdom Metazoa; phylum Chordata; class Mammalia; order Eulipotyphla; family Erinaceidae; genus Erinaceus; species Erinaceus europaeus. The sequence continues at coordinate 91,937,108 of NC_080170.1, read as the reverse complement.
TACTCTGCTTCTCCCTTTAGGACTATCATTACTAGACTAGAAAGAATGAGGTCTCAACAATAATCATTTGAAATATAGTTCAATAATGATTTGTATTCTTTCTTCTTTTTTTTTTTTGCTTCCAGGGTTATTGCTGGGGCTCGGTGCCTGATTGTGTATTTATTTTTAGATAGAGAAAAAAAGGCAGAGAGACACAGAGTAAAAGAGACCACAGGACTGAAGCTTCCTTCAATGCAGTAGTTGCCAGGCTTGAAACTGGGTCACGCACATAGCAAATCAGTGCACTACGCAAGTGAGCTATTTTTCTGGCTCAGTCTATACGTTGTTCTGTTTGACTATAAGTTTAGGGGTCAAAGTTTCAAAAATAGTGGCACACACAGTGCCATGTGGAAGTACCTAGGTTGGAGCCCCCAGGTTCCACCTGTAGAACAAATGCTTCAGGAGCTATGAAGCAGCTTTCTCTCTCCCTATCTACCTCTCTCTCTCCTCTCAATTTCTCTCTGTCCTATCAAATATAACAAAAGAGAAGGAAAGAAAGAAAAAGAGAGGAGCTAGGTGGTAGCGCCACGGGATATGTGCACCCGGCGCAAAGCTCAAGGACCAGCTGGAGCCTCCAGCTCCCACCTGCGTGGGAGTTGCTTCACAAGCCGTGAAGCAGGTCTGCAGGTATCTTTCTCTCCCCCCCCTGGCTTCCCATCCACTCTCCATTTCTCTCTGTCCTATCCAACTACAACGACATCAATAACAACAATAATAACTACAACAATAAAACAAGGACAACAAAAGGGAAAATAAATATTTTTAAAATTTTTTTTTAAAAATGAATGTTCTACCTAGAGACATATACAAATTTAATATAATCCCCATCAGGTCCAATCTTTTAGAGAGAATATAACAAAAACTACAAATGTTTATCTGGAATAAAAATAAATAAATACTTAGAATTACTAAAGCAATCTTGAGAGAAAAGTATAAGACTGAAAGCATCAAACTCCCAAATCTCAAAGTTTATTATAAAGTTATTATAATCAAAACTGCCTAGTACTGGAACAAAATTAGACACAGTAACCAGTGGAATGGAACTGAGAACCAAGAAATAAGCCTCCATATCTATGGACATAGAATGTTTGACAATGTGGCCCAAACTACTGAATGGAGAAAGAAGAGTTTCTGCAACAAATGATTTTGTGACAATTGAGTTGAAACATACAGAATAATGAAACTGAACCATTTCATCTCACTGCATAAAAACTAAACTCCACTGTAAAACATTTATCCCCCAATAAAGAATTTTTTAAAAATTGAATCTTCAAAATACAAAAAAAAAAAAACCTGAACTCAAAATGGATCAAAGATTTGAATGTTAAGCCATAAACCATCAAAGGTTTAGAGGAAAACATTGGCATAACTCTTTTCTAAATAAATCTTACAGGTGTCTTCAATAACTCAAATCCATCTGCAGGGAAAATAAAAGTAAACCGAAACCACCACCCAAATAGAGACTCCTTATGAAACAGAAGGTCCTTCTATCAGATACATCAGACAAAAGGTTAATAATCAAAATATACAAAGAACCCACTAAACTCAGGGGAAAAAAATCAAAAATCAAAAACTAGGGAGTGGATATGGGCTGAATATTCACCAAAGGAGAGATCCACCAGGCCAACAAACATGAAAAATGCTCAGAGCCACTGATTATCAGAGAAATGTAAATAAAGACAACAATGAGATACCACTTCACTCCTATAAGAATTTCATGCATCAGAATGTTGGAGAAGTTGTAGAGGTAAATTACATTGCTGGTGGGAATGTAAATTGACCCAACTTCTGTGGAAAACAGTCCACTCTGGAGAACTCTCAGAATGCTAGAAATATACCTACTCTACGACTAGGCAATTCCTCTTCTGGGAATTTATCCTGAGGAAACAAACATGCTCATCCAAAGAGATCTGTGTTTACAACAGCACAATTTGTAATAGCCTAAACTTGAAAGCAACCCCAGTGTCCAACAAAGTTGTGGTATATATACATAATGGAATACTACTCAACTATTAAGAATGATGAAATCACCTTTTTCATTTGATTTTTTGTGGAGCTTAAAGGAATCATGTTAAAATAAACCATAAAGAGAAGAGTAAATATGGGACAGTCTCATCCATGCATAACACTTAAGAAACAAGAACAAAAAGGGGAAACATAAAGTAATACTTGAATTTGTTTGGTGTACTGCACCAAAGCAAGGGACTCTGGGGAAGGAGGCCAATGAAGAGGCGGATGGTTCTCAGGTCCAGGTACATAATGATGGACATAATTTAAGGGTGAGAGTCTTACCATCAAAGAGACTGAATTCATTCAGGAAAACAAAACTAATTTATGAAGCAGTCATATTTTAGCTACATAAAAAAAATTTTTTTAAGGGAGTTGGGCAGTAGCGCAGTGGGTTAAGCGCACGTGGCACAAAGCGCAAGGACCCGTGTAAGGATCCCGGTTCGAGCCCCGGCTCCCCACCTGTAGGGGAATCGCTTCACAGGTGGTGAAGCAGGTCTGCAGGTGTCTATCTTTCTCTCCCCCTCTCTGTCTTCCCCTCCTCTCTCCATTTCTCTCTGTTCTATCTAACAACGACGACATCAACAACAACAACAATAATAACTACAACAACAATGAAAAACAACAAGGGCAACAAAAAGGGAAAATAAAAAAATTTTTTTAATCAAATCAAGGGTAGGGGGAAATAGTATAATGGTTATGCAAAGAGATTCTCATGCCTGAGTCTCCAGAATCCCAGGTTGAACCCCTTGCACCACCAGAAGCCAGAGCTGAGCAGTGCTCTGGTAAAAAATAATAATAAATAAAATCACCAAATCAGTGGGAGAAATGCACCTCAATTCTCTGCCTCCTCTCTTTAGTATCACTTATGTGAAGTATTGTGAGCATGAAAATCAGGATGTCCATAATGACTCAAGGTCCTCAGGATGTGTTTGACATATGAATGTTCTCTTTCAAGAGGAGGATATAAATCAAAAGTGCACAAGGGAACACAAGTGGAGGTCAGCATTTGACTGATGGTAAGAGTAGCTGGTAAAGATGTCACCTTGCAAAAGTATCCTGTAAACCTAGGAAAGGGCAAGAGTTGGTCAGGAATTTAGTGAGTCACAATATTCAGCCCTCTGATCTGAGTGGGAGTTCAGTAAGTGGACCAGAAATTTGACATAGGAAGTATATATAGCAAAGACAATAATTTTATCATCCTCTAGGGAAATTCTAAAACCCAGTTATAAAATTCTGGGAGTGGGATAAAGAAAGGTAGTGTGGGTCATAAGCTTGTTTAAAATGTCAAATCCCATAAATATAAGTTGTAGTTAGAATTTTTACCAGATGCCATACAAGAAAAAGGTCTATTAAAACCAGGAAGTCACATTAATTTTAATTAAGTATTCAATTCTCACAAGGCTTATATGCAGATCATTATCCATGAGAGGATTACTAGACACACAAATCAGTCAAGAGATGGGAGACTTGATGTTGCTCTATTTTTCCTCCTCTGTTGGTGTGGATTTACTGTTCTTCTTGTGTTAGGGAAAAATCACATCACTATGAGGTATTATTGGATGGTCCACCAGCAAGGCTTACTATAGAGTTTCTACCTGTGTATGGTTTTAAGAGAGAGAGAGAGAGTTAGGAATAAGAAAACAGGTCAAAAGATGAAGAAAAAAGTCAAAATATGAGATACAAAGTGAAGGGTATGGAATGAGACAGATATAAGTGAACAGAACGAAAATTTTATGTAAAAAAGAAACTGAAAGAAAATACAGGATAACAAAAGCATAATAAAGGTGGAGAGTAAGAAAATAATTGTTCAACGTAAAGGATAAGAAACTAATTTTACACATACAGACACAATTACATATTACTTCAGGGATACATTTAAAAGTAACTTAAGGCAAGCTGGAAAGATCATGTCAAGTTCATAAAACATCTCCCTCTGTGAGGCAAGTAGGAAGAATAGAACTGGATAGGTGAAGAAAAATCAAATATCTATTTTTTAAGTTAAAAGCAAAATGCAGAAATGGCCTCAATTTAAAATTCCAGCTGGGTACCTAGGTATTAGTTATATCATTTTCTGTAATTTTCTGGTATATGAGAGGTTTCTTTTGTGTTTAGAGTTTCAAAACAGAGAACGAAGAAAAAGAAAACAAAGAATTTTTCCTGACAGAGCTTAAAGCACCAAGAGACATGTTCTACCAAGTACGCGTCAAGAGAGCCAAACAAATATTTGATGTCACACCATTCTGGAAAAGACTGGAGAACAGTCCTCCATCCTGGATAAGAATTACAATTGGTGTTCTTTCCAGTCTTGATATGTTTTTCCTAACACCACCTTTCAGAACTACCCAGCAACCACTCTCTGTGGCTCTGCTATGTTTACTTTCTGAGGCTGCTGATTAACTGATGTGTTTTCTGTCAACTGAAATTTACAGACACGTTAACATGTTTGACAGACACTGTGAGCTACAGTCCCAGAACTTCCTGAGGAGAGAAGTATAGCAAGTACTACTGGAGAAAGGTTAATCCCTTCTAGTTAAGGTGGTGTTGCTTAGCTCTATTAATGATATTGTAGTGATATGCTTAAAAATCCCTCACTAAAATTAATGTTTACTAGTTGCCTGTACCTCTAAACTGTTCTTCTAAGCTAAGACAGCGCAGTCTATAAGTACTTACAATACAGATTCCTACTAATAGGTTATATGGAGCAAGTAAAACAAAGTTTTCATTTTTCTTTTTTTTTTTGGCATGACATCCTTCTTTATTTTCATATTGAGCATCTGATATATAAAAAAAGAAGAAACAACAACAAAATGTATCATTCCCTTAACAAAGTTAGTAGAAAACTGTATAGAAATTCTGTGATCTGATTCAAATAGCCTTCCAATGTTCCCCTAGTCCCTCTTTGCTTTTATCTTTTTCTCTTTTTATAAAATTATTTTATGAGAGATAGAGATTAGATAGATAGATAGATAGATAGATAGATAGACAGACAGACAGACAGGCTAAAGTACTGCTTGTTCACACATGGTACTGTGGAAATGAACATGCAAACTATTTACCAAAGTTTTCATTTTATGAAGAGTAGGACTTAAAGCTTCTCATCAACATGTTACCTGGGCTCTAAGTATAGGGCTAGAAAAAGAGAAAATGGGGTGTTTTAAAAGACAAATGAATGGAAATTGAGAGATTGAGAGAGAGACTAAATAGAATGTCTTATTATACAGGAGCTGTAGTGGCCTAATGGAGTGAGGGACAGGTTAATACCCCAAGGTCATATACAATGAGGTTAGTAGCAGATGGAATCAATAAATAATCCTACATCTGAGGGGGAAAAAACAATGACATGGAGAGTCATTTTTAGATAACCTTGAGATACAAAAGTAGCCTTGAACATAAAATCCTGACTATCAGAAAGAGTTTCATCAAAGAGTAAAGTAGGATTCTATGATCTAAGGAGTACAAAGCATTTTTGTCTATTATCTAATATGTCACTTTAATACTCAACAACCAGTCCACTATCCCTATCCTACTAAAAATGAAACTAGGCAAAATGGGTCTAAGGGTCATAAAGCAATGAAAATTAGAAATCATTGCTTCTGGGTCTGTTGCTTAGTTACCAAACCAGTCTGTCATCTTATCCTTATACAGCTTGCAGCATCATTTGCAGTTATTTAAATATGTCTGAGCAAATCCTGAAGTAGAGACTGAGAAATTATGTGAATACGTTAAAAAAAAAAATCTTCAGTGCTTAAAAAAAAAAAACTACAATCTAGGTAAGAATCTTAAAGAACTGAAAGGGGGAAACTGACTGGAGTATTTCTGGGCCATAGTAGAAATTTCATCAGTACAAATGGAAATAAAGGGACGATTGATCAGTCATTTGAGAGCACTTGCAAGACAGCACTATCTCTAGTGGTTTTATGCTAAAGAGAAGACTGGTTTGCTTCCTGTCTGATGGAAACTGACAGTTGAGCTGCCAATCTTCTCTCCCTGTTACAAATAGGTATGTGACCCTGTGCATCCATCCATGTGAAATGCACATATGTATAGAAATATGACATCCCAATATATTCATAGGCATAAATTTATTATGGAGACACTGTTACTACTGTTACTTTGTTTGAGATCATAAGAGTCAGGTATAAGTAATTATGGTAGAGTTTATATCATTATTAAGAGACAAAGAAAGAAAAGAAAGAATCACACTGAAATGGAGGAAAAAGAAGGAGGAGGAAGAGACGGCAGCAGCCTGGAGCTCTGGCAGATTTTTAAAAAAAACCTCCTGTGATTTTTTTTAAAAAGAGGATAAAATACAGATGCAAGTGAAAAGTGAAAGTTTAAAAATGTTTTGTATAAGTGTGAGAAGTAAACATGTCAAGAGGTTGAATTAGTTGCATATGTGTTGAGAGAAGAGTGTAGTATAATTTGAAGAACCAAAATTGGAGGTGAGCAATGATAATAACCAAGAAACAAATTGCCTAGGTGTTAGTTTCAATATAAAGGATGAGAAACAGAGCAGAGAGACTACAGAAAAAGGTAGGGAAACGTACTGATCAAATTATTTTGGTCAGGGATTGAAAAATGTGTGGGGAAAGGAAAGTGAACTCACGTGAATAGTAGCTCATGCCAACATACTTTAATAAGTAACCAAATTAAACATAATGCTAAACTAACTAACCTGCATTGATGATATGAACATGAAGTTAAGAAGACAGATACAAGCTACAGAATATATAAAGAAGTAGTAGACTATTTGGCAACTAAGAAAGGAACAAATATTTCTAGCATGACACTTTAGTTATACAAAGTGATGTCCCAGGGCGATTGGAGGATGTCTTTAAACTAAGTGATTAACTCACAAAAGCGTAACCCTTCAAATTCCACTACAAAACAATGTAGTCATTTTCTTGAAAAAATCACTGAGATAGATTATATTCCCTCCCTCTTCAAAACAAAACAAAACAAAACAAACAGAATATGATTTACCCTTTGGTTAACATAGTCCTTACCATAAGCATCATGCCTATGCTTTGGACTTCTGAGATCATATTGGATATGCTGAATTTCTTCTTCCTGTTAATCTTTTGAAGATTCTAGTTTTTAGTATCCCTTCTCTATGTGGCAATTCAGATGTTATGGGAGGTAATCTCAGTACTAAACCTTAGACTCTACTATTCCAGTTATATAATGATCTAGCTAACACTCAAGATGTTTTACTCATTCTTTTTAAAAAGGAAAATTAATTTTAGTTATTTTGTATCATGTTAATTTAAAAAAGAAAAAAATCTACTCTGCTAAGTTGGAAAAGATATGGAACACATATGAGCTGTGTGTGTTTTTTTTTATAAGATTAATTTCTCTTTATGAAAGAAATAGAGAACAGAGCACCACTGGCATAAGGAGGTGTAAAGGATTAAATCTGGGAACTCCAGTCTCAGGACTTCAAGTCTGATATGATACCACCGTTGTTATCTCCCCCAGAAAGATTGTATTCATACTTAAAACCATGTTCTTCTTAATTTTGGACAGGGTAAATTCTACTACGTAATGGGGAGAGGGTGTTATATTAACACTTGCCTTCTTATATCTGAACTCCTGAACACTCATCTTTATTCAGACTTGGTCATTTTTTAGTTCTTGATCATGTTCCAGCTTCCTATACAACTATTTCTGTGATAGAGCAAAAACTCCAAAAAAGCCCTGTTCTATGATGGAGCCCAAAAAATTGTGAAACATGTCAACACATTAAACACAATGTATTTTATAACTCCTACTTCTTGTTCCTTCTTCTAGGAAGATAAAAATGGTTAAATGAAACAAAGTAAAATATATCCTGCCTAGAAAATCAGCTTGTGAGTAACCTAAACTCTTATATACTATCATATTTGTGTGTGTATATATGTGTGTGTGTGTGTATGTGTATAGATATATGTTTGTTTTAAATGCCTTAGGCACAAAATATAATCACAATAAATGGGAAAGTGGACTCAAATTTAACAAAAATAACTGGATACCTCAAGGAAAGCTTTGTTTAGTTCTCTTTAAAAGTAGTAGGTATAGACAAACTACCTTTTTTATTCCAGAGAGATTGTCACTTAGCTTTGTTTTTGTTTATGTCTCATTGATTTATTTAATATATTTTGTATTGCTTATTTAATAATGCTTTATAATGATACAGGGGTGACTTGCACCCCATAGTCACCATCAAAGTTCTGCCTCCCTTCACCCTTGTAACTACAATCAATAGTCTTCATTATCTGTCTCTTTATTTTAAAGTGAGTAACTATGCACTTGGCAGTTTGTTCATTGCCTACAAGTGTCTGGAGGCAGTGACAAAGAATTGAAGACAGAAAGTTAGGATGACAAATTCTAATGCTTTACTAACCAGACCAATAATAATAATAATTTGAATATACCCCCAGGCTAGAAAGACAGCATGAAACTCAAGAAGATAACATGAGTGAACAAAGAAAAAAACGAAGTAAAGAAAAAGAAAAAAAAAAACAAGAATGACATACTGATCTCTAGTGGAAACTAAATCATCTTAAAGCAGCAACTATTGGTCAAAGAAAAAACTTTCAGGGGCCAGGTGGTGGTACACTGGGTTAAGTCCACACAGTACAAAGCTCAAGGACCCACTCAAGGATTTTGGTTCCAGCCCCAGGTTCCTCACCTGTAGGGAGATTGCTTCACAAGTGGTGAAACAGGTCTGCAGGTGTCTCTCTGTCTCTCTCCCTCTATCTCTCCCCTCCCCTCTTAATTTCTTTCTGTCTTATACAACAAACAAAAAAATGAGAAATGGCTGCCAGGGACATGGATTCATAATGCTGGCACTGAGCCCCAGAAATAACCCTGGAGGTAAATGAAAAGGGAAGGGAAGGGAAGGGAAGGGAAGGGAAGGGAAGGGAAGGGAAGGGAAGGGAAGGGAAGGGGAGGGGAGGGGAGGGGAGGGGAGGGGAGGGGAGGGAAGACCTGTCATATATGCTTTATACCTGAGTGATTGATAACAAGAGGCTTTAGCTTTAAGTTGCCCAGCTTTCTGGGGTCACGTTTCCTGTAGTTTATGTTTTAAAGTTTTTTTTAATTAATTATTTATTTGTGAGAGTAAAAACACCAGAGTATTACTCTAATATAAGCAGTGCCAGAGATCAAACTCAGGGCCTTATGTCTGCAAGTCTGCTCTACCATGCTGCCACTTCCCAAGCCACTGCAGTTACATTTTAAATAGCTCAAATGTCCATCTTTTATAAACTTATTAATATTTCTAAAACATTTCAAAATAATTTTTAAACTTACTGAAGTCAAAACGTTTTTATTATCACCTCTTGCCTGCTAGTTAACAAAATTAGCAACAACCAAAATGGGGCTATAGCATACATAGCCTCTAGAATTCTCTTTGATGTAGTCATTCGCACATGGCTTTGACCTCTACTTCACAATCATTACTGCACATGAGAATCACCTGAGAAGCATATAAAATACCACTGTCCAGGTCTTACCCTATACCAAATGAATTAAAGTGGGTAAGGCCAGAATATGATGATATTTTAAAAGCTCCTCAGGGGGGGCTCCTATATACAGTTAGAGTTGGAATCTTTTCTAGTCCAGCGCTACTTAACCAAGTAGAAATCATTTGGGGATCTTATTAATGCAGCTTTTAATTCAGTGGCTCTGAGGTAGAGTTCAAGACTATTTCTAATAAGCACTTAGTGCCACACTGAGTAGCGAGATTTCAGATCCGTGGTTTCTAAACTGGCTGCAATCTGAAATCATCTGAGGATCTTGAAAAACTACCTATACCTGGCTTCTAGCCTCTGACATCAGGATTTCTGAAGTCACCTAGGTGCTTCCAAATTCCTGTTTTAGACCAAAGGACCACTTGAAAGCTGAGCAGTATACTAGATGGTACAGAGAGGTGTAAAGGGAGTAGGTGTATTTTCTCTATCTAAAAGTATATCACTGTCAGGATAAATATAAATATAAAATATATAATTACACATACTAAAACACACAGCTAGTTTCAGCTGTGTAAAGAATCAGACATGAGGGTTGTACTGTTGCTGTGAGACTAGGCCCTGAGGCCATCGCTCTGTGAGAGCTGCATGAAAATGATGCATTTTATAGAATTTTAAAGGCACAAAGGAAGGATCTGACTATGACAGTAAAAGAGGGAGCTGGTAAAACAGAAAGAGGGCTACAATTTAAGCCATGTAATTGGCAGTGTTCACAGGCAATATGATTCTATCAAGAAAACTTTATAGACTAGGATTTAAGGACCTTTATTTTTAATAGCTGAATATAAAATGAATTAGACATTTAAACTTGAAGGTTCCAATGTACTATGGGATTTTCCTTTCCCTTCCCTGGTAATTCCGGGGTAATGTACAAAAGAAACATAGTTCAAGAGATTTAAATTGTTTCCTAGTGTCTTAAAGATCAGGGTGATCTGCACCTACCTACAATAGAAACTAGAAACCTTTGAATAGCTTTCACTTGAGAGTTTTTAAGTCTTTCCTTAAAGTGAAATGTGTTATGTGTATTTGGCTGGAAGGATAGGAAAGCAGATAAAGCTTTTATTGTACTAGAAACTTTGACAATTTGAGTTTCATTCATTCATAATAAGTTGGCTAAATTTTACAATAAATAGTCGTTGTACCATCCATCCTCAGACTGTAACAGAGTTCCAAGTTTGGGTAACCTGATGGTATACATGTACAAGCCCCAAAAATCACTAATCTCACTACATTTTTAATAATATTGAATTGATCAAATGTCCTTAAGTAAAAGGATATTGTGATATTATAGTTGAAATGACCAACAGGCTCCTTCCCAGGACTTTTCAGCACTATTCTGAACTCAACTTTTTTTTTTCTTTTCTTTTTCTTCTTCTGCTTAAAAAATATCCCAGAGGGATAAAGCACAGGAAAGCTTCCAATGGAGCAGTTAGGATATGGAACTCTGGTGGTGGGAATTGTGTGGAATTGTACCCCTCTTATCCTGTGGTCTTATTGATCACTATTAAAGCAATTAATATCAATAATAATAAGTAGAAAAGCTAAAAATATGTCAAGTTGGCAAGATAGTTCAGTTGGGAGTATGCTTGCTTTGCCATGAGCACAACCCACTTCTAGATCCTGTACACACAGCATTGGGGGAATCTTCTGTGCTGTAGTCTCTGTCTCTTTCTCTGTCTCTCCCTTGCTCTTTATCTAATAAATTCATCCTGGAGAGGTGAAACACCATTAATGACTAAGATAATAGATAGATAGATGATAAGGATAGAAGATAGATATGTCTATGTATATACATATATATATATATATATATATATATATATCAAGCATACTTTAAAACAAGGGTTATTACAAAAATCCAATTATTTTATATGATCATTAATGCTAAGTACATTATGATTGCTCCTGCAACTTCTTATTTGTAGAATTTAGATGGGTGCATCTTCCTACTAAAAAAAAAAGTTAAGTATTATTTCTCTTTATCCAATAGAGAAGTGTTATAAAATGAACAAGTGAATGGACTGACTATCCTGTCTGTCTGAGGCCTTATGAATTCAATCCTTTACTTAATGTGCAGTCATTAAAATTTAAATTCCATGCTACTTCCTGCTGAATACACAACAATGAAATGATAGAAAACCTGTAACACTTCAACTCATCATTCAATTAAGGCTGAGGGCAAAAGAAGTAGACCTGACATTTAAGGAAATGTACCCCAAAGACAGATAGAAAGCAAGAACTTGTTAACCTATATTAGACACTGCTAAACATATACATTAATAATTAAGTCAAAAACTTAAAGAATTGCTAAATGTCAGTGTGGGCTACCTAAAAGAATATAAACCTTCTGAGCGCTGCAGAAATGCTTCCAATTGAAGGTCCACTTTTCTTGGACTTTACCAAATACTCACAGTACACTGGAGGAACAAGTAAGAAACAAAGAGGTTAAAGAAAACTACCAGATGGTTTCACTCCTGTGTGGAAGGTAGCCAGTTCAAGCATACAAACTTGCAAAAAACAAATAAAGTAACCAAACTGTCTCCCAGACTTCTGAGAACTACTGTGACTGGGGTGGCAAGAGTAAACCATTATTAAATTACTACTACTACTACTACTACTACTACTACTACTACTACTACTACTACCACCAATAATAATAATAATAATATGCAGTCTAGGGAGGCCAGAGGTTCACCAGGCTTTGGCATATGAATGACCCAGGTTCAAGTCCAGGTCCAAGTTCCAATTCATGAGACACACTATGGTATTGAAATAAACTCCACTGTCCTGGTATCTCTCCTGATTCTCTGTATGAAAAGCAATTCAGTGACAGTGAAATCATATGTGTGCTAGGTCTTGGCTCTTAAAAAAGCACATAGTCCTGGGAAAGGAATAGCCTTTCCTATAGAAGAATAAAACCCCTGTGGACTCTTCTTCCACTCCTAAAATCAAAGATTTTGAATTGTAGAAGTAGAGAAAATAAATACTGTTTCCTTAAGACATTATTGAAACCTTGTGTAGCTACAGGACTTAAATAGGAATTAAGGCTGGACTCCAAGGAAAGCACAAAACAAGTGCTGGGCCCAGGCCATTAAAGACTTATTCAGTTGGGTGATGACAACAGCATGAGAAGGTCTCACGACCATGACTAAGGATATATGTGCCTGCCTAGAATTAAGATTTAATTATAACAACAAAAACTACCTCAATACCACTATCACATGAGTGTGTGTGTGTGTGTGTGTGTGTGTGTGTGCGCGCGCGCGTGCATGTGTCCCCTCCACATACAAACACATCAATCAACTAAATTTGAATAGCAAGGAACAACAGTCTACTCGGTGGAAGAGAACAAAATGATGGAGACAGACCCTCTCTGAGACACATTTTAAAAGGAAGATCTAGAGCAGAGGGTGAAGCAGTTATCAGAAAAACCTTCTGGCAAACCAACCCCCAACCAAATCACAAGGCAATGCTGAAGGGTTTGAAAATGACTTTAAACAGAAGGTAACCATAGCAACAATAAAGTGCTAATAAAACTTGCCACCCAATGACCCAGTATCCCCATATAATAATCAGGAAGAGAAAAGGTTCTATGCCATCCTTGGGCATAAAAACTATTTATCTATACAAGATGTCCAAATGCCAACCAAAGATAAGAGGCATTTCATGAATTATATAAAAAACCAATATATTATTAAGGAATAAAGTAATAACTATACACAGTTTCAGATATAAAACAGATGTTGGAAGTAACAGACTAGGAATTAAAAATAACTACAATTACTCCTCACTAAGTGACCTATTTGTTTATTATATACTTGAAGTTATGACCAACTCTCTGAGTCACTATTGTCACTATTGTGGTGATGTACCAGAGCACTATAAATGGTAAACGACAGCACAGCAGCTTGGCTTCAAGAATCTCATCTCAAGGGGCCAGGCAGTGGTGCACCTGGCTAAGTGCACGTTACAATGCACAAGAATCCAGGTTCAAACCCCCAGCCCCCACTAGCAGGGTGAAAGTGTTACAAGTGGTGAAGCAGGGTTACAAGTGTTTCTTGTCTTCCTCTCTCCCTCTCTTATCTCCCCTCCCCTCTGTATTTCTCTCTGTCTCTATCCAATAAAGAAAGTAATTTTAAAATAATAATAATAAGAAGAATCTCCTCTCGAGTCACCTCTAACAGTCTCAGTCCCATTCCCATTGTGAGTCAGAGTACACTATCCTACTGTATTTTGCCTATATTTTTGTACATTGTTGTGCACTCCAGGATGCAATTTATTTCCTCCAGTTCTATTATAATACAGTAGAGACAATACACTGATAAACACATATTTTTAAATGTTAAAAATGATACAGAGGAAATATTAAACTAGCCAAAGATAACTGAAAAAAACTACTCGCACAAACATTTAGCATGAAATGTTAAGGGGTCACTCCTCAATTACTGGCAAATTCATTATCAAATGAGTTTCAGAAATGGAACCTGGTCACTAATTGAGATCTACCTGTATAAGGAAGGGGAGAGGTAAACAACAGTAATAGTCAGGTGGTAACTTCAGTAGAGACCACACCAAGAAATCAAAGAGAAAAGCTGGAAATGGGGGCTAGGTGGTAATACAGGACAAGGACTGGTGTAAGGATCTTGGTTCCCCACCTGCAGAGGGGTCACTTTGCAAGCAGTGAGGCAGGTCTACAGGTGTCTATCTTTCTCTCCCCCTCTGTCTTCCCTGCCTCTCTCCATTTCACTCTGTCCTATCCAGCAACAATGACAGCAATAACAATAAAAATAAAAATAACAATAATAAACAATAAGGACAACAAAAGGGAAAAAATGGCCTCCAGGAGCAGTGGATTCCTAGTGGAGGCACAGAGCCCCAGCTATAACCCTGGAGGCAAAATAATAATAATAATAATAATAATAAATAAAAAAGCTGGAAATGAAACTAATAACAACATAGGTGAATAGCTTTGGTGGAATCAGTAATGCACTTCATCTAACGAGAATAGAGTAAGTATAAATACACATCAAAAGAAATGAAGCACAAGGAAAAATGGATTAAAGTTAGCATAAGGAACAAGAAAAAGAAATCAAAGGACTACAGATTGGAAGGGAAGAAGTCAAACTCTCACTATTTGCAGATGATATTATAGTATACATAGAAAAGCCTAAAGAATCCAGAAGAAAGCTACTAGAAGTTATTAGGCTATATAGCAAGGTGTCAGGCTACGAAATCAATGTACAAAAGTCAGAGGCATTTCTTTATGCAAACACTAAATCCGAAGGATATCCAGAAATCACTCCATTCATTAATGCAGTAAAATCAATAAAATACCTAGGAATAAAGCTGACCAAAGAAGTGAAAGGCTTGTATACTGAAAACTATGAGTCACTATTCAAGTAAATAGAAACTGATGCCAAGAAATGGAAAGACATACCATGCTCATGGATTGGAAGAATTAATATCATCAAAATGAATATCCTCCCCAGAGCCATATACAAATTTAATGTGATACCCATCAAAGTTCCACCAAGCTTCTTTAAGAGAATAGAACAAAAATTACAATCATTTATCTGGAACCAAAAGACACCCAGATTTGCTAAAACAATCTTAAGGAAAAGATACAGAAATCGAGGCATCACACTCCCAGATCTCAATAAGGCCATCATCATCAAAACATCCTGGTAATGGAACAAAAAGAGACACACAGACCAGTGGAACAGAATTGAAAGCCCAGAACTAAACTCCCACACCTATGAACATCTAATCTTTCTAAGGGGACCCAAAGTATTAAATGGAGAAAGGAGGCTCTCTTCAACAAATGGTGCTTGGAAAATTCAGTTGACACATGCAGAAGAATGAAACTAAACTACTTTATATCATCAGAAACAAAAGTTAACTCCAAATGGATGAAGGACCTGGATATTAGAACAGAAACTATCAAATACTTAGAGGTAAACATTGGTAGAACACTTTCCCACCTAAACCTCAAGGACATCTTTGATGATACGAACCTAACTGCAAGGAAGACTAAAACAGAAACAAACCAATAGGACTGCATCAAATTGAAAAGATTCTGCACAGCCAAAGAAACTATCACACAGAGACCCCTCACAGAATGGGAGAAGATCTTCACATGCCATACATCAGACAAGAGAATAATCACCAAAATATACAAAGAAGTCAAAAACATCTTTGATGATACGAACCTAACTGCAAGGAAGACTAAAACAGAAACAAACCAATAGGACTGCATCAAATTGAAAAGATTCTGCACAGCCAAAGAAACTATCACACAGAGACCCCTCACAGAATGGGAGAAGATCTTCACATGCCATACATCAGACAAGAGAATAATCACCAAAATATACAAAGAAGTCAAAAACTATCACACAAACAAAGAGAGTCCTCACAGAATGGGAGGTCTTCACATACCATACATCAGACAAGACACTAATCACCAAAATATACAAAAAGCCCAGCAAACTTAGCAACAAAAAAGCAAATGACCCCATCCAAAATGGGCAGAGGATATGAACAGAACATTCACTACAGAGGAGATCCAAAAGGCTAACAAACAAATGAAAAAATAGTTCCAGGTCACTGATGTCAGAGAAATGCAAATAAAGACAGCATTGAGATATCACCTCACTCCTATGAGAATGTCATACAACAAAAAAGACAGCAGCAACAAATGCTGGAGAGGTTGTAGGGACAAAGGAACACTCTTACACTGCTGGTGGGAATGTAAATTGGTCCAACCTCTGTGGAAAGCAGTCTGGAGAATTCTCACAAGGCTAGACATGGACCTTCCATATACCCAATAATTCCTTTCCTAGAGATAGACGCCAAAGACTCCATAACACCTAACCAAAAAGATATGTGTACACCTATATTCATAGCAACACAATTCGTAATAGCTAAAGCATGGAAGCAACCCAGGTGCCCAACAACAGATTGATTAATGGCTGAGAAAGCTGTGGTATATATAAACAATGGAATACTACGCAGTTGTGAAGAAAAATGAACCTAATTCTCTGACCCATCTTGGATGGAGCTAGAAGGAATTATGTTAAGTGATCTAAGTCAGAAAGACAAAGACGGGGGTCGGGCGGTGGCGCAGTGGGTTAAGCGCATGTGGCGCAAAGCACAGGGACCGGCGTAAGGATCCCGGTTCGAGCCCCCGGCTCCCCACCTGCAGGGGAGTCGCTTCACAGGCGATGAAGCAGGTCTGCAGGTGTCTATCTTTCTCTCCCCCCTTCTCTGTCTTCCCCTCCTCTCTCCATTTCTCTCTGTCCTATCCAACAACGAATTGTGTCAACAAGGGCAATAATAATAACCACAACGAAGCTACAACAAGGGCAACAAAAGGGGGGAAAAAATGGCCTCCAGGAGCGGTGGATTCATGGTGCAGGCACCGAGCCAATAACCCTGGAGAAGGAAAAAAAAAAAAAAAACGAAAGACAAAGACAAGCATGGGATGATCCCACTCATAAACAGAAGTTGACAAAGAAGAACAGAAAGGTAAACTCAAAGCAGGATTTTACTGAATTTGGAGTAGGACACTGAAGTAAAAATCTCTGGGTTGAGGGCAAGGGTAGAAGTTTGGCTTCATTGGGGGTAGGGGGGAGGGAGTGGGGAAGATGGAATGAAACACAGTCTTTTGGTGGTGTGAATGGTGTTTATGTACACCCCTATTAATTTTAGTCATATAAATCACTATTTAATTAATATGAGAGGGGAAAAATTGATTAAATGACTCAAACTTTTTAATGCACAGTCCATAGGCTAAGTCACTGAAATGTTGATTCTCTTAAAGGCTTAGACCAGAGATAACAGAAACAAACAGTGGTGTTACTCTATAAGACACAGCTATATAAAAATAATGTCAAAGGACATAAATTATGGTGATGTTGTGTATGATACAGCAAATCCTAACAAAAGAATTTTTCAAAGCTAACCCAATTGCCAAATAATGTGATTATAGCAAAAAATATCTATTGTCTTTTTAAACCCTAAGACAGCAGGAACCTCCTGCTTCCTCTATAGAGCCTATATTTCCCCCGGTCCTGGAATCTCTAGGGTGGGGCTCACTTTCCTGCATGCTTCTCTCAATTCATACCAAATGATATTGCATCCATCAATCCCAACCTAACCAACGCAAGGAGTACAAACACAAGGAGTACTCAGCATGCTTCACTTCAAACTGTGTCCATCAGGCATGAATTGTCAACCCTTCACCCTCATTACCTTTCATAGTATTCTATAATCTATTCCAGGTGGTCCACTTCCTAATAAAGTCCCAAAACCTAAATATAGATCAGGTCCCATGAGATAGGACATATGTTCACATGTATCTATAAATTAGGGCAAAATATATACCTGAAAGCAAAAGTACACAACAGTCTGCAGTCAGTATATGTTCATAATGAAATAGTGTCTTCTTAGACTTAGATACTCTCCTCACTTATTACACTGCCCTCACACACACCAAAGCTAACCTTATCAAAGCAAGGACTGCAAAAGCTGAATAAGGACAAGAGACTGGCATACTTAAAGGATGATTCTTTAGTCACTATCAGGCCACCTCATCAGCTGGGGCCCTAGTCAGGGAGTCCTGAGATTCCCAAACAGACAAGATGGGCCTAGACCTCGAATAAATCCTTCTCCCCAATATTACCCGTCATCTCTATTAGGAACAACACAATAGACCACTTTGTGAGCCCCCATAGGACCTTGCCCTCAACGTGGATCAACAACAGTAGAGAATGTTCCATCCTCCGCAGGGAGGATGAACAACATACTCTATGCTTCACCCAAGGAGGAAGATAGTTCTTTAAATTGGGGCTTGGAACATTCCTACTCATCGTCACAGAATGTGAGCTCAGATCTACAGGGATGCAGAGGTCACATAGGCTCCTAAACTGAATATAGATCCCAGATCACATCAAATCGATGGGGTTTATAGTCAACAATATTTATATACCTTTCCCATATTTGGGAGCTACTGCCTTCCCTGATCCAGCTTTCTGGTCTTTTTTGCAGGCATGACATCATCTCTCCAGACAATAACTTGGATCCACCTGCATATCAGATTTCAGGCTCAGGGAAACAAAGAAAAAAAAAAAAAACACTAGTATAGCCACAGGCCCTTTGGAATATAACTAAAATATGCCTACTAGCTAGCAACAAAACAGAAAGCCCGGCTCCAACTCTTCATCTGCACTGCTCCAGCCTTTAGGTTCATGATTAGTCAACAATTTGTTTGGCTTTATATGTTAACTCTCTTTTCAGCCACCAGGTTCCAGATGCCAATGCCCCACTAGGGAAAGAAAGAGACAGGATGGGAGTATGGATCGACTTGTCAATGCCCATGTTCAATGTGGAAGCAATTACAGAAGCCAGACCTTCCACCTTCTGCACCCCATAATGACCCTGAGTCCATACTCCCAGAGGGATAAAGAATAGGAAAGCTATTGGGGGAGAGGATGAGATATGGAGTTCCAATGGTTGGGATTGTGTGAAGTTGTACCCTTATCCTATGGTTTTGTTATTGTTTCCTTTTTAAATAAAAAATAAAATAAATAGATAAATAAAACAAAAAGTATATATATATATATATATATATATATATATATATATATATATCTTAAAATACGCAGAAAACAAAAGTAAAATAACACCATAGTATGAGTGAGAAGTTGTGAGTATAATGTTGTATGGTCCGGATACTGTATGCAAAGTGTTATAACACAGACTAACTCTTTAAAGATGAGCACTAAAAATGGCTGGGCTACCAGTAAATTTTTTAAAGAAAATAGAACAAGTCATGGCCTAATACTAGCTAAAAAGCAAGTGATAAAAACATTCAGTTTAAAATAAGACCCCAAGTGAAAAAAACAAGCATAAATTAATAAAAACAAAAGACAAAATGATAAATTTTAGGACAGCCACCTAAATGATTACATAAAATGTAAGATCTTATATATGAATTAAAAATATCTGTTATGGCTGGGAGGATGGATTGACCTGTCAACAACCATATTCAGCGGGGAAGCAATTACAGAAGCCAGACCTTCAACCTTCAGCATCCCACAATGACCTTGGGTCCATACTCTCAAAGGGTTAAAAAATAGGAAAGCTATCAGGAGAGGGGATAGGATAAGGAGGTCTGGTTGTGGGAATTGTGCGAAGTTGTACCCCTCTTATCCTATGGTTTTTGTCGTTTCCTTTTTATAAATTAAAAATTAAAAAAAATTCTCTTATACTGAACAAGCAAGCTCAACATACTGTATACTATCTACAAGACACTCATTTTAGATATGAATATAAACCATAGATTATAACAAAAGATCAATAAGCATATATTGAGCAAACACTAAAGAAAAGATATACAGTACCTGTATTAACAGCACACATGATGCCAAAAAAAAATTATCAGAGTAAAATAGAAACACTAAATAAGTATAAATAACTCATTCTTCAAAAACACAAAATAGTCCAAAATGTTTATACACTTAACACAAGCTTAAAATTAAATTAGACAAATGCTAGCATAAATGAAAGCAGAAAACACTTTCATTGGCAATAGCATTACAAAAAGTAGTAATTAGGAATACATTTGATAAAATATATTAAATACATGTACTTTACAACCATAATTGAATATTGAAAGAAGTGCATGAGTATGGTTCGGTAATAGAATATACACTTCACAAGTACTATACTCTGGGTTTGGTACCCCAAATATATATATGTTGCTTGAATTTTGGAAGAAATAAGAGGAACCCTAAATGAAAACTAAATCACACAGTAATGAATTGGAAGACCATTATTGTTAAGGCAATACTTTTCTGGCCAATGGACTGTGTAAGACAGTTCTTTTCATATATATATATATATATTTATAACCTATGTCATATACAAATAAATGAAAAATATAATGGCCTTAAAGCAGTAAAATCATATATATACAAAGTGCCAGCTCTCTGGAGGAAAAATAGAAAGTTTAATTTTATAACATGGATGTTATAGCTTACCTACATTACTACTAGAATAAAAGAATTTCTGAGTATCTGAGACAGCTAAAGTCAGAGTAATACAGGTGTCAAGAAAAGAGATTAACAGTTTGGACTGTGGTGTAGTGGCACATCTGACTGAATGCTTTCCTAGCTTGTCAAGGTCTAACTTTTGGAACATGAAAATGGCAGGGAATGATAGTAGAGAAACTATAAATGTGGACTGAGGACACTTAAACGATTTTGAACATTGTTGGGTATAGAACGTACAGCCCATGAAACCATTCTGGTAATCAGGTCTCTGCTTTTGATGACAAATTAATAATACAATTGAGCACAAGCAAGCTACAGCATTTGGGGAAGAGATATGAAATAAGTAAAATAGTTATCTGGCTTTAATAGTCTTCTAAATATCAAAGAAAAGACATTAAAAATCTAGGGAAGTTAGAGGAGCCAGAAACAAGTGTTAGTCTCAACCACAATTCTCAGGCTTAACAGCCATTAAAAAGATGGAAACTATTTCTTAAGACTGGCTCACTTAACGATGGCCTTTTTTGGGCACTACCAGGCTACCCCATCACCCTATACAGAAAATCCTTGGATTTCTCTATAGATAATATGGGCCTAGACCTCTGATAGATTCCGTCTCTCTACCATCATTGGTCACACTCATTGGGAACATCATTATAAGTCCTTTTGTAGGCTTCTTCAGGACATGCCTTATTAATTAGCAATGGTAGGGATTGCCCCACTCTCCAAAGGGAGGCTGGGTCAGCCTAACCTGCTACTCAAGGAAGACTCTGAAATGAGTGCAGCCTAAAATGTTCCCAGCTGTGACTATGGACTGTGAGCTCAGTTAGATAGGGACTCAAAGGTTGTACAGGTTCCTGTGCTAAATATGAATGAATATGGGCCCAGGTTAGATCACTAACAGTTAATTGTGGTAAACAGTTAATTGGATTTATATATCTTCTTCAATCAACTCTCTGCCCTAACCCTGCTTCTGAGTTCTACTCTCAACTGACACCAATTTTCCAGACAATATTTCTGGTCTACTCCCATGTTAACCATCAAGCTCAAGCTAAAATTATTAAGACATAGGCTCCTAGGAACATTCCTGAGATAGACTTCCCAGCTCCCCTCTATCATAAGGCCCTTACTTTCATCTGCTTTAGTCCTATCTTATGGTTCCTGTTTATTAAACATTTTGTCCTGTTTTCTATATTACTGCATTTCAGCCATCAAGTTCTAGATACTACTATGATTCCAACCTGACATCCCTGGGCAGATGACATCACTAATGCTTCCTGGAACCTCACCTCTCCAGAGCCCTACCCCATCATGGAAAAATTAAAAAACATCTGGGGGTATGAATCTGCCTGCCAATGCCCATGTCCAGAGGAGAAGCAATTACAGAAATCAGAACTCCCACTTTCTGCAACTCAAAAAGAATTTTGGTCCATACTCACAGAGGGATAAATAATAAGGAAGTTTCCAATGGAGGGGAGTGGACACAGAACTCTGGTGGTGAGAACCGTATGGAACTACACCTCTATTACAATTATACCCCTTACAATCTTTTAAATCACTAATAAAAAATAAAACATAAAAAAAGAATTAGTCTCTTAGTTTTTCCTACCTCACTTCAAAACTATGCAGTTTTACGGAATTATTACTACTCTGGATTTGATGTTTTTTTATTGCCTCCTTTCTAATGCTAACACAATGGTTAGTAAGAGTTCTAATGCACTCAACTTTTGGGAGATAGTCATCTTTTCAAGCCAATTTTCATCTTCTCCCAACTCACCCTAACAACCTTTTCTTCTACCCCCTGCTCAACCAACACTTCCTTTCTGGAATAATTAAATGCCTACTAGTCACCAAATCTAACTTAATTTCACTTGTCTCTGCTACTATCTTTGCATTCACTTTACCCACCTAAAATAATACTCATTAATACCCATCAACTTATTATCCATTAAAAAATAAGTGCTGCTGGAGTCAAGTGGTGGTGTACCTGGTTGGGTACACACATTAAAATGTGCAAGGACCTGGGTTCAAGCCCCCAGTTCCTACCTATGGGGGGGAAGTGTCACAGGTGGTGAAACAGTGCTTCAAATATCTCTCTGTCTCCCTCGGCAACTCTGCCACCCCACTCAATTTCTCTCTGTCTTTATCCAAAATAAATAAATAAAGTTTTTTTTTTTAAGAAAGGATATCCTATTAAAAAATAAGCAAGAGAGGAAAGAAGGAAGAAAGGAAGAAAGGAAGAAAGGGAGGGAGGAAGGAAAGGAAAGGAAAGGAAAGGAAAGGAAAGGAAAGGAAAGGAAAGGAAAGGAAAGGAAAGGAAAGGAAAGGAAAGGAAAGGAAAGGAAAGGAAAGGAAAGGAAAGGAAAGGAGGGCAGGAAGGAAAATTGCTTATTCTTTAATGATAAGTTTAGGTAACACTTCTCTAAGTGTTCTTGAACTACCTCTACTCCCCACTACCCAGCAAACAACGGACCTCTCAATGGACCTTCCACATGTTCAGCATATTATTCTACTCTTCTTTATCTCCCTCAATTTATGTACAACAATAAGTGTTGTGGTATGTGGTCCTTTGATCCTTTTCCTTGCTCACCCACTCCCTTAGTAAGTAACATAAATAGCAACTTGGAATATAATGATAATATTTGTGTCTTCCAGGTACTTAACTCAAACGATACACCATCTTAAAACTGCAACTCTCATCTCTAAAGTTAACACTATATACTAATACCTCTCTCTACATTATTTTTGCTCCACAATACTCAGTCTTCTAACACAGCTGATATTTTATTTATAAATAAATTGTTGTCCATAAGTCTCATTTCTCAATTATACCTCAGTAAAGCTGGAAAAGAAATGCAGTAATAAATCAATGTCCATAAAGATAGTTGATTTTACTTTTTTTTTTTTTTTGATCACCAATATATTTGTGTCATTAAAACTGTCCAGCATTTAGGAGATAATCAGTAATTTTGTTACAAGGCATTTTTTTTTTTACAAACCAGCTTCCTAATGTGAGTTGACCTTTCCTAATTCTCGAAATACAATTTATATATGTAATTTATATAATTTGTATATGTGTGTGATTTTCATCAAATCCTCCTAAATTCTCATGTTACAAACTTCCAAATCTTCCTAGAAGAGGTAACCTAAAGTGCTATAAATCTCAACTGACAGTTTTTAGTTCCATTTTTGATTTGGGTAGCATGCAACTAAAAGAAATTTAATTTAATCTTTCTTCTTTTTACTAAGTAGTTGATTATATTTCTTTTAGTTGCAAGCTACCCAAGCAGAGAACTTCATAAAAGGTCATTAAATTAGGATTTGTAAAGATGTTTGCACACCGCCACCAAGTTCACTAGAAAACTGAAAGTGTCACCGTCTGGCTCTCTCACAGTGTTTACGCTGAAATAGATTCAACTCGACCTAAATGACTACTAGGACGACAGGCAAGTTGGGACCAAACTATCCAAGTGTGTTAGCGGTCTGGGGCAACGGTGGACTTCCTAACTGTGAACTGCAGCACTAGGCAGTGACCTCACACAGTTAGCTACATCACTGAGTAAACAGCCAGATTTCTTCATTCAGGATATTACCCACTGGGGATATTCCCATTGCAGATTTAAAAAAAAGTTTTGGGGTAGGGTGAGCTCTACCTGCTGCTACAGCAAGAAGGACCAGGCCTCAATGGGTTCCTTCTGAGGGATGAACTCCTTAAATGAGCAAGAGCAGAACCAGGCGCACCCACTTCCTCCACTGCCTCAAATCCACCAATAAGCTGTAGTCTTTCCCTCGTGCTGAGGGAGGAGCCATTGAGGGGTTTAGAAAATAACCGAAGTGTTCAGAATAAAAGCCTCCCCCACCCGCCTCAAACTAAAGTAGCAGAAAATAAGCGGTACTCTCAACCGCAGTTCTCAGCCCCCCTGTGATCGTGTGGATGTTGCTTTTAAAGAACATTTGGTAGGAAATAGAGGTCTGTGAGTTGCTACTTGAGATTATAGTATTCGAGTACTACAAAAGTCTGCACATGGGGCGGGGAGTTTTGAGGTGAAAGGGTACCAGAGACCGTTAGGCATTTCTGTACTAAGGCCAAAAGTATGGTGCCTTCTCACTGCAAGAAAAGTAAATCCTAATATTCAAATAGTTACTTCTCTTCCTCTCCCTCCTTTATCAAAATGATGTATGAAGAGCCTAAAGATTTATAACATAAACAAACAAGCTCTCTATTTTATTTTTTTATATAAAGACTGTATTTATTTATTTTTATTTTTATTTATTTATTTATTTATTTAAACCAGAGCACAGATCAGCTCTAGTTTATGGTGGTGCAGGGGATTGAACCTGGGACTCTGGGACCTCAGGCTTGACAGTCTGTTTGCATAACTATTATGCAATCTACCCCTGCCCCTATATTTATTTATTAATGAAAAAGATGAGAGAGAGAGAGAGAATGAACCAGACATCACACTGGTACATGTGCTGCTGGGGACTAAACTCAGAACCTCATGCTCAAGAGTCCAGTGCCTTAGCCACTGTGTCACCTCCGGGATCACAAGCTCTCTATTTCAACCTATCCTGCTACCTAAGACGTTGATTTCAATGAACCTAAAAGTTGGGGGTGTGAGTGTTCTGCAGCTACCTCTCACAGAGAAATGAGAATTGTACCCATACGTCAACAACTGTGCTGTAAACCACTAAGTCCCCAATACAGAGATAAAAAGGAAAAGAAAAAAAAAGTTTTTAAATGACATTGATTTCAACACGCTGACATCTTTTCTGGCTCTTAAATCATACTGAAAAATACACTTAGTTTGTTTTATCTTGATTTGTCGAGGTAAAATTTAGTTCTCAGCATCCTCACATTTGAATACATTAGCAACTCGCCTTTCTTTATGACTACATTTTACAGAATTAAAAATAAAACATTTTATCAAATCAGTAATTAGTACCTACATTAATGATTTCTGTCTGTTCACAAACTATCATATGTTCCTAACAAAGTCTCTTTTCCTCTGACATTACCAGTACTTTCACTTTTTAAAAATTTCTATTGTTTTCTTACTTCCCACTGCTAATTTTCGCCACAGCTTCTACCTGGATCCCAGTGCAATGTGTTTGCTGCTTACATCTCATCCTGGCACTTGTCTTTCCCATCATCCTAAAAGTAGCTTTTAATTGTCTCTGGTGTTTGATTAACTGTTTTCAGATGCCATTTATTCTTTAATTGTATTAATCCTTCATCTTACAGTAACTACATAAAAAGGAGAGTTTGAAGTAAAAGTTTCAGATCCCGCATCTTAGAAAGTGACATTGTACTGTTCTCAAAATTTTTTAAAGCTCTGTAGAAAGAGAACAAGGGAGTTGGGTGGTGGCGTAGCAGGTTAAGCACAGGTGGCAAAGCGCAAGGACCAGAGTAAGGACCCCGGTTCAAGTCCCTGGCTCCCCACCTGCAGGAGAGTCTCTTCACAAGTGGTGAAGCAGGTCTGCAGGTGTCTATCTTCTTCTCCCCCTCTGTCTTCCTCTACTCTCTCCATTTCTCTCTGTACTATCCAACAATGACAACATCAATAACAACAACAATAAAAACAAGGGCAACAAAAAAGGAATAAATAAATATTTTTTTAAAAAAGAGAATGGGATGAAAATATTCTCATTCTTCTAAAATGTATTTTCTTTATTTTTTTTTAGTGATTTAATAATGATTTACAAAATTGCAAGGTAGCAGAGGTATAATTCCATACAGTTCCCACCACCAGGGTTCCATATCCTATCCCCTCCATTAAAATTTATTCATTTATTATTTCTCCCTTGGGAGTATGGGGTGCCAAAGGTGGGAATTCTGACTTCTGTAATTGCTTCTCCTCTAGACATAGGCATTGGAAGGGTTGTCCATACCCCCAGACTGTTTCTATCTATCCTTAGAGGGGCAGGACTCTAGAGAGGTGAGACTTTGAGACACATTGGTAAGGTCGTCTGTCCAAGGAAGTAAGGTTGGAATCTTAGTAGTGTCTGCAACATAGTGGCTGAAAGGCAGTAATACAGAAAGCAGGACAAATAGTTTAGTAAACAGGAACCAAAAAGTAGGAATGGAGCAGATGAAATTAGGAGTCTTCATGTGGAAAGAAGCTAGGAAGTCTAGTTTAGTTAAGTCCCACAGGGCCCATTGCTTTATTAATTTTCCTGAGTTTGATAGCTACCATGTAGGTGGACTATAAATATCGTCTGGGGAGAAGGTGTCAGAGTTGAGAATAGGGCTAGAAGGCTGGATTAAGACAGAGTAGCTCCCAAATTGTTGAAGAAAGTATATAAATACTGCTTGCCTCACAGATTTGACCCAGGCCCCATATATATTCAAAAATAAATTTTAATGAAATGACACTGTTTTACAATACAATATGTTTTTTAATATTTTTATTTATTTATTATTGAATAGAAACAGAGAAATTGAGAGAGGGGAGAGGAAGATAAAGAGATAGAAAGCTACAGAAAGGCACCTGCAGCTCTGTTTTGCCACATATAATGGCTTCCCCCTTCAGGTGGGGACCAGAGGCTTGAACCCCAGTCCTTGAGCATTATAGTATGTGTGCTTAACCAGGTGTGCTATCACCTGGCCCCCTAATACTATGTTTTAACTGCACAGTCTTTGCACCTTTTGCCATGTAGGTCACCACGCTACCACTAAGGTACCACTACATGTCCGCCACAATTTATATGACTCCCACCACATTTTCCTTTACCTTCTGGCAATTTCTATTCTTCAGTTAGAATCCAAGGTTTGTTTTCAGTTGATTTTGGCTCTTCCCTTAGTCTGATTCTCATATCCCACATTTAAGGAAAATCATCTAATATTTTTCATTTCTTTCCTCATTTATTTTACTTAGCATGATCTCCTCTAGCATCTGTTCATGTCATTGCAAATAGCAAGAGTTTAACTTTTCCTCTTACAGTAGAGTAGGATTCTATGGTGTAGCTACCTCTCCTTCTTCCTTTCATCTGTCCTTGAGCACTTCAGTTGTTTACATATCTTGGCTATTGTGGATCGAAAACTTTAATGAACATAGGAATGAATATATCTATTCAAAGAGTATTTTGTCTTCTTTGAATAAATTGGTAGGAATTAAAGTGATGGTTCAAATGATTAATCTTTTTTATATATATTTTGTGAAATGTCTATACTATTTTCCATAGAGGCTGCATCAATTTATATTTCTGCCAACAGTATATCACAGCTCTTTTTCCTTCAGAACCTTGCCAACATTTATTACAAGGGGTGGAGAGTAAGGAGAGGGGGTATTGAGTTCAACTACGTTCACAAGTGTGGGATTAGATCTCATTTTGGTTTTGAGTTTCCTTTTTCAGATAAATAGTAATGAGTATCCATCTTTTCATATGCCTGTATGTCCTCTTTGGTGCAATGTCTACTCAACTATTCCTATTTTTTTGTTGGTGTTGTTATTCAGTTTCGGGAAGTCTTCATATATCCTGAACATTAGCCCTCTTTCCAGATCCACTATGTGCTAGTATTTTTCTTCCATTCAGTGGAATGTCTTCATTTTAATAAGTTTTCTTTACTATGCTTTTAAATTTGCTATAGTAGCATTTCTTTTTTGTTTTTCATTTCTTGGCCACTAGACTTAAATATATAAAAAATTCACTGAAGCCAAAATTACATTATAACCTATGTTTTCTTCAGTGAATTTTAAAATTTTTTTAAATTTCTTTATTGATGAATTAATGTTTTACATTTGATAGTAAAAACAGTAGTTTGTACATGCTTA
Organism: Erinaceus europaeus; assembly: GCF_950295315.1. Taxonomy (NCBI): domain Eukaryota; kingdom Metazoa; phylum Chordata; class Mammalia; order Eulipotyphla; family Erinaceidae; genus Erinaceus; species Erinaceus europaeus. Next base: position 91,908,725 of record NC_080170.1, on the reverse strand, counting down.
ACATTTCCTAGTTTTCCCTATAATAATACAAACCCCACTAGGTCCTCTGTCATCCTTCTTGAACCTGTATCCTTCTGTTTCTGACTTATTTCACTTAACATGAATTTTTCAAGGTCCATCCAAGATCGGCTGAAAATGGTCACTATTTTTTATAGCTGAGTAGTATTCCATTGTGTATATATACCACAACTTGCTCAGCCATTCATCTGTTATTGGACACCTGGGTTGCTTCCAGGTTTTGGCTATTACAAATTGTGCTGCTAAGAACATATGTGTACACAGATCTTTTTGGATGGGTGTCTTGGTTTCCTTAGGATATATCCCCAGGAGAGGAATTGCAGGATCATAGGGTAGGTGACTTTACCGTTTTCAGCCAATCTTGGATGGACCTTGAAAAATTCATGTTGGGAGTCGGGCGGCAGTGCAGCAGGTTAAGCACATGTGGTACAAAATGCAAGGACCAGTGGAAGGATCCCGGTTTGAGCCCCCAGCTCCCCACCTGCAGGGAAGTCGCTTCATAAGCAGTGAAGCAGGTCTGCAGGTGTCTATCTTTCTCTCCCCCTCCCTGTCTTCTCCTTCTCTCTCCATTTCTCTCTGTCCTATCCAACAACAATGACATCAATCATAACTACAACAAATAAACAAGGGCAACAAAAGGGAATAAAAAATAAATATTAAAAAATATTAAAAAATATTAAAAAATATTAAAAAAAAGAAAAAGGAAAATTCATGTTAAGTGAAATAAGTCAGAAACAGAAGGATGAATATGGGATGATCTCACTCTCAGGCAGAAGTTGAAAAACAGGATCAGAAGAGAAAACACAAGTAGAAACTGAACTGCAATTGGCGTATTGCACCAAAGTAAAAAGCTCTGGGGTGAGTGGGGGTGGGGGGGAAATACAGGTCCAAAAAGGATGACAGAGGGTCCAGTGGGGGTCGTATTGTTATATGGAAAACTGGGAAATGTTATGCATGCACAAACTATTGTACTTACTGTTGAATGTACAACACTAATTCCCCAATAAAGAAATTTTTAAAAAAAGATTTAAAAAATTAAAAATTAAATAAAATAGAAGTGAAAGTGAGGAAAAAAAAAGATGGGGACCAGGGGCTTGAACCCAGGTCTTTGTGCACTGTAATATGTGCACTCAACAAAGTGTGCCACCACCTGGCCCCCTGGCCATAAAATCTTAAGAATTACATTGTGCTACAGAAACAGGAGAAGTAACTTGTACATACAAGAAGTAGTATAGCTATTCAGATGAAGATTGAGTGATTCGGGGCCTCAGTATCATAAAATCATAAAATCAACAGACCCTGGGTATTTAAAGAGAAAAGAGATTAGAGAGCCAGGGAGGTAACATAAATGCAGCATACAGAATTTGCAGAGCAATGTCCCAAGTTTAATCCCTAGTGCCAAAAATGTCTAGAATTGAGCAATTATCAGGTTTAAAGGGGGGGGGTCTGGGAGGAGTGTGGCCTGGGGGGTGGCACACTGGCTGAACTCTCAGTGTGATATCTTGAGTCTGATCTCCAAAATCCCATGTGCTAGAGTGACACTGTGGTTCTCTTTCTCACTCTTTCTACTATAAATTAATAAATGCATTTCTTTAAAAATGAGGTGTGGAGGTGGATGGAATATATTACAGCTCACCAGGTAGGTCACACATTACATTACTTTCAAGGACCCAGGTTTGAATCACCAGTCACCACACAAAAGCACCATGCAAAGGGGAAGTTTCTCAAACAATAGAACAATGCTGTGGCACTTCACAGTCTCTCCCTTTCTCTCTGTTTCACACTCTTATCTTTTAAAAAGTGTGCATGTGCCCGAAGGAGGGAAAAATGAATGGCAGGGGATGACTAAAACAGGCCCAGAAAACTAAATTATTAAATGTTTGAAAAATTACACCAAATTTTGATATAATAGCACTTCCTAAATACCGATGACACCGATGAGGTGAAGTCTGTTTGTTTCATTGATCCCTAAAATTCCATCTCCTTATCAGCACTTCTAAAAATACATTAACTGATTTGTTATAATATTGGAATTCAAATTCTATGCAGACATTTATGATTATAGTAAATTTAATTAATCCTTGTCTAATATGATCACTAAAAAAAAAAAAACCATTTTATTAAAATTTACTCATCCAGACTAATAAATCTCTTTTTTCATTACCTTCCACATTAAAAATTTAAGGACAATAGGTGCATTTATAAAATTTTTCCTCCCATCCTTCAAAAGTCTAAAAAAAAAATGACATACATAGAACCTATATCTGATATAAATTTAGAGATGTTTCTCTAGACCAAAGAAAAATACTGGTATCTGCATTTAAGGATATAAAAGTGTTTGGAGTTGCAGTTGCTTGATTTTACAAAAAAGAAATGTGAACAGAAATCCTGTCATGTCTTCAGGTTTTAAACATTTAAGACTTGGGGACCGGGTAGTGGTGCACCTGGCTGAAAACACATGTTAAGGATCCAGGTTCATAACTCTCCACAAGCAAGGGAGAAAGCTTCATGAGCAGTAAATCAGTGTTACAGGTATCTCTCTTTCTCTACAACCCCTTCTCCCTCTCAACTTCTCTCTGTTCTATCAAAATAAAAAATTAAAAGATTTTGGACTTTACAGAAATTTTCAAAATTTTGATCACAATTTTCTAATATTTTACAACCCTGCCAAGTTAAATCATAACAGTTGTGAGATCTGTTAGTAGAACATGTGCCTAATGGCCTTTAAGTCACTTGTCTCATATGTCAGCTATAAAAAAAAAATCATAAACTGTAACTATTGAGATTAGTTGCTTTTCTTATATTTGCTCCTTTGTGTAACTTAATAGCTGATGTAGTAGATGTAACATTAGGGCATAGAGTCACCTTTAAGGACAATTTTTAGCTAAAAGATGTTATTTCAAAAACTAATTATTAAGAAAATTAGGGTTTCTGGCATTCTGATCTAAAATATGTCAATGTTTCTCAAAGTAATCAGGCTGCATTTTTCATGAATGCGTATATTGGCGTATGTTAATCTTGGCTGAACAATCTGTTACAATTAGGTAGCATTTAAAACAACTTACTGGGAATTGTGGAAAATGCATTTTAAACCCTGATTTCTTGATTCATTATTACACATATCGTCAAGCAGATCAAAGGAACTCTTTTATTTTTTAATATTTATTTATTTTCTTTTTGTTGCTCGTTTTTATTGTTGTTGTAGTTATTGTTGATGTCGTTGTTGTTGGATAGGACAGAGAGAACTGGAGAGAGGAGGGGAAGACAGACAGGGGGAGAGAAAGACACCTGCACTCACTGTGAAGTGACTCCTCTGCAGGTGGGGAGAGGGCAATCGAACCCGGGTCCTTATGCCAGTTCTTGAGCTTTGCGCCACGTGTGCTAAACTCGCTGTGCTACTGCCCGGCTTCCAGATCAAAGGAATTTTAAGATATTTGTCTTGATTATAAATGTTGTATAATATCTTACCAATACCAGATGTTACTTTTATTATAATAAATTTGTATCCCTTCCCATAAGGAATGATTATCAATTAAATGTTAACAGACAGGAAAATTGAAATGTTGATGGAGGATTTATAAAATAACTTTGTTCTAAAACAGGTGGTAACAATACTTAAGTCCTAATGTTTATGATTCATACTTTCCCCCCTTTTGTTGCCCTTGTTGTTATTATTATTGTTGTTGTTGTTGTTGTTGGATAGGACAGAGAGAAATGGAGAGAGGAGGGGAAGACAGAGAGGGGGAGAGAAAGATAGACACCTGCAGACCTGCTTCACCGCCTGTGAAGCAGTTCCCCTATATATGGGGAGCCTGGGGCTCAAACCAGGATCCTTATGCTGGTCCTTGTGCTTTGTGCCATGTGTGCTTAACCTGCTGCACTACTGCCCGACCCCCTGATTCATACTTTTTAACCAAAGTAGGAAAGTGTCTAGATTAACAGTCAACAACATGACAACACAGAGTTCTGACACTCCAGTGTGTTTAATGAGACACTTGCAGACTTCAGTCATACACACATGTAAATGAAAATTTCTCTACTATTTCAAATGGCTTTAAGACAAGGCAAATTGCTTCACTTCTGAATTTGTCACTACAAGTAAAGTCACCATACATATAAATAAAAGCAAATAACACATGGAGGCTATTGTTAACTTGTACAGCAGAAATAGTACTTAATGGGTCAAGACTTACTGGTTCCTGGATAAAACACAGGAGCTATCTTAAACATGATGAATTTAGGTGAAGAGAAATTTCGATGGACTTCTTTGAGCAAAACCTACTATATTCCTTTCAATGTTGTATTTTAGATAGTACTTTATATTTTACCTGAATACCTAAGCTTCACTTGTTTTATTTTATATTTAGAAAGTGTCTGGCTGAGAGTATGGATTGACCTGCCAATGCCCATGTCCAGCAGAGAAGCAATTACAGAAGCCAGACCTTCCACCTTCTGCACTCCATAATGATCCTGGGTCCATACTCCCAGAGGGATAAGGAGTAGGGAAGCTTCTAATGGAGGGGATTGGATGTGGAAGCCTGGTGGTGGGAATTGTGTGGTATTGTACCCCTCTGTCCTATGGCCTTGTCAGTCATCATTAAAACACAAAACAAAAAGAGAAAAAATGCCTATCCTCTGTGTGAAAAAAAAAGTCATATATATCTATATACATAGATATATATGACATAGATATATATGACATCAAAGCATGTCAAACCTTTATAATAGCTTGTTTTATTTGAATAAGTGTTCCTACATTCTTAGGATATATATATATATATATATATATATATATATATATATATATATATCCTTAACTATATATATATATATATATAGTTAAGTATTTTAGACAAAGCATTTAGAACCATATCACATAGTTTCTTGTATTATTGAATAGAGAAATGATTAAAATATATCATCAATATATAATTTTAGTTGTATAACATACAATCAGGTTATCTGTAGGACCCAGAAGAATATACATGTTATCATGCCTAGGACCCATGATAAAGTTCACCCCTGCAATAGGGGAAGCTTCAATGAGCAGTGAAGCAGTGCTGCAACAACAATGACAGCAACAATAATAATAACAACAACAATAATGACAACAATAAACAACAAGGGCAACAAAGGGAAAAAAATAGCCTCCAGGAGCAGTGGATTTGTAGTGCAGGCACCGAGCCCCAGCAGCAACCCTGGAGGCAATTGCACCCTTCTTATACCACAATCTTTTCAAGCAGTATGAAATCATTAATTTAAAAAATAAACTGCATGTATAGAAACTACAGGAACCAGTAGCTGGAATAAGTCATAAATCACAGAAAACCCAAAAACAGAGGAAGAGAAGCCCAAGGAACACCAGAGTGGAGGTGAAGATAACCTAAAGGTATAGGGTATAGTGTCCACAACCATTTGAAACCCAAACATAACTAATGCAACCAAGGCTGCACTAGGATTATTTCCTACTCCCCTGTGCCTACCCCCCAAATAAAGTACCTTACTAGGTTATGCTGGTTTACCACCACCTAGGATACACAGCATTGCCAGAGACCTACCCAGGTGGTCTTACACTTACAATATTCCCTGTCTGGTATCTCTGGCCCCCAGTCCATTGTTTGGCTTTTGTCCTCCAAAAGCCCACCAGATGTTGCACAGCCCACACTGGGAGAGGAACCCACTATCAGTAACTAGCTTCTACCGTAAGGCCTGAGCTACAGAAAGGGACCCAGATAACTGCACTCACTACTCTTATGCACCCTAGTCAGCCAGCCAGGAAGCCAGGACACCCAGGGAAGAACCCCATGTCCACACTCACAACTAGAGCCACCACACACCCCATCCAGGTTTCACTGGGGGGCTTCTGCAAATAAAGACAACAGTGAGATACCACTTTATACCTGTAAGAGTATCATACATCAGAAAGGGTAGAAATGACAAATGTTGGAGAAGATGTGGAGAGAAAGGGACACTTCATTGTTGGTGGGAGTGCAAAATGGTCCAACCACTGTAGAAAGCAATTTGGAGACTTTTTGGTAGAAATGGACCTATTTATCCAATAAATAAATAAAAATAATTTTAAAAATATGGTCCTAGAGGTCCTCACCACTGCACATAGCCAAGTAAAAGATACTGAATATATATATATATATGTATATATTCAATATCTTTTACTTTAATATCTTTTATTTATCTTCAATATCTTTTACTTTTAATATCTTCTTTTCTAATATATATATATTAGAAAGGAAGACATCAAGTTATTGCTGTTCACTGACATGATGATATACCCAGAGAATCCCCCAAAAAAAATGGTAAAAAAAAAAAATACTGGAAATAATAAATTCAGTAAAGTAGCAAGATACAAAATTAACACTCATAATTTTGTGGCATTTCTATATATGAATGATGAGTAAGAAGAAAGGGAATTGAAGACCTTAATCCTAATTACAAGAAAACCCCACAAAATAAAATACCTCAAAGTGAACCTCACAAACGAGGTAAAGATATTTCCTGTTAAAATCATAGACTACTATTAAAACAAATAGAAAAGGACACAAAGAGGGGCTGGGTGGTGATGCACCTGGTTGAGTGCACATGTTACAGTGTACAAGGACCTGGGTTCAAGCCACCTGCAGGGGGAAGCTTTGTAGGTCGTAAAGCAGTGTTGAAGTTATTTCTCTGTCTCTGTCCCTATCACCCCCTCCCCTCTCAGTTTCTGGGTGTCTCTATCCAATAAATATAAGAATATTCTTAAAAAGACACAAAGAAATTGAAGAGTATTCCATGTTGTTGGACTGGAAGAATAAGCATTATTATTTTTTATTTTTTTATTTTTTTATTATTTATTTATTTATTCCCTTTTGTTGCCCTTGCTGTTTTATTGTTGTAGTCATCATTGATGTCGTTGTTGTTGGATAGGACAGAGAGAAATGGAAAGGGGAGGGGAAGACAGAGAGAGGGAGAGAAAGACAGACACCTGCAGACCTGCTTCACCGCTTGTGAAGCGACTCCCCTACAGGTGGGGAGCTGGGGGCTTGAACCGGGATCCTTACACAGGTCCTTGCGCTTTGTTCCACCTGCGCTTAACCCGCTGCGCTACAGCCAGACTCCCAGAATAAGCATTATTAATGTGGTGATCCTACCAAAAGCAATCTACAGTTTTAATGTAGTTTCTATAAAGATCATTTTTCAATGAAACTGAAGAACTTGTCAAAAAAAATTGTGTGGGACCACAAAAGACCATGAAGCACTTTTGAGAAAAAAAAACACTCCCCAATTTCAATTTATATTACAAAGAGATAGTAATTAAAATAGCATGAGACTGGAATAAAAATGGACACCAGGATCAATGGAAAAGAACTGACGACCTAGAAATCAGCCTACACATATAAAATCACCTAATATATGACAAAAAGTCAAAAACATTCAATGGGAAAAAAAAGGTTTCTTCAGCAAATGGTGTTGGAACAACCAGACAACCACATGTAGAAAAATAAAACTATATCATACAACAAAGTCAAATAAAAATGGATCAAAGACCTGGGTATTAGACCAGAAACTCTAAAATATATAGAAGTAAATACAGGTTAAACAATATAGGATCTTAATTCTTTTATTTTATTTTATTTTTTATATTTATTTATTTTCCCTTTTATTGCCTTTGTTGTTTTTTATTGTTGTTGTAGTTATTATTGTTGTTGTTATTGATGTCGTTGCTAGATAGGACAGAGAGAAATAGAGAGGGGGGGAAGACAGAAAGGGGGAGAGAAAGATAGACACCTGCAGGCCTGCGTCACCGCCTGTGAAGAACTCCCCTGCAGATGGGGAGCCGGGGCCTCGAACCTGTATCCTTACACTGGTCCTTGTGCTTCACGCCATGTGTGCTTAACCCACTGCACTACCGCCTGACTCCCTTTTTTAAAAAACTTTTTTTTAAGGGAGTCGGGCTGTAGCGCAGCGGGTTAAGCGCAGGTGGCGCAAAGCACAAGGACCGGCAAAAGGATCCCGGTTCGGGCCCCGGCTCCCCACCTGCAGGGGAGTCACTTCACAGGCTGTGAAGCAGGTCTGCAGGTGTCTTTCTTTCCTCCTCTCTGTCTTCCCCTCCTCTCTCCACTTCTCTCTGTCCTATCCAATAATGACAACAACAATAATAACTACAACAATAAAAAAAAAACAGCTAGGGCAACAAAAGGGAATAAATAAAATAAAATAAATATTTTTAAAAAAACTTTTTAAAAATATTTATTTTCCCTTTTGTTGCCCTTGTTGTTTTTTATTGTTGTTGTAGTTATTGTTGTTGTCACTGATGTCGTCGTTGTTACATAGGACAGAGAGAAATGGAGAGAGGAGAGGAAGACAGAGAGGGGGAGAGATAGACACCCGCAGACCTGCTTCACCACTTGTGAAGTGACTCCCCTGCAGATGGGGGTGGGGGTTGAACAGGGATCCTTACTATCCTTGTGCTTCGAGCCATGTGAGCTACCACCCGACTTCCTTTTTTTTTTTTTTTAAGATTTTGTTTATTCATTAATGAGAAAGGTAGGAAGGGCACATGTACAGCACTCCGGTACATGTGCTGCTGATGATCAAACTCAGGACCTCATGCTTGAGAGTCCAGTGCTTTATCCTCCAATACTTTATCCACTGCACCACCTCCCAGACCACACAATGAAGGATCTTTTTTTAAAAAAATTTATTTTTATTCCCTTTTGTTGCCCTTGTTGTTTTATTATTGTAGTTGTTATTGTTGTCGTCGTTGTTGGACAGGACAGAGAGAAATGGAGAGAGGAGGGGAAGACGAGGGGGAGTGGGGGAGATAGACACCTGCAGACCTGCTTCACCGCCTGTGAAGCAACTCCCCTGCAGGTGGGGAGCCGGGGGCTCAAACAAGGACCCTTTTGCAGGTCCTTGTGCTTTGCACCATGTGCGCTTAACCTGCTGTGCTACCGCTGGACTCCCACAATGAAGGATCTTAACAGCAAAGATGTATTTGAAGACTCAACACTATGGCCATGGGAAGTGAAAATAAGAGTAAATAAATGGGATTACGTGAAACTAAAAAGCTTCTCCATATTGAGAGCAAACTACACAAGGATAACCAGGCAACCGAGTAAATGGGAAAAGATCACATCATCCATTAAACAAGTGACTGATATCAAACATCTACAAGGAATAGGTGCAGCTCAACAAAAGGAAAAAAGTAGCCCTTTTTTTTTTTTTAAAGTGGCTCAAAGAACTAAATAGGTAGTTTACTAAAGAAGAGATACTCGTGGCCTACAAATATATGAAGAAATGCTGCATTTGTAATCAGAGGAAGTTTGCAAATCAAATCTATAGTGATATTCCACCTCACACTGTGAGAATGGCCTACATCAACAAAAACAGAAATGATAAATATATTTTGCAGGTTTGTAGAGAAAGGAGGACTCTATTACACTTCTAATGGTAATGCAAACTGGTGTGACCCCTCTCTGGAGAGCCCTTAAGTAAATAATAAAGACATTACCTTATGATTCAGCAATACCATTCTTAGGTATTTATCCAATGGACATGTAAAAATTTATCCAAAGGGACATATCCACCCCTATATCACAGCTGTATTATTCACAATAGTCATTTAGAGTAGAAGCTGCTAAATGCCTATCAATAGATGACTGCTCAAAAGAATTATGGAATGTGGGAAAACACAAGATAATATTGTGTTCGTTGGGGCAAAATGGATGGAACTGAATGTGATTATGCTTATGAAAGTAAGTACAGAGGTGAGAGATGAGTGACAACTACTAAATGGCTTCACTCCTATGTGGAATCTAGTGAACTGGAATACATGATCTGAAAAGAAAAAGAAAGAAAAGCAGTGGTCCTGGAGGTGGCGCAGCAATGAAGCTTTGGACTCTCAAGCATGAGGTCCTGAGTTTGATCCCGGCAGCACATCACCAGACAGCCAGAGTGATGTCTGGTTCTTTCTATCTCTTCCTATATTTCTCATAAATAAGTAAATAAAATATAAAGAAAAGAAAAAGGAAACAAACTGTCTCTTGGACTTTGTGAGAACTATAATGGTTACCATTGGAATGGTAGAAGCAGAATTTTGTTGGCTGGCGTGGTGGGGAATTTATATGTACCATGTAACCCTACAATCTTGTGACCTATTATTAATAAAAAATAAATAATTTTTTAAAAAACTAACAAGTTTCCAAAGAGCATGAGGAAAAAAAAAAAACTCTTTGCCCAAGACAAGTTTGAGTAGGCTAATGACCTTGAGCCAAACAGAGTTTGTGAGATAATGGTGCTGAGTGGGACTCCAAAGCAGAATCAGCTTTGATCACTCACCCCTGGAATGGGGTGGGGGTGAGGGGATGTAGAACAGCTCCTGGTACATGACAATTATTATATATAAGCAATAAAATTAATGTGAAAATCATTCTTCCTGCATTCAGTTAATCACTTGCTAAATTAAATCTTTCAAAAAGAAAAATCAAAAACTCTAAGCCAGTTGTAAGGTAGGAAAGATTGAAAAGATCAGATGTATGCTTTCTCAAACCCTACAATGCATCTGAAAATCCTGTGTGAATTTTGCAGTTACCATCGAAGTTTCAACACATCATCACCCACATCAAACTGTGGTCTCAAAAGGTCAGGGCTACCTGCTATAGCCCTGGAGGCAGGAGGTGACAGAAATTCATACATTTGGGTTAGATAAAGAGAATAACTATCCCTAGTGGAGCTTATAGGAGCTGTTTTTGCAAGAGACTATTTGTATGCTAAAACTGAATTTGAAAAACAAAAGGAAAGCTAGAGAGACTCAGTTCCAGTGCTCCCTTCCTGGCTGGCTTTACCTCTTTAGAATAACAAAGTCAAGTGAGTAACTGTTACAAACTTTGTTCAGGAGTAAATCCAAAGAAAATTCATCTAAACAGATCCAAGAAGTAGGAAGATTTGGCCTTCATCCTATTAGATAGAAGCCACCCCTAGTTTTCCAAAGGTTACCTGAGACAAGAGAGACAGGGAGATTAATTTGAGCATTCTTTTGCTGAATTGCCATCACATATTGAAACACTACAATTTTTTGTTTTAATCTAGAATCCTACTCAGCTCTGGTTTATGGTGGTGCTGAGTATTGAACCTGGGAGCCTCAGATATGGAAGTCTGCTTTTTGTGAAAAAGCAGCTATACTGGACTGTATTCTTTCATTCAGACTTTGTACTTACGTCTTCAGTAGTAGATTTGTGCTTAGAGTGAAGCCTGGGGCTGCTGGAGGACTTTTTTCAGAGTTTCTGTTCCACCTGCAGCTTCCATCAGCCTATGTGAATAAGGGAAAAGAGGGGAGATGTTTTCTCCCCCAAACTGAAAGTTTAATCACGCATTACCTCTACAAAGAGTTGAAGAGAGGGCATGAATATTCAGGCACTTAGGTAAAACTGAGAACTTTCATATGTTAAGACAAGAGAGGGGGGGGGAGGGGGAGGGGAAGGGGGAGGGAAGTGGAAACCCTTACATTGTAATTGAAAAATCTATAGGATCCTGGTGGACTCCCACTTCTACATTCCAGCATCATGAGTGGCGGGCTCTGAGTGGCCATAGCCAACCTGCTTTCACCTTGATTGTCAACACCTTGATGGACTTTGTTTCTAACCAGTTTGTGCCATGCCCAGTTTGAAACTGATTAAAGCTAGGTGTTACAATACAAGTTTGAGCTGGTCTAGTAAGAATCGGCCTGTAACCCATTAATATAAAGTTAACGTAACTCTTTGCCCTCCATGTGGCCTCAGGTCTCCGTCATGGGTTACTTTTGAGCAATATTATGGAATTTTTATTACAGTAATCACATGGTAATTTGGGCAGAGAGAGAGAAAGCAAAAGCTCAAAAGGTACAGCTTTTTAAAACCCAAGCTCTGCTCCCACCTTTCTTTCTTTTTCTTTTATTTATAAAAAGGAAACACTGACAAAAACCAGAGGATAAGAGGGGTACAAATCCACACAATTCCAGAACTCCGTATCCCATCCCCTCTCCTCCCCTGATAGCTTTCCTATTCTTTATCCTTCTGGGAGTATGGATCCAAGGTCATTATGGGGTGCAGAAGATGGAACTTCTGGCTTCTGTAATTGCTTCCCTCTGAACATTGACATTGACAGGCATTGACAGGTGGGTCCATACTCCCAGCCTGCCTCTCTCCTTCCCTAGTGGGGCAGGGCTCTGGGGAACTGGGCTCAAGGACACATTGGTGGGGGTCCACCTTTCTAAGCATTACCTGTAACTACTCCCATTTTCTGAGTAGTACCTTCTCCCTCAACATATGTTTCTTCTGAAGGCAATTTTCTACTCTTGCCCGCAGTCTCACCATCAGATTGCCACTCCTTTTGATCTGATTGTAAGTTCTTGCTTACAGTCCTTATAGTTTTTCATCCTCTTTGTCCAGCACCCGTGTTAAACTGAGTTTGCAAACTTCACTTTTGAGTGAGGTCATATCAGTGCCCCTCCTTTTTCCTTTTGGCAGCCAATTTTGCAGATGTTGCTTATTCTCCAAGACTGAGTCCAAGACCTACCCCTAATCTTTATTGTGAGCATACATGTAGGATAAATTCAGAAAAAGGTTTTGCAAATGGTTATAAACTCTCTTTGTGCACAAAGTTACCAGTTATTTTAAATTAATGTGCACTAGCTCACACACGGCCTGTCAGAATGTGTACACATTTTAGCTGATATCTTCTTACCTAAGTCCGTAAAAGCCACTCATCATCACAGGCTCTGTTAAAGTGAATTTGTGTGCCCTCAAAGAACCTTTACCCTCTAAGAATAAATTCTCTTAGTTGCTTCCCAGTTAGCTGCCTCCCTCCTTTGCTAGTGAATTCTAGAAAATACATGCTTTTTAATCTATTTTTTATTTATCTGGATTATTCCTGTTGTTAGTATAATTCTTATTACATTTATAGATTTTTATACGCCATAAACAAAAAATAGAGCCTCCACTTTCTCATTATTATCTAACATAAGGCATTTTAACACTTGCTTAATTTTAAAAAAAAGTTGTGATAGTTTCAGTAAAATTTTTGAAGTGGAGCTCAAAGGTGACTTTGCCTACAGCAATTTCTCTGACTTTTTACTCTAAAGGTTATAAGACAAAGATACTGCCTTAGGTCAGATCTGACTGAGGAGCTATGAAGAGAAAGGTACAGAGAATGTCTCTGTAAGTCCCTCATACTCAGTACTGCAAGACTTAAGAGTCTTGATTGCCCAATGTTATGCACTAAATGTTGTGCCTTCCCAAAACTCTAGAACTCTAATCTTCAACATAATAAGTTAGAACTCTAATTTTCAATATAATACCAGTTGCAGATGGTGCTTTAGGGGTAAAGTTCCCTGAGTATATAAAGATATGGCTTTCCTGATGGGGTTAACACTTTTTTTTAAATTTTTCCCTTTTGTTGCCCTTCTTGTTTTCTTTTATTATTGTTGTAGTTATTATTGCTGTTGTTGTTAATGTCGTTGTTGTTAGATAGGACAGAGAGAAATGGAGAGAGGAGGGGAAGACAAAGAGGGGGCAAGAAAGTTAGACACCTGCAGACCTGCTTCACCCCCTGTGAAGTGACTCCCCTACAGGTGGGGATAGATATAAATATCCATTTTTTAATCATATAGTCTATAGCAGTTTGTTATAACAGCCTGAATTATATAATACATTCATTATTGGGGCTTTTTTTTAGAACTAAAATTCTCTCCCTTTGTAATAGTTATTTTATTTTAACGAGAGAGAGAGAAAGACACAGAAAGACCAAAGCACTGCTCAGTTTTGGTTTATGGTGGTGCTGGAGATTGAACCTGGGACCTCAGAGCCTCAGGCATGAAACTCTTTTGCATAACCATTATGCTGTCTCCTCAGCCCAATATACACAGTACTGAACAGTCAAGAACAAATTATGAGAAATCCTGTAGACAAATAAAAACTGTTATGATTTGTTCTAAAGTGTGGGAGTCTGTAACTTAGGGTGTTTTGTGTAGAATCCAGAGAGATGACTATGGAATAACAGTGTACAGCAAAGACTCTCCCCCCAAAAACACAAAGATCAACAATTATTGAACTTAACAAACCTCATCAAACTACAGCTGAGACATCCACAGAAGTACTGTAGCCTCAAGTGTATGTGATTGTGGTGAGAAGGGGTACAATATTTAAACCAGATGCAGAAGTTTAGAGCACTGGCAACGGACAATGCCATTTTGTCTCACTGTAACTACAAACACAACAAAACACAAGCTGGCTGTGTATGAGGGGAAACTCTGAGCTTTTAATTCATGATCTCAGGGGAGTTAAGGTACAGAACTGCTGGCAAAGACACTCCACAGTGGCAAGGGAAATATGACCAAAAATTGCTCTGTTCCTGAACTAAGGCAGATAGATATACAGAAAAGTAAACTGTAGCAGCTGGTGCCTAAACTAAATAAAGCCCTGCTTCTCTTAACACAACTGCCACCTTAGAGCAACCCCTGAGGCTTGGCTTCAGTCTGAAATTCTACAAAGAAGTCATATATACATATCACATCACGTGGTATACAAAAAAAATCTAAAGGAAATAACAAGAAACATAACTCCAGCTCCTCCTACCCCATATATAAACAAAGCAAAATCTAGTAATCACAATAACAGCACTTCCTAACCAAGCAATAACTAACACAATAAATGCATAAATAGGAGAGAAACTGAAAAAAAAAACTAAATTCAAAATATGACAAATCATACAGATAGAAATGAAAAAAGGAGAACTCCAAGAAATTATAGACATAAAGGCACTATCAGAGAAATATGATAGAAAATTCATTATGAGGACTAACTGAAAATCTAAGCATAGTATGAAGAGAAGCATATTCAAGAGTTGAAAGAATATTTCATTTTTCCTAAAGAGTTAAGAAACACAGAGGGAAACCAGGTGGTAGTGCAGCAGGTTAAGCAAAGGTGGCGCAAAGTGCAAGGACCGGTGTAAGGATCCCAGTTCAAGCCCCCAGCTCCCCACCTGCAAGGGAGTCGCTTCACAGGCAGTGAAGCAGGTCTGCAGGTGTCTATCTTTCTCTCCCCCTCTCTGTCTTCCCCTTCTCTCTCCATTTCTCTCTGTCCTATCCAACAATGAAGACAACAACAATAACTACTACACTAAAACAACAAGGACAATAAATGAGAATAAATAGATAAATATTATTTTTTTAAAAAAAAGAAACACAAAGAAAAGCTCTGAACGAAATTCTCTAAGAAACTGGAAATATGAAAGAAGAACTTCAATCAGAGTTCACTAAGCAATCAGAAAATATTAAAAGGGGTCAGGTGGTGGTGCACCTGGTTGAGTGCACATGTTACAATATGCAAGGACCCAGGTTCATACTCCTGGTCCCCTCCTGCTGTGGGGGAAGCTTTACCAGTGGTGAAGCAGTGCTGCGGGTGTCTCTCTGTCTCTCCCTCTCTACCAACCCCTTCCCATTCCATTTTTGGCTGTATCTATCCAACAAACAAATAAATATTTTTTTTCTTTGTAAAGCATCCATAAACATTACTTTGGCTTTTCAAATTACATGAACTCAGTCTTCAGAGTTCTTCAGATGATCTAGTTCATCCATGTACATCTATCCTAGGGTTATTACAAAAAGGTATTCAATTACCAAAAAAACTTTACAAAGAAGATAAAAACATCTCTTAGAAGTTCTGATTAAAACAGACTTGCCCAGTTAGAATATCCTAGTAAGGGTGTTCACTTTCTGTGTTGCTTGTTTGCATATCTTAAGGCGTTTTTTTAAAGTATGATTCATTCACTTATTAAATGCTTTTTGAGTTCTTACCACACTTCAAGCACTGCCCTGGGATATTGGTATGTTTAACAACAGAAACTAGACAAGGGTCCATATCTACAGTATAGAGTTTTCATATTCTGGTAATAAAAGGGGAATTAAATAATACATCTGGTAAATAAGGAGATAATCTCTATTATGGAAAGTTGTGTGTGCTACAGAAAAGCTAAAGGGAGGTAGAAGTGGTAGGAACATCAACTTGTCCTGGAGCTCCGCTTCCTCAGAGCCCTGCCCCACTATGGAACAAGAGAGACAGGCTGGGAGTATGGATCAACCTGTCAACATCCGTGTTCAGCAGGGAAGCAATTGCAGAAGCCAGACCTTCCACCTTCTGCGCCCCATAATGGCCCTGGGTCCATATTCCCATGAGGTTAAAGAATAGGATAGCTACCAGGGAAGGGGATGGGATATGGAGTTCTGGTGGTGGGAATTGTGTGGAGTTGTACTCCTCTTATCCTGCTCTTATCCTCTGACTTAGTCAATGTTTTCTTTTTATAAATAAAAAAAATTTTTTTAAAAGAATAGAAAAGCTATCAGGGGAGGGGATGGGATGTGGAGCTCTGATGGTGGGAATTGTATCCCTCTTATCCTATGTTCTTGTTAGTGTTTTTTGCCTATCTCTATCCAATAAGTAAATAAAGATAATAAAAAGTAATAATAAACTATATTTTATAAAGAAGAAGGAGGAGGAGGAGGAGGAGGAAGAGGAGGAGGAGGAGGAGGAGAAGGAGAAGGAGAAGGAGAAGGAGAAGGAGAAGGAGAAGGAGAAGGAGAAGGAGAAGGAGAAGGAGAAGGAGAAGGAGAAGGAGAAGAAGTAGTAGTGGTGGGGATAGTAACACACTAATTAGTAGAATTGAAGCAAATCGCAGTCTAGAAACTTTCAAATAAAGAAAAGCTACTTAGGCGCCGGTTGGTAGCACATGCACCTGGTGGAGGGCACATGTTACAATGTGCAAGAATCAGGGTTTGAGCGCCTGATCCCCATCTGTAGGGGGAAAGCTTTTGAGTGGTGAATCAGTGCTGCGTGTCTCTCTGTTGCTCTCCCTCTCTATCACCCCTTCCCTCTTGATTTCTGGTTGTCTCTATCCAATAAATAGTTAATAAAATAAAAAAAAAAAACAGAAAAGCTATTTAATTGAATCACTATAAAAATAAATATGTGATGAAGAGACGAAATAATATTGAAATGTTGCTTTATTAATTACCAATATGTAAATTTAAATTCATCATAGATTATTTCTATACAATCTTCTCTAGTATATTATCTTTTTAAGTCATTTTTTTATTTGTGATAAATAGTGGTTTACAAGATTGTAAGATTATCCATACCCACCACCAAAGTTCTGTGTCCCCCGCCCTCCTATCAATAACCACAAGCAGTTTTCACAGTCTTAGAGATAGTTTGGTTTGGGGGTTTTCTTTGCTCTTTCTTGGAGACCCCTGATTTCTTGATGCCTATTACTTAATTTTGGAGATCCCTACATCTCTCATTAATAAATAAATAAATAAATTATATATACATGTATATAGCACCCATGTGTCAACAACTATATTGTAATCTACTGATGTCCTATAAAGAAATAATAATAAATAATTTTTTTTCTTTTAAAGGAAACTACTGTCAATTTTAGATGTTGATAAGTCAAATGCAAAAGAAAACTATAATGCTTTTCAAGTGCTTTGAGATCTCTCTCCATTTTAGGCAAAGTGAAATTATTATCATAAATTATTTCTTCATTATAATTGTGATTTGCGAGAGATGATTCAGAACGCCAGTAGAATATACTAAACACAGAAATAAAAATAAGCAAAACTGATTTAGCATTAAAGTATTAGTAGTTGAAAGAACATAAAGTCAGTAAGTATATGTGAAAATCATTTAAAATATTTTCTGAACAACTTATTTTTAATACTGTTTGAAGGTGAAATGTTAACTGTACAGTTGTTGAGACATAGTTACAACATCTCATCTTCCCACAATAGGTGTCTAGATGATATTCTCTCTCCGGTCATAGATCTCCTTTCTTATCATATACCAGGATTCCTAACCCCTATTATCCTATTCCCCCTTCCCAGAGTAATTTACTTTGGTACACCATGCCCAATCCAAGTTTCACCTTATGTTTTCCCTTACTATCCTTGAAACACTTTCTTCTAGTTAGCCAAGCACTTATACTTATAAGGAGAATAACTTCTAATATATGTGCCAGATACCTTAAAACCTTATCATCAGATTACTGGTCTGAGACTGAAAAAGCATCAGACAGGTACAAAGTGAGATCATTCTAAACAAAATTACATAATGGTACTCTTCAAAAAATGTCATAAAAACTATTTGGGGGCCAGGTGTGGTACACCTGGTTGAGTGTACATGTTATAATGTACAAGGACCCAGTTTCAAACTCCTGGTCCCCATCTGCTGGGGGGAAGTTTTACCAGTGGTGAAGCAGTGCTACAGGTGTCTCTCTGTCTCTCTTTATCTCTCTCTCCACCAACCCTTTCCCTCTCCATTTCTGGCTGTCTCTATTCAATAAATAAATAAGTAAATAAATAAATATTTTTTTTTAAATTGGAAAAATTTAAGGAGAGTGACCAGAGAGGTTGTGCAGTGGTTAAAACACAAGACTCAAACATACAAGGTCCTGAATTCCACCCCTGACATTGCATGTGCCTGAGAAAAAAAAAATTAAGAGATTAATTATTTTTTTTAAATTATGAAGAAATGTTGACATAGGGGGCAAGGAAGTGATGCACCTGGTTAAACGCAAACGTTAAAGTGTTCAAGGACCTTGGCCTAAGTCCCTGGTACCCACTTGCATGGGGAAAACTTTACGAGTGGTGCAGGACTACAGGTGTCTCTCTGTCTCTTTCCCTCTATCTATCTCCCCATCTGCTCTCAATTTCTCTCTGTCTCTATACAATAATACATAAATTAAATATTTTTAAAAGAAAATAAATGACATGATAGGTAGATGCAACAAATTTTTATGGATAGTGTTCTGGAACTAAAAAAAATATATTAGAGTTTTAGTTCAACAAATTTTAAATGTTAATTTCTTAGTGTTGGTAAAAGAAAAAAAAAGCTAACAATAAAGGAAGTGGTAGAAGGGCATATAAGAACTCTTTGAACTATTTTTATAAGTCTTCTGATAACCTAAAATTGCCCAAAATGTTTTTTTTATATTTTATTTGTTTTCCGTTTCGTTGCCCTTGTTTTATTGTTGTAGTTATCATTGTTGTTATTGATATCGTCATTGTTAGATAGGACAGAGAGAAATGGAGAGAGAAGGGGAAGACAAAGAGGGAGAGAGAAAGATAGACACCTACAGACCTGCTTCACCACTTGTGGGGAGCGGGCTGGAACACGGATCCTGATGCCGGTCCTTGCGCTTAGTGCCACATGCGCTTAACCCGCTGTGCTACCACCCAACGCCCACCAAAATGTTTTTTTTTTTTCCTCCAGGGTTATTGCTGGGCTTGGTGCTTGCACCATGAATCCACCGCTCCTGGGGGCCATTACCCACCCCCTTTGTTGCCCTTGTTGTAGCCTCTTTGTGGTTATTATTATTGCCATTGTTGATGTTGTTCTTTGTTGGATAGGACAGAGAGAAATGGAAGAGGAGGGGAAGACAGAGAGGGGGAGAGAAAGATAGACACCTGCAGACCTGCTTCACCGCCTGTGAAGCGACTCTCCTGCAGGTGGGGAGCCAGGGGCTCAAACCCGGATTCTCACGCCAGTCCCTGCGCTTTGCGCCACATACGCCACTGCGCCACCGCCCAACCCCCCCAAAATGATTTTTTAAGCTGTGTGCAAAATTAATACTTTGTCCAATCCTAGAAACTGTACTGCTACGTTAATTTAAGGAATAATTGAAAAAAAATGTAAAGATTTAACCTCCAAATTTTAATCAGAAATAAATTTACATGAAATATTAATGGTTAAATGTAATTAAGCATTACCATCAATGGAATATTCTACAGCTATTAAAATGAATTTTTAAAATTATGTTTAATGATATGTAAAAATTCTGACACCACAGCACCAAAATAAATAAGTAGTCTTCATAATAAGTGAAAAAAAAATAGAAAATTGTTTGAGGGGTACGTGAGGCCATGTGTACTGGTCTGAGGCACCTACAAGCCTGTCCTGTTCCTAGAGAGGACCCACTTCACCCTTGCACTCTCACCCACTCCCACCCCAATCCCCATGACCTTAGTTCTGCTCTTTCTGTCATGACTCCCTGAACTCTAGCTTATCTCTGACCTTGGAATCTGCATCCAGTGGCCCCAGACTAGGGACATCTATTTAATGGCCTTATCTTTTGAGTGGATTCATCATGGGAAGTATCATGTCACCCCTTGCTCCCTTCACCTCCACCTCCCCGACTGAAGACATTTCACGTGACAGAGTCTCAGTATTGAGGTATGAAGGTCATTGCCATAAATGTTTTCCAAAAAGCTGTTCTAGTGGATGACTGTGAAAAAACAACTAGAAGCACAAATGCTCAGCTACTTAATTGTAATGTTCAAATCGCCATTTCCTCAAAAAAGTAAAATAAAGTAAACAGCACTTTGTAAGTAACATGAAGAAGAGATGACAAAAGTGATGGAAATCAATATTTCATTTGCCATCGATCACCTCAGTACAGGCAGAAATTATTCCATAGAGTGTAGATGCATCTTTTTTTGTGATTATATATGTACACACACACACACAGAATAATCTTTGCAAGCACAGTGATTTTTATATTAACAGCTTATCACCAGATTTGGTGCCAGTACAGCTCTATTTTCCTGTAGTTATAAAATGTATTGTATTTTTTAATGGTTTAACAGTGTGTCCAATGTACTTCAAATATTTTTTGTTCTTCCCTTCTTTATTCCCTTCTTTTTAATGCTCAGTGAGGACATGAAACTTTTTTTTTTACATTTTTTAAAATTATTTTTTATTGATATAATAATGATCAACAAGTCTATTGGATAATAGGGGTACAGTTCCACACAATTCCCGCCACCAGAATTTCACATTCCATCCCTTCCATTGGAAGCTTTCCTATTCTTTATCCCTCTGGGAGTATGGACCCAGGATCATTATGGGCTGCAGAAGGTGGAAGGTCTGGCTTCTGGAATTGCTTCTTCACTGGACATGGGCATTGTCAGGTCAATCCATACTCTCAGCCTGTTCCTATCTTTCCTGAGTGGGGCAGGGTTTTGGGGAGGTGGGGTTCCAGGACATTTTGGTGAGGTCATCTGTCGAGTGAAGTCAAGTTGGCCTCATGGTAGCATCTGCAACTTGATGGCTGAAAAGCAGTAAGATATAAAGCAGAACAACTTGTTTAATAATCAAAAACCTAAAGGTAAGAGGAAAGCAGATGAGATTTGGGGTCTCCATTTGGAAAAAGGTAGGAAGTCTATTTTAGGTATATTCCAAGGGGCCCATGACTTCACAAATTTTTGCTTAAGCTTGACAGCTAACATGCAAATGAACTTTTTATTTTTATTTCTTCATCCTTTTTCTTTCTCTAACCATCCTCTCACCCTTTCTTCATACTATTTCTCACCCTTTCTTGACATTTCCTCCTTTCTCCCCACTTCCTTAAATGTTTTTCAAGAGAAATGGGATGTTATTATCAATACCTTTGAATTTATTCGCAGGGACCAACCATATTTACATAAAATCTGTGGCTTAGAATGTAAGAGTACAAAGACTGACACAACTTTTCTCCTATAATTAAGATTATTGAATTCTACTAATAAATAATAAGGAAATAAATGTAGGAATCCCCATTAAATTTGATTTCAGGGGAAAAACTTTAAAATATAGGTTATTCCCAATATTGCATAAGGCTTATTTACAGTTTAAAAAATTTATTGTCAATGGGAGTTGGGCGGTAGCACAGTGGGTTAAGTGCACGTGGTGCAAAGTGCAAGGACCAGCATAAGGATCCCAGTTTGAGCCCCTAGGCTCCCCACCTGCAGTGGCGTCGCTTCATAAGCAGTGAAGCAGGTCTGAAGTATCTATCTTTCTCTCCCCTTCTCTGTCTTCCCCTCCTTTCTCCATTTCTCTCTGTCCTATCCAACAATGACGACATCAATAACTACAACAATAAAATAACAAGGGGAACAAAAAGGAATAAATAGAAAAAAAAGATATTAAAAAAAGAAAATGAACACGGTATAAAAAAATTCATTGTCAATCTGAAATTCATGTAATAATTGGAAATCCTATCAAAGTAATGAATCTAAAACCCCACCCTAATAAGGTAAGTATGTACTTTTTTTTTTCATTTTTCTTACTTAAAATGTTACTAAATATTGTATTTTATTGCAGCCTTATTGTTGTAGTATGTAGGTATTACAAAACGTAAAAAAGATGGAAGAAAGCAGCATGACCTCCTGCAGTCTTTTAATAACATCTTTACTATTACCCTTGAGTAGAAGTCTCTGCAAATTTAATTTAAATAACTCTAGTCATGGGAATTATTTTAGGTATTGTTTAATTGCAAGAAATACAAAGGTAATAGAATTGGCAATTAGATGGGAAGAAACAGGACTGGCCTTTAAAATACAGAAGAGAGGTTCAGGAGATGACTGTCAGGGAAAATGGGACTGAATTTATTGCTAACTTAGTAATTTAGGTGGATACAGTCAAATGCAGTACTTAATGTGGTTCACTGCAGGGAAGTAGTTATTTACATGTCAGTTGTAAATTAGGACACTCCTCAGTTCATCTGCAATAATCATTTGCTAATTGGGCGATAAGGGATAGTGGCTGTTAAGAGACAAAAGGAATAGGCAAGGTGAGGGGGATAGAGTGTTTTGTAGAAAACTGAGAAATTTTACACATACACCAACATCTGTATTTACTGTTGACTGTAAACATTTAATCCCCCCAAAAACAATTAAAAAAGAAAGAATGAGTGAGAGAGAGAGAAAAGAAAGAAGGAAGGGAGACAAAGAGAGAAAGAAAGAAAGAAAGAAAGAAAGAAAGAAAGAAAGAGAGAAAGGGGAAGAGAGAAGGGGGAAAGAAAAAGACAAAAGAAATGTAATTCAGATAAGAAATGTCAGGCTAGCATCGCCAGAGAGAAAGACTCATGGCTAAGTGGGAACACAATGCAGTGCCTTTATTGATCAGAGCAAACGCCTTTATATCTTTTGAAATGGAAGTGGCAGGTCAGAAAAGGAAATGGCTAGGAGAGGGGGTGGAGAGAAGAAAAGAGCATGAAGGTAGCAAGCTTCCATCTAACCAGTGGAGATTAGACCAATACCCTGCAGGCAGAGCGGGTCTCAGGCAAAACAATGGTTATGTAAATAGACCACAGCATCAAGCAATGCAGGGACCTGGCGTAATGACCAACAAGAAAAGCAATAAAAGGGAGTTGGGCGGTAGCACAGGGGTTAAGCACAGGTGGTGCAAAGCACAAGTGACCGGCTTAAGGATTCTGGTTCAAGCCCCCCGCTCCCCACCTGCAGGGGAATCGCTTCACAGGCGATTCTTTCTCTCCCCCTCTGTCTTCCCCTCCTCTCTCCATTTCTCTCTGTTCTATCCAACAATGAAGACATCAATAACAACAACAATAAAACAACAAGGGCAACAAAAAGGGAAAATTAATAAATAAATATTAAACAAAAAGAAAACAAAGAAATTCCTTTAAAAAAAAGAAAGAAAAGCAATAAAAAAAAAAAAGGGAAAAAAGCAATAATAAAAATCTAGTATAGCCACAGGTCCTTTGGAATATAACTAAAATATGCCTACTAGCTATCTACAAAACAGAGACCCTCACCCCCCAACTTTTCATCTGCACTATTTCAGGCTTTAGGTTCATGATTATTCAACAATTCGTTTGGCTTTGTATGTTAACTCTCTTTTCAGCCACCAGGTTCCAGATGCTAGCATGATGTCAACCAGACTTCCTTGGATAGACAACCCCACCAATGTGTCCTGAAGCTCCAATTCCCCAGAACCCTGCCCCACTAGGGAAAGAGAAAGACAGGCTGGGAGTATGGTTTGACCTTTCAATGCCCATATTCAGTGGGGAAGCAATTCCAGAAGCCAGACCTTCCACCTTCTGCATCCCACAAATGACCATGGGTCCATACTCCCAGAGGGTTAAAGAATAGGAAAACTATCAGGGGAGTGGATGGGATATAGAGTTCTGGTGGTGGTGATAATTGTATGGAGTTGTAACCCTCTTATCCTGTGGTTTTGTCAGTGTTTCCTTTTTATAAACTAAAAAAAAAAAAGAAAGAAAAGCAATAAACATCACATAGGCTGCTAATATCAAGGCAAGCAAGTCTAGAATCTATAAAACTGTGCCATAATCCATTCCCCTATCAAGAAGACACAGCAGAACCTAATTTCAAATAGGGAAGTGTTTGACCTCTTACTATTTCCTGACAGAGACGGAAAATGGTGTGTACACTCAGACCTCCTTGAGGTTGCAGATAATTGAAAGGATGTGAATGTAGTTAACCTTATTTTCCTAACGTTCGAGTTTGTTAGTATGTAAGTCATTCAAAATGTATTATAACTATATTCATAACATCAAATCTAAACAGTTTTTTAAAACTTTGTTCAATAACATGGGGTATAACCTTTTTGTACAGACTCCACCTTGCAATCATGATTTCATGCAAACAACTAGATGCTTCATAATTTTTTAATGGGAATAAGAATGATTGAATTGGGAGTCGGGCTGTAGCACAGCGGGTTAAGCGCAGGTGATGCAAAGCACAAGGACCGGCATAAGGATCCCAGTTCAAACCCCGGCTCCCCACCTGCAGGGGAGTCGCTTCACAGGTGGTGAAGCAGGTCTGCAGGTGTCTATCTTTCTCTCCTCCTCTCTGTCTTCCCCTCCTCTCTCCATTTCTCTCTGTCCTATCCAACAACGACGACAACAACAATAATAACTACAACAATAAAACAACAAGGGCAACAAAAGGGAATAAATAAATAAAATAAATATATAAAAAAAAAGAATGCATTTAATCACAATAAAAGAACTAGAGGGAAACTGGAAGGGTAAACTGACTTTCACCCATATAGACATCATCTTGACAGAAAAAGTCAGCTGGGCAAATATTTGGTTTACTGTAGTTGTTTCTAACTGCCTTTGTCACAGAGGTTTTAAGAAAGCTTAGCTGGGCAAATGTGTTCTTCCTTGGTGGTTTAGCAGAACACACAACAAGGAAATTAGCTATCCCTTCCCAGTTGTGCTGTGTCTTCTTCAGCAAGGATGGAGCTTCTTTTAGAATAAATAAAACAAATTAAACAATTACAAAGTCTTCCTTTAAGTTACATCCCATCAGTAAATATCTTCCTCATATGTGTTTTTTTTTTTTAGTATATATTTGCTAGAAAAAACTTTTAAAAGATCAAATTATTGAAACGAATTCAGCCAAGCATTTTTCATGGCCTACTATGTATTTTGCGCTTAAGGAAGAAAACTTGATCAATTAAATAATCCCTCTAACAATCAAATATCTTAGCATGTTCATTAGCATTTATCAATAATAATAACTAGAAGCAATAAAAATTTCATCAGTAGTATAATCAATAAATAAATTCTAACTCCTTCATACAATTAAATGTTATTTGTGAATAACATGAGTGAACCCAACCTGTTCTCCTCACCATGAATCTCAAAATCACCTTGCTCAAATCATAGACTCATGCAATCTGATTCAATTTGTTCAAAGTTTAATATTTCTGATAAATAAAGAATACAATATTTTGGGGAAGAGATCTAGGTAATAGGTGGTCCCTGCAGGTGAACAATCTCTAAAGCACTAATAGTCTTATAAACCAGTGTTGACCCAAAAGAAAATAAAGTAGGTTTTAAAATGAAGTCATTGTCCAGTGTTCTAAAATATTATAATCCTGAGATCAGCAACACAAACATCACCTAGAAACTTCTTAGAAATATACATTTTAGGGCTCACTTTAAATTGAGTCAGATATTATGAGTTTCAGCAATCTTTATAAGCCTTCCAGATGGCTTTCACATACCTTAAAAAAAAAAAAGAAAAACCACAGCTTTACTGTTTTAGTCTGATGACCTTTATTCAGAAGTAGGGAGGAAAATCTAGGCCATTGATAGAAATAAATTCCCCCATCAAAACACCTGCAAATGCATTTTATTTTTTATTTTTTTTAAATTTTTTTATTTACCAAAGTAAAAACCCTGGGTGGAGGGTGAGGGTGGATGTTCAGCTTCTTGGGGGGGTGGGGAGTTGGGACACAGTCTTTTGGTGGTGGAAATGGTGTTTTTTTTTTTAAAGGAAACATTGACAAAACTATAGGATAAGTGGGGTACAACTTTGCACAGTTCCCACCACCAGACCTCTGCATCCCATCCCCTCCCCTGATAGCTTTCCTATTCTTTAACCCTCTGGGAGTATGGACCCAAGATCATTGTGGGATGCAGAAGGTGGAAGGTCTGGCTTCTGGAATTGCTTCCCCGCTGAACATGGGCGTTGACAGGTCGATCCATACTCCCAGCCTGCTTTCCTCTTTCCCTATTGGGGAATGGCTCTGGGGAAGTGGAGCTCCAAGGCACATTGGTGGGGTTGTCTGTCCAGGGAAGTCTGGTCGCATCCTGCAAGCATCTAGAATCTGGTGGTTGACAGGAGAATTAACATACAAAGCCAAACAAAATGTTGAACAATCATGGACCTAAAGCCTGGAATAGTGCAGATGAAGTGTTGAGGGATCTTCCATTTTGTAGATAGCTAGTAGGCATATTTTAGTTATATTTCCAAGGGCCTGTAGCTGTACTAATGTTTGTTTGTTTGTTTTGTTTTTGTTTTCCCCTGAGCCTGAATCTGATATACAGGTGGATCCAAGTTATTGTCTGGGAAGATGATGTAATGGCTGGGAAAAGGACCAGAAAGTTGGATCAGGGAAGAGAGTAGCTCCCTGATATGGGAAAGGGGCATAAGTATTGTCGACTGTAACCCCATCAATTTGATGTGATCTGGGGCCCATAGTTAGCTTAGGAGCCTATGTGATCTCTGCATCAATCTAGATCTGAGCTCACATTCTGTGGTCATGAGTAGGAACATTCCATGCTGCCCCAGTATCGACCCATCTTCCTCATGTGTAGCATAGAGTATGCTGTCCAGTCTCCCTTCGGAGGATGGAACATTCTCTACCATTGTTGATCCAAGTTGAGGGCAAGGACCTATGGGGGCCCACAAAGGGGTCTATTTTGTTGTTCCTACAAATGGATTTTAAAACCTTGATGGATTAATTATTCAGTCAGGGATATAAAAACAAACCAGTGGGAGTCAGACAGTAGTGCAGCAGGTTATGTGCAGGTGGCACAAAGCACAAGGACTGGCTTAAGGATCCTGGTTCGAGCCACTGGCTCCCCACCTTCAGGGGAGTCGATTCATAGGCAGTGAAGCAGGTCTGCAGGTGTCTATATTTCTCTCCCCCTCTCTGTCTTCTCCTCCTCTCTCCATTTCTCTCTGTCCTATCCGACAACAACAACAATAATAACTACAACAATAAAACAACAAGGGCAACAAAAGAAAATTTAAAAAAAAATTAACCAAAATAATTACATTTCAGCAGCCTTTAAACATTACATTATTTTAGACAAAAGAAGGCAAGTCCCCATTTTTTTCAGGTGGAAAGTATTACCTAGCATTACAATAATTTCCTTTTGCTATTGAAGATTCTAATTATGGTGTTCTCTGTAATCATAGCACTGCAGATATGATACTCTGGTAATGACTGAGAATGCTTGTTTCATGAGGTTGTTGAATTCAAGAGCTTGAATTGAAATCTTCAGGGTAAGTTTTCCCTCAACCTAAAGATTTTTTAAAACTAATATTCCAAGATCTAAAGGATAAATCGCACTTTATTAATATTTCATCTTTCTCACCTTTATAATTTTCTAAGAAATGAAACTTTTGAAGACTTCAAGGGATGGTGAGCATAGGAGGTAACACAGGGAGTTGGTTGCTATCTATTTTATGACCTAATTGCTGGTTGTTTTTTTTTTCCTTTCCCCATATTTCACAGATACCCTTTGTTGATCCACAAGAGCTTTCAGATCTAGTAATATTATCTAGGGATTAATGAAGCTAATTATAGTTTAGAAAACCAATTTGAATTGCTGAAAATAGTATAAACTTTTTTACAAGACTGTTAAAGAAATCTGTTTGTGGATTGAGTTGTAGGACTAATCAAGGTTTCTTTCAGACAGTTGACCCATTTTTTAAAAGTCTCACTTAAATTACATTTTTCTACAGGAGAATTTTAAATGCACTATCATTTTTACAGAACTGAATTATTCTTTTGATTAGAAAGAATAAAGACATTGTAGACAAAGCAGGAAACACATATCCACACTAACATAAAATGATGTAGTTATATACAAAAACAACACATTCATTTGCAAAATTTTTTTGTTGACACATGGAATACAATTTTTTCTATTTTTAGATATCTGTTATGGAGTATAATTCTTAGTTCATTAACCTTGAAAAAATCTACATAAAATGTAACTTAAAAATTTTTATTTATTTCCCCTTTTATTGCCCTTGGCTTTTTATTGTTGTTGTAGTTATTACTGTTGTTGTTATCTATGTTGTCGTTGTTAGATAGGACAAAGAGAAATGGAGAGAGGAGGGGGAGACAGAGAGGGGAGAGAAAGATAGACACCTGCAAACCTGCTTCACCGCCTGTGAAATGACTCCCCTGCAGGTGGGGAGCTGGGGGCTCTAACTGGGATCCTTATGCTGGCACATTAAAGCTTTGCACCGTGTGCGCTCAACCCGCTGTGCCACCACCTGACTCCCCCGAAATGTAACTTTTGAGGAAAATCTTAGGCATTATTGGATTAGTAATTAATAGTTGTGACCAGACTTTCTTTTTTTTCTTATTATTATCTCTTATTTATTCGATAGAGACAGCCAGAAATCAAGAGGATAGGGGGAGATACAGAGAGAAAGAGAAAGACACTAGCAGCACTGCTTAACAACTTGCAAAACTTTTCACCTGCAGGTGGGGACTGAAGGCTCAAACCCAGATCCCAGGTCCTTGTGCATTGTAACATGTGTGCTCATCAGGTGTGCCACCACCCCACTGGCCCCTCAGACTTTCCTAACAGGTAGCCAAGTATTTGAAACCAATAAATCTCAGCTGAGGAGAGAACATAATGCTTATGCAAAAAGACTTGAAGAGAGGAAAAGATAAATAAAGGAAGAGATAATTTGTAAAGCTTCTCCTTTTCATAATGTTCCCATATGGTGGCTGGTGGTTCACATGGTAAAAATCTGCATTTTTATAGATGAGCCATCTCCCAGCTAACCTGTGATATTTTAAGTCATAAGTTGTATTTTTTTTTTTTTTTTTTTGGAAATAAAAGTTTGAAGTCATAGTAGCAATGCTCTAGTTGTGATGGTTGGACAAAAATCCAAAAACACCAGAATTTTATCACAATAAACATTCTCCACAATAAGATTGATGAAATTTCATGATTTAGTCAACACTTTCACAGAACCTGCTTGACAGGTTCTGGGAGCACAGTAATGAAAAAAAAAATCATGTTCTTTTCATTTATTTATTCATTTATTTGTCCTTATCACAACTTTTATTAGAGTCATCAAACAAGTAAATACAGAAAAACTTGAGGCTAACTAAAATCCTAGGTCTATTTCATCCTTAACTTGAAGCCAGATCCCACAAATCTAATACTAGTTACAACTAATGATACCCAGGTGACCAGATAGTAGTAGCACACCTGGTTAAGTGCTCACATTACAGTGTGCAAGGACCCAGGTTCAAGCCCCTGGTCCCTACCTGCAGGGAGAAAGCTACACAAGTGGTGAAGCATGGCTGCAGGTGTCTCTCTCTTCCTTTTTTTTCTTTTTAGTTTTTATTAATTACTTAATATTGATTTACAAAATTACGTGTCAACAAGGGTATAATTCCACACCATTCCCACCACCAGAGTTCTGAATCCCCAGTTTCTCCATGACAAGTCACCATAGTTCCCTGAGGGTTTTAGACATGGGTCAACAATCATCTCTACAACTATCTGTCTACATTTGTACATAATTGTCCTCTCTTCCCTTCCAAGTCACTCATGACACCATTACTACGTCTAAATGTCCCTCTCTTTTTCCTTTTCTCTCTCTCTCTGGGTGCTGATGGAACTGGAGTTCAGAGCTCTCTTATCCTCTTCCTCTTACCACTTCTCCCCCCACCGTGAGTATGGATCTCATACTCATAAGACTGTTTGGGGGGTCAGAAGATAGGAGTTCTGGCTTCTGTAATGGCTTCTCCACTGGACATATGCGTTAGAAGGTTGATCCATACCCCCAGCCTGTTTCTATCTTTCCCTTAGTGGGCTAGAAGTCCGGAGCAGTGAAATTCCAGAACACACTGGTGAGGTCATCTGCCCAGAGAAGTCAGGATGGCATCATGGTAGCATCAGCAATTTGGTGTCTGGAATGTGGCAGGATATAAAGTGAGACAAAAAGGTTCATGAATAAAAAACAGTAAGTAGTGGGGAGTCGGGCTGTAGTGCAGTGGGTTAAGCGCAGGTGGCGCAAAGCACAAGGACCGGCATAAGGATCCCGGTTCGAACCCCGGCTCCCCACCTGCAGGGGAGTCGCTTCACAGGCGGTGAAGCAGGTCTGCAGGTGTCTATCTTTCTCTCCTCCTCTCTGTCTTCCCCTCCCTCTCTCCATTTCTCTCTGTCCTATCCAACAACGACAACAACAATAATAACTACAACAATAAAACAACAAGGGCAACAAAAGGGAATCAATAAATAAAATAAATATTAAAAAATTAAAAAAAAACAGTAAGTAGCAATAGAGCAGATAAGATTACGGATCTTGGGACAGAAGAAAGCTAGGAAGTCCATTTTAGGCATGTTCTTGGGAGCAAACAACTATGGTAGTTTTGCTTGAGTTTGATAGCTAGCCTGAATTTGAATAAAAATATTGTCTGATAAAATGGTGTCAGAGTAGAGAAAAGGGCTAGAAAGTTGAATTAGGGCAGTGAGTAGCTCCCATTCTTAAAAAAATAAATTCTGTGGCTAAAATTAACTATTTACCTCCATCCTCCTGACCTAGGGCCCATATATATTTTATATTTAGCACAAGAGTCTGTTTAACCTCTAAGAGTCCCTACTGGTGTGAGCTCGCAGTTCATGGTCCCAGCTGGGAACATGATAAATTGAACTTATTTCATTCAGGACTAGTCCTCCTTGAGTGGCAGGGCAGAATACCCCAGCCTTCCTTTGGAGACTGGGGCATTCCCTATCATCTCTGCTTTATGGTGAGGTTAAGGTCCTGGAAAGGCCCGCAAAAGGGCTTATAATGATGTTCCTGATGAAAGTGACCAGTGGTGGTGCAGATAGAGAGAGATCCATTAGTGGTCTCAGCCCATCATTCTTTTATTTTATTATTTTTTTAACCACAGCACTACTGAGATTTAGCTTATGGTGGTATCAGGGATTGAACCTAAGACTACAGAGTCTCAGGCATGAATAACTTGTATAGCCACTATGCTATCTTCCTGACTTTCATAACATTGCATTCATAAAACCAACCTTATACTTAATTATATTTCATAAATAAATAAATCATAAATATATAACATATCAGATGGAAAAAATACTAAAATAAAAAAACAACTAGAAACCAGAAAATAAATAGAATAAGAGTGGGACAGATAGCACAGTGGTTACGGAAAAAACTCTCATTGCCTGTCTGAAGCTTCTAAGTCACAGGTTTAATCCCCCATCCCACCATAAGCCAGAGTGGAGCAGTGTTCTGATAACACACACACACACACACACACACACACACACACACACACACACACACTTTTGAGCCCCCAGTTCCCACCTGCAAGGGGAAAGCTTTGCAAGTGATGAAGCAGTGTTGCAGGTGTCTCTCTATCTCTCTTTCTCTTGATTTCTCCCTCCCCTCTAGATTTCTGGCTGTCTCTATGCAATAAACAAATAAATATTTTTTTAAAATTTATAAAGGGAGTCAGGCATTAGCACAGCGAGTTAAGCGCTGGTGGCTTGAGGACTGGCTTAAGGATCCCGGTTCAAGCCCCCGGCTCTCCACCTACAGGGGAGTCACTTCACAAACGGTGAAGCAGGTCTGCAGGTGTCTATCTTTCTCTCCCCCTCTTTGTCTTCCCCTCCTCTCTCCATTTCTCTCTGTCTTATCCAGCAACGATGACAACAATAATAACTATAACAATAAAAAAACAAAGGCAACAAAATGGAATAAATGTATTTTTTTTAAATATTTGAAAAAAAGAAAGTGAATGAGGTATAAGTGAACAGAAAAAAGCATTCTTTTCAAATATATATATAGTCATCCGATTAGAAAAGACCTCTCTGAGAAGGTGACAATTACAATGGAGAAAATTAAATGAGAGAAGAGGCTCTGAAACTACAGGTTCTATTCTGAGTGAGACAGATAGCTTTGAAGTATTTAAAGCAAAACACATGGTATATCTATCTATCTATCTATCTATATTTTAAATAATCCCTCTAACTGTTGCATTAGTGACGAAGCTAGAATTAGGAAACTATATTAATATCCCAGGAAAAAAGGTGGTGAACACTTGAAGTAGATAATAAAAGCAAATGGAGAACCCATTCAGATTCTCATATTTTTAAACGGAGAACCAAGAATTGTACCTATAACTTATATATGGAATGTGAAAGAAAAGGAGGAATCAAAGATAAAGCTAAGTTTTAAAATTTACACACTAGATGAATGCAGTGTCAGCAGAGAGTATACTTAAGGGAGGAACAATACAGACTAATTTACGATTAGTGGAAATTTTGGCTTTTCGGAGAATTTAGTCAAATTAATTGAAGGAGAACTTAGGAGACAGAAATAACTGAAAAGGAGGACAATGACCAGAAGCAATGAGGACCATTCATATAACTGCTGCTTGCAAGAAATGAACAAGACATCTGTGGGAGCAAGAGACACCAGTGACACCTCATAGAAAAAAGACCCCTTAGCATCAGCTATCCCCAGATGTAGAGAAATTTTGAAGAAGAATCAAGATAAAAGGGAAAAAATGGAAAGCACCATATAATTATAGCTGATATAACTTGAGAATAATGATAGACACCTTAAAGGAACATTTAGAAATAACTGTGGACAATTTTAAAATGAGATGGAAGTTCTAAATAGTAGGTTTAAAGCCAGCAAAGCCCAAGTTAAAGTTAGTTTAACAATTAATTCATTCAGAGTATGGTTAATCTTGAGCTTTTTATATGTATCTTGGTTTTAAAGATTTCATAGACACCCTGTCCCCAGACAATATCTTTAGCTCATTAGCTATTGGGCTCAGGCAAAAATTAGTAAAGTCATGGGCCCTTTGGAATATACCTAAAATAGACTTACTGGTCTTTTTCAAAACAGAGACCCCAAATTTCATCTGCTATAGATTCCTGGTTATTAAACAATTTATTCTGCTTTATATCTTAATACTTTTTCAGCCACCAAGTTGCAGATGCTACCATGACACCAACCTGACTTCACTGGACAGGTGACATCACCAATGTGTCCTGGATCCCCACCTCTCTAGAGCCCTACCCTATTAAGGAAAGATAGAAATAGGCTGTGAATATAAATCAATCTGCCAATGCCCATATTCAGCGGAGAAGCAATTCCAGAAGCCAGACCTCCCACATTCTGCACCTCATAATGATCCTGGGTCCATACCACCAGACGGATAAATAATAGGAAAGCCGGGAGTCCAGCCGTAGCACAGTAGGTTAAGCGCATGTGGCACAAAGCGCAAGGATCGGCATAAGGATTCAGGTTTGAGCCCCCCGCTACCCACCTGTAGGAGAGTTGCTTCACAGACGGTGAATCAGGTCTGCAGGTGTCTTTCACTCCCCTTCTCTGTCTTCCCCTCCTCTCTCCATTTCTCTCTGTCCTGTCTAACAACGACAACATCGATGACAATGATAAAAATAACTATAACAATAAAAAACAAGGGCAACAAAAGGGAAAAATATTAAAAAATTTTTTTAAAATAATCATAGGAAAGCCTCCAATGGAGAGGATGGAATGTGGAACTCTGGTGGTGGGAATTGTGTGGAATTATACCCCTCTTACCCTATGGTCTTATCGATCATTGTTAAATCAATTAAAATAATAATTATAGTAATAAATATTTCATAAATGACAACTGGGAAATTGCTGCCATTTTATGGTGAAATTTTCTTCTCTGATATAGAAAGTTTTCTGTAATCTCAAGAAATGGTATTTGAGGTGTGATTTTATTAATAAAATATGTATAAACTTATCAATACATATACTTTAACACAAATAAGAAACTATTCAAATTTCTATATGATTTGACTTTGGTGTTTTTTTTGCATCATATTTATAAATTTCTGTTGTCAAATGCACAAAGATATTCTTCCAACAACC
The DNA here is from genome assembly GCF_950295315.1 of Erinaceus europaeus. Taxonomy (NCBI): domain Eukaryota; kingdom Metazoa; phylum Chordata; class Mammalia; order Eulipotyphla; family Erinaceidae; genus Erinaceus; species Erinaceus europaeus. Next base: position 91,874,428 of record NC_080170.1, on the reverse strand, counting down.
CTATTTGAAATATGTTCTGAGATGTATTGCAAATTTTTGAGTGTCATAGCATTTATAGTGCAAGGTGCAAATAGTATTTTAAATCACTACAAATATGGTGAAGGAGAGATAAGAGGTTTTTAATATCATATCTAGAAATATAAACACCTCTTCTCTGAATATGCAATATCTACTGTAAGAGCTGATGATTATTTATGTATTAGAAGAGATGCATTTTAGCTTCTGTAATACACACAGCTATTTTTCTCAATTATTCTTGCCATTTCACCATTATACCAAGAACTACCTCTGAGATAAGAAACAATGGCCATTTTCTTCTAGGAACAAAGTGAGAATTATTTTGTTTCATGATGTGATTTTTCTTTCACAGTTCTGAAAGCTTTCTTGGTACTGAGGAGTTATCTCTTAAAATTTCCTTCACACCAAAGATAGGGTAAAAAAGAGAGAGAGAGAGGGAGGAAGAGAAAAAAGCTAACAATACAATGCTATTCTTACATTTTAAAGGACCACAGAAGAGAAATCAAGATCCAAATGTTCAGTAAAAGTTTAAGATAATAAATGATTAAGTTTTAAGTAGTACACTGAGTTTGTTGTTTAATTCACTTTGATAAGAAAAAGTGAACCTTTAGATTTAAGTAGGGGAGTACAGGTAACTCTCTAGAAAGTTGCTCTTCAAAACCCCCATTGTGATAATTTAGGACCATAGTATATTAAAAACAACTAACTGCTTATATCTTTATTCTGGACAATGTGTTGGTGAGTTTGTCATCATGGAAAGGAATAGAGAGAATTATTTTTATAAAATCTAGAATTAACCCAACGGACTTTCCACTGAATTTATAGCTTAGCAAGGATTCTGACTGGATTTAAATCATAGGCAAATGTAGCTATTGCATTTTCATGAAGAACTCTTAAGGGTTGCAACTGAAATGAAATAATATCACTTCTTTCCAAAAGCTAGCTCTGTTTCTACAATTCAGGAAAACTTTTAGTGAGAATAAAAATATGAAGGTTTCATGAATGAAAATGGAAATATAATCCCATTACATTACAACGACTGTACCTTTATATCTTTAGCACCTGCCACAGTGTTTGGTGCATAATAGAAGCTCAACAAATGTATTCAACACATGACTGGACTAGCACAGGCACTAATGCAAGATGTATAATAATCTGAGTCCCTGACATTTGGGAGTAAACTGAAGAGAAAGATTATCTGTAAGTGTTGCTGATGATCACTTTTGAAAGTTAATTACATTCAGAAGAGGTGACTACTATTTGAATCTTTGAAACCGTGCCATATACCTTTGGAGTCCCAAACATATCATCATTATTATTATTATTTTCATTTTGCCTCCAGGGTTATCACTGGATTTGGTGCCTGCACTATGAATCCACTGCTCCTTCCAGTCTTTTTGTTTTGTTTTGTTTTGTTCCATGATATAGGACACAGAGAAATTGAGAGAGGAGGGGAAGATAGAGAGGGAAAGAGAAAGATAGATACCTGCAGACTTGTTTCCCATTGTAAAGAGACCTCCCCCATAGGTGAGGAGCTGGGAGCTTGAACTGGGATCTTTGTGAGAGTCCTTATGCTTTGTAGTATGTGCATTTAACCACGCCACTGCCTGGTCCCTTTGCCTTGGCTTGTTAGCACTATTACTCACACTGGTCTTCAACTACCAGTCTCTACAGCATATCTAGGTGATACAATCAGGAATAGTTTCTAGGATATATAACCAGTAGATTTTTGCAGGCCTTTGTACTAGAAAGGGACCTCATATTTTGGGGTTTAATACTCTGTAGTTACTATATTGAAATGCTTTATTGTTTATTTCTTATGAGTAAGGAGAGAGATCAGAACACTAATAGCCTCTGGTATATGTGGTGACAAGCACATCATCCATGATATACCTGCTTATACTAATTAAAAACTTTAAAAAAAATTCCTGTGGCACTTTTGTTGGGGGTTTAACAAACAGGAGTTTTATTATGTTGTGGGTTATTTAAGTACATAAAAACTGTGGCAGCAAAATAAGCAAAGGACCAAAGATTGCTTAGTCATGATGGTGGGGAGCAGTGAGTCTTTAAGCTAATTCCCAACACTAGGCTACACGTGTTCAGATTAGGAGAAGTGGCACGGTGGGTCCCAGGGAGGTGAACAGGCAAGAGCAATAGGAACAAAGAGTTCTATTCCTGCCAGACACTTACTTAAGTAACTTCTTATGCACCAACAACCCCTTGAGGGTTTGCATAACTAAGTCCTATGCTTGTCAGGCTGGTGTCAACCCTAAACTAATTACATTTAGATCCCAACAATTTTCCAATTCAAGTATAAACAACACTAGTCTACTATGTCACGGAGGTTTGTTCTGAAAGCCTTGACTTTGTCCCCAAGACTACTGACACAATAACTGGGTATCCGATAAAGGCTTTCTGTTAGCCAAGAGACCTTTGGTCTGTTTATCTATGTCTAATCCAGAGGACCTAGCAACTGTAGAAGCTCAGAACATAAGCCAGCAGAAGTAGCCCTGCGTTCAGATGGTCTCTGGGTGGCAATCATGGCATATTCAGATGCACTATTTTCATCATGTTTAGTGAAACCTTTCCATGAAATGACCAAAGAAGAACCCTAAAAAATGTGTTATCTGGACTTAACTCCCAATGTTTTCTTTCAAAGCATCTGTCCAGGTTTATACTACAATTATTGGGACATGAATGTAATTACCATATGACTGATGTCAACCTATAAGCATACTTCAAACTTACACAAACCCACAAAAGTTTATGGGTGCATCAGAACTTATTTAATTCTGGAAATGCCCTCTCAATTCTTGCAAATTCAGCTGCAGCTAGATATTCCTGCATGCTCTTCTTTCCACATCTCCCAGTAACCAAACATGTGTAGCCATGCTCTGGCAAATTTAGCTTAAAAGATTCTCCTCAAATCAGAAGCAACCAGTGGCACAGCTATATACAAGATACTGGGTACTATACAGCAAACCCTAACAAAAGGGCTTTTCAAAGTGAACCCAGTTACCAAATAACGTGATGATAGCATTAACTATCCATTGTCTTTTTGAACCCTAAGACAGCAGGAACCTCACATCTCCACTATAGAGCCTATATTCCCCCCAGTCCTGGTACCTTAGGATAGGGCCCACTTTCCTGCATGCCTCTCCCAATCCATATCAAATAATATTGCATCTGCCAATCACAACCTAATCAATGCAACGATTGTCACCTCAACATGCTTCAGCTCAGACTGTGTCCAGAGACTTCACGTGTGGAATGACAACCCTTCAGCTTCATTACTTGGGTGAGACCTTACTTTTCATAGTATTCTCTAATTCCATCCCAGGTAGTTCATTTTCTAACAAAGTCCCAAAACCTAGATATACACCAGGTTCTGTGAGAGAGAGCATATGTTCACATGTATCCATAAACTAGTGCAAAATATATACCTGAAAGCAGAAGTACACTAGAGTTTGTAGTGAGTATCCCCCTAACACTTCCTCTCCACTATTCCAAGCTTTGGGTCCATGATTGCTCAACAACTTGTTTGGCTTTGTATGTTAACTCTCTTTTCAGTCACCAGGTTCCAGATGCCATCAGGATGCTGGCCAGGCTTCCCTGGACTGAAGACCCCACCAATGTGTCCTGGAGCTCTGCTTCCCCAGAGACCCACCCTACTAGGGAAAGAGAGAGGCAGACTGGCAGTATGGATCGACCAGTCAACGTCCATGTTCAGTGGGGAAGCAATTACAGAAGCCAGACCTTCTACCTTCTGCAACCCACAATGACCCTGGGTCCATGCTCCCCAAGGGATAGAGAATGGGAAAGCTATCAGGGGAGGGGATGGGATATGGAGATTGGGTGGTGGGAATTGTGTGGAGTTGTACCCCTCCTACCCTATGGTTTTGTTAATTTATCCTTTCTTAAATAAAAAATAAATTAAAAAAAAAAAAGATTCTCCTCTCCAGCCATAATGACTAGTCAATATTGGCCCTTTAGCCTATTTTGCTGCACCTAAGTAGTACCGTACCATACCACTGTACCGCAATGTAATAAATTCCCCCTTTGCTTAAACCTGACCAAAGCTGTGCAGAAGCCCTTCTATTCTTCATTTACCATACATAGGACTCAATGTTATACAGCTTCCTGTGTTATATATGAATAGATATGACCCATAGGTCAGACTGATAAGGGTCTATAGTTAACAATATTTATATAGTTTTCTCATACGTGGGAGCTACTCTCTGCCCTGATCCAGCTCTCTAGTCCTATTTTCAACTCTGACACCTTCTTCTCAGACAATACTAATAGTCCACCCACATGCTAACTATCAAACTCGGGCAAAAATTACTGAAGTCATGTGTTCCTTGAAACATACCTAAAATAGACTCCCTAGCTTCTTCCCACACAAAGACCCCTAGGTTGATATGCTCTATTCTTACCTCTGGGTTCTTATTTATCAAACAATTTTTTCCTGTTCTATATCTTACCACCTTTTCAGCCACCAAACTGCAGAATACCGTGATGCCATCCTGGGCAGACAATCTCACCAATGAGTCCTGGAACCACACCTCTCCAGAGCCCTGTTCCACTAGGGAAAGAGAAACAGGCTGGGTGTATGGATTGACCTGCCAACATCCATGTTCAGTGGAGAAGCAGTTACAGAAGCCAGACCTTCCACCTTCTGCACGCCATAAAGAATTTTGGTCCATTTTCCCAGAGGGAGTAAAGAATAGGGAAACTTCCAGTGGAGGGGATGAGACAGGGAACTCTGGTGGTGGGAATTGTGTGTTGTACCCCTTACCTTACAATTGTTAATCATTATTAAATTACTAGTAAAAAAATCCTTTGTATGCATTAATTAAGTTTTAAACACCTTTATCAGTAAATTGAAAATTGGAGAATATGAACTAGAACTGCATAGGTTGCTTTAAGAAATAGGGTCTTCCTGGGTCCAGGCTACCTGAGGGATAAAGAATAGGAAAGCTTTCAAGGGAGGGGATGGGATATGGAACTCTGGTGGTAGAAATTGTGTGGAATTGTACTCCCTCTTATCCTATGGTCTTGCTGGTATATTTTATTTTATAAATAAAATTTAAAAAAGAATAAAGAAGGGATGCCATGGGATAGAAAGAAAGTAAGAGAGAGAGAGAGAGAGAGAAAGAAAGAAAGAAAGAAAGAAGTAGGATCTTCCTGGGTCCATACTCCCAGAGGGTTAAAGAATAAGAAAGCTGTCAGGGAAGAGGATGGGATACAGAGTTCTGATGGTGGGGATTGTGTGGAGTTGTACCCCAATTATCCTATGGTTTTGTCAATGTTTCCTTTTTATAAATAAAAAATTAAAAAACAAAAAGAAGTAGTGTCTTGCAAGGATATGGGAGACAAGTCAGTGGTAGAGTATTTACCTTGCAGGCATGAGTCCAGAATTCGATCTCCTGCACACCATAAAACCAAGAAAGACAAGCAGACTTCCTGTCTGCCCTTCTTTTTTCAAGGATGCACTAGCTCTTTAAATCTTCTACTCAAGTTTGTTTTGTATTTTTCTTGTTTTTTTTAGCTAAATACATTTTTAACCATTTATGGAGTTTGGAGGCTTTTCCGCATTCAGCCCACATTTCCACCTTTAGCAGGTAACAGATTTTCTAAATAAATCTACATTCTTTGTAGAAAAAAAAATCAGAAAGACAAAAACAAATACAACATCTAAAAACAATATGGTGGATCTATGCCTTGGTTTCTGCTCCTCTCCTTTAGCCTCATACCACAGAAAGGAAAAGTAGTAAGAATCTCAGAACTTCCAGAGGTGTGGCTTTGGAGTAGCAGCAGCTGTGTTTCACTTTCCTCAGTCAACTAGAAAAAGCATCAAAAATCACCTGAAAACTCAACAAAATACAGCAAGGATTTCTTTGTCAACTCACCAAGCCACAGATGAGCACAGATATGTGTGGCTCCTAGATAGGAAAGTGGTAAGGGAGGCATTCCTGGGAGTAAAAGGCCATAATCAGGGATGGCTGGCACCAAACTGAGACAGTGATAGCTGGGCACACCACTACTGGATCTGAGTCAAAGGAACAACTGTTAAAAAGGGAGAAAGGAAGAAAGGAAGGAAGAAAGAGAAAGAAAAAAAGAAAGAAAGAGAGGGTGGAGGGAGGGAAGGAAGAAAAGAAAAGGAAAAAGAAAAAGAAAACCACGATGCCAAGAGCCATTTCTCTGCTTGATAGAAGATAAGCTTTGAAACAATGGAAGCCCTTGAGACAAGTTTCTATTTCCCCGCAGGTAGGCCATTTACCAGAAAACAAGTGACACACCACATTGTTATAGTTAATAGACAGTTTTACCAGAAAACAAGTGACGCACCACATAGTTATAGTTAATAGACATAGTTTCGGCTATGTACGTTGCAAGGAACATTCCACCCTGATGATTGCTCCCCCTCCTCCTCCAGCACTTCCCCCTTCCCCAAAGCCTTATAATACCTGTGAACATAATAGAATTTTGCAGCTTGATCAGAATCCTGTCTTGCTGTCATTTCTTGTGTCTCCTGTTCCTTTCATTCCAGGTTCTTGGGTTCCTAGCCCCTGTTCACGCCCCGCTGTCCGGGGCATATGGTGCCCAATGTGGGGCGGTGGTATAAGGAGGCAGTCTGGACAAGGAAGAGCATAGGGGTGGCTGGTCAGGATTATATTTGGCCATCTCTTCATCAAGGGATAAGGCCTCTTCAGGAGAAAGACTATCATCAGGCCCATCTTTGGCGGGGGGTCTTAAGGTTGTCAAAGAGGGATAAATCTTAACAGGAGGGCACTTAGCAGGCGGCCTCAGGAGCAGGGTCTCCTGAATCAGGCATGTTTGTGAATCAGACTCACAAACAGAAGGTGGCCGGGAGTGTCCCTATAAGGCTTTTTCTCCCTCTCTCATGACTCCCTGTACATCAGGACAATGTTTATAGACTTTGAGTATATCATTTACTAAATTTCAATAAGAAAAAGCCTGGACTGGAATCTTTTTTGGACAAAAGGTCTCATAAAAAATCTCTTAAACAGTTTCCTACTCTAGCCTATCTTTTTCATCAATAGTCCCCTCTAAGGGAAAACATGGACAAACATCACTCTCAAAATAAAAAAAACTTCTTGAGATCCTTTTTCTTAACCCTTACTCCTCGTGTCTTGAGGGACTCCCTGAGTCCCTTAATAAACAGATCTTGTTTACTAAATGCCTGTCCCATGATAGTGTCTACCTCACCGCTGTGACACTCCTCCAGATGCGACTCACGGCCGGGCAGCTCCGTGGCGATCTATGTGAGCCTGTGCATTACACCCTCGGCCGCGGTGGATCAGTGAATTCGGATAGGCCTATCCTCTCGATCAGCGGTGTTCCTAGGTCCAGAAGGCTTCTTCGCCCCACGTTCAGGCGCCAGATGCCCTGGCCAGCGGGGCGTGAACAGGGGCTAGGAACCTTGGAACCTGCAATGAAAAGGGAAAGGAGACACAAGAAATCACAGCAAGACAGGATTCTGATCAAGCTGCAAAATTTTACTGTGTTCACAGGCATTATAATCCTTGCAACATACAATGGTCGAAACCATGTTTGTTACCACAACTATGTGGTGTGTCATTTGCTATTTTTGTTTCCTTTAGAACATTAAAAGCTCAATAAATAAATAAAAAAGAAGGGGAATGCACCCCCCAGTATTCAGTTGGCTAAAGTGTCAATGAAGTAACTATACTAAGCCTTTTTAATATTTACAAAAATTCGAATTGTCCATTTATTGTATCTCATTGACAAAGCCACCCACTTTTCCAGTCACAGAGACATATTCCTTTTTTCTCTTTTCAACACTGGATGTCCATGTTTGTTTTCCTTTTATTATGGTGGATGACATTATTGCTCTTGCAAAATCCACAGTCCCTGTTGGCAAGTCCTTACCACAAAGGACGCCATGGCAGTATATACTCCAGCTAACCACACCAGCCTATCCAAGTATTCTCTTCCTACTGACCTACCACTGCTGACTTCATCTTTGCATGTTCATTGACTGCTCACTTTTCTCAAAATATTCCTCATGTTCAAGGAACCTCACCTAATGTATATGTACCTCCTCTGTGTTTTTGGTACACCATCCTATATTTTCATGTCAATTCTTCTCTATCTTTTCCTTGCCTCCTAGTTTTGCTTGTTCCACAGCTGACCCTCTATGAAGAAGAAAATTTCACCAGTTGGTGCTGATGACCACCAGAGGACCAGACGTGCTGTGTTTCTTCCCCTGGACATAACATCCATTGACTGCTTCCCTTAGACTTGCTGGTGGCACACTAGGACACTCTATATATTCCTCCCATGAATTTTCTGACAAATTACAACAGGTTATAGACTCCACCACAAATAGTCTTGAGTCATTACAGAGCCCCTTATGGGACCCTTGATTAGTTTTTTGTTAATGATTACCTTAGGACCCTTTATTTTCAATAAGATTACTGATTTTATAAAACGGCAGATTGACTCCTTGGCATCAAAACCCTTACAAATACATTATCATAGACTTGATTTGGCTGACAGAAGCCTGGCTGAACCTGAGGGTGACAGACCTCCTTTACGGATGGCATGAAACTCAGAATTATTCATTGAGACATCCAACCTTGGCAGGGCAAGGACACCAGTAAGGGGTGCGAGGCTAAGCACTGCAGGGGGAGGACCCTATCGTCCGCCTCTGAGTCCCCCATGAAGCAAACATGATTTTCATGGATGTTGGTGTCAGCAATAAAAATTTCGTGCTTTGAAGTTCTCTTCACCCTGGAAACTGTGGCTCTGCCTCCCCTCCCCAAAAGACACCAAGAGCCTTATAAGATGTGGGAAGATTGGGTTCTATATCTACCCCGTGGGAGGAATCAGGTCAATACTTCCTCCCTCTGGTTAATGCCCACCAAATCTGTTGTTAAGGTCTCTACCCCTCACCCTCAATTTCCTGCCTCAGTTAAATTGTAACGAAGGGAGAAGATGCCAAGAGCCATTTCTCTGCTTGATAGAAGATAAGCTTTGAAACAATGGAAGCCCTCGAGACAAGTTTCTATTTCCCCGCAGGTAGGCCATTTACCAGAAAACAAGTGACACACCACATTGTTATAGTTAATAGACAGTTTTACCAGAAAACAAGTGACGCACCACATAGTTATAGTTAATAGACATGGTTTCGGCTATGTACGTTGCAAGGAACATTCCACCCTGATGATTGCTCCCCCTCCTCCTCCTCCTCCAGCACTTCCCCCTTCCCCAAAGCCTTATAATGCCTGTGAACATAATAGAATTTTGCAGCTTGATCAGAATCCTGTCTTGCTGTCATTTCTTGTGTCTCCTGTCCCTTTTCATTCCAGGTTCCAGGGTTCCTAGCCCCTGTTCACGCCCCGCTGGCCGGGGCACCACCTAACCCACAAATGAGTACAGACATATGTGACTTGTGGGCAGAAAGGAGCGTGAAAGAGCAATTCCCAGGACCAAAAACTGATGCTCAGGGATGGCTGGTACCAAATTGGGAGATTGGCCCCTGAGCCGCACCACTTTCAGGTCTGAGATTAGGCAATAAAGATGATTAAAAATAATAAAGATGATTGTTAAAAAAAATCATCTAAAAACTCATCAATTTACAACTATGACTTCTTGCTGCTTCTTCACAGAGGCTGTTTATTGAACAATTTGCTTTCTTTTCCTTTTTTTTTTGCCTCTAGGATTATTGCTGGGGCTCAGTGCCTGCACCATGAATCCACTGCTCCTGGAGGCCATTTTCCCCCCTTTTGTTGCCCTTGTTGTTGTAGTTATTATTGTTATTGTTGATATTGCTAGTTGTTGGATAGGACAGAGAGAAATGGAGAGAGGAGGGGAAGACAGAGAGTGGGGAAAGACAGACTTCTGAAGTGGCTGCCTTGCAGGTGGGCAGCAGGGGGCTCCAGCCCAGATCCTTATGCTGGTCCTTGTGCTTTGTGCCACATGGGCTCAACCCGCTGTGCTCCCGCCCCAACCCCGAACAATTTGCTTTCTAGCATAACACCTTTCAGCCACCAAGTTGCAGATGCTACCATGATGCCATCCTGACCTCCCTAGAGAGATGACCTCACCATTGTGTCCTGGAACCACACATTTCCCGAACCCTATCCCACTAGGGAAAGATAGAAACAGGCTAGGGCTGTGGAACAACCTGCCAACATCCATATTCAACAGAGTAGCAATTACAGAAGCCAGACTTTCCACCTTCTACACCACATGAAGAATTTTGTTCCATTAAAGAGTGGGGAAGCTTCCTAGGAGGGGATGGACACAGAATGCTGATGTTGGGAACTGTGTGGAATTGTACCCTTATTATCTTACAATCTTGTTAATCATTATTAAATCACAAATACATTTTTTAAAAAAACCAAATGACCAAAGAACTAGAAAAAATGAAAGAACTAGAGTACAGGAAACTCATTATGAAATCACTTCAAGAAACTAAAGTTAAAGTCCAAGAACTCAGTGATTATTTTACAAAATAATTACAAAAAAAAAAGCCCCTCCAAACAAAACTGCAGAGCCTAAAGGATACTTTGAATACAATTCAGGTTGCAGTAAGAGGCTTCAGAAGTAGACTACATCAGAAATAAATCATATCAGATAGATCAGACTAGATCTATCACAGTAAATTGAAAAAAAAATTCTAATCATATTCACATAAAAGTAATGCATAGGTATGTTTGTTTACAAAAAAGCTAATAGGACTAAAACTACTATAACTAATATTAACAATTTCTTTTTGCATACATTCCCAGCTCTACTTCCTATTACCTATAAGTTTATGGAATCAAGAATATTCACCAATGTGAATATTACCTATAAGTTTATGGAATCAAGAATATTCACCAATGTTAGATACTATTTATGCTCTACTATAATACATTAGAAATTAGCTATTACAATACAACTACCCCTTCCTCTTCATTCCACTATAGTTATATGTATCTATTATAACCTGACAGTGTGTAATGTGCTGTAGTTGCATTTCTTTTATTTATATAGTTTTATGTCGGTTCCTGATATTCCAAATGAGTTTACTCTGCTATTGTAGTTTCCAATTATAACTACCCACAATTTTCTTTTCTTAACTTTCCTCATAACTGTATAAAAGAATTGGCCCTCTCTCTCCTATCCCAATCAAATTAAGTTCTACCTCAACTTTCTGCTTCTTTTGGGGCTGCTTCTCCCCAGACCTACTACCTAACTCTGCTGGGACTACCCTCACTATTCTCCTGGGTTAATACCACTATTACCTGAATTTCATGCTTCTCTCTTTTCTCTCTGTATTGCTGGAGGCATTTTTTTTGTCTTTGATGATTGACTACATTTTTCTTTTATTATCTAGACCATATTTGAGAAATAATAGTATATAGGTATAGAATTTCTAGTAGAAAGCATATTCCATTAAAAATTTGATATCTTTGTTGGCTTCTGAAATAATAAGTGAATGTGAATAAATTAAAAGATAATGTTGAACTCATATAAAAACATCTTAAGAATGTCATAATTGGGAGTCGGGCTGTAGAGCAGCGGGTTAAGCGCAGGTGGCGCAAAGCACAAGGACCGGCATAAGGATCCCGGTTCGAACCCCGGCTCCTCACCTGCAGGGGAGTCGCTTCACAGGCGGTGAAGCAGGTCTGCAGGTGTCTATCTTTCTCTCCTCCTCTCTGTCTTCCCCTCCTCTCTCCATTTCTCTCTGTCCTATCCAACAACGACAACAACATTAATAACTACAACAATAAAACAACAAGGGCAACAAAAGGGAATAAATAAATAAAATAAATATTAAAAAAAAAAAAAAAAAAAAGAATGTCATAATGCAATTGGAGCTTACACTCCCACAGTTGAAACTCCACTGGGAAGTGTAATTTAGAAAAAGTACAAATAACTATATTCCAACCCAGATTTAGGATGAATATTACTTTCTGAATATAGAAATAGCTGTGAAAGTACTTCAAAAATTAAATCAGAAAAAAATTTTAAAGGGAATTTACATTTATTGGGGAAATTGATTTTTGTGCCTGACAGATTTTTGAACCATTATGTAGACTGCAACATATATTCATTGATTCTGTGGGGAGTGGACAGATTAAGACTGTCAAAATGAACCACATCATCATCATCTACTCAAAGACTTAAATACCTTAAGAAATAAATAGTAATCTCTAAAGTTATGTTGATTATGTCGTAGTGCAGTTAGGTCATTACCTACAGAGCAATTAAGTCAACCTGGGTTGTTCATGTAATTATGTAGTCAAATTTTGATGCTGTCAAAGTAAAAAATAATGGGTTTTCTTAATTTTGGCATTTTATTTTTATTGAGTCATTATGTTTGCTCTCCAAGGACATTTTAAAAGTTTTTTTCCTTATTGCTCCAGGTCACTGATTGTCAGAGAAAAGCAAATAAAGACAACACTGAGATATCACCTCACTCCTATGAGAATGTCATACAACAAAAATGACAGCAGCAGCAAATGTTGGAGAGGCTGTGAGGACAAAGGAACACTCTTACACTGCTGGTGGGAATGTAAATTGGTCCAGCCTCTGTGGAAAGCAGTCTGGAAAACTCTCACAAGTCTAGAAATAGACCTCCCATATGACCCAGTAATTCCTCTCCTAGGGATATATCCTAGGGACTCCATAACACCCAACCAAAAAAATATGTGTACAGCTATGTTCACAGCAGCAAAATTTGTAATAGCTAAAACCTGGAAGCAAACTAGCTGCCCAGCAACAGATGAATGGATGAGAAAGCTGTAGTATATTTATATAATGGAATGCTATACAACTATTAAGAAAAATGAACTCACTTTCTCTGACCAATCTTGGATGGAGCTAGAATAATTATGTTAAGTGAGATGAGTCAGAAAGACAAAGATGAGTATGGGATGATCCCACTATTATTAACTTATAGTCTCCCATTTCTCTCTGTCCTATCCAACAAGGACGACATCAACAACAATAACAACAATAAAACAACAAGGGCATAAATAAATATTTAAAAATTTTAATTAAGATTAACTTATAGTCTCAGAAATCACTATTCAATTAATATGAGAGGGGAAAAATGGATAGAATGTCTCAAACTTTTTGATGCATAGACCTTAGCTCTGAGTATATGTTCCTTCATTCTAAGCACTTAAGATTTCAAATTAGTAATCAGACTGAATTTTAACAGTGGGCTCAAATTGTTAATACACAACTAATAATGGCATGTCCTTTGAAATATTAAATTTCCTAAAAGCTTACACCAGGGAGAACAGAACAACTGGTGGCATTACTTTATAAGATACAACTATATGTAAATAGCACAAAAGGACATAAATTATGGTGAAGTCTTGTATAATACAGCAAATCCTAACAATAGGATTTTCAAAGTTAAGCCAATTGCCAAATAATTTGGTTATAGCAATAACTATATATTGCCTTCTTAAACCCTAAGACAGCAAGAACCATCCCCTTTCTCTATAAAGCCCATATTTCTCCCAGGCCTGGAAACTCTAGGGTGGGACTGGATTCTCTTTCCTGAATGCTTCCTTCATGTCCTACCAACCAATACTGCATCTGCTGGTCCCAACCTATTCAATGCAACCAATACCACCTCAGTATATTTCACTTCGGACTATGTCCAGAGACATCAGGCGTGGAATGTCAACCCTTTAGCTTCATTATTCTGGTGAGAGTTTTCCTAACTCATAGGACTCCTTAATTCCATTTCGGTAGTGCACTTCTTAACAAAGCCTCAAAACCTAGATATAGACCAGGGTCCATGAGATAGGGCATATGTAAATGTATCCATAAGCTAGGGGAAAATATGTACCGCAAAGCAAAAATGCACAATAGTTTGCATTGAGTCAATAAATGAAGCAAGAAAGTAGAAAGAACTAAAAAAGACACCTTACAGTACTTAATGAAACAGATGCTACTTAGACCTAGATAACCTCCTCACCTACCTCCTATTACACATCCCTCAATCACTCCAAAGCTAACTTTGTCAGACAAAGTTAAGAACTACAAAAGCGGGATAAGGGCAAGAAAGTGGTATACTTTAATGATGACCCCACCATTGTGTCCTGGGGCCTCACCTCCCCAGATCCCTGCCCCACTAGGGAAAGAAAGAGACAGGCTTAGAGTATGGATTCACTTGCCAACACCCATGCTCAGTGGAGAAGCAATTACAGAAGCCAGACCTTCCACCTTCTGCATCCCATATGATCCTGGGTCCATGCTCCCAGAGGGATAAAGAATAGGGAAGATATGAAGGGAGGGGGTTGAATAAGGAGTTCTGGCAGTGGGAATTGTGTGTAAATGTACCCCTCTTATCTTATAGTCTTGTCAATATTTCCATTTAATAAAACAAATTTATTTATTTATTTTATTTAAGAAAGGATAAATTAACAAAACCATAGGGTAGGAGGGGTACAACTCCACACAATTCATATTAATTAAAGTGATTTATATGACTACACTTTACTAGGAGTGTACATAAACACCATTCCCACCACCAAAAGACTGTGTCCCATCCCACCCACCCTCACCCCCCACCGGCCCAGGAAGCTGCATGTCTACCCCTCAACACAGGGTTTTTACTTTGGTGCTATTTACTTTTTGAAAAATACATTTCAGCACTGTTTCAGAAAAAAAAAGGTTTTTTTTCTTATTTACAAGGGGAAGTTTCACAAGTGATGAGGCAGTGCTGTAGGTGTCTCTCTTTCTCTCTTTTTCTTTTTCCATGTCCCTTTCTATTTCTCTCTCTCTTTCTCTCTCTCTCTCTAAACAAAGCAAAACAAACAAACAAAAAGCCACTGGGAATGATGGATTTGTATGCAGGCATTGAGTCTCAGCAATAACACTTATGATAATTAAAAAACTAAAATAAATAATAGTTATTATTCTTTTCCTTTTCCTTCTTCATTATTTTAGTTTTCAAATAAGTTATTGCCTAATGACAAGGAAATTAAGACGATACCTGGATGTTGACTTTTATGCCAGTAGCTTATAATATTGAAGTATTAGGATCTTAAGAGACAGACTTAATTATTCTATCCCAATAAATCTCAGCTGGAAAGCTTGCACCCACTCGCCTGAGAGACATTGCTGTGATTCACATTCTTCATTTTAGGACAAAGAAACTAAGGTCCAAAAACAGTGACTGATTTGTTCAAGTTTTAGTTATAGGCACCAGACGGGAATCCATTCCTCCTGTTGTAAATAGAATATCATGCAGTATACTTTAACTGATACCATTCTATGTATCCCTCACCCATGCCAATAAAAAGCAAATATGTTTAAAAAAAAATAGAATTATCCAGGGTCCAGGAAGTGGCGCACCTAGATAAGCTAAGCACTTACATTACAGTGCGCAAGGACCCAGGTTCAAGCCCCCAGCCCCCACCTATCAGGAGAAAGCTTCACAAGTGGTGAAGGAAGACTGCAGGTTTCTGTCTCTCCCCCTCTCTATTTCCCCCTCTCCTCTCTATTTCTCTCTGTCTATATCCAATAATAAGTAAATAAATATCTTTTAAAAATAGAAAGATCCTTTCCAACTCTAATGGAAGCATTAGTATTTGGCTTTGATTCTTATCCCTATTTTTCCCTTAGCTACAAAGCAAACAAGAGAACATATGTGGTCCAGTTTGCCTTTGCAAATTAAACTCTAGCTGCCCCCAAAAGTGACTTCTAAGGTCACTCTATATGCTATCATAGATACCTGGGAGTTCTTAAGAAGTCTTTAATTTTGAAGGTAGGCTAGTATAGGTAATTTTACACCTTCTACCCATCTATTCCCACAGAAGTAGCACTTTTAGTTAACTAAATACACACACCATGAAATAAGCATCCAGTCCCCAAATTCTACTTGTTTTCAGAACACTCAGCTGTTAAAACCTTCATTTCCACTGCATGTGACACTTTGTACAACTAAATACCTTTGTGAAGGAAATCTTGCCTCCCTCAGTTGGGCAGATAAAATCTCATCCTGCCTGCCTGGAAGATAGGTCTTGGAAAAACTTGGAAGTTGGGTAAATTATTCTTTCTTTTCTACTTCCACCTCTTCAAAGCAGCTATTCTCCATCATGCCAGGAAATTTCATTTTCAATACATTCTTTAATTTTAAGAAAAAATAAATACACATCCACGAGCTGAATTGCTGTCCTGTGGCTAGCAGGCAATTCTTGGTTTCTGACTGTAACTTCTCTGTGTTCTTTCAGCAGTGAAGATTAGTTGCACAGTAGGTTCCTCGCCTCTGTCTTGTCTTGTGAGGAAACTTTTGGGTGCACAAGCCTTTCTTTTTATCCCCTGAGCTAGACAGGGTACTCCAGGAATTCTTAACAACAAATGCTTGTCTCAAACCCCAAATGTTACAATCATTGTATGGTGTGATAGGAGATCTGGCATCCTAGAGAAAAAAATAAAATGAGAGGTACAGACCTTGAATACCTAGAGACTATTCTTTAAACAGAATTCAGCCAATCATGAACATATTTGATGTTATTTTTTAAATTTAGGAGAGTAACTCAGAATTAACATGTATACTATCAAAAGCCACATTGGCAAAAAATCATCACTAATTCTATATACTTCACAATTTGTAGTAAACATACATGAACATACAAAACAGAAAATAGTACTTCAAATGGCACATTTTAAAGATATTTCAAGATGATAAACACAGTTACCAGGACAAGCTACTTGGGAGCTTTTAAAACAACAATTATAGTATTGCACAAAAGTAAAAGATTCTGGAGTGAAGGGGAGGGTTCAAGTCCTGGAACAGGATGGCAGAGGAGGACCTAGTGGGGGTTGAATCGTTATGTGGAAAACTGGGAAATGTTATGCATGTAAAACTATTCTATTTTACTGTCAACTGTAAACCATTAATCCCCCAGTAAAAAAAAAAAAATTTAAATCAATTATTTTCATAATTAGCAACATTGCTTTCTTTGGGTTTTGTTTTTTTTTAATTGCCACCAGGGTTATCGCTGGGCCTCGGTGCCAACACTAAGAATCCACCGCTTCCGGTGGGCATTTTTTCTCGCCCCTCCCATTTCTTCCTAATTTTTATTAGCTAGAACAGATAGAAATTAAGAGAGGACAGGGAGGCAAAGAGAAGGAAAGAGGGACATCTGTAGACCTGCTTCACCATTTGTGAAGCGGAAGCCCTATATATATATATATGGGAAGCGGGGCTCAAACCGGAGTTCTTGCACATGGTAATATGTGTGCTTAACCGAATGCACCACCACCCAGGCCCCTGGAGGAAGATTTGTATGAGATTAAATGTGCCATTATTATCCTGAGGACAAAGGGAGTTGATACAGAAAATGAAAGCAAGCTTCCCTGTTCTCCAAGGATTAGAGGGAAAAAGAGAAATAGTCAATATTCACTCTTCCACCTGCTTCCCAAATGTCTTACTCCTTCAGCCATATTTGTCTTTTCCCTCTTAAGTATGGACATATTGTACATGTAGGCAGAAAGATACCTCTAATCTTGCCACAAATACTGGACAATTAAAATTATATTCTCACAAACTGCTTAGTAACATTTTCCACAACCCAAGTTTTCAGGTTAAGGCTCTGAAACTCAAAAACAAACAAAAACCTCAATCTTTTTTTAAATTTCTTTATTGGAGAATTAATGTTTCACATTCAACAGTAAATACAATAGTTTGTACATGCATAACATTCCTCATAAAAAAAACTCAATCTTTTTGAAAAAATTCTCCTCCCACTATTTTTTTTCTCTTCTCTCAAGCCTTCTTCTACCTTTAATGTCAGAAAAAGGGGAAATATGTGAAAAATGTAGAATCTCTTAATTAAAGGAATTATCTAGTTTTTGGTTTTTATTTATTTAAGCATTTAGTAAATATTCTTTGAATGCATTTATTAAGTGATGGATAACCTATATAAAAACTAAGTATTAAGCTAAATAAATAGCTACTAAATGGATAGATTCAGTATCTTATTTAAAAGACAAACAACCCCTTTGAAAAATGGGGAAAAGAAATGGGCAGAATCTTACCCAAAGGGCAAACAGACATATGAAAAAATTCTCAAAGTCACTGATGATGAGGAAAATGCAGATAAAAACAACGAGATACCAGTTTACACCTGTGAGTGTGAGAATGTCACACATTAGAAAAGACGGAAAAACAGCTGTTGGAGAAGCTGTGGGAAGATAGGAATTCTCTTGCATTGCTGGTGCAAGATAAGTTGTCCCAACCCCTTTGGACAACAGTCTGGAGATTCATCAGAACTTTAAACATAGACCTGCTTTATGACCCAGAAATCTTTCTCTTAGGGATTTACCCAGGGAAAACAAAAACATCTACCTGAAAAGACCTATTCATATCAATTTTCATAGCAGTTTGTAATACCCCAAATATAGAAGCAACCCAAATGCCCAATAACAGATGAATGACTAAGGAAGTTGAGGTAAATATACACGATAGAGTACTATGTAGCTGTTAAAAAGGATGAAGTCATCTCCTTGGCAACATCATGGCCAGACTTTTAAGGAACAATGTTGGATAAAATAAGACAGAAAGAGGAAGACCAATATACTAAATGGTATCACTTATAGGTGGAACTTAAGAACAGTAAAGGAAAAATAAGGTGAAACTTGGACTGGATGTGGAATATTGCACCAACGCAAAGGACTCTGGGGAATGAGAAGAAGGGATAGGATGAGGGACATTGGGGTCCTGGTGTGTCTTCTAGACACTGATCAATGAGAGATGAGAGGCTATTCCTATGTGTTAAAGACTACCCTGTAGATCACTAATCCCCAAATAAAAAGTTTAAAAAAATAGTAAGAAGGAGAAAACAAAGAAACAAATAAAAAAAAAACTGAGATAAGAGGTCACCTATGACAACTACATGTCTACAACCATATATATATATATATATATATATATATATATATATATATATATATATATACATTTTACTACAGAATTACAAATATTTTGCTTGCCCAAATCTCACTGTTGGGAAATAAGAAATTAAAAGAATTTTTTAGCAGAAACAAAAATAAATAAAAGACAAAGAAGACTTCTCCAAGGGAGTATCTTATTGATCATATGAAGAATACTTGATAATCATTCTATATATTTTGATAAAATTGTTCTAGATCTTCTGGTATGAAAAATATTTCTGGGAGGCCAGGTGATGTCACTACCAGTAGAGTATGCATGTTGCAGTGTGTAAGGTTCAAGCCTGTGGTCCCCACCTGCAGGAGAGAGAGCTTCACATGTAGTGAAGCAGTACTGTAAGTATCTCTCTTTATCCCTTTCCTCCTCTCTCTTCCCTCTCAATTTCTCTCTTTTTCTATCCAAAGTAATGAATAAATAAATAAATTTATGAAAGAAAAACATCTCTAAGCACATATATATTATCTGCAAAATATGTGTAATGGAAAAGTGTAAAGATTTCTTCATACGTAGATATCCATTTATTTTTCCAGTACTAGTCCAGTTTCACTCTGTGAACTTTTATTTTCTAGTATTATGAGAGAAGAACCCAGGAAAAATACTTTATTATTTTAATGTCAACGGGGCTTATTAAATAAGGTGATAGAGACTAAAGCAATAGGCCAGATACATTTTTCATTAAATGTATAAGGAAGGAATTTTTAAAGTTCTATACTTAAGAGAGAGGGAGTTTGTTTAATATTAAAAACTCAATCACTTTTCTGTTTATACTTTGGTAGTTATTGCAAGCAATACAAAAGAACTACAAATATGAAGATTTGTTTCTTTTTTCTTTTCTTTACCAGAGCACTGATCAACTCTGGTTTATGATGATGCAGGGGATTGAACCTGGGACTTTGGAGCTTCAGGCATGAGAGTCTCTTTGCATAACATTGTGCTATCCACCCCCACCCTTGAAGATTTGTTTCTAGTCTACCTTAGTTAAATTTAGAATTCTGTAATAAAAAACATTAAATACAGTCTACCTCAAATTAAGTCCACATTGGATACAACCCTAATGAAATTACTGAATTAACAAGGTAACACCTTTGCAACTTGCTTTTTCATTTATAAAATGTTAATTAACATTTCATCTGATCTTCAAAACAGATCTTTGAAGTATTAGCATTACCCCCCTCCCATTTTAATACAGTTTAGGTAAAATGTTTATAGTGAATTAATGAGCTGGGAAATAGAGATTCAAAACTGATCTTGGACACAAAGGTTTAAGGTCTTGTTGTTTTATCACTGTGCTAAATCTTACTGTGATTCATGGTGAGTCTCTGTTTCAAAAGGAGCAACAGATTTCACACAGTAAGCTGTCACTTCTGCTATGTCACTTTAAGGAGATCAAAGAGGTTACAGTTTTATTTCATTCTAGTTTGCTTCAGACAGGATATCATATTCAAAAGTAAATATTATTATCTAGTCATAACTTTTAATGTGTTTTAGAGCACTCTGTCACTAGAAGTAACATAAGTAAAGCTGGGTCTGGAACCCCACACCCCCAGAGTAGTAACTCACCAGGGAAAGATAGAAACAGGCTGGGAGTATGGAACTACCTGCCAATGCCCATATCCAGCAGAGAAGCAATTACAGAAGCCAGAGCCTTCTGCTTCTCATAAAGATACTCGGTCCATATTCCTAGAGGGATAAAGAATAAGGAAGCGATAGCACAGTGGGTTAAGCGAACATGACAAAGCACAAGGTCCCAAGTAAGGATTCTGGTTTGAGCCCGAGCCTCCCCACCTGCAGGGGAGTCCCTTCACAGGTGGTGAAGCAGGTTTGCAGGTGTCTATCTTTCTCTTCCTCTTTCTGTCTTCCCCTTCTCCCTCCATTTCTCTCTGTCCTAACAACAACGACATCAATAACAAGAACAATAATAACTACAACAATAAAAAACAACAAGGGCAACAAATGGGAAAATAAAAAAATAAATATTTAAAAAAATTAAAAATAAAGAATAAAGAAGCTTTCAATACAGGAGATGGAATATGGAACTCTGGTGGTGAGAACTGTGTGGAATTGCACCCTTGTGATCTTAGAATCTTTTTAATCATTATTAACTCACTAATAAAAAATAAAAAATAAAAAACCCTGGTATCTCTGTGTGTCCTGGTGATTTCAATAGTTATAGAAAAGCAAATTTCCATCTTTAAGCAAAATAATAGTAAAAGTAATGGTTGTAATAACAGCAATAGCAGCAATATACAGGATGAGAATATTTTACTTACTTTGTTTCAACTATTCAGAAATAATTTTATTCTGCATCATAAGTATCTTTGAATTTTCTTCTACTTCAGAGTATTTAGGTAGACTGAAGTTAATTTCTAACTATAACAAAAAAATACTCTCTAAAATTCCAAGAGCTGTCTGTGTGTGACTGACACTGTTAGATGGCCAAGCCTGCAATCATTCCTAAAATGATTTAAAAAAAACAAACAAAAAAACAATTGTGAGGAATAGCTATCAAACCCAGTCTTAGCCGAAGACAGATGAGGAATGTCTTCTAGAGGGTTCCTGAGATAAGTTTCTACATACTATTTTTTGTTTGTTTTTTATTGTTTTATTTATTTTATTTTTTTCCTTTATTGGGGGATTAATGTTTTACATTCAATAGTAAATATAATAGTTTGTATATGCATAACATTTCTCAGTTTTCCACATAACAATACAACCCCCACTTGGTCCTCTGTCATCTTTTTCCAGGACCTGTACTCTCCCCCCCCACCCATCCCAGAATCTTTTACTTTGATGCAATACAACAACTCCAGTTCAGGTTCTGCTTAGTGTTTTCTCTAATATTCTGATATTGTTTTTCAGCTTCTGCCTGTAAGTGAGATCATCCCATATTCTTTTTCTGACTTATTTCATTTAACATGATTTATTCAAGCTCCATCCAAGATGGGCTGAAAATGATGAAATCACCATTTTTAATAGCTGAGTAGTATTCCATCGTGTATATATATCACAACTTCTATGTACTGTTAAAAGAGGTTGTTGTTGAATCATAAGACATTCCATTTTTTATTTAAGGTTTCTCCACATAACCCTCCATATACTAGCTATACTATACTAGCTTGCATTACTATACTAGCTTGCATTCCCACCATCAGTGTACCACGTTCCTTTTGTTCTACATCCCTCTCAACACTTTTCATTTTCTATTTTGTTGATGTAAGCTATTATCACAGGTGTGAGGTAGTTTTAATTATGGTTTTAATTTGCATTTCTCCAATGATGAATGAGATGGAGTATTTTTTTTTCATGTATCTGTGGGCTAGCTGTATATCTTCTTTATCACAGGAAGATTAAAAAATTGTACTCCTGTATCAACAACTTTCCTGTAAACCATTATGCACCCCCTAATAAAATGATGTGGGGTGGGGGAGAAAAGAAAGAAATTTGTCTATAGCTGCTGTATTCACAATAGCCAAGGAGTGGAAACAATCTAAATGTCCACTGATGGATAACTGGATAAAGAAGTTGTGGGGTAGGGTGCAGGGGATAGCAAGTTATGGGGTAGGGTGGAGGGGTTATGTAAACAGATTCTCATGCCTGAGGTTCCAAAGGTTCCGGTTCAGTCCTCAACACCATCATAAGCCAGAGCTGAGCAGTGCTTGCTCTGGAAAAAAAGAAAGAAAGAAAGAAAGAAAGAAAGAAAGAAAGAAAGAAAGAAAGAAAGAAAGAAAGAAAGAAAGAAAGAGGGAGAGAAGAAATTATAAGGAGTTATGGAATATATGTTCAATAGAATACAACTCTGCAATTTAAAAGATGGCATTGTATCTTCTGGGACAAAATGGATGGACATGAAAGTGATTATGCTAAGTGAAATAAGTAAAGAGGTATAAGACAAAAAACTGTATGGTTTTGTTTTATTTGTGGAATAAACATTGTACAAACTTAAAACAAAAATAAGTGAACAGGATGGCGGAGGACTAGTGGGACTTGTATTGTTATGTGGAAAACTGAGAAATGTTATGCATGTACAAACTACTGTATTTACTTTTGACTGTAAGACATCAATCCCCCAATAAAGAAAATAAATAAAAAAATAACCAAAATGTCTCCCAGATTTTGTGAGAACTGTGGTGATTGGGAAAAAGGAAAGACACAGAACTTTGGCAGTAGGTGAAGTGTGAAACTACAACACTCTAATTTCATAATCTTGTAAACTATTATTAAATCATCAGCTTTTTTGACAGCACATTGGCAATATACATATAATATATAATTACATCTTAATGTTATTTATTTTACATATATATTTAAATTTTTATTTTTAATGGTATTTTATTATCTTTATTTTTATTGTAAAGAGACAGCCAGATATTGAAAGGAATGAGAAGCTAGGGAAAGAGACAAAGAAAAACCTGCATCCCTGCTTCACCACTTGTGAAGCTTTCCCTCTGCAGGTGGGGACTGGAGGCTCGAACCCAGGTCCTTGCGCATTGTAACATGTGCGATCAACCAGGTGTGCCACCACCAGGCCCCCTATCTTTACATTTTAAAATGTTATTTATCTTTACCTAGCACCAGAGAATGAACCAAGAGTTTTGCACAATTGTAATACTGCTACTGCTGAACACCTTCCCCAACCCAGCATGTTTACTGTCTATCTTTAAAAAGAGAAAAAAAAGGAGAAAGAAACAGAGAAGAGAGGGAGGGAGAAACACCAACAGTTAGGATTCCTCCCCTCTCTGAAGGGAGGGTGAGTCACCCTACTCTGCCACTTGAGGAAAACTGGTCCTGAAATGGCTGTTCCCAGCCTTGAATGTTCCCAGCTGTGACCATGGACTGCTAACACAGATTGATAGGGACTGGGAGGTTATACAGGCTCCTGTGCTAAATATGAATAGATATGGTCAGATCGGTGTTGGAAATATTTAACTGTATTCATATCTTTTCTTCGAGTTTGACAGCTACTTTATGCCCTGATCTCGGTTTCTAGTCCTATTCTCAACTTTGCCACCATCCTCCCAGACATCCTCCACATGCAGGTTAGCTATCAAGTTCCAGCAAAAATAATTAAAGTCATGGGCCCCTTGGAGCCTACCTAAAATAGCCTTAATAGCTTCTATCCTCCCTAAAATCTCTATTCCCATCTGCTCTATTCCTACTTTATGGTTCTTGTTCATTAAACAATTTGTCCTGCTGTATATCTTACTATATGTTAGCCACCAAATTGCAGCTGTTACTATGATTTTATCTCTAGGCAGATAACCTCACCAATGTGTCCTGGAGTCTCACCTCTCCATAGCCCTACCATACTAGGGAAAGATAGAAACAGGCTGAGGGTATGAATTGATCTGTCAACATCCATGTTCAGTAGAAAAGCAATTATAGACGTCAAAACTCTCACATTCTGCATCCCATAAAGAATTTTGGCACATACTTCCAGAGGGGTAAATGTTCAGGAAAAGTAACCAGAGGGCTCTGAACTCCAATTTCATCAGGACCTGGAGAGAGAAGAGAGGGAGGAGGAAGGTGGGGGTGGGGCAGAAGGACATTCAGAAGTAGTAGGTGTGACTTAGAATGGAAGAGAAGAAGACTAAGGCAAGCATAAACCTATGGGACTACATAAAATTAAAAAGCTTCTGCACAGCAAAAGAAACCACTACCCAAACCAAGAGACCTCTCACAGAATGGGAGAAGATCTTTACATGCTATACATCAGACAAGAGGCTAATAACTAGAATATATAAAGAGCTTGCCAAACTCAACAGCAAGAAAACAAATAACCCCATCCAAAAATGGGGAGAGGACATGGACAGAATATTCACCACAGAAGAGATCCAAAAGGCCGAGAAACACATGAAAAAATGCTCCAAGTCTTTGATTGTCAGAAAAATGCAAATAAAGATAACAATGAGATACCACTTCACTCCTGTGAGAATGTCATACATCAGAAAAGGTAACAGCAGCAAATGCTGGAGAGGTTGTGGGGTCAAAGGAGCCCTCCTGCACTGCTGGTGGGAATGTCAATTGGTCTAACCTCTGTGGAGAACAGTCTGGAGAACTCTCAAAAGGCTAGAAATAGACCTACCCTATGATCCTGCAATTCCTCTCCTGGGGATATATCCTAAGGAACCCAACACACCCATCCAAAAAGAACTGTGTACACATATGTTCTTAGCAGCACAATTTGTAATAGCCAAAACCTGGAAGCAACCCAGGTGTCCAACATCAGATGAGTGGCTGAGCAAGTTGTGGTATATATACACAATGGAATACTACTCAGCTGTAAAAAATGGTGACTTCACCGTTTTCAGCCAATCTTGGATGGAACTTGAAAAATTCATGTTAAGTGAAATAAGTCAGAAATAGAAGGATGAATATGGGATGATCTCACTCTCATCAGAAATTGAAAAACAAGATCAGAAGAGAAAACACAAGTAGAACCTGAACTGGAGTTGGTGTATTGCACCAAAGTAAAAGACTCTGGGGTGGGGGATAGGGGGAGAGTACAGAACCAAAAAGGATGACAAAGGATCTAGTGGGGGTTGTATTGTTATATGGAAAACTGGAAAATGTTATGCATGTACACACTATTGTATTTACTGTCAAATGTAAAGCATTAATTTCCCAATAAAGAAATAAAAAATAAAAATAATAATAATAAGAGAAAAATAAATAAATAACAGTTCATCAATGAGACTTTTATTTATTTTTTTTTGCCATCAGGATTATCACTGGGGCTCAGGGTCTGTACAACTTCATTGGTTCCAGTGCTATTTTCCTTCTTCTGGATAGAGAGTGAGAGATGGAGAGATAGAGAAAAGAGGAGACATTATAGCACTACTCCTTCACTTATCACTTGGTGCTGGAGGAGCTCACATGTGCTGGCATCAGTCTTGAACCCAGATCCTTGTGCATAGTAATATGTATGCTCTACCTGGGAAACCAACTGCTGACTTCCCAATGAGAGTAATTTTAGCTCCACATATTAATCTGGGTTATTCATTAAATGTTCACTAGCACTCTGTGCTTTTCCTCACAACATTAGCAGAATTGTGACTAAGCAATTAATTGCACAATTATTCATTTAATATCTGCTGCTGCTTCTAAACTAAAAAAAACTCCTGTATTTATTTATTGCTACATTTCCACTGCAGGGAATGTAGATGGTCTGAAAATAAATGTTGAATAAATGAAATATATCTTTTAGGGTAGCATTAGAAAGGGTAGTTCATTCACTGTCAACAACCCCACCAAGGACAAAATATTTAATAATTCTGAAAGGTTATTTTATCATTAGGCAAAAAGGTCAGTTTCCCAGGGATTTCTCTCATGTTGTTATACAGAGATTGACAGAAATGACATATTGGATTTTCTGAGTAAGCTGTATTAGAAGTATGAATGTCTGGATATTTTTCATAATATAGCATATTTCATAGTATTTTAAATAAGCATGGAAATAACTAGAAGAAGACAAACTTAAGGAATTAAGTAGATGAAATTTATGAAATATATAAAAGGCAAGGTAAAAGAGTAAAAATAAATTAGAAAGTAAAGATTCCCTCCATTTCTGAGGTTCTAGCCACTTATTACAGAACCACATATGAAAACAGATCTCTTTATTTACCCAAATAGTCACATACATTTTATATCAAAATGAGATTTTCAAATAGTGAATAGTAACATATAAATATTGGATCATAAGAGAAATACAAATTACTTCCTTGAAAAATTGCCATATGGCTCCCAATTAAGCTCTATTTATTAAGTCAATTCTTTTATTTGAATTTTTATTTTCATAACAGACACTTTTTTGGGTTTTTGGAAGACAGTAGTGATGTCAGTGGTTATCTATTTTTGAAACTGATTTTCTGATTCTGACATGAGATTTTAAGAACACTAATACTCAATTGTGTTTCTAAAAAGTTATAGTCTTCTATTCTCAGCTAGAATAAAATATAAAAATCTATAGTTTTGATTTGTGTGGATGGGGGAGGGCAGAATGAGGTTGCTGTTAACATACCATTTGATACTTCATCTTGGATGCAACCAATACTGACTCCACATATTTCACTTTGGACTGTGTCCAGAGACATCAGGCGTGGGATGTCAACCCTCCAGCACCAAAACTCTGGTGAGACCTTTCCTAGCCCATAGGGCTCCCTAGTTCCATTCCAGATGGTGTTCCTAACAAAGTCACAGAACACAGATATAGACTAGAGCCCAGAGATAGGGCACATGTGCACATGTACCCATAAACTGGGGGAAAACATATACCTTAAAGTATAAGTGTGCAATAGTCTATAGTGTCTCAATAGGTGCAGCAATCAGGTAGAAAGACATAAAAAAGAGACACTAGAAAGTACTTAGTCAAATATTTTCTACTTAGACCTAGATACCCTCTTTACCTACTTCCTAATTCACTTTCCTCAGTCATTCTTAGGTTAACCTTGTCAAATAAAGTATGGAATACAAAAACTGGATAAGGGCAAGAGGTCAGCACACTTTAATAATGGCCCTTTTGTTCACTACCAGGCTACCCCATCATCCGGGACCCTAATCTGGGAATCCTGGGATTTCCACATAGATATGATGGACCTGTACCTCTAACACATCCCTCTCACCATCATCATTGGTAATTTCCATCAGGAGCAACATCATAAACCCTCTTGTGGGCCTCTACAGGACCTTGTCCTCAATGTGGAGCAACAATGGTAGAAATTGCCCCACTCTCTGAAGGCAGGCTCGGTCGACCTACCACTCCAGAAAGACTGGTCCTGAAATGAGTGCAGCCTAGAATTTTCCTAGCTATGAGCATGGAATACAAGCTCATATAGACAGGGATGCAGAGGTTATACAGGCTCCTGTGCCAAATATATGAATAGATATGGGCCCTAGGTCAGATTGATGGAGTTTACCATTAAAGGTATTTATATACTTTTCCCATATTTGGGAGCTACTCTCTGCTCTGATCCAGCTTTCTAGTCCTATTCTAAACTCTGGCCCCATCTTCCCAAACAATACTTAGTCCAACTGCATGTTAGCTGTTAGGCTTAGGCAAAAATTATTAAGACATATGCCATTTGGAATAAACTTAAAATAGATTTCCTAGCTTCTTCCTAGGTGAAGACCCCTCAAAATCTCATCTGCTATATTCTTACATTTAGGCTCCTGATTACTAAACAGCTTGTTCTGCTTTATATCTTAATGCTTTTTAGCCAATAAGTTGCAGATGCTACCATGACACCAAAGTGACTTCCCTGGGCAGACGACTTCACCAATGTGTCCTGGAACCACATCTCCCCAGACCCCTACTCTATACGGGAAAGATGGAAATGGGCTAGGGATATAGATCAACCTGTCAATACCCTTGCCTAGTAGAGAAGCAATTACAGAAGCCAGACCTCCCACCTTCTGCACCCCATAAAGATCTTTGGTCCATACTCCCAGAGAGATAAAGAATATGAAAACTTCCAATGGCAGGGAAAGGGTATGAAACTTTGGTGGTGGGAATTGTATGGAATTATACACCTTTTATCCCACAATCTTGTCAGTCATTATTAAACCAGTAATAAGAAATAAAGAAAGGGAGTTGGGCGGTAGCACAGCGGGTTAAGCACACATGGCCTGAAGCACAAGGACTAGAGTAGGGATCCCTGTTGGAGGTAAAGATGTTTGAGGTAATGAGTTTCATATCAAGGTCCTTGAGCGTTGACAAAGGAATTAACATAAGGAGGTGTTTTATATCAAGGTCCTTGAATACAGAAAAAAAGATTTAATGCTAGTAAGAAATTTCCAGGGCTGGGTGGTGGTTCGCCTGGTTGAGTGCACATGTTCCAATTGCACAAGGACCCGGGTTCAAGCCCCAGTCTCCACCTGCAGGGGGAAAGCTTCACAAGTGGTGAAACAGAGCTGCAGGTGCCTCTCTGCTTCTCTCCCTCTCTATAGCCCCCTTCTTTCTCAATTTCTGACAGTCTCTAACTAATAAATAAATAAATAAACAAATAAATGAATGAATAAATAAATAAAATTTTTAAATGCCTGCATGGCAAGAAAAAAAATCTTAGCAAAAAAAGGGAATCTTGTTTTCTGACAAAATACCAACTTTTGATCACAGTATGTGGCAGAGAGGAGGAAGAAGAGATATTCCCATACCAAACAATTTTTCTATCTTTTATAAATTTACTGTTATTTTATTTAACATTAATAATTTACAAAATTCTAAGATAATAGGGGTATAGTTCCACACCATTCACACCACCTGAGTTCTGTATCCCTATGCTCACCCCACCTCCAGTGAAATTGTAATTGTTCTTCCAAGGTCACAGATGTGTTTTGACTAATGATCTATATCTATCTATTCATCTGTCTCCCTATCATCTACCTACATTTTTTTTTTTACCTATTTTTACTCACTTCTATGACCCTTCCTTCATTTCCTTTCCTAGTCATACCTACACCTATTGCTACTTTGGAGTGCCTCCCCTTTTCTTCTTCCTTCTCAGATAAGGAAAACAGTGCCTGACTTCCTCTTGGTGTTTTTCAGATTTTCTTCCCTTTAGTGATGGTATAAAAAACAAAAATTCCTGGTGACAAACACTTTGACCAAACAATTTGTCAGTGCTTTAGGACACTAGGAAATGAAACAAGAATTCATTTATGACATTCACAACCTCGATTTAGTATAAACTGATAGAAAAATCAGGAGTTGGAAAATGGGAGACAGAGAAACAGAAACAGAAAGAAATGCTTCTTTGAGAGTCAAAGCGGGTTTATTGGAGGAAACTTTGGAAGGCCTATCAGACAAGTGATTCTGGATTAGTACCATCTCTCACAGGTTAGCAGGTTTTATACCCTATGAATGGGGCTTTAGCACAGCATAAAGGATGGGTTGGTTATGCAATTCGGGGAAGAATGGGGCTATCTTGCTGCAGCTCAGTCAAAACTGGCTTTGTTTGGAACTAAAAGGGTTAGAACATTTCCTCACTCTAAGACCAAAGCTCTGGAAAGTTCAGGAACTACAGTGATCACTTGCTCACTCTGAAATCTCTCTCAGACTCCTCACGGCATGGGCCCAGTCTCACAGGACTGCCTTTGATTCAGATGCCCTCACTTAATACTTCTGACCAAATGGCTATAAATAGGTTTCTAGGCCCCCTCTCCTCAAGACTTGTAACTTGCTAGAGATGTTTTCACAATTTAGGGAAACCCTTAGTTATATTTGTCAGTTTATTATAAAGACTACAACTTACCAAAAGACAAATGGAGAAGATGCCTCCGGCCGTAATGCGTATGGAAAAAAGGGTAAAGCTTGTACATCCTCTCAGAATGTCCTCTAAAAACTTTTCCATGTGCTCACCAACCAGGGACTTCTCCAAACCACTTTCATTAGTGTGTCTAATGAAGGTTTCATTATGTAGGCAAGATTGATGAAAGCATTGACCATTGGTGATTAAGTTGTTCTCCAGTCCTTTTCCTCATTCTGGAGACTGGGGGTGGAGGTGGGACTGAAAATTCCAACCCTCTAAATGAGCTGATTGGTTTCTCTGGTAACCAGCTCCCAAACTACTGGAATTGCATCATTAATATAAATGCAGATGTGGTTTAATGGAGTTTTTTTATAAATAACAAAAGACACTTCTCCTACCCATTTGAGTTTCAAATCAAAGTGGAAACTCCAGATTGTTTTAGAAGCTCTGTGAAGAAACCTGAAAGCTAAATATAAATATTTATGTGTGTGCATTTCTATGTCTATATATGTGACATATAGATAGATAGATAGATAGACATAGTTGGCTTTCTCTTCTACTGTTGCTCTTATAAACTTTATCATAAATTTCTGTAGATTAGTAGTTTGACATGGGTTGCACTGGGCTAAAATCAGTATGTAGTCAGAGCTGTATTCCCTTCTATAGGTTTCAGGGGAGAACCTGTATCTTTCCATCTTCTGAACTACCACATTCTTAGGCCCATTATACCTTTCTTCTATCACTACAGTCAGTAACATTACATCTTTCTTTTTAATTATTATTATTTATTATTATTATTATTTATTGGGGGAGTAACTGTTTACAGTCGACAGTGAAATATAATAGTTTGTACATGCATAACATTTTCACACATTACATCTTTCTAATAACTTTCTGTAGCCTCCTCTCCTTCAAACTCTTCTACTTCCCTCTGTGATTGTTTTAAGGATCCTTGGGATTACACTGGGCCCACTTGAGGAGTCCAGAATATGTTCTCTATTGTTAAAGTCAGTTGATTAGCAAGCTTAATTGCAAATTTGATCCCCATTTACCATGTAACATAGCACAGCCTCAGGTTGGGGGGATTAGAATGTGGATTTGTTTTTTTGAGGGACCATTATTCTGCCTACCACAGAAAGTACTTTGTAGAAGTTTGTAAACAGTAAAGCAACACAGAAAGATGCTGAATTAGCATAATCTTGCTCATGGAAGGCAGCGTTCCTCAGAACTGATTTCTACTGGATGTGGGAAGATGAGCCTTATAAGAACTTCACTCTCAGGTTTTTAATGATGATATTCGACTTCCGATTCTGTTTAAAAATACTATTGCTCTCTCGAGCCCCCGGCTCCCCACCTGCAGGGGAGTCGCTTCACAGGCGGTGAAGCAGGTCTGCAGGTGTTTGTCTTTCTCTCCCCCTCTCTATTTTCCCCTCCTCTCTCCATTTCTCTCTGTCCTATCCAACAATGACGACATCAACAACAACAGTAACTACAACAACAAGGGCAACAAAAAGGAATAAATAAATAAATATTTAAAAAAAACACTATTGCTCTCTCCTATTACTGCTGTTACTACTACTACTAACAACAATAAAAACTAACAACTTGTAAACTTTCTAATGTCATTTTGTGAACTAATTTGATCCCTAAATACTACCAAAGAAGAAAACATAATTTTCCCAGGAAAAGGTCAAAGGATATCAGTAACTTGTCTTACAGTCTCCCTGTGTTTACATGTCTAGGTAGGAAGACTTGAAGAAGCTAATGAGCATGTTTTATGTTAGATGTCAAAGGGTCCAAGTTAGAGGAAACCTCTCATGATTTATTAGGGCAGGATGAAATATCTATGGGGGGGTGTCTCTTCATTTTACTGAACTTACAGATGTCAGATTTCTTTCTTTCTTTTTTTCTCTTTCTTTCTTTCTTTTCTTTCTTTCTTATTTAATTTGCCTCTAGAGTTATCGCTGGGGCTCAATGCCTGCATCATGAATCCACTGCTCCTGGAAGCTGTTTTTCCCCTTTTATTGCCCTTGTTTTATAGTTGTTGTTGTGATTGTTATTGCTGTCATTGCTATGAGAGAGAGAGAGAAGAGTATTGCTCAGTTCTAGTATATAGCATTGCCAGAAGTCAAACCTGGGACCTTGGACATGTAAGTCCTGTGCTCTGCCACTGAACTGTCTCCCCAGTCCCTCTGATTTCTTTACCCCCTTTGCATTTACTTTATCACCCTTCAAGTTATTGCCTTCTTTCTCTCCTCTGCTCCTTATAAGTTCTTCTCCTTCTCCTCCTCCTCCTTCTTCTTCCTCTCCTCCTCCTCCTTCTTCTTCTTTAAATAGAACAGAGAGAAACCGAGAGTAGAAGGGAGGAGAGAAAGATAAGACAGCCATAGACCTGCTTCACCACTTGTGAAGCAATGTCCCTGCCGGTGGGGAGCTAGGGACTTGAACCCGGATCCTTGTACAGGTCCTTGCGCATTGTACTATGTGCGCTTAACCCAGTGTGCCACTGCCCAGCTGCCTCCTTATAGGTTCTTACAAAATTTCTGCTTATAAGTTTTCTAAAATTCTCTGGCCATTCATCCTCATCTTTACACCAATCTCTAACTTAGCCTGCAAAATTAACCTTGTCATTATCCTACTCAAAATTCTTAATTTTTCCCATGACCTACCAGATAAAAGCCAGACTTTAAAAAAAATGAGATTAAAAATATTCCTGCTGGGAGTCGTGCGGTAGTGCAGCAAGTTAAGCACACATGGCACAAAGCACAAGGACTGGCATAAGGATCCCAGTTTGAGCCCCTGACTCCCCACCTGCAGGGGAGTCTCTTCACAGGCTGTGAAGCAAGTCAGCAGGTGTTTATCTTTCTCTCCTCCTCTCTGTCTTCCTCTCCACTCTCCATTTCTCTCCGTCCTATCCAACAGTGATGACATCAATAACAACAACAATAATAACTACAACAATAAAACAACAAGGGCAACAAAAGGGAATAAATATTAAAAAAATTAAAAAACATATTCCTGCCTCCCCCCCCCCTTTTTCTTTTTTTTTACCTTTTCCTCTAATTCCTCTACCAGCACAGAAATAGTTGTGGTTTCTATTACACACACATTCTTGTCATGCTTCTGTAACCTACCATCTGTGCTTTTTTTTACTTCATCTATATGAGAAACTTCTAGTTATTATTTTAAACTGTTCAAATGTAACCTTTGCTGTTAGGCCTTAACAGTCTCTTTCAGACACACTTGAGATTCCTCCTCTGCTATTTCTCATACTATATAAGACTCCACTATTTGCAAGACTGTTATTGGTATTTGCAGTCAAGACTTGGATGTTTTTATTTCCAATATCTGAAATACACTCCAGCATAAGATAGCTCAATCATCCTTGCAAAATTGATCTTTTATTTAAACTAACATAAATCTATGATAAGCTTTTTATCCTTTTCATGATAGCTGTTTTTCAAAGTTTAGTCCTTAGAACCAGTGTCTTTAAAAAAAGTCATATATTATATGCCATTAACTAGCTATTGATAATGTTATGAAATGTATATTTTTAGTTTTATATATTTTTAATTTTCTAGGACAGGGAGAAATTGAGAGGGAGAGAGGAAATAGTGAGAAAGAAACCTATAACACTGCTTCACTTGCTTATGAAGCTTCTTCCCTGCAGGTGGACTTGAAACTGGGCCCTTAAACATCATAACACGTGCACTCAATCAGTTGTACCACTGCCTGGCCCCTATAAAATGTTTGTTTGCTTACACTTGCCTAGATTACTGTGTACTTGGGTTTAGGAGATAAATTCAGTTCTTTTCCCAAATAATCCTTTTTTTTTTTCTACACGTATAATGATACTCAAGCATAATCAAGGTCTGCAAAAAAAAATCAAGTAAAATTAGAAATTTCTATTTAGGGGCTGGGTGGTGGTGCACCTGGTTGAGTGCACATGTTACAGTGCACAAGGACCCGGGTTCGAGTCCCCGGTCCCCACCTGCAGGGTAAAGCTTTGCGAGTGAAGCAAGTCTGCAGGTGTCTCTCTGTCTCTCTCCCTCTCTATCTCCCCTCCTCCTCTCAATATCTGTCTGTCTCTATCCAATAAATAGAAGATGATAAAATTTAAAAAAAAAGAAATTTCTATTTATTTTTTACCAGTACCTAGATAAGAATGTCATGAGCAACAGAAATTTACATATACATATGATTAAAACACCAATAAAATTACCTACAAATTTCTTTATTTCAAACTCACCTCCACTTAATTAGAATTATTGTCAATGAAACAGAATCCATTTTGCTCATTTCCCTTATTGTGTTTATTTGCACAGATTGATAGATGGCTGTGGCTTTGTTATTTTAAGTTGTTTACCTAGAAAGAAATAGCTTACAAGATTTTGAGAAATTGTCACTGAAAAATAGAGCATCCATCATATGGTTCATTCTGGAAAACAGAAACTATACTACATTAACCATGGAATTTAATAATAGTGTCTTGTTATAAAGGATCCAGAGATATGAACTATAGGAAGCTGTTACCATCATTAGGGCTGAGGGAAAGAAGGTTGAAGTTATAGGTACTTAGAAGCTCAGAATAGGAATCTTGGGTTTTATTTTATATTTCACTTGTTCATTTACTTATTTAAATTTTTATTTATTAAAAAAAAAAACACTGACAAAAACCATAGGATAACAGGGATACAACTCCTCACCACCAGAACTCCATATCCCATCCCCTCCCCTGATAGCTTTCCTAGTCTTTATCCCTCTGGGAGTATGGACCCAGGGTCATTATGGGGTGCAGAAGGTGGAAGGTCTGGCTTCTGTAATTGCTTCCCTGCAGAACATGGGCTTTGGCAGGTGGATCCATACTCCCAGCCCCCCTCCCCCTCTCGTTCCCTAGTGGGGCAGGGCTCTGGGGAAGTGGAGCTCCAGGACACTCTGGTGGAATCTTGAGTTTTAGACTACTGAGAAGTAGGCATGATTTGCCTGGTGCTGGCATCTCATGTTGACTTAGGTTCTTAGAGTGAGAAAGAATTGGAAGATTGAGGGGCCAGGCTGTGGTGCACCTGGTTAAGCACACACATTACAGTGTGTAAGGACCTGGGTTCAAGCCCCTGGTCCCCACCTGTAGGGAGAAAGCTTCATGAATGGTGAAGCTGGGCTTCAGGTCTCGGTCTCTCTCTCTCTTTCTCTCTCTCTCTCTTTCTCCCTTTCTCCCTCTCCCTTTCTCTGTCTCTCTATCTCTCTCTTTTGGGGGCTCATAGCTGCTTCAGGTGGCCAGTTTTTCTTTCTTTCTTTTTTCTTTCCACGTTTTTTTTATTTGATAGGACAAAGAGAAATTGAGAGGAGCAGGGGAGATAGAGAGAAAAAGTGAAAGACAGATGCCTGCAGACCTGCTTTACCACTTGTGAAGTGGCCCACTGCAGGTGGGGAGTGGGGGTTCGAACACTTATCCTTGTTTGTAATACCATAGTACTACACACAAAGTACATACCACACTCAACTGGGTGAGCCACCACCCAGTCTCTTCCTTTCCTTCCATCTTTCCCTTCCCGTCTTAATTTCTCTGTCTGTATCCAACAATAAAGAAAGAATTAGAAGGTTCAAACCAACTGCTGGTGACAGAAGGAAGGACTAATACTGCTGAAGTGATGAAGACAGGAATATGTTTCTTCTTCCCTATTCCTGCTTCTCACACTTCTGTGACTTCAGTTGACAGAACCTACCAGGAAGCCATCTGGCAATGGTGACATAGAGTTTGCATACCTCCTCATCCCAGTGCTAGTACTCCCAGTTCCAGTACTATTAACCTTGACCATGTAATTGTGACCTTAGGTTGGAGAGATAACAGCTTGACAAGTAGAACAATGAAGCTCAAGCAGTAGGCAATTAGAGTAACCACCTTCCAGCTCAATAAATAAATAAATAAATAAATAAATAACTTACTATGGTTATATATTTAGACTTTAAACGATTCTTACCATGTAGAGTTTCTCTGCACTTAGTAATGTGCATCTAAACTGAGTGTGCCACTGCCTACTTTCTAGACGTTTGTGACTCTAACAAGGTAAGATAAACCTATTATCAAATATAGTACAAGCATTCCACAAAGCATTGCTTATCTCTTCCACTGAGGGAAAAAGTATGCTTTTTTTATATAAAAGTTATAAAAATGATGCTGATGACAAAGAGAAGGAACAATAGGACACACTGATTTATGTCCACTAGAAAGTATTTTGTTTTGGGCTGACAAGGCGGCTTACCTTGCTTTGCCATGCACAGGACCCAGGTTTAAGCTTGGTCCCCTACTGAGCTGGAGGGAAGCTTCAGTTCTATGGTGTCTTTCTATCTCTTTTTCTCTATGTGAAATGAATCTGCTTGGAGCAGTGAAACTCCAACAATAACGACAAAAACATAGAAAAAGAAAATCTTTGTTTCTGGGTCAGCTATGAAATTCTAAGACTCAAACCTTTCATTTTAATTGAGTAAATGTAAAATGACCAGCACTATATATAATTATTTCTTTGTTAAGATGTTAACTTTTTTTTGTTGTTGTTAAGTCAGTGCACCTTAATAATTGGCCAGTAGTCTTTGAAGCAGAAAGTGGCATGGAAACCATCAGAATACGCATCCCCACACCATGGAAATCACTGTTAGTATGAGAATTATGTTACTTTTTGATTAACTATTTTTTTCTTTGAAAATACATGTACATCTTGGATTCAGTATTGCCAGAAATGCTAACAACTTAACTGTAGCTATTCCTTCAACCAGTTTGATATTCAAACATTAAAAAAAAAACTTATCTATAATGATAGCAAACTGAAAATGGTATAAGATACAGCAACACTCTCCTGCTGAAGTCTCCCTCTCACCTTTTAAATCATGGCTCTTTCGAAAAGGTTGTATCTGTAAATATTTTCTGTAGTATGCAATAACATCCAACAGGAAAACCTGTGGTGTGTGTGTGTGTGTGTGTTTCTGCATTTGAGAATTTAAGTGTTCAGTAATTTAAGAACGGGCATTTAAAAAGTAGAAATCACAAGTAGAAAAAAAAAAGTAGAAAGCGCAAGGACCAGCGTAAGGATCTGGGTTTGAGCCCTTGGCTTCCCACCTGAAAGGGAGTTGCTTGACAAGTGGTGAAGCAGGTCTGCAGGTGTCTATCTTTCTCTCCCCCTCTCTGTCCATTTCTCCTTCTCTCTTCATTTCTCTCTGTCTTATCCAACAACGACATCAACAACAACAATAATAGCTACAAGAACAGTAAAAAATAAGAGCAACAAAAGGAAATAAATAAATAAATATAAAAAATTTTAAAAAGTAGAAATATAAGATATCTTTTTTAAATTTATGGGGGGATTAAAAAGAAAATCTAAGATATCTTAGTCAATTTGTTTTTAGGAGACATCATGAGAGGTCATTGGTGCCCATTAAAAAGTAAGAACTTGGAGGTTCCCGGAAGATGGCAGACTGAGAAGCTGCTAGTGGCTTGAGCTCTTACCACATCTTCTGGAAACATGTAATTGATATGCAGACTCTCTCAAAAGCCTAGACCAAATAGATCAGAAGCAACCAATAGCACAGCTATATACAAGATACAGCAAACCCTAACAAAAGGACTTTTCAAAGTTAACCCAATTACCAAATAATGTGATGATAACATTAACTATCGATTGTCTTTTTGAACCCTAAGACAGCAGGAACCTCACATCTCCACTATAGAGCCTCTACTTTCCCGAGTCTTGGAACCCTTGGATAGGGCCCACTTTCCCGTATGCCTCTCCCAATCCATATCAAATAATATTGCATCTGCCGATCACAACCTAACCAACACAACGATTGCCACTTCAACATGCTTCACTTCAGACTGTGTCCAGAGACTTCACGTGTGGAATGACAACCCTTCAGCTTCATTACTCGGGTGAGACCTTTCCTTTCATAGTATACTCTAATTCCATCTCAGGTGGTTCACTTTCTAACAAAGTCCCAAAACCTAGATATACACCAGTTTCTGTGAGAGAGAGCAGATGTTCACACATATCCGTAAACTACTGCAAAATATATACCTGAAAGCAGAAGTACACTAGAGTTTGTAGTGAGTATCCCCCTAACACTTCCTCTCCACTATTCCAGGCTTTGGGTCCATGATTGCTCAACAACTTGTTTGGCTTTGTATGTTAACTCTCTTTTCAGTCACCAGGTTCCAGATGTCATCAGGATGCCGGCCAGGCTTCCCTGGACTGAAGACCCCACCAATGTGTCCTGGAGCTCTGCTTCCCCAGAGACCCACCCTACTAGGGAAAGAGAGAGGCAGACTGGGAGTATGGACCGAACAGTCAACGCCCATGTTCAGCGGGGAAGCAATTACAAAAGCCAGACCTTCTACCTTCTGCAACCCACAATGACCCTGGGTCCATGCTCCCAAAGGGATAGAGAATGGGAAAGCTATCAGGGGAGGGGGTGGGATATGGAGAATGGGTGGTGGGAATTGTGTGGAATTGTACCCCTCCTACCCTATGGTTTTGTTAATACTTTCTTAAATAAAAAATAAAAAAAAGTAAGAACTTGGATCTCACAGGGGAACCACCACACCTGTAATATTTGCATTTAACCTTTGTGTCTAGGTTCCTTCAGATGTCAAGTAGAAACAATAGTAATTGTTACCTTCCTAGTGAAGTACGACTGTGCTTTAACATCTCTGGCTAAAGACACTATATCAACACATCTTTATTATTAGGACATAACATGCTCTTCATTTAATGCTTATATAGCAAACATTGCATTTCTAGGGATCACTCTTCACTTTAGGACAGAGGAGAATATAACCACAACATGTCACTAATCCAATTTCTCAAAATATAGGGGAACATTTTTTAAAGCTCCAAACTATTCTGTTGAGGAGGACTAAACCTGTTAATCCCTCATGGTTTCTGTAGCAATTGCACAATGGACCCTATAAGAAGCCTTTGGCATCTTTTCAAATGTCGGCTTTTCAAATAAACTATTATTTTTCTCGAAACTGGAACCACCAGGGAAGGCTTGGGTGGGGAGGAGAGAATCAAATTGGCTAGTAATATTAAAATTTTGGTTAACATTTAATTGAGCACCCGCAATGTGTTGACGTGCTATCTAAACAGATAATTAGCTAGTTGCTGCACAGTGGGCTCTGCCTAAATTTAGAAGGGAAATTAGGTCTAGGGAACAAGAAAATAGGAAAAGAAAATTTCTTATGGGAAACGGTGGTGTCAGCACCGTGGAGGAATGTCACAATAGCAAAATTTCGTCAATTATGATCATCATCAGGGAGTCTCCTGGAACGACGCTGGGCAAGTGTATCATGAGTATAGCTGATGGAAAGGAGTGGCTGCAGGAGACAGACTTGTAGGGATGTCAGAGTCAGGCAGGCACTGAGAGAAAAGGAAGAAGAGGGTGGCGGTGGAGGAAAAGGGGTATTAAACAGAGCGCCTTGAGACAGGATAAAAGGCGGAAGTTACTAAGAGGTGGGCAGAGAATGGTGTGTAGGCTTAGAGGTGAGTAAAACATTGTAAGTCAGTAGGTGGAGGGTGGGAAGATCTGGTGATTGAAGGGCAGACGGCGTGATATTGGCGGTAGGCAGGCATTAGTGTAGCCGAGACTGGCGGCGGAAGCCTTATTGGACTTTTTTTTTTTTATTTTTTATTGGAGCACATTGTGACTTTCTGATAGCGATGGCAGGACCTCCGTAACTACAATAACGGTGACAGGGCTGAGGACGTGTGTTCTCTGCCTCCAGTTCCCTTCAGGAATGTTCACATTGTCCACCACCCCCGCAGAACTGCCGGTGACTGTGGCCCCAAGGTCAGGCCAGCAGGGCTGAGCGCGGCGGGGCGGGAGGGCGAGCGGAGCTGGCAGGGAGCGCAGCCATGGGGGCAAGGAGAGGAGGGTGAGGTGAGGAAGGGTCCTGATGGACCCCAGGCACTTTTCTCACCGGTCAGTGTTTAATACTTCCTAAGGTCGCTGTCCCGCGATCGGTTCAAAGGAAAACAGGCAATAACAATAAAATGACACGTGCGAGCATGCAAATGAATCAAAACCAAAGGAAACCACCACCGCACTGGAAGCTCTCCGATGATGATGGTGGTGGTGGGGCAATCAGTCAATCCCATGGCCTCCTGTTGCCAGTCCTCCGGCGCGGACAGCCCAGAGCCCAGCAGTTAAGAGAGAAACAAGAGAAGAAGCAAATCTTCTGGGGTCGCTCTCCTGGACCGGTTCCGCTGACCCTTTTACCAAGCCAGCCTCCCAGAGAAAAGAGCACGAAAAATGCCTGTGCAGCCGTGCCTGGCAGGCGAGCACGAAGTAGGACTGGGAAGGAGATTGTGTGTGTGTGTGGGGGGGTGGGTGGGCGGCGGGAATCGGAGCACAGCTGTCCCAGGAAGGAGAAAGTCTTTTCCTTTCATCCTCCTGCTTCCCCGGCGTGGAGATGACTACTCCATGCTGCGTCCGGCTTCCTAGACAGGAACCTCTCGGCTTGGGCAACGGAAGGGCAGCCCCAGCCCCAGCCCCTGCGTGCCTCTTGCTCCCCACCCCCACCGCGTCCCGGGTCCCGCCGGCCGGAGAGCGCCACCCGGGCGCAGCAAAGCGCGAGCACAACTGTCCCGCCGCCCTCCGCCTCCGTCTGCGGCGGCGGCGGGGCCGCGGTGGACCCGCGAGGGGCGGAGTGGGCGAGACCATTGGAAACTCTGGGAGGGGGGGAGACGAGGCCAGCTCGGGGGGGGGGGCGGGGCTAATAACCTGGTCCAGATTTTGCTGTCCTTTTAAAAGCTTACTTTGCGAGGAAACACGTTCTCAAAAGTGAAGAGATCTTTTTTTTTCTTGTTCTGGAAAGCGGGGAGGAGCGTGTGCAGGAGGGCGGGGTGGAGGAGACGCGGCTTGCGCCCTGGGATCGGACAGGAGGGGAGGGCGGGTGAGCGGCTGAGCCCCCGCCCGGCTCCGAAGGGTCGTCTTCCTCTCTCCCTCCCGCGCGGGCGGGTGGTGCGTTCCGAGTTCCCAGGAGTTCGAGGTGGGCGGGTGCCGGGGGGAGGGGAGGGGAGTGGCGGCGGCGGCGGCGGCGGGCGGCGGGCGGCTCCCGCCTCAGCCTGGGCAGTGGCGTCGGCGACAGCGGAGTCGAGGCCGCCTCGAGCTCTCGGCTGAGTGTCAGCCAGCGGCGACGGCTCAAGAACTGGGAGTTGGAGACACGCGCGTCGGACCTCCAGCCTCCGCCGCCGCCACCGCCTCGCCGCGGCCGCCGCTGCCACCGCCCAGAGCCTAAGGCGCCGGGGCTGAGGGAGCCGGGGGAGCCGGGGGAGCCGGGGGAGCCGGGGGAGCCGGGGGAGCCGGGGGGCGGGCGGTCAGGCGGGCCGGGGGGACGGGTGGGGAATGGCGCGGACCCCGGGGCCGGCTCCACTGTGTCCCGGAGGCAGCAAAGCACAACTTTCCTCCGCGTCTCCCCCTGGAGCCGGGCTCCTGCTGTCGCCCCCGACGCCGCCGCCGCCGCTGCTTCTGCTGCTGCTCTTCCCGCTGCTGCTCTTCTCCCGGCTATGTGGTAGGTGAATCGGGGGCCGGAGCGGCCGCGGGAGACGCGACCGGGGGCCGGGGAGGGGGTTGCAGGGTGTCCCGGGGATCCCGGCGCCTCGGCTGGGCCGGCGCGGGCCGCTTCCCGGGGCGGCGAGGCGGTTGTTTCGGGCGGTTGCCTGAGCGAGCGGGTGCCGCGGACTTTGGCTGAAAACTTTTCGCCGCGCCCCGGGGCGAGGCCGGGAGAAGGGCCGGGGCCGGGGCTGGCGAGTGCGGGGCGGGCCACCCCGTCCCTCTCCTCTCCTCTCCTCTCCTCTCCCCCGCGCCTGTGCGGTTCCCCGCGCCGTGGCCGGGGTCCGGGGTCGTGGGCCGGGCCGCCCCAGTGCTGGGCCCGGTTTCGCTCCGGGGACCGTTACTTCCTCGCTTATTCTCCGAGGAAGCCGAGAGCGCGGATATATGGACTGGTAGGGCTCAGAGTCCGGGGATGCACATTTACCACTTCCTCCCCTCGCGCCCAGCGGGACTTGAACTGGGATCCCAGATACTCTGAGGGACCAGAACCCTGCAGGGCGAAGGCTTCGGGGCCACCCTCCTCCCCTTCCATCCCGAGGAAGGCACCAGGTTCCCCACCCTGCAACATCCCCTACAGTCGGGTCTCTACGGTCCTCCAGCCCGTTCTGCCCTGGCAGCCCCTGGATGGCTTTCCAACGAGCCGAGCGCCGCGTCTCAGTTTGTGGGGTCCCTCTCCCTCTCCCTCTCCCTCTCCCTCTCCCTCTCCCTCTCCCTCTCCCTCTCCCTCTCCCTCTCCCCTTCTACTCCGCTCTGCCCCC
The DNA here is from genome assembly GCF_950295315.1 of Erinaceus europaeus. Lineage (NCBI taxonomy): Eukaryota > Metazoa > Chordata > Mammalia > Eulipotyphla > Erinaceidae > Erinaceus > Erinaceus europaeus. Next base: position 91,831,850 of record NC_080170.1, on the reverse strand, counting down.
CCCCCCCGTTTGTTAGTCCTGGGGAGTGGATTTTTTTTTAATGTGTTATCTGATGGCACGGACCATGTAATCACAACCCCCATACTTCTTCCGGGTGTCTGCCTGTCTCTCCTTACCCCCACCCCGGTGTCACAGTTTTCTTAACGCATGAAAGAGCTAGTCTTTTTGTAAGTTCTTTTCTCCTTGGGTACTGGAGACTTGGAAGTCTCCCCCCCACCCAGGATTGTGTGAAACTCTGCTTTGATGCAAGAGTAGGAGATGTAAACGATTGCGAATGACTGGTGATAGATTTGGGGGGAATTGAGGCGACCAGTCTTTGAGGCTTGACTGTCTTTTGGCGATATCCAAATACTGCAGGACTTTGTGCCTTTGAGGACTCTTGATGTAGGAAGTGGAGGAGTAAAACTTAGTCTTTTCCCAAAGATTGCTTTACAGAAGACATTTCAGTGCCTTACTGCCGGATTCCAGTGTTTTCTTGAAATTTTAAACCTGAAGTTGAGAAATGTGTGACTTCTTGAGTGGCATGTGATTAAAAAAAACAAAAAAGATAGAGGTGTGTCATAAGGTGGGATGGTTATGAAGGAAGGCAAGTTTTCAAGAGATTGGGTGCCCCTTATAGGCTGAGAATTTCCACTACCAGTTAGTTCACCATGTTTCAAGCAGTGCAATCAAAGTTTGTGATTTACAGTCTGACAAGTGGCATGATGTGTTATCTAATTTACATGTTTTCTGGAGGCTCACTCCCTAGATGTTTGGCTTTATCTTAATGCATTACCTTTTAAAATTGATGCCTGAGTCTGGATTGAATTTGCAAACTTTGATTTTTCTTTTTTTCATTAAGGAGGATTGTGGACCACACAGTTGGGTGGATCTCACAGTTGGGTGGGAGGAAGTTGGAAAGGTTATTAACAGTTTACTGTTCTGATTTAGATTGTGTTAAGAACTGAAAGAATATTACTTGACCTTCAGTAATGGCTTTTAGCTAGACAAAGCCTATGGAAAACTGAAGCTAGGTAGGTGATATGTATTGCTAATGCAAGGAAATAGAATTTAGGTAATAACTCAACAGTTAGTGCTGGTTACTTTTTGAAGGAACATTTTGGTTTTCACATGAAAGACTTAAAAAGTAATCTCTTCAATAGAATACTATTAAAATGCAAAAATATTCCTGAAGTATAGGCAGTGTACTATGATTTGAAGAGTCACCTCTGCTTGGAGTTGTAGAGACAAGACATTAGTTTTGTGTTACTGTGCAGTGTGTTCATTTAGAGAAGTTCCTTTTTTTTTTTTTTTTTTTTTGGCTTACAGTGCTGTAACACCTTAATTTGTGATCCCTTATAATGGAAAATTCCATCAACCTTTCTCTACTTTAGAATTCAGCCTGAGTAAAGCATCACTTTTGGGATCTAGGGGAATATGGAATCAGTCTTCATGCGATCTGTTAATCTGACATTCATAATGCTATATATAATTAGGGGCATATTAGCGTTTAACTGAGTAGTTTTAAGGTTGAAAATGTCTTCAGTCTTTAAAGAAATGATTGACTTCCTAATCAGAATACTTTACTGTTATGCAGATTTTTTTTCCAATTCGCTGTACTTTATTTGGCATGCTGCTTACATTTAGCATAACCTCCTAAGGTTCCAGGACTGGGGGGAATATAGGCTCTATAGTGGAGATGTGAGGTTCCTGCTGTCTTAGGATTCAAAAAGACACTGGATAGTTAATGTTATCATCACATTATTTGATAATTGGGTTAACTTTGTAAAGTCCTTTTGTTAGGGTTTGCTGTATAGTACCCAGTATCTTCTATATAGCTGTGCCATTGGTTGCTTCTGATCTACTTGGTCTAGGCTTTTGTGAGAGTCCGCCATATCGAATATACAGCCTATATATTAAAAAGACTCAGTCTGTGTTTTAAAAACTTCGAGACATACAATTAATTTTCCCCCTCATATTAATTAACTAGTGATTTATATGGCTACACTTTACTAGGAGGATCTTTCTTAAGCATAGGAATTGTACATTCTACTACTAACACTAAGTCACCTCCCTGACTTGATAAGAGTTCCTGTGAGGACTAAATGAAAATGATTGCATGGGATATAGTAAACATTCAAACATTTCCATTTACTCTATTGCACATTATAAGCCAACCAACCAGCTGAATATACTACCATGATGTCTTTGTTAATTGAGCTTTCAGTTGGGGGGAGATAACATAATGGTTATGCATAGTGCCCTAGGCTCCAAAATCCCAGGTTCAACCCCACACCCCCAATACCATCATAAGCCACAGTTGAGCTGTGCTCTGGTTTAAAAAAAAAAAAAAAGTTTGATTCATTAATTGAGCTTTCAAGTTACATAACTCTTTGCATTTTGCACTTTTCACTTTTATATGTAATTTATAGCCCAGTCAGTAATCTTTAAGTATTTGTTGAACTTAACAAATGACCGAGTTTTGGAATATAAGGTTCTGTGAAATTAGCTCAACTCTGTAATTGTATGTGAACCTAGTTAAATTCCTTTAGTGATATAGAATGCATTTCAAAACTTGGCAGTTCTGTAAGATCACTTAGAGTGTTAGTGAGTATATTGAAAATGTGGAATTGGAAAGGGGAGTCACAGATTTCTTGTGTTTTATCTACTTATGCTATCACTTTGGAGCTTATAATAAGTGTTGCCCATATGAAGCTTTCTGCATCTTAAACTCACATAATTAGTGAATAAAATTGTAAAAAGGCTTACACTTCCTCTCTTGCATTTATTTTACATCATCAAGAATAGGAATTGAAAATAAAAAAAAAACCTAACAATTATGAATGCGTATGCTTATACTCTCTTACTGTATTGTTACTTATGCTTGTATACTACATATTCCTGTGGTGACTTGGTAAAGTTGGTGTATATTTTATGTTTGCACAATTAAGGAATAAAAACTCATGCATAGCTCATTGTCTTTTATTTGAAAATTACTGTGATTATATGTTAAAAAAATAGGGAATCTTGACATTGTGTAATTTACCCCTTAAAAATTAGTAGATCATATTTTGCTATAGAATATTTTGTGACCTAGCAAAGTGCTCATAAAAATCGATGACAAAGAATATATTGTTTGGTGATACGGAAGGTGGCGCAATGGATAAAGTACTGAATTCTCAAGCATGAGGTCCTGAGTTCAACCCCTGGCAGCACATGTACCAGTGTGATGTCTGGTTCTTTCTCTCCTGTCATTCTCATAAATAAATAAATAAATAAATAAATAAATAAATAAATAAATCTGGTTCTTTCCTATCATTCTCATAAATAAATAAATAAAGTATACTGTTTGCAAAAGGTGTTGTATTTAATTAATAATAGCTGTGATTATGCCAATGCAGGATAAATCAAATAGCCCTTGAATTAGTACTGGAATGAGTACTAGAGAGGATTTCATTGTACCAAGTACTCATCTGAAAATTTAAGCACCATTGATTGATGTCAGTTTTTAGTGTCAGTTTTTAGTTATTTACATTTTTATCTCAAAAATTTTTAGAATCTTGACGTCATACTTTCCTGAGTAGTTTTTTTTATATTTATTTTATTTATTTATTCCCTTTTGTTGCCCTTGTTGTTTTATTGTTGTAGTTATTATTGCTGTTGTCGTTGTTGGATAGGACAGAGAGAAATGGAGAGAGGAGGGGAAGACAGAGAGGAGGAGAGAAAGATAGACACCTGCAGACCTGCTTCACCGCCTGTGAAGCGACTCCCCTGCAGGTGGGGAGCCGGGGTTCGAACCGGGATCCTTATGTCGGTCCTTGTGCTTTGCGCCACCTGCGCTTAACCCACTGCACTACAGCTCGACTCCCCCTGAGTAGTTTTTTAAAGATTTTATTTATTAGCAGAGAGAGAGGGAAGGTGAGGGAGGGAGAAAACACAAACCAGAGCATTCTGGCACATGGGATTCTAGGCCTCATGGTTCTAAAGTTCAGCGAACTATTCAATGCATCATCTTCCAGGCCCAAAACTCAAGATTTCTGTTTAGTAGATTCTGACATAGTTTATTTAAATAAACTTTATTATAAAATAAATTTCCTAAATGACTCACTATAGCAGTGCTCATGTACAATGTTGGTGAGCACTGCCTCCAATGAATCCAGATATTGCAAGTCGACATACTGCAAGTACTACTGTATAGCTGTTTTTGAAGGATATTGCATACTTGCGAATTCCACATCATCTCATGCAGCATTTAGAGAAATTGTTTTTCTTATAATGCTAGTGGCTGACTGCTGAACATTCACTTTACTAGAAATTACCTATTTCTAGTTGTTGTTGTACTATTTCTATTAGTTGTTGGTTCCTCATACTTGAGAGTCCAATTCCTTTTTTAAAAAATATTTATTTATTATCGGATAAAGACAAATTGAGAGAGAAGAGTGGGAGATAGAGAGAGGGAGGGAGACAGAGAAGCACCTGTAGACCTGCTTCACCACTTGTAAAGGTTTCCCCCTGCAGGTGGGGAGCAGGGGCTTGAACCTAGGTCCTGGCACATTGTAATATGTATGCTCAACCAGGTGCGCCACACCAAGAGTCCATTTCCTTACTCATTGTACCACCTCCTGTGCCATAAGAAATAACATTTTGGGAGTGGGGCAGTAACACAGTGGGTTAAGCGCAGGTGGCGCAAAGCAGAAGGACTGGTGTAAGGATCCTGATTTGAGCCCCCGGCTCCCCACCTGCAGGGGAGTCACTTCACAGGCAGTGAAGCAGCTCTGCGGGTGTATATCTTTCTCTCCCCATCTCTGTCCTCCTCTCTCCATTTCTCTCTCTCCTATCCAACAGCAACAACATCAATAACAACAGTAATAACTACAACAATAAAACAAGGGCAACAAAAGGGAATAAATAAGTAAATATTTAACAAATTAAAAAAAATAACAAGGAAGGAGATCTGTCAATCACTTCTAAGCTAGCCAGGGAGAGCAAAAGTAGGCTTTGTAGGTGATATCAAGTAATTACTAATCAATATTTTTCAGATCAGTATTTGAGGACCAGCAGTAGTAGATAGAAATTTTCCGAAAGTTGTGGGGGAGTAGAACCTGGCAGATGGGGCATTTGTATTTTTAGCTTCAGATAAGTTATTTATTACCGTGTTTTAATTTAAGTTCTGTACTATTTTGCTCAGAGTTGTATCTCCATGTGCTTAGCATGTAATAGACACTGTGGTTTCTTTGCTTTAAGGGTTGAGTAGCTAAAACAAGTTTATTCTTAATCAGCACTACTCAGCAAAAATATATGTGAGTTACAGACATATTTTAAGTTTTTCTTATGCCGCATTAAGCATTAGTTAGCACTGGGGAGTAGTTTAGCCTGCTGTAGCCCAGGTTATCCTCTCACCAACACATTTAAAAAACAGAAAAACTTTGGGGAGTTCATTCAGCTTATTACAGAACCAGTTTGCATGCCTGATGCCCCAGAAACTAGAGGTTCAATCCCAGGCGTCACCAAAGCCAGAGCGGAGCAATGCTCTGGTCTCACCCTCCTCACATATCAAAGTTCGGGAGTTGGGTGGTAGCGCAGCGGGTTAAGCGCAGGTAATGTCTCTGGAAATAGGTTATGCCATTTTCATTCCTTACTCATAAGGCCTAAACTGCTATTACTTTTACTTCCTATAAGTGAGGTACCCACTTTTAGTTGAATTTTCTCTGAAGCTTTCTCTAGGCATTTCTTAAATTAAAAATGATCTTTTCTTAAATTTACTCTTCATATTCGTTATAAAATATTTTATTATATTTTGTGATATTCTTAAATTTACTCTTCATATTCATTATAAAGTATTTTATTATATTTTGTGAGTATGTCCTTTGCAGTCAAGTCCTTCACACTTTATCATAGAATGTCTCACAGAATAAACGTTATTAAAATTTTTTATTATCTTTAATTTATTTATTGGATAGAGAGAGCCAGAAACTGAGAGGGTGATAAAAAAAGTAGAGAGACAGAGAGACACCTGCAGACCTGTTTCACCATTTGTGAAGCCTTCCCCTGCAAGTGGGGACCTGGGGCTTGAACCTGGGTCCTTATTCATTGTAACATATGCGTTCAACCAGGTGAGGCACCACTGGGCCCCATAAACGCTATTTTTAAAACTAACATTTTTCCCCTTCATTAATTATTGCTTAAGGATTTGGCCAAATTTGCAATACCATAAAATTGTATCAAGAGAATACTTGAGGGCCTAGGACTTTGGCTCCACTATATATTATATATCTTGCATTGTGAGGCTTTTGGGTTTGGTCCAGAGAAAAACAAAAACAAATAGAATAGTATAAATGGTAGAGTAGTGCTCTGGTCTTTGTCTCTTTTTCACAAAAAGAAAATAAGAGAAGAACACTTGGGTATGACTTCATTTTCCACTTTTAAAATACAATAACTCCATTATATAAGAGTAAACTTTTGAATTTGTTTCCTATCTGATATTAGAGATCTTTCAGATCCTTAGTCCCTGGGTGACAGTGGTTGGTGGCCATCTTATTCTGTACTTAACAAGGTGATATGCAGTCATTAACAGGGAATGGATACAGATTCTATTTTTTCATACAGTTTACAGCAGTGTTTACTGAAGTGTTTCAGTGGAACAGAACTGTTCCACTCCTCTGAAATAGTATGGTTTTGGAAGAAAGTAGGGTGACTCAGTGAATTTGGAAATGGGAAAATTTCCCTCATGGAAATTAACAATGTGCACTAGTTTACTAATTACAATTTTTAAGTAAAATATCTTGTTATACAAACTGATGAAATTTATCTGTGTGATTTGTTATAATACAGAAGCTGAGAAGTTAATGTGCAGCATACACTATAGGAAATAGATCCTACTAGGTAGATTTGTACACTTGATAAGGTATTTCTGTTTGACATTTTGTCTGCACTTTACATCCAAGATAGGAAAAAATCTAAATAAATACATTTACACATGTATAAATTATGCCTGATCTTTGCTTAATCAACTTGAAAGTGTTGATTTTTTTTTTTTAAGATTAATTTTTAATGGGCGGGGGGAGGACAGGAGCATCACTCTGGTACATATGATGTGGTGATGCCAGGGATCAAACTTCAGATCTCATGCTTTTATGCCCAAGATTCTAGCCCCTGTGCAGTTTCAATACCCTCCACTTTCCCCCAAACCTCCCACAAGAGTGATAGATTTTAATGAGGCTACTTGGTGAGAGTGTATTTGTTTTTCTTTGTTCTAAACCCTCCCCCCCCCCGAAATTCTAAAAGTAAAATAAATAAAGTTCTGGGTTTGGAAAAATACCTCATTTGCTTTGCCCTTTGTGCACCCTGGTTCTAGCCTAGCTCCCTCCACGTTGAAGACTGCTTCCATGCTGTAGTTCACTTGCTCCCCCTCATCTTTGTTTCTCTATCTGGGAGGAAAAAACAAACAAACAAAAAAAACAGCCAGCCTGGAATAGTGAATAGTGAAGCTTGGAATGTCAAAAACAAATCCATTTTGAACCTGAGATGTTTAAGGAAAATAGACTTATGCTGCCTAATATTTACTCCCAGGTAGACAATAGTTTCATTGCCTTCTGTGCTACATACCTTACTTTGTATATAATATACCTTGCTCTGGATTTGAGTTGTAAGAATAAAGTGGGTAAATTTATATATCTTATTTTATAATGGGAATATCCCAGTGCTATTATTGGGAAGGAAATAAAACCAGGAGGCAGATATAAAAATAAGTCTACCCATAGAAGTTTCCCAACATACATTTGAATGTGTTTCTGCATCTTATAATGGCTTCAAAAGTTTGAGGAAAAGTGAAATATTAATGAAATGTTAGTAATTTGTGATAGACTATTTTCATGTGTAACTATTTCAGAACATTATTAGAAGAGTTTAGACCATTGTTTTTGAAAATTATTCATGTGATTTCCAGTTTAATTATTGCTTCACAAGTGTCCTGTCATGTACTCTATACTTCCTTCTAATTTGATTTAAAGTAGACATAATCATTTCATGGTCATGGATCCAACTTAGTGGGTCTATAGTAAGAAATAACTTTGAACATTTTCTTTTTTTTTTTTTAAATATTTATTTTATTTATTTATTCCCTTTTGTTGCCCCTGTTGTTTTATTGTTGTAGTTATTATTGTTGTTGACGTTGTTGGATAGGACAGAGAGAAATGGAGAGAAGAGGGGAAGACAGAGAGGAGGAGAGAAAGATAGACGTCTGCAGACCTGCTTCACCGCCTGTGAAGCGACTCCCCTGCAGGTGGGGAGCCGGGGTTCGAACCGGGATCCTTATGCCGGTCCTTGTGCTTTGCGCTGAACATTTTCTTAGTGATCCCCTACTAAAATTTGAATGCAAAGTTAAAAAAAATCTCAATTTCACTTTTTTTTTTAGTGAAGATAATTCAAGAAAAGATACGCAGCTAACGGTTCTACCCTCATTAAGAACACGAACTTCATAGCATTTTTCACTAAATCATGCATGTTAGTGGATTTAGGAACTGCTGGGAAATTGTGCCGATGCAGTCACATCTGCCATGTTGTCCCCTCAGGCTACTGCTAGTTCCCACGAGAGTTGGGACATTCTCAGAGTGCCTGTTCAGCCATGTTGTGCCCTCAGGGCATTGTCTATATCCCCGCGATATTTGGAGTGCTTTGGTTGCTCCTCCCCCCTCCCATTCTCATGAGAGTTATTATCCTATCCTGGAGTGCTATGGTTACTCCTCCCCCTTCCCATTCTCGCCAAAGCTACTCCTATAAAAACCCTTCTTCTTCCGCACCTCGTTCTCTTGCCAGCGCTTCACTCCAGTGTTCAGACGCAGGAAAGGTTACTGTGTGAGGCGGCCATTTTCGCTACCTCCACGTGGCCCAACCTGCCTCTCTAGCACCCAGCTCTGAGGTGCCAGCACAAATAAAGATTTGTGTTTCCTCTTCACTCCAGATCTCCTCTCTCTCGTCTCCGCGGCCCACGTATGACAACAGGTATTGGATTTTGTCAAAGGCTTTCTCTTCATCTATTGAGATAATCATGTGGTTTTTGGCTTTGCTTTTATTGGTGTGGTGGATGACATTGATTGACTTATGGATGTTGAACCCGCCTTGCATTCCTGGGATAAATCCCACTTGGTCGTGATGAACAATCTTTTTGATGTGCTGTTGTATCCGGTTGGCCAAGATCTTGTATAATATTTTGAGATCTATGTTCATCAGAGATATTGGTCTGTAGTTTTCCTTTTTTGTTGTGTCCCTGTTCGGGCGCCATTACGTCGGGCTGAGCTTCACTGATGGGAGACAGACGACCCGGGACTCATGGTTGGGTTGTACACAGTATCTCTTTATTCATGCATGATGCAGCACAATCTAAGCCGAGCTAGACTAAAACTAACTACTACAACCAACTAAAAGGAACAATGCTGTCCTTATATACTTTCCAAGTAGGGTGTGAACAGGATGTGACGTAGAGAGGGTGGAGAGAAAAGCTACTGGTGAAAATCAGGGTGTGACAAGGAGAGGGGGCAGAGCAGGCGAGAATTCTACCACTGAACCACCAATGCCCTGGAGCCAGGAGGGTGGTGCTTTATGTAAATGTAAAAGTGATTTATGTAAATAGACCACAGCTTTGAGTGGGATCAAACCAATCCCTATACAGGCATACCAGTGCTTGGTTAAGCAGAAGCCAGGGGGAGCTGGCATACTACCCAACAAGGAACTACTCAAGTCTCTGGTATGCTAAATTTAAAAGAGGCAATAATCACCAACAAAATCCTTGAGAGGCAAATAGACAATAGTTTCATTGAATGCCCATGTTTTTTAGTAGTTTCCCAATTCCTATAAACATTTCTATCATTAGAAACAGAATTATTTACAGTTTTACTTGCCTAGTTCATATTGAAACCAGAATGAACTTTGTATATATATTTTAAATATTCATTATTTATTCCCTTTTGTTGCCCTTGCTGTTTTATTATTGTAGTTATGATTGATGTTGTTGTTGTTGGATAGGACAGAGAGAAATGGAGAGAGGAGGGAAAGAGAGGGAGAGAGAAAGATAGACACCTGCAGACCTGCTTCACCGCTTGTGAAGCGACTCCCCTGCAGGTGGGGAGCTGGGGGCTCGAACCGGGATCCTTATGCTGGTCCTTGCGCTTTGCACCACCTGCACTTAACCCACTGCGCTACAACCCGACTCCTGAACTTTGATATTAATCACAGTAAAGATAGTTCTCTTCCTAGTTGTAACTTTCTGTTTGTAGTATACTTTTTAAAACTACTATAGCCTTTATAGTTAAATGGTCTTGAATAACAAAAAGAAGGCATATCAAGATCAAACTGAGCAGTATGAAATAAGATTGTCTAGACAGCAGAAATTCTTTTCTGTATTTAAGATAAATTACTTTTATACTTTCAGTGATGAAACATTTTCAGCTTTTAGATTTGTCAGTCAACAGTTAATGGTGACTGTTTTTGAAGCCACACATTGCCTGTCAAACTTATTTTTCTGTATAAAGGAATTTTGTATTGGATATTGATACATTTTTTTATTCCATTGTCAAGGGGACTTCCCTCTGAGCTGACTTTTTCAGACACAGAGAGAAAGGAAAAGATTATTGAATCTTCCTCCTTTGTGTGTTTGTGTGTGTGGTGGGAGGTGGTACAATTTTGTTATATTTATAATTTGATAGTGAAAATGTTTAAATATATAAGTATTTGGTGAAACTATGTATGGCATGCCAAAAAAATTTCTTCTAACAGCTTTAAGGACAGCATTTGCTAAAATGCAAAAACAAATCTGAAGTTCTTGAGAATGTGCATGTGTAGATTTCTCTGAGAATTCTGCTGTTGCTTTGCTGCCCTCTACAGTCATCTAGTCATGGTCTTTGATATCCCATCAGATAATCAAAATACTTTCTAGATCTCTTAGTTTTAAATTTCAGGGGTGGGTAAATATATTAAAATATGTGGCACTTAGTTCTAATAATTGGTCAATACCTATAGTGCAAAAAATAAAGAGCTTAAGAAATTGGAGGGAAGAGAGTGACTAGGTTGTTTAACATCAATCAGGAAACAGTTGAGATGGCACCAACTAAGTGCTAGACAGTACTGAATTTACCAAAGAGGAATAAAACGAGGTGGAACACTTGTAATAATAACATGCCAAGTTGTATGATACAGCCTTAAAAAAAAAATTAAGACTGGGAAAAGTTCAGAAAACTAACTAGAGGAGATGAAGCTTTGGAGCTGTGTCTTCAAGAATAAATTTGATTTCAGACAGGTAAGATGGGGTTATTTCAAATGAGGATAATATTAAAATATAAAGTGTCTGTTACACTGAAAGGACTTTACTATATACCCTTTGAGTATACTTTAAGGATGTATACAGTTGTTAGATTTACAGTTTGTGTGTTAATTAGTTTGTGTCTGTTTTAGATTCATTTCTTTGCTTGTTTTATCCCTGTATAATTGGCTAAATATTAGTTGTTTGCAGCACTATGTAGTGAAAGTTATATGAAATCAATATTAAAATACAGTATAGTGCTTCACAAATATAACTGATAATAATGTAAGAAAAATGAATTGTCTTAGGTTACAGATATAAGGTATTGTGGGTTTATAGAAAGATGAGTTTAGCTGGGAATAGAGTAAGACAATGTTGAGGAACTCATTTTGTAGCTGAACCACGCAAGAAAAGTTGTGAGGGGAGATAAGTGGAAAAGAGGGCATTCCAGCTTGGAAATACCATTGGACTGAGAACACTGTGGGAGGAATTAATGTTTTACTGTGACTCAGACATGAACTTTGCAGAGGGAAAGCATAGGTTTTGAATACTTTGCTGAGATTAGACTTTGGGTATTAAAGAGGAACCTTGGAAGGCAGCTAAGGAACTGAATTTGTGATTTGAAAATACTGCATTCCTCTAATTACATTGTAAAAGGTTAATATTGTCAAGACAAGCAAAAGGCAAAACCATTGTAATATTACATTTGAAGAGAGTAATGTGGAGATAACTGGCATTTGGCAAATCATTTTTATGGAAATAAATGGCTTTTTGGTAGAGGTCTGGATCTGAGAAGTAAATTACATGGTGTTTGAGTGTCAATGTAGATCATTAAAGAAGAGTTGAATGTGACTTTAGGCTTCCTTCTTGAATGACTGAAAAAGAATGGCAGAAGGATTGATTAAAAATCCTATGACAACAAGGTCTGGCTTGGGTAGTGGCTCTGCCTGTGGACTCGGAGACAAGAGTTTCCAGGTTCAAATCCTGTACTTCCCAGAAGCTGGTGATTCGCTAGGGTAAAAAAAAAAAAATCCTATGACTTTTGAGAAGTGTTTTAATTGCACTGGCTCTGGGATATATACAGCTGGAAATTTGTTATGACTTGGTTGGGAATAGAATGTGAAATTGGGGACCATCAGGTCCTTGTATTAATCTACTACACCCATTTAAAATGCATAAATCATTTAGTTTATTCTGTTGTGTATAGCTATCACCACATTCAATTTTAGAATATTTTTATTACCATCTGCTTTCCCCCAAGTACTTATTTTCCCATTTTCTCTTATTCTTCTCAATGCTAAGTTAATACTAATTTGCTTTGTGTCTTTATATAACCAATTTTGTGTATTTCATATACATGAAAGTGATAGTGTCAATGTTGCAAAATATGTAGTATTTTAAATCTCATTTATTTGATTTAGCATAATGGCTCATCCATATTGTACATAACATACAATATTTTATTGCCAAATATTTCACTGGATAAATCACATTTTCTTTACTTAATAGATAACATGTTTAGATTACTTTCATTTGGGGCTATTATAAGTAATGCTGTATCAACACTCAAGTATAGATTTTTGAGTATTTATTTGGCAGTGGTATTTCTGAGCTTTGTGGCAAATAAAATCCATTGACAAAGTACTCATTTGTTTTCTAAAGTAACTACATACTAACACATTCCTGCCAGTATTGTTGAAAGGCTTTCTTACTTCCTTAGAATGGATTATCTGACTTTGTTTTGATGTCAAGATTTGAACCCCAGGTCTCACACCTACAAAGCCTGCACTCTGCTGTTGCACTACATTCTTGACCTGTACTTTTTAATTTTTATTTTATTTGTTAAATGTTAATAGGGAGGAGGGGAAAAAAGTGAGGAGATATCAACCAGAGCACTGCTTGGTAATCCACTGTGCTCTTATTTGTTCTGAGAGATTGAAACGAGTGCCATGCCACCTCCTGGACCCTGTCTGACTTGATTGGTGTAGATTGGTGTGAGGTAATGTGTCATTTTGCTGTTACCTACTGACTTTTAGATGGAGAAAGAGACACCACACCACCAGTGCCCCTCCCCCCCCCAGGTTGTAGTACTTTTATTTGTCATACTGGGGACTTGAAACTTGGCTTGCCAGCATGGCAGAGCAGGCATCTTCTCAGTGTATATAAGACTCATCATATCTACTATCAACGTTCCAGTACTATTACAACGGAAGCCTACTTATCCTCTCCGCTTTCCCGTCTCATTTCCGCCATAGTTTTCACAATTTCAGTTATTTTTCCAAGTTTTTTTTGTTTGTTTGTTTATGTGAGGTCAATTTGTATTTTTCTTTTTTTAAAATTTATTTTCCCTTTTGTTGCCCCCTTTTTTTTTATTGTTGTAGTTATTACTGATGTCGTTGTTGTTGGATAGGACAGAGAGAAATGAAGAGAGGAGAGAAAGACAGAAACCTGCAGACCTGTTTCACCGCCTGTGAAGCGACTCCCCTGCAGGTAGGGAGCCTGGGCTCGAACTGGGATCCTTACACTGGTCCTTGTGCTAAGCACACGTGCGCTTAACCCGCTGCACTACTGCCAGACTCCCTGTATTTTTCATTTATTTCACTTAACAAAATCATTATGAGCTCCACCCACCCACCTCCTGTCGGAGCACTGCTAAAATCTGGCTTCTGATGGTACTGGGGCCTGAACTTAGAACCTTTAGTATCTCAGACATGAAGGTCTTTCTGCATAAACACTATGCTATCTAACTGGTCTTGAGTTGTACCTATTTTACCCCAGAACTCATTCTTTTTTTATTGAATATATATCCCCAGCTATTTTACCCAGTCATCTGTTGATACACATTGTGTTGACTCCATGTTTTGGCTGTTGTGAGTGATGTTGCTGTGAACATATATATATATATATATATATTTTTTTTTTTTTGGAGAAGTTCTAAGTTCATTTCTTTGCAGTTCTCTTTGCAGATCCTGACTCATTAATTGTGCTATTGTACTAGAATTAGATCTGGAGAATTTGAACCCACTTTTTCTAGTATAGATCCTTCCTTTCCTAGATGAGGAATCTAAGACTCATTATAGTTAAAGTTTTGAGAAGCTTCCTTCCAGCAAGTGGGAACCAGGGACTTGGAATCTGGATTCTTATGCATGGTACTGTGTACACTCTAGTGGGTATGCCACTGTCTAGCCCCTTATGGCTGAATTTTAAAAGAAAAGTACTTCTGATTTGGCCTTGTGAAAGCAACCACTGGTGGGACATACATTCTATAAGTCATAGAAGATTTTTTCATAACAACATTAAATGTTTTCTTATTTACTTTTTACCAGTGCTCTGCTCAGCTCTGACTGATGGTGGATCTGGGGATTGAACCTAGGACTTCAGGCATGATTTTTTTTTTGCATAACTATTATGCTATCATTCTAGCCCAGATACTAGTTTTTAAGTTGATAATTTTGTGTTGACCACTAAAGATGCTTTAGTGTGACCTTTGTCAGAAAGAAATGTTCCTGTCCATTCCTTAAGCAAATAAAAGTGAAAATAACCTGGGGCCAGGGAGGTCGCACACCTGCTTAAGTGCTCACATTAAAGTGTGCAAGAACCCAGATTCAAGCCCCTGGTCCCTACCTGTAGGGGGAAAGCTTCATGAGTAGTGAAGCAGGGCTGCAGGTGTCTCTCTGTCTCTCTCCCTTTCTATCTCCTCCCCTCTCAATTTCTGTCTCTGTCTAATAAATAGAAATATTAAAATAAAAATGTATTAAAAGTGAAAACAACCTTATGATTCTGCAGTACCACTCCTTGTTGTCTATCCAAGGAACATGAAAACACTTATTTGAGAAGATACAAGTATTCATCTTTTAAAACATGTATTTATTTATTGGATATAGACAAATTGAGAGGGAAGGGGAAGAGGGAGAATGGGAGACTCCTGCAGCACTACTTCATTAACAAAGTTTTTTTCCTGCAGGTGTGGACCAGGGGCTTGAACCTAGGTTCTTGAGCATGTGTGTGTTCAGCCAGATGTATCACCTCCCAGCTTGTCCCCAATATATGTGTTCTTATGTTTATATCTATACTATTCACAATGCCCAAGCCTAGAATCAATCTAAACATCTTTTACTGAATTACTAGATAAAGAAGTTATGAGGGAGTTGGGCGGTAGCACAGCGGGTTAAATGCACATGGCGCAAAGTGCAAGCACCAGCATAAGGATCCCAGTTCAAGCTCCAGGCTCCCCACCTGCAGGGGAGTCGCTTCACAGGCGGTGAAGCAGGTCTGCAGGTGTCTGTCTTTCTCTCCCCCTCTCTGTCTTCCCCTGCAGGGGAGTCGCTTCACAAGCGGTGAAGCAGGTCTGCAGGTGTCTATCTTTCTCTCCCCCTCTGTCTTCCCCTCCTCTCTCCATTTCTCTGTCCTATCCAACAATGAAGACATCAGTAACAACAATATTAACTACAACAATAAAAAAAAAAGAAGTTATGAGTGGGTTGGTGAATTAGCTCAGATGGATAGTCTGTTGCTTTGTCTTGTGACGCAGGTTCAATTCCAGCCACCACTACATTGAAGGAAGCTTTGGTTTTGTATGAATACTACCTGGCCATTAAAAAAGGAGCACATTTAGGACAAAATAAATAAAACTGGAGGTAATTATTTTACGTGAAGTAAGAAATGAAAGGTAATTACTGAGTCATTTCACTTCTGAAATGCAAGTAAAACAAGAAGACTTAAAAAAATGCTAATAACCAAACTGATAAGACTGAAAACTGGTAGGAGGAAGGAATGGGGGGACTTGGGGCAGAGAGAGAAGGTAGAGAATACTTTATAGCGTAATGGCAGGAGCACAGGAACTTTGGTGGTGATAGTGGTGAGTTGTATACATTTATCTATGTATATAGGTGTGGAACTATACCCTTCTATTTTGTTTATGCCTTTAATTTTATAGTCCTATAAAATGACAAAAACTTGTTGGGGGTGGGGAGAATTTGCATTTTGGTCACTGGGGTTGTGAATCATTGAGTAGAGGGCAGGGCTTGTGTGTGGGGGACCCCAAAGTAAGCAGTACTCTGGTGATCCATTGATCTTTCTTTCATAAAATAAATTATAATTATTATTTTTTGCTGCAAGTGATTTAATTGAGCTTTGCACCACTAATATATTCCACTAATGAGTCATCTCCTAACTCCAGTAAATGAAGGTTTTAGAAATAGTTTTCTTTCTGCCTTTACCTCTATTGTTTTGTTACTAGCCTTTGGGTTTTTCTGATTTCCTATGTTTTCTATTTCTGTGAACCTATTTTGTTTTTGTTCTTCCTGTAGCATCTTTTCTTTGTTTGGAAAAAATCACCTTGCCTAAGATTCAGCTTAAATTCTGTTATTCTCCAAATTTACCCAAATAGAAATAAAAATCATTAGTTTATATGTAGGTATGTTTCACTTCTTTATAGCTCTCCTTTTTTTAATGTATACATACACTTGTTCTTTCATGCCTTCTCATAACATCAATAAATAATGTTTGTGAATTTTTGCATAGGTTATTATGAATCTTGAAAAATGATCAATGTCTTTGAATCACTTGTGTACAGTGCCCACTTCTGAGAATATGTATGTATTCACAGAATTGCTTTTTGGCTAGCTAAATCATTGTTTTTTTCCTGAAGTAACTAACATTGATTTATATATAGCATTAGATTTATGCCTGTAGTATTATATTTTGACTATATTATATGTAGTCTTCATTATGATCACTTAAGACTTTCTGTTTTTAGATATCAGTTATTATCAGATTAAAAGATCAGAAGTAAATTCACAGGTTTGGTTAAAAAATTTCTTCAATTCAAAATTGTTCAGTTTTGAGAATAAATGTTCTTGGTAAAGTAACAGTAAAAACCTATGATAATGTAATTAATACAGTATTTTGAGAAATACTTTGACAAACTATGAGTAAGATTCAATTTCTGTAGTGTTCAGATTTTGTTACACTTTACAGGTTGAAATAGAATTGAAAGAGCAAATCTTAGAATTAGAAGATACATTGCCCAGTACAGTGTATTCACTTGCCATGTGCAGGATCTGGGCTCAATCAAGTCCATGGCTACCACATGGAAACACCTGCTAGGCGGACCCTTCACGAGTGGTGGAGTAGTGGTGTCATTCCCTTTTTCTGTTTAAAAAAAAAATCACCCAGAGGAGAGCAATAATACGGACATGGAGCCCCGGCAATAACCCTAATAACACCGGTGACAAAAACAATATCTTTATGATTTTTATGAAAACCCATTTTCCCTTAATGGTGGTAACTTAAGAATTGTAGCTCCTTTGCTCTAATTTTTAAATGTACTTTTTGTTTTAATAGATACAGAGAAATAGATACATAGAGTAAAAACAAAACACTGCTTAGCTCTGGCTTATGGTGGTGTGGGGAATTGTATCTGGGACTTTGGAGGCAAGGCATGAAAGTTTTCCCAGAACCTCAGCTGAGCCCTACCCCACTACGGAAAGACAGAAACAGGCTGGGGGGTATGAATCAACCTGCTAACACCCATGTCCAGTGGAGAAGCAATTAAGCCAGAACTACTCCCTTCTGTACCCCAAAAAGAATTTACCCAAGGGGGAGAAATGTTAGGAGAAGATGACCAAAGGGCTCTGAACTTTATATTCCAAGACCCGGAGAAAAGAGGAAAAAAGGAAGGATGTAACAATAGGTAAAGGTGTGACTTAGAAAGGAAGAGAAGGCAGGGCCATTAAAAAAAAAGGCAAATGTATATAAATATAGATAGCTATAGAAATGATAGTCAGTCCCATATCTGTGCTCTTGGGAGAACTACTGCAATTTCCAGTAGAGGGAATGGAGACACAGAACTCTAGTGGTGTGAACGGTGTAGAATTATAACCATTAACTCCTAATTTGTAAATCAACTTTAAGTCACTAGTAAAAAAAAAAAAAGTAGCTCCTCTCTGCCATTCTATTTTTAAAAATCCCGAGTTTTTCAGTGCCCATGCAAATGTTCCTTCTATGTTTTCTTTATTTGAAATATATAGAATTTATTCAAGATAGTTCAGCGTGATGGAGTTAGCAAGGAGGCTTTTTCAGGAAATGACTATGTTTTACCGCTAGCCAAGGATAAATCAATTTCTCTGTAAATTGAGGTTAGACAACAATATGTTCTTGTCCTGATCGCAGATTTTGTGTTTGTTTCTGTTCTGAAAATTTGAGGGACTTTAGGTTGGTTGGAAGTAAAAAATATTAAATTATGAGGCAGTAATTGAGATCTTAGAAAGAACATTTTGTAAAGTCTGAAAATACTACTTAAAATTAGCAGTGCCATGACAATGAAATTAAGTTTATTTTTAGTGTTAATACTGTAGAAAATACTGTAGTTGGAGATTATCTCATACTTTTTATTTCGTGTGTTGGTTACAGGTGCATCATTATTATAGAAATAGACACTTTAAAGGTATCATATAT
Source organism: Erinaceus europaeus (assembly GCF_950295315.1). Taxonomy (NCBI): domain Eukaryota; kingdom Metazoa; phylum Chordata; class Mammalia; order Eulipotyphla; family Erinaceidae; genus Erinaceus; species Erinaceus europaeus. The sequence goes on along the minus strand of NC_080170.1, from coordinate 91,813,120 downwards.
TGCCTATTTATCTATTTTATTTGGGAAATACTTTTCATATCTGGGAAAACTCTGGACTTGCAATTAGAAAAGAACTTACATACTAGGTGTATGCTATCATATGTGATCTAGAACTATATGCTTTGAAGCAGACTATGACAAAAGATTAGAAGGCAAGGAAAAGAGTCAAGAAGTATTCTTGACAGTAAATGAAGAAATTACTTAGAATTATCAATTACTCTGAGTCCTAGTAGAGTAAAAATGAAAAGGACCAGTAAGTAATAATGGAGATTGTGTTAGGTGAGTGGAGTGGACACAAACTTGTCTGCAGTAGATTTATTATAATACAGAGACTTCTACAACTAGAAAGGGAAGAATATTACAGAACTTCCTGTCTGAAATAAGCATATGAGAACAATGATCAATAACAAAGTCTACTAAACTGCGAGACAGTAAACAAAATGAGTTCAATGACTGATCTCAATTTACAGAGTGAATTGCAAGACCTCAAGAAAAGGAGTAAAAATCTAGCAAGATTGTAAGATACATTTACTTTACTCTGCCACATAGATTAGTATTTTCTACAACAGCATTGCCCTAGCTAAGAACATATAACTTAAAAGTACAAAAAACACTTACCACTATAATAGGAGTATGTAGTTTCAAAACACTTGATACATTCTCCTTGTTAATGGAAATGTTAAAACTGTGGCAAAAAAATAAGTACTATACTTGCTGGTTCTAATCTGGGTAAATGACATCTCCATCCTATTTACTTAGGCTCAAAACAAGAGTAATTTTCACTTCTGTGTTTCTTTCAATTTTTTTTCTTTCTTCCTTCCTGTTAGAAATTGATCTTTGCTCTGCTTTCAAAATAAAATATATCCAGAATCTACTACTATACACTGCTACTCTTAATATCCAGGTTCAAGTCCTATTTTTTTTTTCCTTCACAATTTGCTATTTTTGGTTTATAACATCCTTTGTGTATTCCCAAAATAATAGTGATCCTTTTAAAATTTAAATTAGGATATGTCATGATTCTGCTAAAAATTCTTTAATGATCTCCATTTTATTTAGGATTAAAGCCAAGTTTATAATGGCATGCATGAATGGGCTGTTCTGCTCCTACCTCTGTGGCCTCATTGAATGTTGTTCTCTCTCATTTCTTACTAGGAGTACTGAAAGGTTTTTTTTCCCTTTCCATACACTATTTTGAAATCTCTAGTATTCTTTAAAAAAAAAACCTTTTATTATACTTACATCAAGAGCATAGTACTACCCTAAAGAAACCACTGTCCCTCTTTACTTTCCAGCATAGCTCTTCTATAAAGACTGATAGGGGCCATCTTATTTATTCAGTGCTATTCCCAGCACTTAGAACGATCCATAGAGCATATATGATAACTACTTAATCTGAGTTCTGTCAAGTTTTTGGTATATGACCTATGTTTTGCCTTAGCTCCTTCTATGATTCTAAAGTTAATCTAGCTATGGCATGACAGGAAGTTAGAAATTCTTTAATATTTTAGTTGAATTTGAACATATATATATATATATATATATATATATATATATATATGTTTCACATTGTCCTATTTCACTTGATTCTGTTCTGTGCTTATTTTGCTTTAAGGGTTTTATTTTTTTCTTATTTACTTATTTGGATAGAGACAGAGAAACTGAGATGGAAAGGGGAGAAAGGAAGAGAGAGATACCTGCAGCACTGCTTCAGTGTCTGGAAGCTATATCCCTGAAGTGGGGACCTGAGGCTTGAATCCAGGTCCTTGCATGTTGAAACGTGAATTTATTTAACCAAGTGCACCCCTAGATGGTCCCTTGCTTTGGGTACTGACTGAGAGTTTGTTGAAATGAGTTTATTATTATTTTTTAAGAATTTATTTTTTCATGAGAAAGACAGGTAGATAGAAAGAACCAGACATCACTGTGGTACATGTGCTATCGGAGATTGAAATCAGGACCTCGTGGTTGAAAAGATCTACTTAAAAGATTTTTGGAGTGTGTGTATAGATGGGTACAGACTACAAAGTGTGCGTGCGTGTGTGTGTGTGTGTGTGTGTGTGTATGTGTGTGTATGTTATGGATGATAGAATGGACAGATCCTGAAACCCAACATGTTCCAAGATGCTTATCATTTCCTGCAGGTTTAGAAGTGAGATATTAAATACATTTTCTCTTGAATTGCATTGAATTTTCTTATAAATATGGAGGTTTGATGCCTGTGTAATACTAAATTTTCTCATCTAAAAACATGACATATTTTCTAATTGCTCAAGTAGTTTTTTTTTTTTAGATTGTTACATTTTTAAACTTGGTATTTTGTCACTTTCTTTGATTTCAGAACTAGGTAGTATTTAAAATCATAAATTGCCTTTTGATTTGTTTCTGTTTTTATACTACACTTATCATACCTCATGAAAATGTAGTAGAATACTTACACATTTTATATATCTTAGATAGTAAGCTTGATAATAAAATTTTGGTACTGGATACTTTTTAAAAAAAATTTTATTTATAAAAAGGAAACACTGACAAAACTATAGGATAATAGTGGTACAACTCCACACAATTCCCACCACCAGAACTCCATATCCCATAGGTACTGAATACTTTTTTTCGGGGTAGGGGGGAAACAATTTCAAAACAAAAATCTTGCATAGTTCTAAGTATAGTGACTGTGCACTGTCAGTGCTTTTTTAAAGATCTTTTGTCATTCCTCGAATGGTAACATTTTTCTTTTTTCCTTCTTTGCCCCATCACTACTTTCTTCTTTTTGCCATCTCTTTCTTTGTCACACCACCTTAAGCATGTTCTATTCAGTTTCATCATCCCAACTCTCTCATTCAGATAGATAGATAGACAGACAGACAGACAGAGTGAATGTTACCATAGCGCTGATGTTTTCCTTTGTTTTGTGGTACTCCCATGTGGTTCCAGTGCTTGCCATAGACCTTGCCTAGAGAACTGTCATTCTAGTTCCTTTTTTTCTTACTTTCTCCCTCTCAGTGGTTTATGGAAATAATGTATAAAGCTTTTGTTGTTTAAAGTATTTGGGCATGTCTGGTACATTTTTCTTGATTGCCTTTTAAGTGGAATCTTTTGAATCTTTGTATTAATTTAAAATATTCAGGATGATGAGTCAATATCAGTATATATATGAATGATTTCCATTTTGTGTGCTTATACTGATTTGCTTGTTTTTTAAAATTTTTAAAAAATATTATTTATTTATTCCCTTTTGTTGCCCTTGTTTTATTGTTGTCATCGTTATTAGATAGGACAGAGAGAAATGGAGAGAGGAGGGGAAGACAGAGATGGGGAGAGAAAGATAGAAACCTGCAGACCTGATTCCCCGCTTGTGAAGCGAGTCGGGTGCTTGAACGGGGATCCTTCCGTGGGTCCTTGCGCTTTGCGCCACCTGCGCTTAACCTGCTGCACTACTGCTCAACCCCCACTGGTTTGCTTGTTAACTTGTTATTTTGTTGGGATACATGTGAATTGTAAATCTACTATATGCTGTAATATACTTGTCATTGAGCAGTGTCTTGTTTGTCTTTAGATATCATGAAAATTATTTTCAGTTCCCATTAAATGATTTAGATTTTTATCATGATTTTTAGGAAAATGAGTGTTAGAAGAGACAAGTTTGTGGAATGTTTTGTTCTTTACCCTTGAAATGGAAAAAAATGATCTCATATTTATATAAGTACTTAACAGTGTTTTCTGGGAGCTAAATCAAAATTCACGGGATTTTTTTGTTTGTTTTTGCTATAGGAAGGGTACTTCTACTAGGGTTTTTTTTTTTATAGGAAGAACATTTTTTAAAATTTATTGATAAAATGTAAATATTGACAGGACCATAGGATAAGAAGGGTACAATTCCACACAATTCCCACTACCAGAGTTCTGTATCCCATCCCCTCTATTGGAAACTTTCCTGTTCTTTATCCCTCTGGGAGCATGGACCAAGGGTCATTATAGGGTGCAGAAGGTGAAAGATCTGGCTTCTGTAATTCCTTCTCCGCTGAACATGATTGTTGGCAGTTTGATCCACACTCGCAGCTTGCTCTCTCTTTCCGTAGTGGGGCAGGGCTGTGGGGATGTGTGGCTCCAGGACACATTGGTGAGGTTGTGTGCCCAAGGAAGCCAGGTTGGCATCATGGTAGCATTTGGAACCTGGCAGCTGTAAAAGAATTAAGATATAAAGCAGAACAAATTATTGATAATCAGGAACCTGAAGGAAGGAATATATCAGCTGAGGTTTAGGGGTCTCCATTTGGGAAAAGGCTAGTAGGTCTACTTTGGGTATATTCCAAGGGGCCCACTAATTTTTGTCTGAGCCCAACAGCTAACAAGCTGGTGGACCCCATTTATTGTCTGGGGAGATGTTGTCAGAAATGGAAATAGGTCTAGAAAGCTGTATCTGGGAAGAGACTAGCTCCTAAATATGGGAAAAACATTTAAATATTGTTAACTGTAAACCCTATTGATTTGTTCTGGGAGGAAGGACACTTTTTAAAATATTTATTTTCTTTTGTTGCCCTGTTTTTTTTTTATTGTTGTGGTTATTATTGTTGTTATTGATGTCATCATTGTTGGATAGAACAGAGAGAAATGGAGAGAGGATAGGAAGACGGGGAGAGAAAGACACCAGCAGACCTGCTTCACTGCCTGTGAAGCGACCCCCCTGCCGGTGGGGAGCCGCGGACTCAAACCGGGATCCTTACGTCAGTCCTTGCGCTTCGCGGCTTAACCCCCTTTGCTACCGCGGGACTCCCAAGGACACTTATAAGTGGATAATTCACTATTTGTTTTGACAGACCCCACATGTAGAGCTCTCTATTGCTGAGTAGCAAAATTATACTCAAATTTAATAACGGCTTTTAAAGATCTTTTAAAACATTTATTTATTTGCTTATTTATCTACTTATGTATTTATGGGATAAAGGTAGAGAGAAATCAAGTGGAAAGGGGAAGATAGGGAGACGGACACCTGCAGCACTGCTTCACTAGTTGTGATGCTTTCCCTCTGCAGGGGGCATGGGGTCTTAAACCCAGGTCCTTGAGCATTGTAACTTGTTCATACCACCTGACCCCCAAGTTTAGTAACTTTAAAACAACGTGAGTTTAGTACTTCTCAGTTTGAGTCAGGAATTTGTCACGGCTTAATGATACCTCTTGCTCCAGTATTTTCTTTATTATTAAAATTTTTTCTTTTTTAATTTTCTCTTTTGTTGCCCTTTTTTATTGTTGTAATTATTATTATTGTTGATGTTGATGATGTCGTTGATGTTAGATAGGACAGAGAAATGGAGAAAAGACGGAAAGTCAGAGAGGGGGAGAGAAAGATAGACACCTGCAGACCTGCTTCACCACCTGTGAAGCAGCGACTCCCGTGCAGGTGGGAAGCCAGCTCGAATAGGGCTCCTTACACTGCTCCTTGTGCTTGGCGCCACGTGCGCTTAACCCACTGCGCTACTGCAGGACTCCCCTTCAGAATTTTCTTACAAGTCTCCAGTCAAGATGTCAACTAAAGCTTGGATCTCAAATGAAGGCTTACCTGCAAAAGATCTGTTTGGCCCCATCTACTTTGTCTTCCCACTGTAACACATAATGATGAGTATCTGATTTAATTAAGAGTCTTTGGTCTTACATTTAGTTCCAGGAACCTGGAGCTCTTTTCAGTTATGCTGTTATAAGTGGTGGGTGGGTGGGTGGGTGTGGGTGTGTGTGTGTGTGTGTCTACAGAAGGGGAGGAAGTGAGGGGAAACAGAAGGGATGGAAAATATGTACATTTAGCATTTTCCATTTTAAGAATTATCCTTTTCCCCCCTCCATAGGTGCCTTAGCTGGACCAATTGTTGTGGAGCCATATGTCACAGCAGTATGGGGAAAGAATGTTTCATTGAAGTGTCTAATTGAAGTAAATGAGACTATAGCACAAATTTCTTGGGAGAAGATACATGGCAAAAGTTCACAAACTGTTGCAGTTCATCATCCTCAATATGGATTCTCTGTTCAAGGAGAGTACCAGGGAAGGGTCTTGTTTAAAAATTATTCACTTAATGATGCAACAATTACTCTACATAACATAGGATTTTCTGATTCTGGAAAATACATATGCAAAGCTGTTACTTTCCCACTTGGAAATGCGCAGTCTTCCACAATTGTAACTGTATTAGGTAGGTATGTTTTAATTTTGTCTATATATCTACCTGTTTATATGCTATGCATAACTTACTTAGCTATTTTATTTTCTTGAGGAAAAATATTTTTAAAATTGTAATCCAAAGTCCCATGTTTCCTTGGCATATCCTTGTTTTCATTATTTTCTTCAAGTTTTTAACCTTGCTATCTTTAAACTTTTGTGTGTGTCTTTTAACAGTTACTGTATGATTTCATACCTGCTTTTTGGATTTGCATAGCTATTTGAATCTTTGACTCTTTTAAGTCATCTACTTTTTCTTATCTGGTAGTTGTTAGCTTATGGCGTTTTAAAAATATTTTACTGACTTAAAATGCCACTTGCAGTGAAAGGTAAATCAGTCTTCAAATATTGCTGAATAGTTTTTTGGAATAGAAGAACAAGTATTAAGTTGCTAATACTGAAGATAGCCATTTCTACTTAAAATGGAACTCATTTAATGGAGGCTATTTGCTTCAGATCTGCCAGACACATCAGGGACATTGTTAGGTCTGCTAAAAAGAAAATCAGAAGATATAAAGAGAATTACTTTTTAATAGAGTAAATGTAGAGGGTGGATTATGATTGTTCCAAGTCTCAGAAATTTTCTATAATTATTTTTGGGAAAACTCATTTGTCCTTAGAAAGACAAGTATATCTCTACTAAGGAGAGCTAGCTATCTTTGTAATAGTTAAAGGAAGAGCTAGCTATCTTTGTAATAGTTAAAGGAATAGTTAAAGGAAGTATTATTGATCTTGGCTCATTAACTCCTCTTGTGCTGAAAATTCAGTTCATGTTGGCATTACTGAAGAAATTATGTGTGTAGATTTTATATATATATATTTTTTGTCCCATAGCTCATGAAATATACCTAGATACAGCCTGGGTGGATATACGTGTATTCTTAATTGAAATGTAACTAATTAACAAATTTTAAACAGTTGAACCCACTGTGAGCCTGATAAAAGGACCGGATTCCTTAATTGATGGAGGAAATGAAACGGTTGCAGCCATTTGCATCGCAGCTACCGGAAAACCAGTTGCGCAAATTGACTGGGAAGTCGATATTGGTGTAATGGAATCCACTACTACTACATTTCCAAATGAAACAACAACAATTGTCAGCCAGTACAAGGTGTTGCCAACCAGATTTGCAAGAGGGAGACGAATCACTTGTATTGTCAAACATCCAGCTCTGGAAAAGGACATCCGATATTCTCTTATACTAGACATACAATGTAAGTAAATGACAGTGTATGCTTTTTAAACCTGCCATGCATTTAAATTTCCTTCCTTTGATGTATTACCTTATTAAGCTAATTTTTAGCATTTAGAGATTTCTACAGCTTGTCTTAAGTTTAAAAAAAAAATGAAGGGAGTCTGGCGGTAGAGCAGCAGGTTAAGCTGCTCAAAGTGCAAGGACCAGCGGAAGGATCCCGGGTTCTTACCCCCGGCTCCCACCTGCAGGGGAGTCATCGCTTCACAGGTGGTGAAGCAGGTCTGCAGTTGTCTTTGTCTTCCCCTCTCTGTCTTCCTCTCCTTTCTTAATTTCTCGCTCTCCTAACAATGACAACACCAATAACAACAACAACTACAACAATAAAAAGAAAGGTAACAAAAGGGAAAATAAATAAATATAAAAAAAACTAAATGAAAATATATCATCACTAGAACGGGTTATCTTTAATCACTTTCTAAAATTGGAGGGGTAAATTTAAATTTCTCTGACAAAAAATCATTTTTTAAAGCTTTTTTCTTTTTTTTTTAACTTGATAAGATAGAAATTAAGCGAGGACAGGAAGATGGAGAGATACACACATACAGAAACACTTCACTACTTGTGAACTCCTATTCCCCACAGGGGGTGATTGTTGACTTGTGTGGTCGACAAACTAAAAATTATCTAACCTTACCTTTTAAACCTTAAAAATTTGACTGTAGTCTTGTCAATATTTCCATTTTATAAATAAAATTTTTTTTAAAAAGTTAAAAACAAAAAATTTGACTTCAGCAAATCTGTATTTGTGGAAAATTATACCTCAAGAATGTGCAATACTTAAAAGTCAAACTACTACTTTCCCAATTAATTTAATTATTAATCAGTTTTATTGATACTGTCCATGATGCTTTTAGCAGGAATCTTTTGCTTTTCAAGTTGATTTTATTTGAAGATTTATGGTTTAAAAGATATTTCTAATCTGATTTTATTGATTATGTAAGACCCATAGATAAAACTGGTATTTTAAAGATTTCAGTGGACTTTTAACTATATTTACTTTATTTTAATTAATTAATTAATTTCAGCTCTTACCAGGACTATTGCTAGGTAGGGCTCAGTGTCTGAACTAGGAATCTACTACTTCTAGTGGCCATTATTTTGCTCCTCCCCTGCCCTTTTCTCCTTTCTCCTCCCTCTCCCTCCCCTCCTCATTCTCCCTTTATTCCTACTTTCATTTTCTCATGATAGAGCAGAGTGAGAAATCGAGAGAGGGCATGAGAGACAACTGCAACCTTCTTCACCACTCATGAAGCTTCCCTTCTGCAGATGGGGACTGGGTATTTGTACTGAATCGTTGTGCGTGGTAACTTGTGGTAAACAAGGCCTTCTAACACCCAGCCCTGGGGTTTTAAAGTACTACAGATGAAGTTCTGATAACTTCAACAGACCCCACCTTGCAGTTAGATTATTTTGGTCAAGGGATTCTCATGTGTGTGTGTGTGTATGCTTATGCATATATGTATATAATTTCCTCCTTTTTGAAGTTTCTTAGTTTTTGATAATTCTTGTGTCTAGCACTTAAAAATTGTGACTATGAGAAATGTAAGTTGTACATTATTAAAGACAATGAAAAGTAAGCAATATAAACATAAAGTGTTTACATTCTGCTGTTATTTTCATCCTTACCATTTGGTCTTTGATATGAACTGCATGGACTTTTACATTACCCATATTTGTTACACTTAATGTCATGGTTTCTAGGATCTTTTTCAAAATTGATAGGATTAAACTTGAGGTGCTGTGGTTACACTAATGTTATTACCATTGTATTCTTGAGTGCAGATACCTTCTTTTCTCCTTACTTCTCTGGAGAATCCAATTAAATATTTTCTTTTTCCTTCTCCTACCTTGCTTTCACAGACTCTTAACTTTTTCCTTTTTCTCATAAAAATCAGATCCCAATTGTAAGTACTGTTAATCTCTTTCTCATGCATATTTTTCCTTCCCTGTGTCTAGTAATGTTTGAAATTTCTTTTAATTTGTATTTGTACATGTATTTCTTTGTTTTCTTGAGTGCAACCCTAAATGTAATATCTATAAATATTTCTTCTAATGCTAGATTTCATAGTTAAGGGTCGTAATTACTGGCTTGCTCTTAATATGTTCATAGAGTGCTCATGACTTTTTTTTAAATTAAGGCATGTAAAACATGTGCACAGATTTTTTTAAGTAGTTAAAAGTCTTCTATCCAAAATTCTTGGTCTCAGTTTTTTTTCTTTGTGTATACACTAATGCCTGTTTCTTCTTTTACCTTTTTAAAAAGATAAAATGCATAATTTAACTGCCCTTTTAGTAATTTTTTTATATCAAATCCAATCGTAAGTTATCAATGTGTTAATTTTTGCTATTTCTGAAAGGCAGGAACTTCTGTTATAAAGTACCAAGGTAATTGTTTTGGTACTATATATATATGTGGGTGTGTGTGGTTTTTTTTTTTTGTTTTTTTTTTGCTTTTTTAATATCCTATGCTTCATAGTAAAGATCAAGTTTTCTGTCACAAAGTTAAAGGCTGCTCTAGTCTTTTCTCATCTGCCAGTACCTACTTAGTTTACTTTGTATCTTGTAGGAGGGTAGAGGTATTTTATAATAAATAAGTAACATTTCATTAAAGAAACCTTTCATGACTACCCTCAACTCTCTCTCAACCTATAAATTAGACATTTATCTATATTCTTAGCTTAGATACAAGTTCAAGGTAAATGTTTTAAAAATAACACCTTCACTATTAGAATATAAATTTGTAATTTATTTATTTATCCAACTGTATTATAAACTGGTCATGTAACTAATGTAAAGACTTACTGGAAGGATAAAAGGCCATGTTATAGAAAAACTGAAGTATTACACAATTTATTTTAATTATAGTTTAAGTATTCTAAGAATTTTGAGCATCTCTGCATACCCAGAATATTTATTATGATACATGAAATCTATAATCTCTATAAACTGTGGTATCTCCTGGCAAATATTTCTATATTTATTAATTGAGTAAAATGTACATAAGATTAATCTTAAATCATTTTAGGATATATAGTTCGGTGGTATTAAGTATGTTCAAATTGTATTCAATTATCAGTACCTACTTTTTAAATGATTTTCATCTTGAAAATTGAAATTCTGTACTTATTAAGCAAAAACACACCTCCCGCTTGCCTTCATTCTCTGGCACCCACCATTCTACTTTCTATCTGTAATTTGGACTGCCAGGTACCTCATATGTGATTTTACAGGCTTGTCTTTTGTCATTTTTTTTTTCACTTAGGAGAATTTCTTCAAGTTCATCTGTATTCTGCATATGTCAATTCATTTATCTGTCTATAGGTATTTATATTGCTTCCACTTATTATGAATAACTACCATAAACATAGGTATATAAATAATTTTTAATCCTAGTTTTCAAGTTTTAGTTGAACTATAGTTAAGATTTTTGTTTACATTGACAACTTAAAAAAATCTGTTCTCAGCAACCTTCAGATAAGTGCAGTTCAGTCTTATAGTTATCATGCTGCTTCTTGTGTCCTGTAAGTTTACTTATTACTAGAAGTTTGCATCCTTTGTGCTCCTTTACCTGCTTTCCCCACCTCCCCATGTTCCACCTCTGGCAATAACTAGTCTTCATCTTTGACTTGTTTATTTTTTTTTAATTTTACTTTATTATTTATTTTTTACCAGAGCACTGCTCAGCTCTGGTTTATGGTGGTGCGGGGAATTGAATCTGGGATTTTGGAGCCTTAGGTGTGAGTATCTCTTTGCATAGCCATTATGCTATCTACACAGCTCTTTATCTTTTTTTTTATTTCAATGTATTTTTATTTTTATTTATTTTTTCCCTTTTGTTCCCCTTGTTGTTTACTGTTGTTATTGTATTATTGTTGTTATTGTTGGATGGGACAGAGAGAAATTGATAGAGGAGAGGAAGACAGAGAGGGGGAGAGAAAGATAGACACCTGCAGACCTGCTTCACTGCCTGTGAAAGGACCCCCCCCCCCCCCCCGCAGGTGGGAAGCCGGAGGCTCAAACTAGGATCCTTACGCCAGTCCATGAGCTTCATGCCATGTGCGCTTAACCTACTGCGCCACCGCCCAGCTCCCTTTTTATTTTATTTATTTATTCCTTTTTTTGTTGCCCTTGTTGTTTTATTGTTGTAGTTATTATTGACATCATTGTTGTTGGATAGGATAGAGAGAAATGGAGAGAGGAGGGGAAGACAGAGAGGAGGAGAGAAAGACAGACACCTGCAGACCTGGGGACCTGGGGGCTAGAACCAGGATCCTTATGCCGGTCCTTGCGCTTTGCGCCATCTGCACTTAACCCACTGCGCTACCGCCCAACTCCCTCCCTTTGTTTTTATAAGTAAGATAGCACAGTATTTTTCTTGGTAATGCTGTCAGGGTATAGCCTTGTCCTAATAGCAAGATTCTACTTTTGTTGGAATGAACATAAGGGACACACACACACACACACACACACACACACACACTTTTAAATAAATAACCAAAAGTGTAATTGCTGGATCACTCATAAAGTGATTTTTTTTAAAGACAATCTTAGTTGTATCAGTTTATATTTCTACCAGTAGTGCACCAACTATTCAACTATTCCCCTTTCTCCACATCCTGTCTAACATTTGTTATTTTTTGTCTTTTTGCTAAGAGCCATTCTAACAGATGAGTGTCATCTCATTGATACTTCTTTCAGATTAGATGTTTCTCTAAAGACAGCTTTATATAGTGACTTGCTACTACATCATACTTAAATGGCATAGTCCATCAACTTAAGTGCTATAATGCATTTTCTTTGTATATGTTTTAGACTCAAATTTGTTCTGGTGATTATAGGCTTGTGAATGTTTTTACATTGAGTGTCCTTAATAACTTGAACCGTACATGCTTATAGTTGTTAATTTAATGTTTGGATTCTACTTGTTCCTTTAGTAAGCTAATACCCATTGAGTACTATATTCTACCTTGATTATAAATATTGAGAGACGAAAAGTGATTCTCTTCTTAATTTTAGTCTAGTATATTGATGCTTTACTGTTGTCTGGCTTTGTTATCCACAAAAGATAATCTATTTTGTCATGCATTTTTTTATAGATGCTCCTGAAGTCTCAGTAACAGGCTATGATGGAAATTGGTTTGTAGGAAGAAAAGGTGTTAATCTCAAGTGTAATGCTGATGCAAATCCACCACCCTTCAAATCTGTATGGAGCAGGTAACATCTTTCTTTATGTACTTTTAAAGAGGAATTAACTTATTCTTAGATGCTTTCTTTTAAGATTTCACCACTCTGGGGCCACTTTTTCTCTCAGAGAGATAAAGGAGAATTACCTTAGCACTAGAGCTCCCTCCAGGACCTTACTCCATCCCATGTGGTGCTGGGGCTTGAACCTGGGCCACATGTATGGTATGGCAGGAAACCTACCTGATGAACTATCTCCTCAGTTTTTCAATATGTTTTTAAGACTTTAAAAAAATTGTATTTATGCATACATGTATGTAATTATTATTTGATTAGAGACAAGTCAAGAGGAAAAGACGAGAGGGAGAGAAACACATGCGGCACTGCTTCACTGTTTATAAAACTTTTCTCCTGGGGGTTGGGCAGTAGCACAGTGGGTTAAACGCACTTGGCAAGAAGCACAAGGACTGACCCCTGGCTCCTCAACTGCAGGGGAGTCACTTCCTCTGTCTTCCCCTCCTCTCTCCATTTCTCTCTGGCCTATCCAACAATGACAGCATCAAGAACAACAACAATAATAACTACAACAACAATAAAACAACAAAGGGCAACAAAAGGGGGGAATAATATATATATACATATATATATATATATATGTATATATATTTTTTTTCTTTTTTCTTTCTTTTTTTTTTTTAATTTTTTATTTAAGAAAGGATTAGTGATATTTTCTTTTTTCTCCCTACAAGTGGGAACTAAGGGCTTGAGCCCTGGCCCTTGTACATTGACATGTGCATGCTATTGGGCACCACTACTTGCCTGTTTTTAAAAAACATTCTACCACTTTAATACATGGTTACAATGGTAGCTCAAGATAAATTTGATGAAGGGTTTGTTTGTGTTCTCCTGACCCATCTTCTTCCCACCTTTCTACCCCCACAGTTCTTCAGAGGTTATTTTAGCAAACCTGGTGATTATCATCATAGGTCTTAAAATGCTACTTGATTTGCTATAGATTATTTATAGTACTATTATGCTAGTTAAATACATACCTGCCCCATCACATACAGACCTGTCCATATATATCCTTCATAGACTCAAATGAAAACAAACTACTTTATTAAGACTCTAATTACTGATTTCCTCCCTGTGGCAGGTAAGTATCATTTACTTGCAAGCTAAGTGGTATACTGGAATTTTATTTCCTTTATTTTCTTTGAGGTTTCTTTTTACTGGCTTATTTTACTGTCTAGATATTCTTCTCTTCATGAAGTTTCAAACTGCATAAAGTTTGATTAATCATAGTCCTTGTGGCCCTCCCGTCCCCCTCTTTGGTGAATAGGATTTTTTTATATTTCCTGTTTCTTTTCTTTCCTGTTTGCTCTTACTGGGACTTCTAGATATTGTACACTACATACACATTCTTATGTTTTTTTTTTCCTTCGGTATTGGTTATTCAGTTAAATAATTTTGGACATGTTTTCAGCTTTAAAGAGCTATTTTTAGCATTCTTTAAAAAATTATGGATATATTATCTTGTTTCTTCCTAAAGATACTGGTTACTTTCTCTAGAATTTTTTTCTGCTTCCTTCAGTCCCCCTCACACCCCCATTCTTCTTCTTTTTTTTTTTCCCTACCTTTCATCTTATAGATTGCTTCATTTATCTCAGTTGTCCAGTCATTTCACAGCACTAAAATTTTGGGGGAAGTTTCATCCTCTATAATGGGGATTAGTACATTCTGTGACTAACACTGATCAGATAGAAAGGTGTTGATTCCTCTGTGGAAATTCTATACACCACTTTTGATAGAGTAAAAGTTTCGCAGGGTTTAATGATTTTTTTTTAGTTTTCAAGTAATGTCTTTACTTTTGGCCTCTGACTTAGTCTGATCTTCTGTCTGGTGAATTAAATTCTTTTATCTTTTTTGGAGGCTTTGGACCACATTGACACTCATCCAGTGAAAAATTGGCTTCGCTACATCAATATTTTTAATATTGTGGGGCTTAGATTTTTGTTGTTGTATGGGTAGTTCTGTGAATTGTAAGATATATTTATGTGGTATTACCTTTTTTTTTTTTTCTTATGTTGAAAGTAGGGAGAGAAAGAAAGCAGAACACATATTTTGTGTGCATTTCCAGGTATTGAACCTGAGGCTTATACATCCCAAGTGTGTGGTTTGACACACTTACTAAGTTGCCTCCCAGCCCTTGTAAAATATAGTACCCCTGGTGTCTCTTATATAGAGCCAGTAGTATCTTCCCTTCTATCTCCCAGTCGTGATAATTAAAAATGCTTTCAGGAGCCAGGTGGTGGCACACTTAATAGAGTGCACCTCAAGACATTTGCATGAAGACCTCAGTTTGAGCCCCTATTCCCTAATGCAGGGGGGACGTTTCACAAGCTGTGAAGCAGTACTGAAGATGTCTTACTTTATTCTTTCCCACTTCCCTCTTAACTTTTCCTTATCATAAATAAATATAAGTAAATAAATGGCTGCCAAGAGCAGTGGACTACTTGTGTAGTCCCAACAATAACCCTGGTGGCAGTTATATAAAAAGTTTTCATATTGATCAGATGTCCATCCACTAGAGGTAGAAATAACACATGAGAAACTGTAGACTATTTTTTCTCTCTTTTATCAGGTGGTTTTGAGACTTTGTTGAATTTGTCTATATGTTTTCTTAGGTTTTTTGTTAATTTGTTTATTAGCAATTTGATACTGATTTACAGAATTACATGTCAATGGGTATAATTCCACACAGTTCCTAACACCAGAGTTCTGAATCCCCAGACCCTCTTACTGCAAACCACCACGGTTCTCCCGAGATTGAAGATATGGATTAACTGTCATCTCTACGTTTACATATATTTGCCCCCTTTTTCTTATAGGTCCAATCCTCTCTACCCCTCCAAGCCACACATAACCCTATTACTATATCCAAATATTTCTCTTTTTCGTCCATAATGCTAGAGTTCAGAGCCCCCTTATCCTCTTCCCCTATCACTTCTCCCCTAAAGTTGTTTTTGGGGTGCAGAAGTAAGAGTTCTGGCTTCTGTCATTGCTTCTCCACTGAAATTGGGCATTGGCAGGTCGACTCATACCCAGCCTGTTTTTGTCTTTCCCTAGTGGGGTAGAGCTCTTAAGAGGTGAGGCTCCAGGACACATTGGTTAGGCCGTCTGCCCGAGGAAGTCAGGTGGAACCATGGTCATGTCTGCAACTTGGTGTATAGAAGGTGGTGGGACATCAAGTGAAACACAATGGTTAGTAAACAAGAACCAAAAATTAGGAATAGGGCAGGTGAGATTGGGGCTCTTGGGGTTGAAGAAAGCTAGGAAATCCATTTTAGCCATGTTTCTAGGGGACCACTATGGTAGTTTTTGCTGGAGTTTGATAGCTGGCCTGAATCTCATGAATTTTCAATAACTTAAATTGTACTTTTGATTTAAGTGAGATTTCATGGGGACAGGGAACCAGTGTCTTTGGTCAGTTTGTTGTCATTGAGTAAAGCTATAGTTTTAGAAGTATAGAAGGCTTTGCTTTTCTGTAGACTCTTATTTTCTGGGTTGTTTTTGTTTGTATTGAGTTTTTTGAGTTCTTCACTCTTAACTGACCTCTTTGTTGAATATGTGATTTATAGGCATCTTTTTTAAAAAAATTTTTTATTTAAGAAAGGATTAATGAACATAAACATAAGGTAGGAGGGGAACAACTCCACACAATTCCCACCACCCAATCTCCATAACCCACCCCCTCCCATGATAGCGTTCCCATTCTCTAGCCCTCTGGGAGCATGGACCCAGGGTCGTTGAGGGTTGCAGAAGGTAGAAGGTCTGGCTTCTGTAATTGCTTCCCCGCTGAACATGGGTGTTGACTGGTCGGTCCATACTCCCAGTCTGCCTCTCTCTTTCCCTAGTAAGGTGTGTCTTCTTATATTTAGTATGATGGTTTTTCTGTTTCATGATAATGTCTATTTTGTTTATTTTGTTTCCCTTGTCATTTTAGCTGAATTCAAGAATGGATTTTTTTTTTTTAAAGATTTTACTTATTTATGAGAAAGATAGGGGGAGAGAGAAAGAACCAGACATCACTCTGGCACATGTGCTGCTGTGGATCGAACTCAGGACCTCATGCTTGAGAGTCCAAAGCTTTATCACTGCGCCACCTCCTGGACCACATTAATGGATACTCTTAATGAGCTTTATTCATCTCTACTTACATGCTTTCACTTTATAGTGAGCTATGCCTAGAGAATGCTGGTTCTTTCACTGACATCAAAATTACACTATTTTGTTTAAATAAGCACTTATAAATAGAGACTGAAGATATTTAAAGTAATGTCATGCTTTTAAAATCTAGGTCAGATGGACAATGGCCCGATGGTTTATTGGCTTCAGACAATACTCTTCATTTTGTCTATCCACTGACTTTCAATTATTCTGGTATTTATGTCTGTAAAGTGACTAATTCCCTTGGTCAAAGAAGTCATCAAAAGGTCATCTACATATCAGGTAAGTCACTACTTACAAAATGAGTTTCTTAAATTATTCCTATAATGACAGTCATAGTAATAACAATATTGCCAAAGATAGTAGTAAAGTATACTTCAGAAGATAACAGGTTTCTCAGTGTGAATTTTCTAGATCCATAAGATGTGATTAACTAGCTCTGTGAAATACATATGCGTGAAGTAACATTTCTTTCCATAAGTGTCAAAATGCCTAGGGAACAAGTTTATATACATTATATATTTCTAGCTGTCTTGTAGCTAAATTTTGTTAGTAGCATTAAATTTTGCTTTCGGAGATTATGCACTTTTCTAGGTTAGTTCGTCTTTTAACCAGGAACAAACATTTGAAACTTAATTTATTTTGATGGCTATTCTGCACAAAGGTGTTTGGTAAATAAAATGACAAATCGACTTTGATAACCAGGCTTATTAAGTGACATTATTTATCACTCATGGTATCACTTTATACTGTTTATCAGAAGTAGGAGTACTATTGCTAATGGAATAAAATTTACATTATTTTTTTGTCAATTCCCAAGTTATTAAGGACTTAAATCTTTAACTCTGTTTTTACAGTGAATGTTTCATTAATTTGACTGAGTAAAAAAAATTCAGGCCTTCACAAATTATAACTAGAGGTAAATTTTTGTAGCTGTTACAATAAATAATCAATAGCATTCTGACTTAAATGTATGTAAAACATTTTGAGAATCTTCTCATTGACTAAAAATTTACTTAAGCTCATATCTAATAAATGGAAAATTAGAAGAAACATGAAAACCCTGACAAAGATGTAGGTTTTTAATTTTACTTAGGTAAAAGATAATTTATATGTTGACACATAAGAGATTACAGAAAAAGTCACAGATTGCTTAAATACTATATTCTTATTCCTTTTATGCTCATTCAACCTAACAACAGTCCCCATATTATTTTTTCATAGTGTTTACACACTATACTCATTATGTTCTTATATACTCATTTATTTACTTACTGTTTATTCTTACATATAGACAATTTATGTTTGCTGCATTCACTACTGTATACTCAAAGTTTAGTGCCTAATACAGGATATGGACAGATTTCCCCTCCCCAAGAATTCTGTGAATATTCCAGGAGTTATACATTCCTACCTAGCACTTCCTGCAGCAATGGTTGGCAGGAATTTTAGTGAATTTAAATATTTTATATCTGTCTTATCTACTTGAGTTTTTTTTTTTTTTGGTAAATTTTAAGGCCATAGGGAATGCATATTTAAATTGTTACCTAGGGCTATTTACTTTTTGTTTCTGTCATATGAAATTTGGTGTGGGCTATTGTCTATTTCAGATTCAATATGATGTACTATGTAATCCTTTAAGTATCAGGGCTCAGTTTGTTCTTACATAGATTGATTCCAGTTGTGCTAACCTGAATTTATATCTTTGGACATTTTGAGTCTGCTCTTAGTGGTCTTGACATGTGTACCAAGCTATTTATTAATAATATTTAACTCTATGTAGAAGTGTAGCAGACAGATACAACTACAAAACTGAGAGTCTGACCTTTCCTATCTCATACACCAGACCTGTTGCTCCAGTAGTTGTCCTCCTCTCAATTACTGGTACCTCCATCCTTAAAAGTGCTCAGGGTGAGCAGAGGAAGACAGCATAGTGGTTATTCAGATGATTCTGCTGCCTGAGGCAGAGTAGAACAGTCCTCAGGCTTAAAAAATTGCTAATATTAATATCCTTAATATTTATTCTTGGTTGAACTTTACCTCTTATTTCATAATAATTCCATAAAAAAAATCAATATCAAATCTCCTATTATGCTACAAATGGAACCTTACCAATTCTCCATTCGTATTGCAACTCTTTATCATATAAAAAGCAGACATTTGATCTCCCTACTTACATCAGATAAATAGACCTAATGATCCTTACAGAGGGCAGGCCAGATTATGTCTCTTCCCTGAAGACTTCCTTGCATTTACCATATTACCCACAATGAAAAACATCTTTAAAATGACTTCAACACTCTCATTGTTAAGGTTTTCATCATTTTTTATACTTCTTGCTTGTCATCAGACACACTAACCTCTTTGCTTTGAACACCACAGACATATTTCCCATTTTCATCTAGAGTCTGTTGTTATACTGTTTACTACTTTTCAGATATGTGTGTATATTATTATTATCATTATCATTATTATTAACCACTGGTTATTGCTGGGACTTGGTGCCTACACTATGAATACACCACTCCTGGTGACCTTTTCTTTAATTTTTTAATTTTAATTTTTATTTGACAGGACAGAGAAATTGAGAGGGGAAAGGGAGATAGAGAGGAAGAGAGAAAGACACCTGCAGACCTGCTTCACTATTTGTGGAGGGTTACCCATGCAGATGGAGAGCAGGGGCTTGAACCCAGGTTCTTGCATGGAGATATGTGCATTTAACCAGGTGTGCCAGCCAGCCCCTAGGAACCCCTACCCCACTTCAGACATCTTCATGACTCTTTTTCCTTACTTCCTTGTAGTATTTACTAAAAAATCATCTTTAAGACATTATTTAAAATGGGCAATTCTGTTTTCTCACTTTTTTACTACTTTGTATCTCCTTTTCTGCCCTATTTTTTCTTTAATATTTTCATGTGACATATTTCCTATATTTATTATACTTATTTTCTTGTCTGTTGTTATATGCACCAGAACACATGCCCTGAAAAGTAAAAAAAATTGACTCTTAAATTATCAGTATATTCCCACTGATCTACAGTAATGTTTAGCACATAATAAGTGTACAATATTCTTTCTTTCTTTCTTTCTTTCTTTCTTTCTTTCTTTCTTTCTTTCTATGAAAGTGAAAGATGACAATCAGGAAAGAGTTAAAATGATAGAATCTGGTTTTATGTAACTTTAATTTCTTTGGTGAGTGAGCTAATGTAACTTTGGTAACAAACCTTATATGTATTTTTTATCAACATTTTCTAAATCTTGTAAGAGACAAAGTAAGATTGATGAGTGCAACTTTAAAAATACATTTAATGGGGTGGGGAGACCACATAGTGGTTATGCAAAAAAGACTTTCATGCCTGAGGCTCTGAGGTCCCAGGTTCAGTCCCCAGAACTACTAAGGTCTTTCTCTCTGTATTTTTTTCTGTTTATAATTAAAATAAAATAAAGAATACCTTTAACATTTTTAATTACTACTAAATACTTCAGAAAAGAATATATCAAGTGATTTTCTTCAAATAATCATGAAAAATTGCTCTTTTTGTCCAGGGTTTGCATTATAATATAGTACAATACAGTATACTATACTATTACTATACTATACTATTACTATACTATACTATTACTATACTATTACTAATACTATACTATTACTAATACTATACTATACTATACTATACTATACTATACTATACTATACTATACTATACTATACTCAGCTCATTCCTCTAAGATTTAGAGTGTAGTGGTCCGGGATGTGGCACAGTAGATAAAGCATTAGACTCAAACATGAGGTCCTGAGTTCAATCCCTGGCAACACATGTACCAGGGTGATGCCTGGTTCTTTCTCTCTCCTCCTATGTTTTACACTAATAAATAAATAAAATCTTTTAAAAAAAATCACCAAAGGGGAACCTTAAAAAAAAAAGATTTAGAGTGTACAAAAGTATCAGAGATATAACACTGCCTTTTGGCTCTTATTAGAATAAGTCTATAGTCCATATGTGGTAAATAATCAGACAATTAGCCTTTTTCATTCTAAGTTGTGTATTTTTGCTGCTAAGAAAATTGTTTTTAATTTATTTAATTGATATTTTCAAATTTTAAGTACGATTTAAAAGATATTTGTAAAGGAAATTATCTTACGATGAGAATACAAAGTTCTACTTTGAACAGAGTGGGGTTAGCAACTGTTTGAAGAAAATTATTCTTTATTACACATAATTTCCCACATTAGTAAGCATAAGCTTTTTGATAGCTATTGATTCAGAAGTGCAGTATTCCATCTTCTGTTATAATTCATGTTATAATTCACTAGAGTGACTCTTTGTGCAGTATAAAGCTGCTTTTGGCATTTAGTTGTTTCTGGTAGATGTTTTATTCCCTAACTACTGATACCTCTTATATTTGAAAATAGAACAGTAAATTTTTATATATCATATAAGTTCATCTATGTTCGTACACATAGAAATCAAAATAGCAGACTTCAGATCCATACTTAGCATCTTTAAATATTTTTTTATTTACTTATTGGGATTAATGGTTTACAGTCACAGTAAAACAGTAATTTGTAATGTGTAACATATTTTCCACATAACAATTCAACCCCCACTAGGTCCTCCTACCATCATGCTCCAAGACCTGAACCCTCCCCTCAAGCCCAGAGTCTGACTTTGGTGCAATATACCAGCTCCAGTCCAAGTTCTGCTTTGTGTTTTTCCTTTCTGTTCTTATTTTTCAACTTCTGTGATTGACATCTCAATCATCTTTGAACTTTAAAATGCATTACTTTATTTATTTAGCCAATTCTTAAAAGTCTGTAAAAGGAGAAACTCAATTCATTTGCCATTTCTAGCATACTAATTAGACTAAAATATACTTTAAAAATATATTCTATTTATGGAATAGAGCCAGGAAGAAATCAAGAGGGGGTAAGGGGAGAAACAGAGAGAGAGAGAGAGATTGAGAGAGAGATACGCCTGCCTCTATAGTATTGCTTTACCTCTTGTGAGGCTCTCCCTCCCTCCCCAATACCAGCAAGAGGGAATTGGGGGCTTGAACTTGGGTCCTTGATCCTGAGCCTTACTAGACTTATTTGTTGCCCAATTTAGCAGAAATCATTAATTTATGAAAAATAAAACAAATAAGAATAAACAACCTTAACAAGTTGGGGAACTTGTTTATTAAATTTGTTCTGTATTTATTACACATTCAGCAAATAATGTAAAAAATCTGACTGAAAAAACAAGGAATATTGTTGGGAATGGTCTTTTAAACTGTAGTAAGGTGATTGATTACAGAATATGAGTGATTACAGAATATCTCCTTACATGAGTTGTAACTCATTGAAATTATTTTGGAGCAGGGAAAGAATAAAGGAAAAGAAAACATGAAAAAATGCCTTGTATGCATTGTTTTATATCCATTGATTAAATTACATAATAATAATATGTTAACAGTATTCTCTCAGAATAATCTTAATAGTGAGGCTGTTACTTTTAACACTGGTAAAGAAGGAGGAAAATTCTAGAATCACTGATACAAAAATATTTTTTTAAAGGATTTTTTATTTTGTTTTGTTGTCATCGTTGTTGCTTTTTCTCTGCTTTTGGAAAACTTAATTTTGTTAAACCTGAGTTAGACAGTAGATAACTATGTCTTATAAAGAACTTTGTAAATAGAAATAAAAATGTTAGCAGCTTTTGTTTTTTAATTTTTCAGGGTACTTGGTAAAATTGTTCAGTTATATGCTTTATATTGATGAGAACTGATGTGTGTTTGTGTGTATGTGTGTGTATATATATATATATATATATATATAGTAGAAAATATCAAGTTCTTTAAGAACTATCAAAACCTCCATTTCATATGCACAAGAATTTGTGAGTTTTAAATAATTACTTGGGTGATTTCTTCTGTTATCTGAGCATACCGATGTCATTTTACTGATTTCTTTGGGAATCATAGTAAAGGTGACATTTAATACTTAATTGGGTTTCCATTTACACCTCTTCCATCAACAAATATATAAGTTATCTTAGAAAAGTTTAATTTTTAGTAGCTTTCATTTATGTTTTGGTTTTGTGACACTGAATTTTGTGAGTTTTTACTACTCTCATGATAGAAATAGCCCTGCAGTTCCCCAGATTTTTTTCAGATTCAATTTGTTCATCTTGATATCTTGTCCACAAATTAAAACTCTTCCCTGATTCACTGACTTACATATAATGCCAACTAATAATCACTTCAAAGTACTTGAAAGGGTTCCCTGTTATGCTGTTTAAATCTCAGGAATTAGTTATATTGTAATTGACATTTTATACTGTACTTGCTAAATTTTTACCACATTCTGTATGTATGGCATTCCATGATGAAACCTGTTTCAGTAAGTATTTTTCTTCAGCTTGTAATTTTAGAATAACTTATGCCATGTAGATTTAGTATTTTTCTAACACCATTTTTAAAAAGTTCTACCAGTACCACTCATTAAAAGTTAACTGTAGGAGTTTACCATTTGGGTCATTTGTTTTTATCAGTGAAAATTTCAAGATTTTTAACTCATTCTTCAAACTGTAGAATTTGTGTAACAGCCTATAAAAGCCACTTATATGATAATTAACCAATCTTTAATTTTTATTATGTTTAGTTGCTTTTTAATATTAATGGCTATTTTCTCTAATCTAATGGCAATATACAGGATCATTTGCATCTAATATTTAAGTACTCTTAGAATGTTCTCTCTAAAATATTAGCTATTCTTTTGGAGACATCCTTCTAATGAGATGTGATTTCAACAAATTTTGCAGATACTGTTGAAATTTCACAAATTATTAAATGTTCTTATGTCTTACCCCTGGGGTATAGATGTATAGATGTAGTAATAACTATTCTTTTTCTTTTATAATACTTG